>NW_027362049.1:590000-1247500 GCF_039654945.1 Dendrobates tinctorius | reverse complement strand
GATGGCCATCCGTTGGATCCATTTTTGTGAGGATCCGCCACATTTTTTGCGTCCGCCGGCATGCCCGGACGGACCTTGCAACGTTTTTTTTGTTGTTGGATCCGCATTTTCCATTGCGCATGCCCGGAGAAAGGAAGTCAGGGAGAAAATTAACCCTGAAATCCTTTCTGGCGGCCGAAAAAAAATCTCATTCTCTCTCTCTCTCTCTCCTTCCCGGCCAGCGGTTCCTTTAAAATTCTACGGATCCTGTTGCATCCGTTCACATCAGTTAGGAACGGATCCGCTTTTCCGCCTTTTTGGCGGATTTTAACTGACACAAAAAACTGAAGTGTGAAAGAGGCCTAACCTGTTCATTTTTGTGCATGTCCCATGCGGTTTTAATCTTTTAATGGCGGTAGTTAAGGGTTCTTATTCCTCAGCGCCACTTTTTAACAGAGCTGAAAAATAAGGTTATAGCGCCCTCCAGCGTCGGAAAATCTCCAGGTTCTCAGCAGCCAGGGTTAGCTGAGACACTGGAGAACATGATTCGGGTCGTTTTTTACAGTCCCCAGTGTCGTGAATAACAGCGATCACAAAAAAAGTTTGATTTCCCATTAATTCTCTCTCCTTTGATATGATCTAGCATACCAGAGGGGAGAGAAATGGGGTCCCCCAAGCCTGTCCCCCGGCGTTTTCTTCCATGCGTAGGCGCCCGCCGAGATCTGCCGGCCGGCACCCGGCAACAATAGGAGTTTTTTCCTATTGGTTCAATTTGATCACTGTAATAGACCCTATCACAGTGATCAAAATAAAAAAAAGTAAATCAAGTCCCCTTTTATCACCCCTTTAGTTAGGTAAAAATAATAAAATAAAAAAAATGTATTTTTTCCCATTCTTTGCAGTTAGGTTTAGGGCTAGGGTTGGGGATACAGCTAGGGTTAGGGTTGGGGCTAGGGTTGGGGCTAGAGGTAGGGTTAGGGTTGGGGCTAGGGTTGAGGTTAGAGCTAGGGTTAGGGTTGTGGTCACGGTTGGTGTTACGGTTGTGGTGTTGGTGTTACGGTTGTGGTGTTGGGGCTACAGTTGTGGTGTTGGGGTTAGGGTTGTGTTGGGGATACGGTTGTGTTGCGGTGTTGGGGTTAGGGTTGGGATTAAGGTCCAGAGTAGGGCTGTGTTAGGGTTGGAGTTAGCTTTTGGGGGGCTTTCACTATTTAGTTACATCAAGGGGTCTTCAAACGCCACATGGCACCCGCCATTGATTCCAGCCAATTTTGCGTTCAAAAAGTCAAACGGTGATACCTCCCTTCTGAGCCCTGCTGTGCACCCAAATAGTGGCTTTCCTGTTGTGAGTTCATTCTCTGGTTCACCAGTTGTGAGTTCTCCTTCCAGACTCCCTCTGGTGGTAACAGGAGGTAGTGAGGCTGATTTGATCGGTGGAGATCTGCCACCTGAGAATGAGGATAACGATTGGACCTCAGGAGTCTCAGATTGGATTTAAGACAGCCGACGCCCTATTCAGTTGCTGGTGATTCCTTCTGGCTTGTCAGCTCTTGGTTTTCAGCTCTATTCCAGTCATCTAAAGCTAAGTTTTTCTGCTAATGTTCACACTTGATTTTGTTGGTCTATTCAGTTTTTTTGTGTGGTCAGCCAGCCCTGGCTGGGGGCTGTGCTGAATTTCCGCTCTTATTTATCAGTAATTTGCTAATTTGCTTTTTGTCCCTTACTAGTTTGGTCTCTTTTTGCTCTGTCTCAGAATATTTCAGAGTGCTGATATAGTGGGAGAAGTCTAGTGACTTCAGGGTTAATTTTGCTATCAGAAGTGTTGGACATTATTTTTGTAGGGTTTTTTGCAGGTTGCAGACAGTGTCTTTCCTTTCCTTTCTAGTTAGTTTGCGCCCCATCGTTTGCTCAGCCTATTTTCCTGCCTGTGTTTGTGCCTTCATCTTGTTTCACCATCAATACATGTGTGGGGGCTATCTATTCCTTTGCGGTCTGCTCTGGGGAAGTTAGTTTTCCCCTTTTCTTGCTTTAGGCTTATTTAGTCCTCCGGCTGTGACGAAGCGTCTAGGATCATCGTACGTACGCTCCACGGCTGCTGCTAGTTGTGTGGTTAGGATCAGGGATCTGCAATCTGCATAGTTACCAACCTCTCTGGTTTTCTGTCACTTAGCTTGTTTTGCTTTTTTCTCCTCGGTGACCCATTCATAACAGAATCACCAGCCATACCGCAGATTCTAGGGTACTCAAAAGCAGGAAAAAGTTGGTAAAAAAAAAGAAAAAAAGTGTCAGAATTTTTTTTTTTATATATTTTTTCCTCTTTTTTCTCTGGGGCCGTAGGAGGATTTTTTTTTCCTTTTTCCTAATGGAGATTAAGCAATTGTCTGATCGTGTGGAGCAGCTGGCTGCTGAAGTGCAGGGAATTTCCACCTACCTCATTCAGTCACATGCTGCTGAACCTAAGATCCCTACTCCTGATGTGTTTTCTGGGGATCGGTCTAAATTTCTGAATTTTAAGAATAATTGTAAATTATTTCTGGCCTTGAAGCCTAACTCATCGGGGAGCTCTGTGCAGCAGGTTAAAATTGTCATCTCCTTGCTGCGCGGCGATCCCCAGGATTGGGACCGTAAAAGATGTTATGGTGGAATTTCCTGTTCCCTCTGGTCTGGATGATTCTATGTCATTAGCCATTCAAGTTGATCGGCGTTTACGTGAACGTAAAACTACACAGGAGGCGCTGCCACCTTTTGAACAAACGTCTGAACCTATGCAATGTGATGGGGTTTTGTCTAGGGCGCAACGTCAGGAGTTTAGAAGGCGTAATAAGCTGTGTTTTCTCTGTGGAGACGTCTCTCATACTATTTCTGTCTGCCCAAAACGAGAGAAACGTTTTGCACACACATTTGCTGTCGGCAGTATACAACCTAAGTTTCTTTTGGCAATTACTCTGATCTGCTCCTTATCCACGTTTTCCACGAAGGCTTTTGTGGATTCAGGAGCAGCGTTGAATCTGATGGATTTGGACTTTGCTAAACGTTGTGGTTTTTCCATGATGCCTCTGCGGACGCCTATTCCTTTGAGGGGTATTGATGCTACTCCTTTGGCGGAGAATAAACCTCAGTTTTGGACCCAGGTGCCAATGCGAGTTGCCCCAGACCACCAAGAAAATTGTAAATTTTTGGTGATGCATAATTTGCATGATACTATTGTTCTGGGTTTTCCTTGGTTGCAAACTCATAATCCAGTTTTGGATTGGAAATCTGGGTCTGTGGTGAGTTGGGGTTGTCAGTGCGTTCTTAGGGACGCTCCTGTTTTCTCCACCTCTCCTCAGTCTCATGATATTCCTGATTATCTGGCCGATTTTTCTGATGTATTTAGTGAGAGCAAGTCTGCGTCTTTGCCTCCTCATAGGACTTATGACTGTGCAATTAAGTTGATGCCTGGGTGTAAATTTCCCAAGGGTCGGCTTTTCAACTTATCAGTACCCGAACATGATGCTATGCGATCCTATATTAAGGAGTCATTGGAGAAGGGTCATATTAGACCATCCTCCATCCTCGTCACCTTTAGGTGCTGGGTTTTTTTTTGCGGCCAAGAAAGATGGTTCATTAAGACCGTGTATTGATTATCGTTCCCTTAACAAGATGACGGTTAAATATCAGTACCCGTTACCTCTGATGTCTGATTTATTCTCCAGAGTTAAGAGTGCCTGCTGGTTTACTAAGCTTGACCTCAGAGGGGCGTATAATCTTATTCGCATCAAGCACGGGGATGAATGGAAGACGGCATTTAATACTCCGGAGGGATATTTTGAGTACCTGGTGATGCCTTTTGGGCTCACTAATGCCCCTTCTGTCTTCCAGTCCTTTATGAATGATATTTTCCGTGACTTTGTGGATAAGTTTTTGATCATCTATCTGGATGATATTTTGATCTTTTCTAGTGATTGGGATTCTCATGTGGAACACGTCCGGACTGTGTTCCGGATTTTGAGGGAGAATTCCCTGTTTGTTAAGGGATCGAAATGCCTCTTTGGTGTACAGAGGATTTCATTTTTGGGATTTATCTTATCTCCATCGACTACTGAAATGGACCCGGCCAAGGTACAGGCCATTTATGATTGGGTTCAGCCTACTTCTTTGAAGGCCCTCCAGAAGTTTTTGGGTTTTGCTAATTTCTATCGTAAATTTATAGGTAATTTTTCTGGTATTGTCAAACCACTGACTGATCTGACCAAGAAGGGCGCTGATGTGCTGAATTGGTCTCCTGAGGCTATCTCAGCATTTCAGGAGCTTAAGCAGAGATTTACTTCAGCTCCAGTTTTACGGCAACCTGATGTCTCACTTCCATTTCAGGTGGAGGTAGATGCTTCTGAGATTGGTGCAGGAGCTGTTTTGTCCCAAAAAGACCCTGTGACTTCTAAGATGAATCCCTGTGCCTTCTTTTCTCAAAAGTTCTCCCCATCTGAATGCAACTATGACGTGGGGAATTGGGAATTGTTGGCCATGAAGTGGGCATTTGAGGAGTGGAGACATTGGTTGGAGGGAGCTAGACATCAAGTTGTGGTCCTCACCGATCACAAGAATTTGATTTATCTGGAGTCGGCCAAACGCTTGAATCCTAGACAGGCTAGATGGGCCTTGTTTTTCACACGTTTTAATTTTGTGGTCTCTTTTCTTCCGGGCACTAAGAATGTTAAGGCAGACGCCCTTTCTAGGAGTTTCTTTGCCGATTCTCTTAGTGTGACCGAGCCTACTACCATCCTAGGTGAGGGGGTAGTTCTTTCTGCCATTTCGCCTGATTTGAGACGCGCCCTGGAGGAATTTCAGGAGGATAAACCTGAGCGTTGCCCTATGGGAAAATTGTATGTTCCTGACCAGTGGAGAAAGAGAGTGATGTCTGAAATTCATTGCTCCGCATTGGCTGGTCATCCAGGTATTTTTGGTACCAGAGATTTGGTGAGTCGGTCCTTTTGGTGGCCTGCCTTATCTTGTGACGTCAGGAATTTTGTACAGTCCTGTGGGACTTGTTCTCGGTCTAAACCCTGTTCTCGTTCTAGTGGGTTGCTGATGCCCTTGCCGGTGCCCAAGAGGCCATGGACCCATATCTCAATGGATTTTATTTTTGATCTTCCTGTCTCTCAGAGAATGACTGTTATCTGGGTGATTTGTGATAGATTTTCGAAGATGGTCCATCTTGTACCACTCCCAAAGTTGCCATCTTCCGCTGAGTTGGTGCCCTTGTTTTTACTCACTCACTTTACTCACAGCTAAGTTTTTCTGCTAATGTTCACACTTGATTTTGTTGGTCTATTCAGTTTTTTGTGTGGTCAGCCAGCCCTGGCTGGGGGCTGTGCTGAATTTCCACTCTTATTTATCAGTATTTTGCCAATTTGCTTTTTGTCCCTTACTAGTTTGGTCTCTTTTTGCTCTGTCTCAGAATATTTCAGAGTGCTGATATAGTGGGAGAAGTCTAGTGACTTCAGGGTTAATTTTGCTATCAGAAGTGTTGGACATTATTTTTGTAGGGTTTTTTGCAGGTTGCAGACAGTGTCTTTCCTTTCCTTTCTAGTTAGTTTGGGCCCCATCATTTGCTCAGCCTATTTTCCTGCCTGTGTTTGTGCCTTCATCTTTTTTTACCGTCAATACATGTGTGGGGGCTATCTATTCCTTTGGGGTATGCTCTGGGGCAGTTAGTTTTCAACTTCTCATGCTTCAGGCTTATTTAGTCCTTCGGCTGTGATGAAGTGTCTAGGAACATCGTAGGGACGCTCCACGGCTGCTGCTAGTTGTGTGGTAGGATCAGGGATCTGCAATCTGCATAGTTACCTGTCACAGCTGCGGCGGTAGCCGCCGCTGCTCCAGCAGCGGCGGGGCCCGCCGCTGCCAGCACTCACCCGTCCTCCCCTCGCGCTGGTTCCGCCTCCTCCTCTCTCCCGTCCTCCTGGCACCGACGGGCCATGTGCACTCGCTCTAGGGCGCGGGCGCGCGCCCTGAGGGTTCCTTAACCCTGCAGCGCCCGCCCAGAGCTGTGAGGCCACCAATGAGAGCTGTGCACAGGCTATATCAGGCGTCTCCAAGATGGTGGAGACGCCTGATTATCGTGTGCCTTGCCTGCGGTGCTCTGGCCGGGTTGCAGGAGCCTTCATGTAACCTTCCTCCTATTCCTGCCTTGTTCCCGTCTGGTGCTCGCTCCCCGTCCTGTACCCCAGTGCCCAGTTCTGTGCTCCGTATCCCCGTCCTGTACTCAGTGTCCTGTCCTGTCCTGTACTCTGTATCTCCGTCCTGTACCCCAGTGCCCAGTTCTGTGCTCCGTATCCCCGTCCTGTACTCAGTGTCCTGTCCTGTCCTGTACCCTGTATCTCCGTCCTGTACCCCAGTGCCCAGTTCTGTGTTCCATATCCCCATCCTGTACTCCAGTGCCCCGTCCTGTACTCAGTGTCCTGTCCTGTACTCTGTTTCTCCGTCCTGAACCCCAGTGCCCAGTTCTGTGCTCCGTATCCCCGTCCTGTACTCCAGTGCCCTGTCCTGTACTCAGTGTCTTCACTCGGTACTCCAGTGCCCAGTCCTGTACTCCGTATCTCTGTCCAGTACTCCAGCACCCAGTCCTGTACTCCGTGTCTCCGTTCTATACCTTGACCTGCACTTCCTACCCCGTTCTGCATTCTATCCTCAGTCCTGTACCTTTCACTCATCCGTACCTCCTGTGAGCCGTCCCTCTTGGTACCGGCTGTCGTGGTTCTGACCTCTGCGGTCCTGCCCCTAACGATCCCTGTATAGGGGTCGGTCATCACCTGGCGTGCTCGGCCCAGGGGCTCCAGATCCGCGACCCAGAGGGTCCACTCTTGGACGTTGTCCGCTCCTGAACATCACAGTATAATCAGGCCATGGACCCCACTAGTGCCTCGGCGGCCACACAAAATAGTTGCTCTTTTTACATGAGAACCAGACTAGAATAATGTCCTTCATGAAATCCATGGATACTCGTCTCTCCGCCTTACAAACTGCTGACCCAGGGAACGCCTCGTTGCTAGTTGGGCTCCAGCAGGAGCTCGCGCAGCAGCGTGACGCCCAGTCCCATATTCTGAGCTATATGGCATCCGTGGATGATCGCCTTCTGTCCCTGCAGTCTGCTGCAGCCGCTTCAGCTCCACCACGGGATCCAGTATCTCACCCGCCACCCCGCTTGGGAAAAACTCCCAGATTCAGCGGAGACCCCAAGTTGTGTCGGGGGGTTCTTGAATCAGTGTCGGTTGCACTTTGAGCTCCTGCCTCAGCAATACCCATCTGATCGAGCCAAAGTGACATTTATTGTGTCTCATCTTGAAGGGGAGGCCTTGGCTTGGGTCAATCCCTTATGGGAGAGAGATGACCCCGTGGTGTCTAACATACAGAACTTTCTCGACACCTTCCGCAAGGTATTTGATGAGCCTGGACGCGTGGCCTCCACCACCGAGGCTCTTTTCAATCTCCGTCAGGGTCCTCTCACCGTAGGACAGTATGCCATTCGCTTCCGCACGCTGTCCTCGGAGCTGGGGTGGAATAATGAGGCTTTGGTTGGGGCCTTTTGGAGGGGACTCTCAGGCAAAATAAAAGATGAGCTTGCCGGGCGAGATACTCCTACCACCCTGGAGGATCTCATATCTCTAGCCACCCGTATTGACTTACGGTTTCAAGAACGCTCTCGGGAGTCAGTTAGGGAGAGGAGACCCTTTAGGCTATACCAAGCGCCTATTCCCCGCTCTCCGGTCTCTCCTAGTAGCTCCGTCCCGGAGCCCATGCAGGTGGACCGTGTAAAGTTGACCGAGCAGCAACGCCGGGAGAGAAGGACGCAAGGGTTGTGCCTTTACTGTGGCGGGGCCAATCATTTTGTGCGTACTTGCCCAGTGAAGCCGGGAAACGCTTCCACCTAGGCCAGGTAGGAGAGCCTCCCTAGGTGATACCGATTCCTCTCTGCCCCTTACCATTTCTGTTCTAATTGTTGCAGGTCGGGAGCGTAGATCTGTGGAGGTGTATGTGGACTCAGGTGCGGCAGGTAATTTCATCCGGCTTAGGGAAGTGGACCAGTTCCGAATTCCGGTGGTGACTCTGGAAAATCCTCGCACTATCGCCTCCGTGGATGGCAAACCGCTACCAGAACCCGTCACCATGGCCACTGTCGAAGTGGAACTACAAGTTGGAGCTCTTCACCGGGAAAAGATCGCTTTTTATGTCCTGCCTAATCTGTCCCATGCCGTGCTTCTCGGCCTACCATGGTTACGTTCTCATGAGCCTGTTCTGGACTGGCGTTCCGGGGAGATTCTACGCTGGGGACACTCCTGTCAGGAGAATTATTTACTATCGGTACCTCGTCCTGGACCTCGGCATGCTCCTCTCGATCTCCCGGGGCTTCCCTCGGCTTACCACTCTTACGCCGATGTCTTCAGTAAGAAGGAGGCAGAGACCCTACCGCTGCACCGATCCTTTGATTGCCCAATTGAGCTGATTTCAGGAGCTAATCCCCCCAGGGGGAGAACTTATCCATTATCTCCAGCAGAGACCACGGCCATGTCAGACTACATTCGGGAGAACTACATTCGGGAGAACTTGGCTCGAGGGTTCATTCGGAAGTCATCATCCCCTGCCGGAGCAGGGTTCTTTTTTGTCCGGAAGAAAGACGGATCCCTTCGACCATGTATTGATTACCGAGGTCTTAACAGCATTACAGTCAAAAATAGGTATCCTCTTCCACTGATCCCTGAGCTCTTTGACCGTCTGAGAGGAGCCCGGGTCTTCACCAAGTTGGATCTGTGAGGAGCCTATAACTTGATCCGAATCCGTGCCGGGGACAAGTGGAAGACGGCGTTCAATACTCGGGACGGCCATTACGAGTATTTGGTTATGCCTTTCGGTCTCTGCAATGCCCCGGCGGTTTTCCAGGAGTTCGTTAACGAAATCTTCCGAGACCTACTATACTCCTGTGTCGTCGTGTATCTTGATGACATCCTCATTTTCTCACCTGATTTATCCACCCACCGGAGGAGTGTTCGACTGGTTCTGCAACGCCTACGGGAGAACCAACTCTATGCTAAATTGGAGAAGTGCCGGTTCGAGCAAACCTCATTACCCTTCTTAGGGTACATTATTTCGGACTCCGGGGTGAAGATGGACCCTGAGAAACTGTCGGCAGTACTCAAATGGCCACGTCCGGTCGGAGTAAAAGCTATCCAACGGTTCTTGGGTTTTGCAAATTATTACAGGCAGTTCATTCCCCACTTTTCTTCTGTGACCAAGCCCATCTCTGCCCTGACCCAAAAAGGGTCCAAAGCAAATGCCTGGCCACCAGAGGCCGAAGAGGCCTTCCTTGCCTTGAAGCGATCCTTTGCCTCCGCCCCGACTTTACATAGGCCGACAGCTAATAGGCCCTTCACCTTGGAGGTGGATGCATCCTCCGTTGGAGCCGGGGCGGTCCTCTCTCAGCGGTCGTCTTCTGGTCACTTGGTGCCTTGCGGTTTCTTTTCTAAATCCTTTTCCCCCGCAGAATGCAACTATTCTATCGGAGATCGGGAATTACTGGCCATTAAGATGGCATTGGAAGAGTGGCGATATCTTCTGGAAGGGGCAGTCCATCCATTCACAATCTTCACGGACCACAAGAATTTGGCGTATATTCAGTCCGCACAAAGATTCAACTCCAGGCAAGCCAGGTGGTCGCTGTATTTTTCCCGCTTTGACTTCGAACTCCATTTTCGGTCTGGGGATAGGAATACCAAGGCGGACACCCTATCCAGGTCCTTACAATCACCAGAGTCTGAGGAGGCTCCTTCATATATCATTGAGCCTGCCAAAGTGATCACCGTGGCACCCGTGACGCTCTCCCACGCTCCGCCAGGCAAGACCTTCGTTCCATTGAGTAAGAGGTCGGAAATCCTAGACTGGGGGCACTCCTCCAAGATTGCGGGCCACGTTGGGGTCAAGAAAACTCTCTGCCTTCTCTCTCGCTACTACTGGTGGCCTTCTCTTCATCAGGATGTGACAGATTTCGTAGCCTCCTGCACAACTTGTGCCCAGAACAAAGTACCAAGAGGTCTGCCATCCGGCCTGCTTCATCCTCTGCCTCCTCCTGACGCCCCCTGGCAACAGATTGGTATGGACTTCATTACCGATTTACCTCGCTCTTCTGGATGTACCACTATCTTGGTGGTGGTCGACCGCTTCTCCAAGATGGCCCATTTTATCCCGTTGGCTGGTTTACCCACGGCATCCGAGTTAGCCAACGTCTTTATCCACCAGATCTTCAGGCTGCATGGACTCCCTCGACGTATTGTCTCCGATCGAGGGGTCCAATTTACCTCCTGGTTCTGGAGGGCACTCAGCAAGCTCATGGGGATATCTCTGGACTTCTCTTCTGCCTATCATCCTCAGTCCAACGGGCAAGTGGAGCGGATCAATCAGGTACTAGCAGCTTACCTGCGCCATTTTTCCAACGCCCATCAGGACAACTGGGTGTCCCTTCTGCCATGGGCAGAGTTCGCCCATAACAACCACCCCAACGAGTCTACCACCAAAACACCGTTCTTCGTAGTTTCTGGCCAGAACCCTGGTGTTCCGCTACCGCTCTCCTCGCCTTCTGGTGTTCCCGCTGCGGATGCCCTTTTTTCTGAGTTTTCTCAAGTCTGGAGGGAGACCAGAGAAGCACTGGAAAAATCCAGCATCCGGATTAAAAAACATGCAGACAAGAGACGCAGGGACCTTCCGCCATATCAACCTGGTGACAAAGTCTGGTTGTCAACTAAGCATATCCGCCTGAGGATGCCTTCTTACAAACTGGGTCCCCGGTACATTGGTCCATTCGAGGTTCTTGGACGCATTAACAACGTGTCTTACAAATTGAGGTTGCCGGCTTCACTCCGGGTTCCTAACGCCTTCCATGTCTCGCTCCTTAAACCTGTTGTTCTTAATCGGTATCGCCCACTTCCACCTCCTGTTCCTCAACCTGTAGGGGCCGATGATATCTTTGAAGTAAAAGATATTTTGGCCATGAAAAGAGTTCGGGGGCGAACCTTCTTCCTTGTTGATTGGAAGGGTTTTGGTCCTGAGGAGAGGTCTTGGGAACCCAGAGAGAATGTTAATGCTCCTCTTCTTTTAAAGTTTTTGTCCAACCTCAGGAGGGAAAGACGTAAAGGGGGGGGTACTGTCACGGCTGCGGCGGTAGCCGCCGCCGCTCCAGCAGCGGCGGGGCCCGCCGCTGCCAGCACTCACCCGTCCTCCCCTCGCGCTGGTTCCGCCTCCTCCTCTCTCCCGTCCTCCTGGCACCGACGGGCCATGTGCACTCGCTCTAGGGCGCGGGCGCGCGCCCTGAGGGTTCCTTAACCCTGCAGCGCCCGCCCAGAGCTGTGAGGCCACCAATGAGAGCTGTGCACAGGCTATATCAGGCGTCTCCAAGATGGTGGAGACGCCTGATTATTGTGTGCCTTGCCTGCGGTGCTCTGGCCGGGTTGCAGGAGCCTTCCTGTAACCTTCCTCCTATTCCTGCCTAGTTCCCGTCTGGTGCTTGCTCCCCGTCCTGTACCCCAGTGCCCAGTTCTGTGCTCCGTATCCCCGTCCTGTACTCAGTGTCCTGTCCTGTACTCTGTATCTCCGTCCTGTACCCCAGTGGCCAGTTCTGTGTTCCATATCCCCGTCCTGTACTCCAGTGCCCCGTCCTGTACTCAGTGTCCTGTCCTGTACTCTGTTTCTCCGTCCTGAACCCCAGTGCCCAGTTCTGTGCTCCGTATCCCCGTCCTGTACTCCAGTGCCCTGTCCTGTACTCAGTGTCTTCACTCGGTACTCCAGTGCCCAGTCCTGTACTCCGTATCTCTGTCCAGTACTCCAGCACCCAGTCCTGTACTCCGTGTCTCCGTTCTATACCTTGACCTGCACTTCCTACCCCGTTCTGCATTCTATCCTCAGTCCTGTACCTTTCACTCATCCGTACCTCCTGTGAGCCGTCCCTCTTGGTACCGGCTGTCGTGGTTCTGACCTCTGCGGTCCTGCCCCTAACGATCCCTGTATAGGGGTCGGTCATCACCTGGCGTGCTCGGCCCAGGGGCTCCAGATCCGCGACCCAGAGGGTCCACTCTTGGACGTTGTCCGCTCCTGAACGTCACATTACCAACCTCTCTGGTTTTCTGTGACTTAGGTTGTTTTGCTTTTTTCTTCTCGGTGACCCATTCATAACACTTTCCCCCACATACGGGGTATCGGTGTACTCAGGAGAAATTGCACGACAAATTTTGTGGTCCATTTTCTCTTGTTACCTTTGCGAAAACAAAAAAGTTTGGATCTGAAGTAAATTTTTTGTGAAAAAAGTAAAATGTTCATTTTTTCCTTCCACATTGCTTTAGTTCTCATGATGCACCTGAAGAGTTAATAAACTTCTTGAATATGGTTTTGCGCACCTTGAGGGGTGCAGTTTTTAGAATGGTGTCAGTTTTGGGTATTTTCTGTTATATTGATCCCCCAAACTCACTTCAAATGTGAGGTGGTCCCTAAAAAATGGTTTTGTAAATTTCGTTGGAAAATGAGAAATCGCTGGTCAACTTTTAACCCTTATAACTTCCTAAGAAAAAAAAATATGTTTCCAAAATTGTGCTGATGTAAAGTAGATGTTATTTATTAACTATTTTGTGTGACATAAGTCTGTGATTTAAGGGCATGAAAAGTAAAAGTTTGAAAATAGCAAAATTTTCACAATTTTTGCCAAATTTCCGTTTTTTTTCACAAATAAACGCAAGTCATATCGAAGAAATTTTACCACTAACATGAAGTACAATATTAATAATAATTATTTTTCATGTATCCTTTAATAAGATGTGTAGTAGAGGGGTTACAAGGACACTAAACTTCAGGAAAGCAAATTTCCAACGGATGAGAGATGATCTTGGTGCAATTAACTGGGACGATATCCTGAGACATAAAAATACACAAGGAAAATGGGAGACGTTTATTAGCATCCTGAATAGGACCTGTGCACAATATATACCGTATGGGAATAAACATGCGAGAAATAGGAGGAAACCACTATGGCTAAATAGAGCTGTAAGGGGCGCAATAAGTGACAAAAATAAAGCATTTACTGAATTAAAGCAAGTAGGTAGTGATGAGGCATTAACTAAATACAGAAGGCTAAATAAATTCTGTAAAAAGCAAATCAAGACAGCAAAGATTAAGACAGAGAGACTCATTGCCAGAGAAAGTAAAAATAATCCCAAAATATTCTTTAACTACATAAATAGTAGGAAACTAAAAAATGATAGTGTTGGCCCCTTAAAAATAGTCTGGGTGAAATGGTGGATGAGGATGAGGAAAAAGCCAATATGCTAAATGACTTTTTTTCAACACTATTAACACAAGAAAATCCCATGACGGATAACATGATCAGTGATAACAAAAATGCTCCATTAAATGTCACCTGCTTAACCCAGCAGGAAGTATGGCGGCGTCTAAAAATCACTAAAATTGACAAATCACTGGGCCCGGATGGGATACACACCCCGAGTACTGCAGGAATTAAGTACAGTCATAGATAGTATGAGTCCAAGTAGAGATAAGGTCGCACTCAACGAGCTGATGAAAATATCGCTGGTTTATTGGCACGTTACACATGTCGGGCCAGGGGAGTGATATCGGGTGTTATGAGCGGTGGAAAGCACTATATAAAATTATAAATAAAGTGCATTCACCGCTTGGGGTCCACCGTGCGGTAGTTGGAAAAACCGCTGCTAGATGGTTGCAGAGCCATCAGGCGGTGAAGTGCACAGGGTTTGGACGAGACCCAGATGCAAAAAGCAAGCTCTGTTGCACACACAGAGCTGCAAGCATAAAGACATATAAAGTAATGCTGGAGCGAGCTCAGTTTTACTCACAGAGCTGCAAACACAAAGACAAGCTCTGTTGCACTCCCAGAGCTGCAAGCATAGACAAGCTCTGTTTCACCCACAGAGCTGCAAGCATACATACATGTGTAATAACGCTGAGTCTGTTTTTAGACTCACAGAGTCTCAGCGAAAGTGTCACGGTATTTACAGTCACAGAAGTAGCCCTAGGCAGGCAGAACTACTCCCTCTAGACCTACCGTTTGATAAGACACGAAGCGTCGCAACTGCGGACGCGGGTATAGGCTGCAACTGCAGCGCGGCTAGAGCCGCAGGCAAGACGCTGCAAACGGCTGGCGCAATGCAGACGCTAAACTGCTGACTAAGATGGAGCTAGGCGCGCTGGCGCTGCTACTGGCGACTGCCCAATTACTCACACAATCGTAATATCAGAGGGAAGGGGTTTCATAATAAGTCAGTCACCAGACCAAGCATCCATCACCATACATACAGCAGCAGTATGAAAATACTAGCGCATGGCGGAACGGCCATGCGCACTTTTTATAGCGTACAGGACCTGCCGGAAATCTCCAGAGCCCTGAGCTGAACCAATGGAATCAGGAGCAGGACCTGAGCACCTGACTCCTGAACTCCAATGGGAACTCATTCCACGAGCATGCTCAGAAGCTGGCTGAAAGGACTTAGCCTCTGGAGACAAATGTGAGGATCTGGATCTCTGCATATGTATGGCAGGACACAGATTCCTAACATCGGGAGTGCAAAGAGAGCTGTCCAAGCGCTTCAACGGGTCATATAGTGGAAGGAAGTGATGAGTTCATATATAAATCACGTCACCTAACACTTCCTCCTTCCACAGCTGCTGTCTAAATAACGTGAGTGAATTAAAGTCAAACAATAGTACATCAAATATACAAAAAGGCACAAATACAGATAAATACAAATACATATCAATATGGACAAAAAGAGAGACCTAAGAAAGAAATAATTGTTACAATCATCTTGTCATTGTGACATAATTATGTGACATTATATGGACTATATAAATGTCAAACAAAGCAATGAAAGAAATCAGGAAATGGTCAGACACCATTGTGAGGCCTTCCGATAAAGGAGGCAACACAGTGTTCTTACCGAGAACTATGTATTTTTCTGAAGCGTACAGACAGTTATCAGATTCGGTGACATATACCAAATTGTTAGGAACGGCAGAACGCACTAAATAAAAATAAATAATAAAGTGCGTTCGCCGCTCGGGGTCCACTGTGCAGTAGGTGTAAACACTGCTGCTAAGTAGTGACAGACGAGCAATATGGCGGAAATGCGCATGCGGGTTGAACGTCACCCAAGTGCGCTAAGCAATCTCTGTTTGCCCACAGAGATGTCAGCAGAGGTAAACACAAAAGGCTGAGCCTGTTAGTGTCACAGGTCTCAGGTAAATGCACACACGGTATCAGGTCACAGGAGCAGGACCCAAGACACAGGAGCTGCGTCCGTCTAGACCTACCGTGCGTGCGGCGTCGCTACTGCAGACACCAAAGAGGGCTGCAACTGCAGCGCGGCGTAGGACACTGCCGCTGGTCGACAAAGCAAGGAAGCAGGCGCAATGTCGGACGCTAGCACTGTGGATGATGCTGTAGTGGCTTGAGGCTTGCCACACGCTGGAGCTGACTCTAATCTGAGTCCCTGTACACATTCGTAATATCAGAGGGAGGGGATCTTAATGAGTCATTCGCAGGTTCATACATCCATCATCATTCACACAGTAGCAACTAGCGCATGGCCGAACGGTCATGAGCGCTTTTTATAGCCGGGACCTTCGGAAGCTTCCAGATCTCCGAGATGGACCAATGAGATCTGGAGCAGGACCTGGTCACATGACTCCCGATCTCCAATGGGAGATCGTCTCGTGAGCATGCCCAGTAGGAGAACAGAGGGACTTAGTCTCTGGAGCGATCTGCTGCAAAGTGATCTCCTCTGCAGTAGATAGCAGGAGACCGCAGAATGTGAGGCTCTGGATTCCTGCAGAGCAGATGCAGAAACCTGACTCCTAACACCAAATTAAGAGCTGATCCCACTCCAAGAAACATTAGAGATTTGAGGTCCCTTCTCAGAAAATATATTATGATGAATGTCATCACTCAGAGTAAATCAGAGAAATTGCTGCCGGAGTTCCCCACGCGACCCCACTGGTACCATGTACCTAAAATTCATAAATCACTATCTTGCCCTCCAGAACGCCCAATCGTATCTGGGATAGGATCCATCACGGAACCCCTATCCCAGTATATTGATTGGTTGCTACGTCCTATGTTGAAAAACATTCCTTCTTATATAAAGGACACCAATGCCTTTTAATGTGTGGTTCAAAATTTCACTTGGCAACCAGGTTTTGAGTTGGCATCTATAGATGTGGAGAGCTTATACACGAGGATCCCTCAAAAATTAGGGGTTGATATTATTAGAGAAATTCTCGACACTACAGACAAAGAGCAAGGCTTTATTGATTTTGTGTGTGAAGCTATTTGTTTCATACTTACACACAATGCCTTCACTTTCGATTCTACATGGTACCTTCATAATGTGGGGACCGCGATGGGAACTCCGGCAGCGTGTACTATCGCCAATTTGTTTCTTGGCGCTTTTGAGGAAAAATATATTTATAATAATAACAATTTCTTCCAACACATCAAGCTATATCTCAGATATGTGGATGACGTGTTCATCATACAGTATGGGATGGTTCTAGAGAACTTTTTAATGGATTTGTCAACCAGCTGAATGATGTCAATCAGATGAACATGTTGTTCACACCCATTTATGGAGGCTCTCGTTTAGAGTTCCTGGATGTCCTAGTGGAGATTAAAGATGATAACATATGTGTCACGTGGACCCGTCCTGTGTGACGCGACCAGCAGGCCGGTAACTAGAACAACAGGACACAGGCAAGTGATACTGTCCTGTGTGACGCGGCTCGCAGGCTGGTAGCTAAAACAAGACAAAGGGAAGGGAAACAGTTACAACGATGGGCCCTGCGATAGGGAAAGGGGACGTGGAGACTACTGTACTCCTCTGAGTCAGTGTCCCTAACACTCCTAATGTTCCCTATGCCGGTTCCGCACCGGGCGCCAATCAGAAACCTGTCACCCTAGCACACCCTACACCTATTCCTTGCTAAGGAGCTGGGTGGCGCAGGCACTGGCCCCACCGCTGTACTAATACACACTAAGGAAAAACACAAATAGGGAAACACCAATTAGCTTTACTCTGTTGCACTTGCTCCTGGCAACAGAGTCCACCTCCAGCATGCAGCTCTCCTCCTGAATCGCTGCCACCAAACAGAGCTACAAGGAAATCCCCTATGACTCCTTCCACACCAGGGCTAAGACAGTGCTGCAAGGAACGCTCTCCAGTTCCTTCCTCCACCAAGGATGGTTGAAATGAACACTATCACCAACACTGATTGCAACACCTGTGACTCTTTTATAGCAGAGCCAGCAATCACACCTGCATTATAATCATGTGCACTTAACTAAAGAAACTAGAGTGCAATGACGCTCACCACCACCGGGGCAAACTCAGAACAAACGACACCACAGTACAATAATCCTAATGGCCACCGGGGGCAAAAAACAACCTTAAGCACAGCTTAGGGAAAAAAAAGGTTACCTGTGCTTTTTATATGTCCTGATCCAGCATGGATCATGACAATATGTACGTCAGTTTTCAGGAAACCTATCGCAACCAATTCGGTGTTGCATTATGATAGCTTCCACCCCCCCACACACTATTAACTCACTACCATACAGCCAGTTCCTGCGAGTAGGCCACCTTAATAATACCTTAGGGGGCTTTGAAACACAATCCAAGGATTTATACAACAGGCTCAGACAATGAGGGTACCCAAATACCATATTAGATACAGCGATGTAAAAAGTGGAACAACAACATAGGACTAAGAATAATAAGGACATATCTAGCAGCAGTAAGAAGGTCAAGAATGAGAAAAGGTTTACATTCTGTTTTCGTTACAGTTCTATGGATCGACAGATCCGATCTGCAATAACAGATCCAATCTGCAATAAGAAGGAACTGGCATATTTTAGAGCAGGACAGAGATTTAAGTGATATAGTATCCAGAGGGCTCCTTATTTCATGTAAACGTAGCACAAGAATTAAGGATGTCTTGGTGAAAAATCGCATGGTCACAGAGCATGATAATTGGTTAAGCAAAGGAATCCCTAGGGGTAACTTCAAGTGCGGCCACTGCCCGTATTGCAAGTTTCATTGTACTGACCGCACCATACGTATGGGTGCGATCAGTCACACGGTTTCTGATTTCATTTCATGTAAGACAGATCATGTGGTATATGTTATTTTTTGCACGTGCTGTTTTTACTACATAGGTAAAACCATACGCCCCTTATATATCCGTTTTAGGGAGCACTATAAATCGATTGGAACAGGGAAAGGGGTCCTGCGTTTAATCAGTCATGTTAGGGACACACATGGAGGTGATCCAACTGTCCTCTTTTCCTGGAATTGAAAAGGTGGTTTTACCCCTCAAGGAGGTAATTTACACAGGATTTTGTTAAGACGAGAATCCAGGTGGATCATGGACACCCGTGCCATGGGTCCGACTGGATTCAATGATAGAATAGACATGGCTGTCTTTTTGTGAGGAATAAGCTGATATACATATGTGTACTCGGCTTCAGGATTGCTTTACTATTCACATAAAGATGTTATTGTATGTATTTAGGTTTCACCATTCTTTGGATCCCATGTTTTATACAATTAGTTGTCAGTTTGAAATTACCACACGATTGAACAGAATACTATAGTCTTGCATTTATTAATGTGTTTATTCCATTTATTGGTTATATCATTTTGGAACTTTCATGGATATATTTAAATCACTGATTTTATTCATGATTTTTTCAGCATATATCTGCAATTTTCATTCCCAGAATGATTGGTCAATCCAGCATGCGGTATCTGTCTAGTTGTGGTGACATATTCTTGATATATTTTGGTATACACTTAATTGCCTCAGTCATAATTACTCGGGCACAGAATGTTTAGATTAGTACATCCAGTGTCCGTATATGTTTTTATGCGTACGTGTGTGCCGCATTTACTTTTTTTCTGTTTCCAGTGACAAGAAACGGTATCAGAGATTAGATACACTCACTGGCCACTTTATTAGGTACACCTGTCCAACTGTGTGTTAAGACTTAATTTCTAATCAGCCAATCACATGGCGGCAACTCAGTGCATTTAGGCATGTAGACATGGTCAAGACAATCTCCTGCAGTTCAAACCGAGCATCAGTATGGGGAAGAAAGGTGATTTGAGTGCCTTTGAACGTGGCATGATTGTTGGTGCCAGAAGGGCTGGTCTGAGAATTTCAGAAACTGCTGATCTACTGGGATTTTCACGCACAACCATCTCTAGGGTTTACAGAGAATGGTCCGAAAAAGAAAAAAAACCAGTGAGCGGCAGTTCTGTGGCCGGAAATGCCATGTTGATGCCAGAGGTCAGAGGAGAATGGGCAGACTGGTTCGAGCTGATAGAAAGGCAACAGTGACTCAAATTGCCACCCGTTACAACCAAGGTAGGCAGAAGAGCATCTCTGAACGCACAGTGCATCGAACTTTGAGGCAGATGGGCTACAGCAGCAGAAGACCACACTGGGTACCACTCCTCTCAGCTAAGAACAGGAAACTGAGGCTACAATTTGCACAAGCTCATCGAAATTGGACAGTAGAAGATTGGAAAAACGTTGCCTGGTCTGATGAGTCTCGATTTCTGCTGCGACATTCGGATGGTAGGGTCAGAATTTGGCGTAAACAACATGAAAGCATGGATCCATCCTGCCTTGTATCAACGGTTCAGGCTGGTGGTGGTGGTGTCATGGTGTGGGGAATTTTTTCTGGGCACTCTTTGGGCCCCTTGGTACCAATTGAGCATCGTTGCAACGCCACAGCCTACCTGAGTATTGTTGCTGACCATGTCCATCCCTTTATGACCACAATGTACCCAACATCTGATGGCTACTTTCAGCAGGATAATGCGCCATGTCATAAAGCTCGAATCATCTCATATTGGTTTCTTGAACATGACAATGAGTTTACTGTACTCAAATGGCCTCCTCAGTCACCAGATCTCAATCCAATAGAGCATCTTTGGGATGTGGTGGAACGGGAGATTCGCATCAGGGATGTGCAGCCGACAAATCTGCGCCAACTGTGTGATGCCATCATGTCAATATGGTCCAAAATCTCTGAGGAATGCTTCCAGCACCTTGTTGAATCTCTGCCACGAAGAATTGAGGCAGTTCTGAAGGCAAAAGGGGGTCCAACCCCTTACTAGCATGGTGTACCTAATAAAGTGGCCAGTGAGTGTACATATGGCTATTATATTTGTTTGACATTTATATAGTCCATATAATGTCACATAATTATGTCACAATGACAAGATGATTGTAACAATTATTTCTTTCTTAGTTCTCTCTTTTTGTCCATATTGATATGTATTTGTATTTATCTGTATTTGTGCCTTTTTGTATATTTGATGTACTATTGTTTGTCTTTAATTCACTCACGTTATTTAGACAGCAGCTGTGGAAGGAGGAGGTATTAGGTGACTTGATTTCTATATGAACTCGTCACTTCCTTCCACTATATGACCCGCTGAAGCGCTTGGACAGCGTGAAACGGCCGTTGTCAGCTCTCTTTGCACTCCCGATATCACTCCCCCGGCCTGACATGTGTAACTTGTGCCAATAAACCAGCGATATTTTCATCAGCTCATTGAGTGCGACCTTATCTCTACTTGGACTCATACAGTACTGTGAATTCCCAGGTCCAGCACCCGAAGCTGCCAGTCATCAGCGGTCCGAATGCCGCACACCATCTGAGGATATACGGTAACAGCGGTGCCGTCAGCGTTTCTTCTTTCATTTTTATGCACACAGTCATAGACAGACCATTATTTTTAATAAGATGTATAATTATATACAAATAAATGTGCCAGCAAGGGTCCTTAATTAAATACCCATTTTATATGGCGACTCAAATATAGCAATGCGAGCAAGGAGAAACAATGAGTATATGTTGCCAAAGTTATATAAAAAAATTATGCCATTTATTAATTAGCAGAATATTATACAAAAATACATAAAATACCTATCACAAGTTACATGGGTTTATTTTCAATCTTGTGACTAAATCCATAGGTTAAAGATGACCAAAGGATACAAGACAGGGTAAAAATATGACACATGCAAATGAATAACATCATTGCATACGGATTCCATATCCCTCCAAAATGGAAAAACATGTGCCAACCAATACAGTGAAACAAAGTGGATTAAAGTTTCCAGTGCTGTGACTACCGCATATCCACCAAACACTATACCGCTTCATGTACATAACTTAAACATGTGAAAAATAACGTTTATAGAAGGTAATTACCCATAAGTGTTCAGTAGTCCTGTCCTGACCCAGGTCACATACACCGACGCGCGTTTCGCGTACACAAGATGTCGCTTCCTCAGGGGGCGTGGCATAATCCAGGCCTCAGTCCGGTTTATATAGTGATCCGTTCTGGTCACGTGACCGCTAAATAAAGTGAGCAGTGCGCAAGCGTGGAACGCGGAAATACTGCACCCATTTAATTCAAACCTCAGTCTCAGCACACAACTCCCGGTCACGTGATGGGGCCGGCACCAAGCACACCACCATGCAACACAGGTGCGGCGTCACACCGAGTATGAAGGAAATGTGACTGTAGTTTCGTGACTCTGTATATAATTGACCGATTAAATACAAAAATGCATCATACAAATAAATAATATGAATATATTAAGTGCATGCATCTGTGTATCCGTGACTCTGTGTATAAGTGACCAATTAGAAACAAAAATGCATCATACAAATAAATAATATAAATATAATAAGTGCACACATCAATATATCCTCAAAAGGTATGACATATTAATTAATCTACAAAAATTATTATAATACGTGCATATTTACCACAGAGATAGGGAATGCATATACAAAACATTCAATCAATATTTTATACAACACTAAAAGATATATAAATATATATGCATTGGACAGTAAAAATCTAAGTTATAGCAAATGCCAAAGGAGCATATAATACCAAATTTATATCAGAGAATTGTCACATTCCAAATTAAACTAAATCTCACATAATACTATAAAAAAACAGTTAATCCTCAAGATATTAGTAGTTTTCACAGCCACATATTCTTTCTTTCTTCAGATGCCCGTAAATCTTCTCAACAGCGTGAAATCTCCTCAGTCATTGCTTAAACTGATGATATACACATCCATCGCACACTGACAAATAAAAATAAAAAAAAAAACATAAGGGCCCGTTACACATAGCGATATCGCTAGCAATATCGCTGTAACGTCACTGGTTTTGTGACGTAGCAGCGTTATTGTTAGCGATATCGCTACAGCTGGTTATCGCTGATCGCGTGAGAACGTCCTGGACCATTTCTCGTCGTCAGCTTCCTGCTGGGCTTCCTGTGGCGCCGTCGAGCGACGCGTGGATGCGGGCGGAAGGACATCAGGATCTCCTCGTCTGACAGGTAAGTAGCGACCCCCCGACCGCTGCTCTGTCACTGGTGAGATCTGCCTGTGTGGCAGCTCACTAGCGACCACTTAGCGATGCACCAGCGATCCATATCGTTGTCAGGATCGCTGGTGCATCGCTTAGTGTAACGGTACCCTAAGACACAAATTAAAACACCAATGGTATTGGATAGAGACAAAATTTAGACCCTTAAGAAAAATAAGGTTTTATAAAAAGGAGGAAAATCCCTGAGCTTCATTGATCCCCATGGGGGTCATTGTGTCCAGTGTGGTAATCCACTTACATTCCCTCTGTGCAAGGAGGCGTTGGATATCATCTCCTCCGATACCACACTGGACACGATCAATCCCCCTGACCGAGAGGAATTTAGGATTACATTTGTGGAACTGCAAAAAATTTACTGTCCAATGCATATATATTTATATATATCTTTTATTGTTGTATAAAATATTGATTGAATGTTTTGTAGATGCATTCCCTATCTCTGTGGTAAATATGCACGTATTATAATAATTTTTGCAGATGAATTAATATGTCATACCTTTTGAGGATATATTGATGTGTGCACTTATTATATATATATATTATTTATTTGTATGATGCATTTTTGTTTCTAATTGCTCACTTATACACAGAGTCACGGATACACAGATGCATGCACTTAATATATTCATATTATTTATTTGTATGATGCATTTTTGTATTTAATCGGTCACTTATATACAGAGTCACGGAACTACAGTCCCATTTCCTTCATACTTGGTGTGACACCGCACCTGTGTTGCGTGGTGGTGTGCTTGGTGCCGGCCCCATCACGTGACCGGGAGTTGTGTGCTGAGACTGAGGTTTGAATTATATGGGTGAAGTATTTCCGCGTTCCACGCTTGCGCACTGCTCACTTTATTTAGCGGTCACGTGACCGGATCGGATCACTATACAAACCGGACTGAGGCCTACATTAGGCCACGCCCCCTGAGGAAGCGACATCTTGTGTACGCGAAATGTGCGTCGGGGTATGTGACCTGGGTCAGGACAGGACTACTGAACACTTATGGGTAATTACCTTTATAAACTTTATTTTTCACATGTTTATGTTATGTACATGAAGCGGTATAGTGTTTGGTGGATATGCGGTAGTCACAGCACTGGAAACTTTAATCCACTTTGTTTCACTGTATTGGTTGGCACATGTTTTTCCATTTTGGAGGGATATGGAATCCGTATGCAATGATGTTATTCATTTGCATGTGTCATATTTTTACTCTGTCTTGTATCCTTTGGTCATCTTTAACCTATGGATTTAGTCACAAGATTGAAAATAAACCCATGTAACTTGTGATAGGTATTATATGCATTTTTGGATAATATTCTGCTAATTAATAAATTACATAATTTTTTTAATATAACTTTGGCAACATAAACTCATTGTTTCTCCTTGCTCGCAAGATGTATAATTATGTGCTTAATTGTAAAACACTGGGCAAAACTGTCACTGAAAAAGACCTGGGTGTATGGGTGGACGACAAACTCACATTTAGTGGCCAGTGTCAGGCAGCTGCTGCAAAGGCAAATAAAATAATGGGATGCATTAAAAGAGGCATAGATGCTCAGGAGGAGAACATAATTATACCTCTATATAAGTCACTAGTGCGACCACACTTAGAGTACTGTGTACAGTTCTGGTCTCCGGTGTATAAGAAAGACATAGCTGAACTGGAGCGGGTGCAGAGAAGAGTGACCAAGGTTATTAGGGAACTGGGAGGTCTTCAATACCAAGACAGGTTATTACACTTGGGGTTATTTAGTTTGGAAAAATGAAGGCTTAGGGGTGATCTTATTACAATATATAAATATATGCGGGGACAGTAGAAAGACCTTTCTAATGATCTTTTTACTTTTAAGGTACCGTTAGACATAGCGACGCTCCAGCGATCCTGACAATGATACGACCTGGTAAGGATCGCTGGTGCGTCGCTACATGGTCGCTAGTAAGCTGTCTAACAAGCAGATCTACTCAACGACGCAGCATCGATCCGGCGATCCATATAACGACCTCGGCGGTCGTTGGTACCTTGTCACGCAGCAGCTATTCTGACGACTCACGCTTGCATCCCCGAGTTCTGAGTCGCCAACAAGGTCGCTCGTCGGCGTCAAACACAGCGATGCATGCGGGACGCCAACGATCAAAAAATGGCCTAGGACATTCGAGCACGATCAGCCACATCGCAGCGGGGGCCCAGTCGCCGCTATATGTCACACGTAGCGAGATCGCTGTTGCGTCACCAAATCTGTGACATTTCTCGCTAGCGATCTCGCTATGTGTGACAGGGCCTTTAGACCTGTGACGGGGACAAGGGGGCATCCTCTACGTCTGGAGGAAAGAAGGTTTAAGCATAATCACATTCAAACAAAAAAGGAAGCACACTGTAGCGCCATAACATGCAAATATGAAATATGAAAAATGAATTGCATTACTGCATTAGAAGTATGAAAAATTGAGAAAGTTTAGCGCATAAAATGGCTAATTTTATGTGTACCTGGAATCCACAGTAAGGCATTTCTCATTTTCCAGGACCCTATCTATGCCAACCCTCGCTAAGGCTAGTTTCACACTAGCGCTTTTGAGCGCAGCGACGGCCTGCGCACGGCCGCCGCTAAGCCCCGCCTCCGCCGGTAGCTCCGCCTACCGGCACATGACGCTGCATGCGTCCTGCGTCCCCTATCTTTATCACTGGGGGCGCAGGCCGTGCGCAGTATGCGTTTGGCGGCGCATGCGTCTTTTTGACGGTGCGCAGAGCGCAACCAAACTGCAGCAGGTTGCGTTTGCCGCAGGTCAGCGCACCTTCAAAAGGACACATTCACCGCCAAACGCATACTGTGCACGGCCTGCGCCCCCAGTGATAAAGATAGGGGACGCAGGACGCATGCAGCGTCATGCGCCGGTAGGCGGAGCTACCGGCGGAGGCGCGGCAGGGGGCGGGGCTTAGCCGTCGCTGCGCTCAAAAGCGCTAGTGTGAAACTAGCCTTAGACTGAAGTCCTCATCTGAATGGGAACCTATACAAATCCTCTGTTTAGACTGAAGTCTATATCTCTGTGGAGGGGTAGTGGCCCTGCTTTAATTAAAAACGCCTGCGGCTAACAGGTGGCGTGCTCAGTCAGAAGGTTAATGAATACAGACTTCAAAACTGACCGTCACATCCAAGCATAAGCATAGTGTGAACAGGTGCTTAACCTAGAGTCACCAACTCGTATACATTCAAGCAAAAAAGGAAGCACACTGTAGCACCATAACATGCAAGCATGAACTATGAAAAATGAACTGCATTACTGTCTAAGCGAGGATTGGCTTCCTTTTTTGTTTGAATGTATAAGAGTTGGTGACTCTAGGTTAAGCACCTGTTCACACTATGCTTATGCTTGAATGTGACGGTCAGTTTTTGAAGACTGTAAGCATACTCACAGACGCGGATTCTTTACTGTAAGAGCAGTGAGACTATGGAACTCTCTGCCATATGATGTTGTAATGAGTGATTCCCTACTAAAATTTAAGAAGGGCCTGGATGCCTTTCTTGAAAAGTATAATATTACAGGGTATATACACTAGTTTCCTTAATATTGCGTTGATCCAGGGAGATAGTCTGATTGCCGTATGTGGAGTTGGGAAGGAATTTTTTTCCCCCAATATGAAGCTTACTGTTTGCCACATGGGTTTTTTTTGCCTTCCTCTGGATCAACATGTTAGGGTAAGTTAGGATAGGATATGGGTTGAACTAGATGGACTTAACGTCTTCCTTCAACCTTAATATCTGTTTCTATGTCACGAGAAAACAATGTCAGAATCACCAGGATCAGTTGAAGCGTTCCAGACCTATAACCTCATAAAGTGACAGTGGTCAGAATTGTAAAAATTGGCCCGATCATTAATACCAAATTGGCTCTGTCACTAAGGGATTCATCCATATCTGCTCATTTTTTTGTTTTCGTCTCTTGTACACCCCATAAACTAGGTTGTATATCTTCTACACATCACATCATCTCTGGAGAGACAGACAACCAGCAGCTGTTCTGGAAACCTAAGTCCTGGTGTCAGATGGCGTCTTCTCTACCATGTCAACAATGACGTCTTGGAAGTCTAGGTATCTCAGTTATGATGACAGTAACGGGTTTTTTTTATTTTACAATCTCACTTGGTGGAATTCCGATGAGAGATGTCCGCAGTGGGGTATGTATACAAACATATGACGCGCACATGAGTTGGGACTGCAATAACCCTGACATTTCCGTATCTGTTGACGTTGCTATGTACAAATATGTCTCCGGTTACTTAACATTCTGAGTACACATGATATGTCCTGGGCAAGGTGGCACTGAACCTAACTGGGACATTGATCTGACAGTCCTTTTACACGGAACGTTAAATTTGTAAAAACAATGCACCATCCAGCGAGTTTTAATATATGAAACAGGAACCAGATGGGTTTGGTCATTCTCATCACTTTTGTGGTCTCCTTTCTCGTACTTCAGCAGATGTCTGTTTGTCCGAGAGAACACAATACCGACTACAGATCATTTTTACACCATCATAACAGATATGATCAGCAACACACACAAATTCTCACTGATCATGTATTTGCTACACATACTGTATATATTGGAGCGTGATTGGAAATATCTGTTCAATATAACAATTTTTTGAAAACGCCCTTTCAATCTGAGGTCTTATCTTGCTATTCACGTATGCCAAGAAACCAGTTTAAATAGAGATTGCTGCTCACACCAAAAATACACAGTCAGTGTCTAACTAGGGCATAGCGCCATCAATGGATCAGACGTATGTTGATCTTGGCTCTGGGGTGTCCTTACTTGTTTACACACACAAGTCCATTCCAGCTTAACCCATGTTCACATCTGCATCGGATTTTTCATATTCCAGGCTCTTATAAAATTGGAAAAACAAAAATAACAGCAGTGTCAACGTCACAAACTGTAATGGCTCTAGACGGACCCTATTGACCTCAGTGGAGTCCGGCAGGTTATTGTCATTTTATTGGAAAAAGTATATCGTGGCTGCTTTATTTTCCTCTAACATTTTTGATGGAATCTGCAATGGAGGCTTAGAATGGGCGTGAACACATCCTATACAATCACAGACGTCAGTTTATGTATGGCGCCCACATGTGCCGACGTGTATACGAGTACGACTAATATGAGAAGTGGCTACGTGCACATTGGGCAGATGCAGATCCAGCACTGAATTTCAATGAGAAGAGAAATATTGAGTTCCCTTTTCAATTCTTAATCTCCATAGGATCAGTTTTTAACTTTGGCTAAAAGAAAAAAAAAACTGGTGTAGTCTATTTAAAGGGAACCTGTCATTGAAAAATCACACTGCAGGTAAATAGCACTCTGACACTGGGCAGTGCTGGCAACTGAGAGCCCCGGTACCGGGAGGAAATTAACTTTATTCCCCTTGGCAGACTCCGGCTTCCAATCATAGGTTGGCACCGATTTTACTCACCGCTCTGTGTATAGAGAACGGAGGCTGTAACCGCACCCCGGCACTAACTGACAGCTCAGCATTAGGGCCGGGTGTTGGTTAGTGCCGAGATGCAGTTCAGCCCCCGCTTTCTATACACAGAGCGATGAGTAAAATCAACCAATGGATTATATACGGCACTCATAAAGTCATTGAGGTAGGTGCTCAAGTAGGGTGTCCGGCCCAATATCAATATGTGTAAAAAACTTGGCACTCAGAAGGAGTCGTGTTGGAAGAAAAAGGTTCCAATTTATTTTGCATACAGCGGTATGTTTAATCCTGTGGGAAATTTATGCTACGGAGACTGAGCATCTGGAAAGACGCGCTGCATGTCCGGTTACGCAAGTCTGCCACCTGCGTCTCTGAACACACAGTGGAGATGGGATTTCTTGAAATCCCATCCACTATGCTGCAACATCTGGACGCTGCGAAGGTAGAGTTTCAAACCCGCTGTGTTTACTGACTGTGGTAACATGCCCTTACAGAGAAATGATTTTGTAGCCGTGACTCTATATATTTGCTCCCCAGTTGTACTGTTATTTGAATTGCACTGAAATATGACATCTCTCAATTATATGTACATTTATGTTAATCACTCTTTATGCTTTTCACCATTACTTTATTTTGCTGTATTTTCACTTGTCATTTTTTTTTTACATATTTCTTTTATATATCTCCATAGTTTCTGATGAAGATCTATACCTAGTTTGAAAACGTTTAAACATACCGCTAAATACAAAATAAATTGGAAGCTTTTTCTTCCAACACGACTCCTTCTGAGTGCCAAGTATTTTACTGATATTGAGTAAAATCAAGCAGGCGTCAACCCTACGACTGGAAGCCGAACAAGTAAAGTTAATTTCCTCCCGGCAGCGGGGGTCTAAGAGCGGGAGCCGCATGATGTCAGAACGTATCTGCAGGTTAGTAGACATGACAGGATCCCTTTAAATGGCTGTCAGGCTCAATGACCAGATCCACTTACGTGAGAACAAACAAGACCTCATCAGTCATTAGTTTATTAGAAACATTTACACGCAGTAAACCGCCTGTCTGTACACGCTTATCACCGTCCAGAGGAATCTTCCTTTCCAGGACTGCGAAACAACTATAGGAGGTATTGTTTATCCTGGCAGTGAAAGAGTGAAACAGCCTTCTGCTCTTCCTGGCACAACCACTGATAACAATGGCGCTTAGATTGGCATGATCTGGGCACCAGGAGGGCACCCCCTGCATTGCAGCACCACCAGCCTTCCTTCTCTCAGGTGTATGCTGTATGTCACTTCCCTTTTTTGACATTATTCATGATGTCCCCCTCCCAAGACGTTCCTTTCCACCATACCCAGTGAATTGCCTATGGATGGCCTTGTGGTACACGTTCCTTGTGCTTGTAATAGTACCTGTGAATGTCCCGCACCCACTGAGTGCCCGTCCCCACTGTCACTTAATCATCTTCTCGCGCAGTATTTCCAATATGACTTGCCTCTCCTCTCTTTCTAGCTCGAACCGTCTCTCCCTCTCCTTGCGCTCAGCCTCCTGCCTCTCCCTCTCCAGCGCAGCCCGCTCCCTCTGCAGCTGCAGCTCCTCCCGTCGGAGCGCCAGCTCCTCTTCCCGCAGCCTCTGCTCCGCTTCTGCCCTCCTCTCCAGGTGCTGCAGGATGCGGGCATACGCGCTGCAGCATCCCTCACACTCCTGCTTCCTCACCAGTCTCTCGCCCACGTTGTTATCTTCTGGTTTGGACTCCAGAACTGGAAGACAAGTATGTGTTTGGTTAATATAAATGGAAGATCAGGTACGGCTGAATATTCACAATGATGGTCTATTCTTAAGGCCTCGTACACATTAGACTGACATCCGAAAATGCTGATATCGACAGCTGAGCCGACAGGACCACCAACATATGTATGGGGGCCACCAACATATGACGTCGAGGGAGATAAGGATCCAGCATGTCTGATTTCGGACCGCCAAACATTTAGATCTCCCTGAGATAAGCTGCCGCCAGAGCTGTCTCATAAAGCCAAGCAACCGCTCCTATGCATGGACGCCATAGCTCCCAGCACCTCATTGACCACTGAAAGCAGATCCACCGACCTCCATGGTACATATTCTAGTGACCACACCTGGTATTGCAGCTTTTTCTGCTCAATCCCATTCACATGAATAGGACTGACCTGTAATACCAGGAGCAGCCACTACAAGATGTAAGGCGCTGTGCCTGGGTTGAACCCCCATTGATCTAATTCGGTAGGTCATCAATGTAGTCATTTTCATTTAGCAAGCAAATTAATATAAAAAATAGTAACTTGTCCATCTCCTTGCAAGTGTGAATCCATGTGCATTTCTAGAGACATTCTAATCTAAATAATTCATGTATAAGTGATCACTGTTGGAACTATATGGTCCCGCGTGAGCAGTCCTGCTGCATTCGAGTCTGTGGCACTGACCAAGATAGCCAAACCGTGCGCTGTATCACAGTGCCACAAGTCTGAACATGGAGGCTCATGTATGGCCAGCAGCTCCAACTTGCCACCATCTAGCGCGAACAAGCAAGTCCCCTGTTTTGTAGATCAATGGGGGAGAGGGTTCCAGTGGTGGGAACCAGAGATCTAATAGTTACCTATCCAGTGGATAAGCGATAACTGGTGTATACTGGAATACTCCTTTAAGGGCAGCATATTACAACGCCAGGTCCACTAGAACAGCGGTTCTTCAATTTAAGGAAAATTATTGAATTATTGATACTCAGCATTGTAGAAAAAAAAGATTATAAATTGGCATAAATTTCACAAAGGCAGAGAAGAAATACAGAAAACGCAACATCAAGCCCTACAGTGAAAAGGCATACGACATGCAACACATGGCACGCACAGTGAGTTACGCCCATGTACATGGAAGCTGTTAATTAAATTAATAGGTTACTAAACCTAGAGAAGGGAGCGCATATGTAGGGAGGAACAGCGACACATTCAGTAAGGGACGGGCTGGGATTGCTGGAAGTTTGTAGTGTTCTCTTGTAGAAAAGGTCATAAAAGTGTAATAGTTTATTACATGTCTATGTGCCATTATTGTCCTGGCTTTTCAATAGCACCGATTCATTGTACCATATCATGTACTGAAGAACAGGAAAACAACTATTTATGTAGGGTGAAATGATGGCTAAAATACAATACCGCTATTGCTTTTTTGGGGGGTTTGGTTATACGTTGATCATTGTGCGGTACAAATGAGCTGGCACCTTGATTCTCCTATTCAGATTGATTATGGAGATACCAAATGTATGCACTTTTTTATTATTACTATTTTTTGTAATTTCTAGCTTTAAAAGGTTAAAAAAAATTGCATAAATAAGTCAATTGTTTTGCCTCCAATTTTTTACGACCCATAACTTTTTTTTTTTTCATTTTCCCTGTGAAAGTTGCTGTCTGATGGCTTGTTTTTAGTAGGCTAAGTTTTTATTTGTACTAATCTGGAGTATATATGTCTTTTTATTTCATTTTTTTGGGAGGCAAGGTGACTGAAAAAAACAGAATTCTGGCATGTTTAGTTGTTTTTTTTTTTTAATCTTACCTGCGTTTACTGTATGGGTTAAATAAATGTGAATGTTCGGACTTTTTATTTCCATATTATTTAGCTCCCTATAGGGAACCTGAACCTCAGTCGACCACTTCTACAATAGACTGCAATTAGGGCTGGTTGATATGGCCAAAAAACTAAATCTTGATTTTTTTTTTTTCAAACTCAGATGATTTTCCATTTTAATCTTGAATGTTATTTTATTTTTGCTAAACTTCAGATCACCTTAGCTCCATGATCCCACATCACTTCTTGTGTACTCGGCTACATAATGGCGTCATAAGGTGGTCACAAAAGAGCACAATAGATCTTTTTAACCCACGCCTTTGTATGTATACTTTTATAGTATGAGTCTCATAGGAACCATTTTAGGGTATATGCAATTATTTGACTTTTAGAAGAACATAAGGCCCCCTTCACACGTCAGTGTCTCCGGTACGTGTGGTGACAGTTTCCACACATACGGGAGACCCTGACACAGGTAGACCCATTCAGATGTATGGATCTGCACAAGTCAGTGTGTTTCCACGGACCTTGTGTCCGTGTGCAAAACATGTTGACATGTCCGTTTTTTGCCAGTAGGACAGGCCACAATATGTCCGGCACATGTGCACTCGGATGTCATCAGTGTGACAAGTACAGGCACCTAGGAGAACCAGTACAATTAGCGGTATTGCCAGGAGCCGGGTGCAGCTCTCATCATTGACGCCTGGCATCCCTGCGATCAGCGAGACCAGGCAACGTTGATGAGACTTGTAGTCAGCATCAGCCGTTTGTGTATTGCGTGTATTAAATAAATCACTAAATGAAAAAACGGCGTGGGGGCCCCCCTTCATCTTTCCAACTAACCAGCTGAGGAAAAGCCGACAGCTGGTTTCAATACTCTGGGAAATGCTAATAGCCATAGCGGTACCAGAGTATAAATAACAGCTCACTCACTGATGTGACCACTCACCACACCATCTGGATGTGGCAGAGTTGGGGATCATCGTGGGACATGAGCATTATGGATTATCGGCGGAAAGGTGAAGATTACTTTGAGTTTTTGGTTAATAAATGGATAAAAGAGGGTCGGGGAGTGTTTATTTCAATTAAAGGACCTTACTCTGTGTGTGTCTTTATTAAATTTAACTATGGGGTTAGTAATGAAGGTGTTTAATAGACACATCTCCAATGCTAACCCTTGGGCTTGATGTCAGCGGACATAAAACAGCTGACACCAACCCCACAACTATTACCCTACTTGCCACCACAGCGGGCTAGTGGAAAGAGCGGTGGCCTGCTCCAGAAATGGCACATCTAATGGATGTGCTATTTCTGGGGCGGCTAAGGGCTGATGGTCTTAGTCTGGGAGGGGACCAAGATTCATGGCTCTGTCCCTGCCCTTTAATATCAGCCCACAAATGTCTGTTTAGCCTTTGTTGGTAAGTAAAAATAGGGGATACCCCATGTGACTTTTGGGGGGGAATACTCTCTATAATAACCAGTAAAGACTAAGCAAACAACTGCTAATATGCTGGCAACCTCCTTGGCTATTGGCCACTTCCCAGAATATTAACATCAGCCCCCAGCTGTTGTATTTTTATTTTATTTTTTTAATTTAATGCGCACGATACACAGATGGTGCCTTACTCTGATTCCTGCCAGCTGTATATGGCATATAGTTACATTATATGGTTGTGATGGGGTTAAAGATCCATTCAGAGTCCAGGAATCCTGCTGTTGGCATTTCATGTGGACAATGACTCAGCCATCGCTTTGTTCTGTGCCATCATGTACCTGCTTACAGACCCATAAAACGATAACGCAGGATTTCCTGCTTGTGTAATTGTACTAATATACCTAACTGAATATACTGGATTTTTCAGGGTACAAGATGCACCTGACCGCACCCCAGATATAGATGAGAAGAAAGGGGAAAAATGTATCATACTAATTAAAACTGGTGGCGTGTGAGGGATTGACTGATGTCAGCGGCATTCACACCTTCAGCCATCACTATACCAGCCTTTACCAGGACTCTGACCCCTAAGACCACGTGCACACTGTGAGTATGTGGTCAGTATTTTACCTCAGTATCTGTAAGCCAGAACCAGGAGTGGGTGATAAATCCAGAAATGGTGACGGGTTTCTATTCTACTTTTCCTCTGATTGTCCCACTCCTGGTTTACAGATACTGAGGTAAAAAACTCACCAAATACTGAACGTGTGAATGAGGCCTAATATTTCATACACAAATCCTCACAATATGGGCGCATTTATTAACCTATGTACTAGATGTGTGTAATATGTGAGGGATCAGAGCTGAGGAGCAGCTCTCATGTATAGACTGAAAAAACACGACCTGGTAGTGAAACAGTTAGGCCTCATTCACACATCACTATTTTACATCAGTGCTTGTAGGCCAAAACCAGGAGTGGAACTTACAGAGTATAATTAACAGATGTTCTGTGTTTTGGGGACACATCTAGTTCTGGCATACTGATGAAATACTGATCAAAAATACTGATGTGTGAATGAGGCCACAACTAAAAAAAATATCACCATGTAGTTATCAGTTTTGGGTTCATTCAGACGCCAGTTTATCACGTACGAGTGCCATCTGTGGGTTTCATGGATAGAACTCACATTTATTCTAGTCCATGGGGATGCCAGACAGGGAGACAAACCAAAGTCAAAGGTCAAACTTGCCAATGCAAGTCTATGGGCCCATAAAAAAAGAAAGGACAGCACTTAGATATCATCCATGTACCATCTGTTTTCACGGACTGTTTGAAAGGAGGATCTTGAGAAACCTACCGTATATCAATTTTTGTTGTTTTTTTTTTTTTTTTGCATGCACGGATGAAACTGATAAAAACTGATAAAAATCTAATCAACAACACTGAGGAAAAATGGTCTTTTTTGAGTAAAAAAAAATAAATATATATATGACAGACGTGTAAATGAGGCCTTGTTTCTCTTTGAGGAGCCATGGCGTGCTGTGCCAAAGGGCAGTCATCTCCTTGGTTAAATGTCTGCATCGCCAGGAGGTTTGGGATGGCGGATAATGCAGGCTGCGGTCCTGACTGGCTGCTAGGCTGAAGATAGTACAGTTGCGGGCCAGACAAGACCGTGTTTGAGGCCTCCATGAAAGCGACGGTACCCAATGGTTCCCATGATCCCTGATCAGAGGGAGCTCATCTCAGTGCTGAGCTGCAGGCCACGACACACAAATGATAGTGGGCATGACAGAAACTGGCGGCATGGGCAAGATAGCGAGACATGGCACAAAATGCACTGATGCTCCAAGGAGGTTCACAAGATCACACACTTCCCCTGAGTCAGCAGCACCTAATTCAATGACTGGGCTCTGCCCCATCTTTAACTGCAAACTAGAAGATACAAGGACTAATTAACAAGGATTATAGTCTAAAAAAGGACGGTATACATCCAGCTGTTAATAAAATGGGTAAATCTGACCCATCTCCAACTTGAAAAACACATGCAGGCCCCTTTGAAACCTTTTGGCAGGTGCACTATAACACTGTGCTCTGGCAGAGTTCTGTGGAATCACTGCTCTTACAGTAAAGAATCCCAAACTTTTCTGGTAGATAAACCTCTGTTCTTCTTGACACAGCCACAGTCCAGGGTATAAATAGGAATCGAAACCTTTGATATTAAACATAAATATTAGGTTACCCCTTCAGACCCTTTTTAAAAAAATAAATAAAATTGAATTTCGATAACCTTTCTGGGTACTATAGTACACCCATTGTATGTATTACTTTAGTCGCCTGCCTTTAAGCCTGCTCAATCAAACCAGGGGAAGAGTCTTGAGGAGATCATTTGCATATTCCCAGTGCTTTCTGGGATAAGTGAAGAGTCTCCGCGAGCTCAACGATCACTGGGTTTTGGCCGTTGCAGCTGAAAAGAGGAAATCGGAAAACCAGGGGAAGAGTCTTGAGGAGATCATTTGCATATTCCCAGTGCCTTCTGGGATAAGTGAAGAGTGATTTGGCTCATCTTTCATCGTTTTTAAGAAATCTCAAGATGGAAGAGGCCAGGAGCCATTTGGTGAGCTGCATTTCTTGCTACATGTTCACAGACTTACCAGTGGAAAAGCCAAACTTCACATGCCACAAATGCAAGCTTGTGTCCCTGTTGGAGGAAAAGTTGCAAAATCTCGAAGAGAGGTTAGCTACGTTGAAGATCATTAAGGAAGGTGAAGAGTTCTTGGACAGAGCAGAATTATCTCTTCATGTTACAGAAAGAGAAGAAATTCGAAGTGCACCTGAAGAAACAGAGGAATGGAGACATGTGACCCAGAGAAGCAGGAGGATCAGGAGGCAGTCAGCACCCATACTGCTCAGAAACCAGTACCAGGCTCTCACGCAGGAAAATGATGAAGAAATACATCAGGATAAGACTTTGCCAACAAACAGCAACCTTGTACGCCTTCAGAGTCCTCCTGGATGGAGAAAGAAAAATGTTGTGAAGAAGAAACGGAGAGTGGTGGTCATGGGGGATTCCCTGTTGAGAGGAACAGAGGCCGCTATCTGCAGACCGGATATAACTTCAAGAGAAATGTGCTGTCTTCCAGGTGCAAAAATTAAAGATGTGTCTGACAGGATATCAGGACTCTTCAGACCTACAGATGACTACCCATTCCTGCTACTACATGTGGGGACAAATGACACCGCAAGAAACGACCTGGAAACCATCTGCAGAGACTTTGAAGACTTAGGCAAGAAAGTGAAAGAACTGGGAGCGCAGGTGGTCTTCTCTTCCATCATCCCAGTGGATGGCCATGGAACAAGGAGGTGGAATAAGATTCTGCAGGTGAACAACTGGCTACGTCGATGGTGCCGTCAGCAACGATTTGGATTTCTGGATCACGGAGTGAACTACTTATACAATGGACTACTTGCTAGAGATGGGGTGCACCTTACGAAGACTGGAAAGCATGTATTTGGAAGTCGCCTTGCTACACTTGTAAGGAGAGCTTTAAACTAGAACAACATGGGAAGGGAAGCAAAAGACCAGAAAAAGCCATACACCTGACAAATGCTATTGAGAACTCTGCTATTAGAAGTGGAAAGGAAGAACAAAGACGAAAGAATCTAATTAATAAAAATATTGGAGAAAGAGAAACCAATCACAAACTAAAGTGTTTCTATACTAATGCACAAAGCATGGGCAACAAACAAGGAGAATTGGAACTACTAACACAGGAAAAGAAATATGATGTCATTGGAATCACTGAAACTTGGTGGGACAATACACATGATTGGAATACAAGACTAGAAGGATACAACTTATTTGCAAGAAACAGACTTGATAAACGAGGAGGAGGTGTCGCATTGTATGTTAGAAACACGTATATCTGCACAGAGATTGAAGCTTCAGAGACTGGGAGTTCTGTGGAATCTGTTTGGGTAAGAATACAAGGACAGAACAATGGAAAGGACACCATTGTAGGCATTTACTACAGGCCGCCTGTGCAAGCTGAAGATATGGATGAACTCTTTATGCATCAAATGGCCAAGTTCTCCAAAAAATATGACATAGTTGTCATGGGAGATTTCAACTATCCAGACATTTGTTGGGAATCTCTCTCAGGCAAAACTAACAGGTCAAGGAAGTTCTTATCCTCTCTTGCTGACAACTTTATCTTCCAAAAGGTAAGGGAGAAAACAAGGGGAACTGCTACCTTGGATCTAATCCTTATAAACAGGGAGGAAATGGTTGAGGAGGTAAAAGTGGCTGGGACCCTAGGAGGTAGCGACCATGCTATTTTAGAATTTTGGATAACTAGAGGCGGAAGACCTGTGAAGACTCAGACGTCAAGGTTAGATTTCAGAAAGGCAGATTTTAAGGGATTCAGAAAGAGAATTGGAGGGATCCAATGGCTGGATATCCTTAAAGACAAAAATGTCCAGGAAGGATGGGAAATCTTGAAAAATGAAATTCTCAAAGCACAGTTGTTAACAATTCCGAAAAGAGGGAAGAATAGGAAGCATTTAAGGAAACCAGGATGGATGAACACAGAACTTAAGCACATGCTAAAAAGGAAGAAAAAAATGTTTATAAAATGGAAAGAGGGAGGCATATCTAAAGAAGAATATAATGCTGTCTGCAGAACCTGCAGGGCACAAATCAGATTATCTAAAGCTGAAAATGAATTGAGGCTTGGAAGAGATGTCAAAAGCAATAATAAAGGATTTTGGGGATATGTCAAAAGTAAAAGAAAAGTCAAAGATACTATAGGATTTTTACAGGATGAAAATGATGAAATGGTAAGACAGGATGTTGAGAAGGCTGAACTTTTAAATTCCTATTTTGCATCTGTTTTCTCTCAGAAAGGAAATGTAACATCAACTGTTCTTCACTGTCCTATTAAGGGAATAGAAGAATCCAGGATATCTATAAACAGAAAGATAGTGAGGAAACACTTAGCTAACCTAAATGAATTCAAGTCTCCAGGTCCAGATGAATTACACCCCAGAGTACTGAAGGAGATAGCAGAAGAAATTTTTGAACCCCTCTCCATAATCTTTGAAAATTCTTGGAGAACAGGAGAAGTGCCAGAAGACTGGAGAAGAGCAAATGTTGTTCCTATCTTCAAAAAGGGGAAGAAGGTGGACCCAGGCAACTATAGGCCGGTGAGTCTGACTTCTATACCAGGAAAGATCTTTGAACAAATTATTAAACAACATGTATGTCAATACCTGGATAAGAATGAAGTGATTAAACAGAGTCAGCATGGGTTTGTAACTAATAAGTCATGTCAGACTAACTTAATTTCCTTCAATGACGGTATCACTGATTGGGTGGATCAAGGAAATGCTGTAGATATAGTATATCTTGACTTCAGCAAAGCATTTGACAAAGTCTCTCATACAATCCTTATTGAAAAAATGACTAAGTATGGAATGGACAAGGCAACTGTTAGGTGGATTCATAACTGGCTTAGTGATCGGACCCAAAGAGTGGTCGTAAATGGCTGCACATCCAGTTGGAAGAATGTCTCAAGTGGGGTACCACAGGGCTCTGTCCTGGGCCCTGTATTGTTCAACATCTTTATCAACGATTTAGATGAAGGAATTGAGGGTAAACTGATTAAATTTGCTGATGACACAAAGCTAGGAGGGATAGCTAATACTAGAGAAGAGAGAGAGAGGATTCAAAAAGATTTAAATAAACTGGAGAAGTGGGCAGCAACTAACAGAATGGTTTTTAACAGGGAGAAATGCAAAGTACTACATCTGGGCAATAAAAATGAAAAAAACATATATAGAATGGGAGGAATAGGGCTAAGTGACAGCACATGTGAAAAAGACTTGGGTATACTAATAGATCACAGACTGAATATGAGTCAACAGTGTGATGCAGCAGCAAAAAAGGCAAATGCAATTCTAGGATGTATTAACAGAAGCATACAGTCTAGATCACGTGAAGTCATTATTTCCCTCTACTCCTCTTTGGTCAGACCTCATCTGGAATATTGTGTCCAGTTTTGGGCACCACATTTTAAAAAAGACATCAACAAACTGGAGCAAGTTCAGAAAAGAGCGACCAGAATGGTGACCGGTCTGCAAACCCTGTCTTATGAGGAAAGGTTGCAGGATTTGGGAATGTTTAGTTTGCAAAAGAGAAGACTGAGAGGAGACTTAATAGCTGTCTACAAATATCTAAAGGGCTGTCACATTGTAGAAGGATCAACTTTATTCTCATTTGCACAAGGAAAGACTAGAAGCAATGGGATGAAACTGAATGGGAGGAGACACAGATTAGATATTAGAAAAAACTTTTTGACAGTTAGAGTGATCAATGAGTGGAACAGGCTGCCACGAGAAGTGGTGAGTTCTCCTTCAATGGAAGTCTTCAAACAGAGGCTGGACAGACATCTGACTGGGATGATTTAGCGAATCCTGCTTTGAGCAGGGGGTTGGACCAGATGGCCCAGGAGGTCCCTTCCAACTCTACGATTCTATGATTCTATGATTCTAAGTGCCAGCATAACCTGTCAGGCAGGTGACTGGCGGCAGTGGTCACGTGGATGATCACCACGTTATCTCACGGCTTGATTGGCATTGGTGCGGTTGGGTATTTAACAGATAACAAATGGTTAATTTTATGTTTTATAGTGTACCCTGGGGGGATTTTATGCCTGCCTGAAATTTTAGCACAAATTTTGAAACATTTTAAAGGAACGTGCGGCTTTTAGCACTAAACAAAAAAAAAACAAAATAAAAATATTAAAGGCAAAAATAAAGAACTTAGTTTTTTTCTATTTTGCACACAAATCATAACCATAAATTTTGATGAATTTGGCACAAAAAAGCATCAATGAATACCACAAGACAAAAAAAAAAAAGACTTTGAGTGATGAATCGGGTCCAAAAAGCAATGCACGGCCTGTGTTAGGCTCGGGTTAAAGGTGCAGGAGACATCTGTCATGCAAGTATTATTACTATTGCTCTATATATGAGGGCTGGCATAAGTACAGACCGGGTGGGATAGAGGCCTCCTCCTGGGCTCTGCGCAGGGTCTCCTCAGTGACGGTGACACACATGGTTTCTCTGATCGGGTCCCTGTATCGTGGATCGGAGCCGACTTCCCGTTTCTCAGACTCAAGTTCGAGAATTTTCTGCAGCAAGTCCTCCTTCTCCATATACATGGCCTCTGTGCCACCCCTGCGTAGAGGGTACCAGATCAGGCAGAGTAGATCTTGGCCGTCCTATACAATGCAATGGTTATGTGGAGCGGGCAGCGGGATGCAGACAGAGAGCGCAGGATGGAGACAAGGGCACAAACATGGGCCGAACCACAGTATTGCCACCAGAAGCTGATGGGGACGTATGACCCAACACTAAGGCGATATAGGACCTACTACTAAACTCACTGCCCGGTGCCTCGCTCCCTATGTACACCTTGTTAGCGTGGGGATCCACACTGATCATGGGGCACTTTTATCCTGTTAGAACAAAGCAGTAATGTCCATGCCCGACCGCCGCTCCATTCATTCTCTACTCTTGGATTTATTCCAGCAGCCTCATGGAGAATAAATGGAGTGGAGATGGAAATTGCACACTGACGCTCCTTTTTGTAAATGGGATAAAAGCTCCCTATTCTGCCAGCAGTAGGACCCCACTGATCAGAAAGTTATCACCTATCCTGGGAGGAGGTGATGACGCGTCTCACTGGACAGCCCCTTTAAGTTAGGTTTTTTTTTTTTAGAAAAATCCAAAATTTATTTTTTAAGAAAATCCATAGCTGACCCCTGAAAAATGGTGGTTTGAACTTCTGTGGACCTGTATGCAGAGTAGCCCCGTTTAGTGGTATTAATCCAGAAACTACTATCTGATCGCTGAGGTTTCTTGATCACGAGCGTGGGGGTCCTGTATCCCCTGGTTAAAGGGGTTGTCTGGCCTTAAAGGGAATCTGTCCCCCATTTTTAGTGATATCATGTAAAGATATCATTCAATTGTATGTCACATAAGGATTCTATTAGGACTTTTGATTCCCCCTGACCCCGCACCTTTGATGCGTATGTAAATTGCCGTGGTCGGTACGATGGGCGGGGCTTATTCACCTTCTCCCCCCCTCCTCAGCTTGCTGAACATAACTTCATCTGTGAACATCACAGATGCCTTAGTTTTCCGCGTTTGCGCACTGAAAAGGCCTCTGGCGCTTGCGCAGTATAGCTTCCTCAGCACTGCGCAGGGCTTTACAATGCATCCGGTGGCCAGGAAGTGTGTCCTGCATGTGAAGACTTCCGGGGCATAGATCGTGCTGAAAAATACCGGCGCATGCGCAGTAGCGATTATATGCTTCGCCCAAAGTTGGGAAAAGCATACTGCGCAAGCGCCAGAGGTCTTTTCAATGCGCAAGTGCGGAAACACTACGTGAACGGCAGGAAGAAGAACGAAGAAATGCGTAGAGCAAGACAGGGAGGGGGGGAGGCGAATAAGCCCCGCCCATCAAACCGAACCACGGCAATTTACATACATCTCAACCACAGATAAAAAAGGTGTTTACGCAACAAAGGTGCAGAGTCAGGGGGGAATCAAAAGTAATAACAGAATCCTTATGGGACGCGCAATTGAATGATATCTTTACATGATATCACTAAAAATGGGTGACAGATTCCCTTTAAGCTAGAAGTATGCAGTCACTCACATCATGCACGCTGTGTGGATTCTCTGGTGCCGGGAACAGCTGTCATCTGACCTCAATTATGCGCTACGCCGCTACAATGCAAGTGTCTAATCAGACTGTGGATACTTCGGGTCACATGACCGCCGTGTCCAAACACATCACCTATGTCTGGACTCTTGAGAACATCCTATTAAAGGGAGCACACTGTCAGAGCATCCAGCCCATCAGAGCACATGGTCATGGCGCAAACTCCCGCCCTGGCAAGCCTGGCATATCATGTCATTAAATGTGAAAGTACTGAATGCCAGGTGCAATGCATCTGTATGTGGCAGTGCAGGGTACCGAGGAGCATTATGGGGGTCCTCCCACAGCGCTGAGCTAATCTATTCCTATGTTCTGTATGTCATTATTGGGCACTACTTAATGTCTTGCTGTGTTTCTTTCTCTCTATTACGGCCGCCATTAATTTCAGCAACCCATAACCAAATTAATAGATAGTGACACCCAATAACTTTCAGGTGCCGAATAGGGGCATCTCTATACAGAGCTCTAACACTGACTAATCAGCACACAAGATCTTCTGCTGGGAGCAATAATATAGAGGTCTAGGGGCAATGTGTATGTGAGTGATGGGTGCACCAGCAGTGATGCAGTCACAGGTAGTGATGGGAGTACCAGCAGTGAAGGAGTTACAGGTAGTGATGGGAGTACCAGCAGTGATGGAGTTACAGGTAGTGATGGTAGTACCAGCAGTGATGGAGTTACAGGTAGTGATGGGAGTACCAGCAGTGATGGAGTTATAGGTAATGATGGGAGTACCAGCAGTGATGTAGTTACAGGTAGTGATGCAGTTACAGGTAGTGATAGAGTTACAGGTAATGATGGGAGTACCAGCAGTGATGGAGTTACAGGCAGTGATGGGAGTACCAGAGGTGATGGAGTTACAGGTAGTGATGGGAATACCAGCAGAGATGGAGTTACAGCCAGTGATGGGAGTACCAGCAGTGATGGAGATACAGGCAGTGATGGGAGTACCAGAGGTGATGGAGTTACAGGTAGTGATGGGAATACCAGCAGTGATGGAGTTACAGGCAGTGATGGGAGTACCAGCAGTGATGGAGTTATAGGTAATGATGGGAGTACCAGCAGTGATGTAGTTACAGGTAGTGATGCAGTTACAGGTAGTGATAGAGTTACAGGTAGTGATGGGAGTACCAGCAGTGATGGAGTTACAGGCAGTGATGGGAGTACCAGAGGTGATGGAGTTACAGGTAGTGATGGGAATACCAGCAGTGATGGAGTTACAGGCAGTGATGGGCGTACCAGCAGTGATGCAGTTACAGGTAGTGATGGGAGTACCAGCAATGATGGAGTTACAGGTAGTGATGGGAGTACCAGCAGTGATGCAGTTACAGGTAGTGATAGAGTTACAGGTAGTGATGCAGTTACAGGTAGTGATAGAGTTACAGGTAGTGATGGGAGTACCAGCAGTGATGGAGTTACAGGCAGTGATGGGAGTACCAGAGGTGATGGAGTTACAGGTAGTGATGGGAATACCAGCAGTGATGGAGTTACAGGCAGTGATGGGCGTACCAGCAGTGATGCAGTTACAGGTAGTGATGGGAGTACCAGCAATGATGGAGTTACAGGTAGTGATGGGAGTACCAACAGAGATGGAGTTATAGGTAATGATGGGAGTACCAGCAGTGATGGAGTTACAGGCAGTGATGGGTGTACCAGCAGTGATGCAGTTACAGGTAGTGATAGAGTTACAGGTAGTGATGCAGTTACAGGTAGTGATAGAGTTACAGGTAGTGATGCAGTTACAGGTAGTGATAGAGTTACAGGTAGTGATGGGAGTACCAGCAGTGATGGAGTTTAGGGTAGTGATGGGAGTACCAACAGAGATGGAGTTACGGGTAGTGATAGGAGTACCAGCAGTGATGGAGTTAAAGGTAGTTATGGGAGAATCAGCAGTGACGGGGGTAATGATGTGAGTACCAGCAGTGATGGAGGTACGGGTAGTAATGGGAGTACCAGCAGTGATGGAGTTACAGGTAGTGATGCCAGTACCAGCAGTGATGGAGTTACAGGTAGTGATGCCAGTACCAGCAGTGATGCAGTCACAGGTAGTGATGGGAGTACCAGCAGTGATGGAGTTACAGGTACTGATGGGAGTATCAGCAGTGATGGAGTTTAGGGTAGTGATGGGAGTACCAACAGAGATGGAGTTACGGGTAGTGATAGGAGTACCAGCAGTGATGGAGTTAAAGGTAGTTATGGGAGAATCAGCAGTGACGGGGGTAATGATGTGAGTACCAGCAGTGATGGAGGTATGGGTAGTAATGGGAGTACCAGCAGTGATGGAGTTACAGGTAGTGATGCCAGTACCAGCAGTGATGCAGTCACAGGTAGTGATGGGAGTACCAGCAGTGATGGAGTTACAGGTACTGATGGGAGTACCAGCAGTGATGGAGTTAAAGGTACTGATGGGAGTACTAGCGATGGAGTTACAGGTAGTGATGGAGTTACAAATAGTGATAGGAGTACCAGCAGTGATGGACTTATGGGTAGTGATGGAAGTACCAGCAGAGATGGAGTTACAGATAGTGATGGGAGTACCAGCAGAGATGGAGTTACAGGCAGTGATGGGAGTACCAGAAGTGATGGAGTTACAGGCAGTGATGGGAGTACCAGCAGTGATGGAGTTACAGGCAGTGATGGGAGTACCAGCAGTGATGGAGCTACAGGTAGTGATGGGAATACCAGCAGTGATGGAGTTACAGGCAGTGATGGGAGTACCAGCAGTGATGGAGTTACAGGCAGTGATGGGAGTACCAGCAGTGATGGAGCTACAGGCAGTGATGGGAATACCAGCAGTGATGGAGCTACAGGTAGTGATGGGAATACCAGCAGTGATGGAGTTACAGGCAGTGATGGAGCTACAGGTAGTGATGGGAATACCAGCAGTGATGGCGTTACAGGCAGTGATGGAGATACAGGTAGTGATGGGAATACCAGCAGTGATGGAGTTACAGGCAGTGATGGGAGTACCAGCAGTGATGGAGTTACAGGCAGTGATGGGCGTACCAGCAGTGATGCAGTTACAGGTAGTGATGGGAGTACCAGCAGTGATGGAGTTACAGGTAGTGATGGGAGTACCAGCAGTGATGGAGTTACAGGCAGTGATGGGAGTACCAGCAGTGATGGACTTATGGGTAGCGATGGGAGTACCAGCAGTGATGGAGTTACAGATAGTGATGGGAGTACCAGCAGTGATGGAGTTACAGGCAGTGATGGGAGTACCAGCAGTGATGCAGTTACAGGCAGTGATGGGAGTACCAGCAGTGATGGAGGTAGTGATGGGAGTACCAGCAGTGATGCAGTTACAGACAGTGATGGGAGTATCAGCAGTGATGCAGTTACAGGCAGTGATGGGAGTACCAGCAGTGATGGAGTTACAGGCAGTGATGGGAGTACCAGCAGTGATGGAGGTAGTGATGGGAGTAGGGGCAGTGATGGAGGTAGTGATGGGAGTACCAGCAGTGATGGAGGTAGTGATGGGAGTACCAGCAGTGATGGAGGTAGTGATGGGAGTACCGGCAGTGATGGAGGTAGTGATGGGAGTACGGGCAGTGATGGAGGTAGTGATGGGAGTACCGGCAGTGATGGAGGTAGTGATGGGAGTACCCGCAGTGATGGAGGTAGTGATGGGAGTAGGGGCAGTGATGGAGGTAGTAATGGGAGTACCGGCAGTGATGGAGGTAGTGATGGGAGTACGGGCAGTGATGGAGGTAGTGATGGGAGTAGGGGCAGTGATGGAGGTAGTGATGGGAGTACGGGCAGTGATGGAGGTAGTGATGGGAGTACCGGCAGTGATGGAGGCAGTGATGGGAGTAACGGCAGTGATGGAGGTAGTGATGGGAGTACCGGCAGTGATGGAGGTAGTGATGGGAGTAGGGGCAGTGATGGAGGTAGTGATGGGAGTACGGGCAGTGATGGAGGTAGTGATGGGAGTACGGGCAGTGATGGAGGTAGTGATGGGAGTAGGGGCAGTGATGGAGGTAGTGATGGGAGTACGGGCAGTGATGGAGGTAGTGATGGGAGTACCGGCAGTGATGGAGGTAGTGATGGGAGTACCGGCAGTGATGGAGGTAGTGATGGGAGTACCGGCAGTGATGGAGGTAGTGATGGGAGTAGGGGCAGTGATGGAGGTAGTGATGGGAGTACGGGCAGTGATGGAGGTAGTGATGGGAGTACCGGCAGTGATGGTGGATAGTGATGGGAGTATGGGCAGTGATGGAGGTAGTGATGGGAGTATGGGCAGTGATGGAGGTAGTGATGGGAGTACGGGCAGTGATGGAGGTAGTGATGGGAGTACGGGCAGTGATGGAGGTAGTGATGGGAGTAGGGGAAGTGATGGGAGTACCGGCAGTGATGGAGGTAGTGATGGGTGTACCAGCAGTGATGGAGGTAGTGATGGGAGTAGGGGCAGTGATGGAGGTAGTGATGGGAGTAGGGGCAGTGATGGAGGTAGTGATGGGAGTAGGGGCAGTGATGGAGGTAGTGATGGGAGTACGGGCAGTGATGGAGGTAGTGATGGGAGTACCGGCAGTGATGGTGGATAGTGATGGGAGTACAGGCAGTGATGGAGGTAGTGATGGGAGTACCAGCAGTGATGGAGGTAGTGATGGAGGTAGTGATGGGAGTACGGGCAGTGATGGAGGTAGTGATGGGAGTACCGGCAGTGATGGTGGATAGTGATGGGAGTACCGGCAGTGATGGAGGTAGTGATGGGAGTACGGGCAGTGATGGAGGTAGTGATGGGAGTACGGGCAGTGATGGAGGTAGTGATGGGAGTAGGGGCAGTGATGGAGGTAGTGATGGGAGTACCGGCAGTGATGGAGGTAGTGATGGGAGTACCGGCAGTGATGGAGGTAGTGATGGGAGTACCGGCAGTGATGGAGGTAGTGATGGGAGTACCGGCAGTGATGGAGGTAGTGATGGGAGTACCGGCAGTGATGGAGGTAATGATGGGAGTAGGGGCAGTGATGGAGGTAGTGATGGGAGTACGGGCAGTGATGGAGGTAGTGATGGGAGTACGGGCAGTGATGGAGGTAGTGATGGGAGTAGGGGCAGTGATGGAGGTAGTGATGGGAGTACCGGCAGTGATGGAGGTAGTGATGGGAGTACCGGCAGTGATGGAGGTAGTGATGGGAGTACCAGCAGTGACGGAGGTAGTGATGGGAGTACCAGCAGTGACGGAGGTAGTGATGGGAGTACCAGCAGTGATGGAGCTACAGGTAGTGATGGGAATACCAGCAGTGATGGAGTTACAGGCAGTGATGGGAGTACCAGCAGTGATGGAGCTACAGGTAGTGATGGGAATACCAGCAGTGATGGAGTTACAGGCAGTGATGGAGTTACAGGTAGTGATGGGAATACCAGCAGTGAAGGAGTTACAGGCAGTGATGGGAGTACCAGCAGTGATGGAGTTACAGGCAGTGATGGGCGTACCAGCAGTGATGCAGTTACAGGTAGTGATGGGAGTACCAGCAGTGATGGAGTTACAGGTAGTGATGGGAGTACCAGCAGTGATGGAGGTAGTGATGGGAGTACCAGCAGTGACGGAGGTAGTGATGGGAGTACCGGCAGTGATGGAGGTAGTGATGGGAGTAGGGGCAGTGATGGAGGTAGTGATGGGAGTAGGGGCAGTGATGGAGGTAGTGATGGGAGTAGGGGCAGTGATGGAGGTAGTGATGGGAGTAGGGGCAGTGATGGAGGTAGTGATGGGAGTACGGGCAGTGATGGAGGTAGTGATGGGAGTAGGGGCAGTGATGGAGGTAGTGATGGGAGTACGGGCAGTGATGGAGGTAGTGATGGGAGTACCGGCAGTGATGGTGGATAGTGATGGGAGTACGGGCAGTGATGGAGGTAGTGATGGGAGTACGGGCAGTGATGGAGGTAGTGATGGGAGTACGGGCAGTGATGGAGGTAGTGATGGGAGTACCGACAGTGATGGAGGTAGTGATGGGAGTACCGGCAGTGATGGAGGTAATGATGGGAGTAGGGGCAGTGATGGAGGTAGTGATGGGAGTACGGGCAGTGATGGAGGTAGTGATGGGAGTACGGGCAGTGATGGAGGTAGTGATGGGAGTACGGGCAGTGATGGAGGTAGTGATGGGAGTAGGGGCAGTGATGGAGGTAGTGATGGGAGTACCGGCAGTGATGGAGGTAGTGATGGGAGTACCGGCAGTGATGGAGGTAGTGATGGGAGTACCAGCAGTGACGGAGGTAGTGATGGGAGTACCAGCAGTGACGGAGGTAGTGATGGGAGTACCAGCAGTGATGGAGCTACAGGTAGTGATGGGAATACCAGCAGTGATGGAGTTACAGGCAGTGATGGGAGTACCAGCAGTGATGGAGCTACAGGTAGTGATGGGAATACCAGCAGTGATGGAGTTACAGGCAGTGATGGAGTTACAGGTAGTGATGGGAATACCAGCAGTGAAGGAGTTACAGGCAGTGATGGGAGTACCAGCAGTGATGGAGTTACAGGCAGTGATGGGCGTACCAGCAGTGATGCAGTTACAGGTAGTGATGGGAGTACCAGCAGTGATGGAGTTACAGGTAGTGATGGGAGTACCAGCAGTGATGGAGGTAGTGATGGGAGTACCAGCAGTGACGGAGGTAGTGATGGGAGTACCGGCAGTGATGGAGGTAGTGATGGGAGTAGGGGCAGTGATGGAGGTAGTGATGGGAGTAGGGGCAGTGATGGAGGTAGTGATGGGAGTAGGGGCAGTGATGGAGGTAGTGATGGGAGTAGGGGCAGTGATGGAGGTAGTGATGGGAGTACGGGCAGTGATGGAGGTAGTGATGGGAGTACGGGCAGTGATGGAGGTAGTGATGGGAGTAGGGGCAGTGATGGAGGTAGTGATGGGAGTACGGGCAGTGATGGAGGTAGTGATGGGAGTACCGGCAGTGATGGTGGATAGTGATGGGAGTACGGGCAGTGATGGAGGTAGTGATGGGAGTACGGGCAGTGATGGAGGTAGTGATGGGAGTACGGGCAGTGATGGAGGTAGTGATGGGAGTACCGGCAGTGATGGAGGTAGTGATGGGAGTACCGGCAGTGATGGAGGTAATGATGGGAGTAGGGGCAGTGATGGAGGTAGTGATGGGAGTACGGGCAGTGATGGAGGTAGTGATGGGAGTACGGGCAGTGATGGAGGTAGTGATGGGAGTAGGGGCAGTGATGGAGGTAGTGATGGGAGTACCGGCAGTGATGGAGGTAGTGATGGGAGTACCGGCAGTGATGGAGGTAGTGATGGGAGTACCAGCAGTGACGGAGGTAGTGATGGGAGTACCAGCAGTGACGGAGGTAGTGATGGGAGTACCAGCAGTGATGGAGCTACAGGTAGTGATGGGAATACCAGCAGTGATGGAGTTACAGGCAGTGATGGGAGTACCAGCAGTGATGGAGCTACAGGTAGTGATGGGAATACCAGCAGTGATGGAGTTACAGGCAGTGATGGAGTTACAGGTAGTGATGGGAATACCAGCAGTGAAGGAGTTACAGGCAGTGATGGGAGTACCAGCAGTGATGGAGTTACAGGCAGTGATGGGCGTACCAGCAGTGATGCAGTTACAGGTAGTGATGGGAGTACCAGCAGTGATGGAGTTACAGGTAGTGATGGGAGTACCAGCAGTGATGGAGGTAGTGATGGGAGTACCAGCAGTGACGGAGGTAGTGATGGGAGTACCGGCAGTGATGGAGGTAGTGATGGGAGTAGGGGCAGTGATGGAGGTAGTGATGGGAGTAGGGGTAGTGATGGAGGTAGTGATGGGAGTAGGGGCAGTGATGGAGGTAGTGATGGGAGTAGGGGCAGTGATGGAGGTAGTGATGGGAGTACGGGCAGTGATGGAGGTAGTGATGGGAGTAGGGGCAGTGATGGAGGTAGTGATGGGAGTAGGGGCAGTGATGGAGGTAGTGATGGGAGTACCGGCAGTGATGGAGGTAGTGATGGGAGTACCGGCAGTGATGGTGGATAGTGATGGGAGTACGGGCAGTGATGGAGGTAGTGATGGGAGTACGGGCAGTGATGGAGGTAGTGATGGGAGTACGGGCAGTGATGGAGGTAGTGATGGGAGTACGGGCAGTGATGCAGGTAGTGATGGGAGTACCAGCAGTGATGGAGGTAGTGATGGGAGTACCAGCAGTGATGGAGGTAGTGATGGGAGTACCGGCAGTGATGCAGGTAGTGATGGGAGTACCAGCAGTGATGGAGGTAGTGATGGGAGTACCAGCAGTGATGGAGGTAGTGATGGGAGTACGGGCAGTGATGCAGGTAGTGATGGGAGTACGGGCAGTGATGCAGGTAGTGATGGGAGTACGGGCAGTGATGGAGGTAGTGATGGGAGTACCGGCAGTGATGGAGGTAGTGATGGGAGTACCGGCAGTGATGGAGGTAGTGATGGGAGTACCGGCAGTGATGGAGGTAGTGATGGGAGTACCGGCAGTGATGGAGGTAGTGATGGGAGTACCGGCAGTGATGGAGGTAGTGATGGGAGTACGGGCAGTGATGCAGGTAGTGATGGGAGTACGGGCAGTGATGCAGGTAGTGATGGGAGTACGGGCAGTGATGGAGGTAGTGATGGGAGTACCGGCAGTGATGGAGGTAGTGATGGGAGTACCAGCAGTGATGGAGGTAGTGATGGGAGTACCAGTAGTGATGGAGGTAGTGATGGGAGTACGGGCAGTGATGCAGGTAGTGATGGGAGTACGGGCAGTGATGGAGGTAGTGATGGGAGTACCAGCAGTGATGGAGGTAGTGATGGGAGTACCGGCAGTGATGGAGGTAGTGATGGGAGTACCGGCAGTGATGCAGGTAGTGATGGGAGTACCGGCAGTGATGGAGGTAGTGATGGGAGTACCGGCAGTGATGGAGGTAGTGATGGGAGTACGGGCAGTGATGCAGGTAGTGATGGGAGTACGGGCAGTGATGCAGGTAGTGATGGGAGTACGGGCAGTGATGGAGGTAGTGATGGGAGTACCGGCAGTGATGGAGGTAGTGATGGGAGTACCGGCAGTGATGGAGGTAGTGATGGGAGTACCGGCAGTGATGCAGGTAGTGATGGGAGTACCAGCAGTGATGGAGGTAGTGATGGGAGTACCAGCAGTGATGGAGGTAGTGATGGGAGTACGGGCAGTGATGCAGGTAGTGATGGGAGTACGGGCAGTGATGCAGGTAGTGATGGGAGTACCAGCAGTGATGGAGGTAGTGATGGGAGTACCAGCAGTGATGGAGGTAGTGATGGGAGTACGGACAGTGATGCAGGTAGTGATGGGAGTACGGGCAGTGATGCAGGTAGTGATGGGAGTACGGGCAGTGATGGAGGTAGTGATGGGAGTACGGGCAGTGATGGAGGTAGTGATGGGAGTACCAGCAGTGATGGAGGTAGTGATGGGAGTACCAGCAGTGATGGAGGTAGTGATGGGAGTACCGGCAGTGATGCAGGTAGTGATGGGAGTACCAGCAGTGATGGAGGTAGTGATGGGAGTACCAGCAGTGATGGAGGTAGTGATGGGAGTACGGGCAGTGATGCAGGTAGTGATGGGAGTACGGGCAGTGATGCAGGTAGTGATGGGAGTACGGGCAGTGATGGAGGTAGTGATGGGAGTACCAGCAGTGATGGAGGTAGTGATGGGAGTGATGGAGGTAGTGATGGGAGTACCAGCAGTGATGGAGGTAGTGATGGGAGTACCGGCAGTGATGGAGGTAGTGATGGGAGTACCGGCAGTGATGGAGGTAGTGATGGGAGTACCGGCAGTGATGGAGGTAGTGATGGGAGTACGGGCAGTGATGCAGGTAGTGATGGGAGTACGGGCAGTGATGGAGGTAGTGATGGGAGTACCAGCAGTGATGGAGGTAGTGATGGGAGTACCAGCAGTGATGGAGGTAGTGATGGGAGTACCGGCAGTGATGCAGGTAGTGATGGGAGTACGGGCAGTGATGGAGGTAGTGATGGGAGTACGGGCAGTGATGGAGGTAGTGATGGGAGTACGGGCAGTGATGGAGGTAGTGATGGGAGTACCGGCAGTGATGGAGGTAGTGATGGGAGTACGGGCAGTGATGCAGGTAGTGATGGGAGTACGGGCAGTGATGGAGGTAGTGATGGGAGTACCAGCAGTGATGGAGGTAGTGATGGGAGTACCAGCAGTGATGGAGGTAGTGATGGGAGTACGGGCAGTGATGCAGGTAGTGATGGGAGTACGGGCAGTGATGGAGGTAGTGATGGGAGTACGGGCAGTGATGGAGGTAGTGATGGGAGTACGGGCAGTGATGGAGGTAGTGATGGGAGTACCGGCAGTGATGGAGGTAGTGATGGGAGTACGGGCAGTGATGCAGGTAGTGATGGGAGTACGGGCAGTGATGGAGGTAGTGATGGGAGTACCAGCAGTGATGGAGGTAGTGATGGGAGTACCAGCAGTGATGGAGGTAGTGATGGGAGTACCGGCAGTGATGGAGGTAGTGATGGGAGTACCAGCAGTGATGGAGGTAGTGATGGGAGTACCGGCAGTGATGGAGGTAGTGATGGGAGTACGGGCAGTGATGCAGGTAGTGATGGGAGTACCGGCAGTGATGGAGGTAGTGATGGGAGTACGGGCAGTGATGCAGGTAGTGATGGGAGTACGGGCAGTGATGGAGGTAGTGATGGGAGTACCGGCAGTGATGGAGGTAGTGATGGGAGTAGGGGCAGTGATGGAGGTAGTGATGGGAGTAGGGGCAGTGATGGAGGTAGTGATGGGAGTAGGGGCAGTGATGGAGGTAGTGATGGGAGTACGGGCAGTGATGGAGGTAGTGATGGGAGTACGGGCAGTGATGGAGGTAGTGATGGGAGTACGGGCAGTGATGCAGGTAGTGATGGGAGTACGGGCAGTGATGCAGGTAGTGATGGGAGTACGGGCAGTGATGCAGGTAGTGATGGGAGTACCGGCAGTGATGGAGGTAGTGATGGGAGTACCGGCAGTGATGGAGGTAGTGATGGGAGTACCGGCAGTGATGGAGGTAGTGATGGGAGTACCGGCAGTGATGGAGGTAGTGATGGGAGTACCAGCAGTGATGCAGGTAGTGATGGGAGTACGGGCAGTGATGCAGGTAGTGATGGGAGTACGGGCAGTGATGCAGGTAGTGATGGGAGTACCGGCAGTGATGGAGGTAGTGATGGGAGTACCGGCAGTGATGGAGGTAGTGATGGGAGTACCGGCAGTGATGGAGGTAGTGATGGGAGTACCGGCAGTGATGGAGGTAGTGATGGGAGTACGGGCAGTGATGGAGGTAGTGATGGGAGTACCAGCAGTGATGCAGGTAGTGATGGGAGTACCGGCAGTGATGGAGGTAGTGATGGGAGTACGGGCAGTGATGGAGGTAGTGATGGGAGTACCGGCAGTGATGGAGGTAGTGATGGGAGTACGGGCAGTGATGGAGGTAGTGATGGGAGTACCGGCAGTGATGGAGGTAGTGATGGGAGTACCGGCAGTGATGGAGGTAGTGATGGGAGTACCGGCAGTGATGGAGGTAGTGATGGGAGTACCGGCAGTGATGGAGGTAGTGATGGGAGTACGGGCAGTGATGGAGGTAGTGATGGGAGTACCGGCAGTGATGGAGGTAGTGATGGGAGTACGGGCAGTGATGGAGGTAGTGATGGGAGTACGGGCAGTGATGGAGGTAGTGATGGGAGTACGGGCAGTGACACAGGGGCAGAGCGCTCACCTGCGCAGCATGGCGTAGTTCTGCCTCTTGTAGTAGTCCAGCAGCAGCGCCGTCCTCTCTCTGCACCTCCTGCCGTCCACCTCGAAGCCCTCACTGTGCAGGGCACTGCTCATCCTCTCGGCCACCGCCGCCCACACCTGGCCGAACTCCCGCACCCAGAACGGGTTGTGGTGGATGACCTCCCGCAGCAGGAGGATGTCATGGTGCGCTGCGAACCGGATGTGCCGCTTCCGCGTGGAGCCGGGAGGAGAATAAGCCCCGAAATCCGCCCGCACTACGGACAGAACACCCCGTTATTATACTGACGGTCACGTGATCAGAGCTGTCGCTAGAGAACACAGGCACTGTGGGGATAGCGTCTGTCCCCCGGTAATGGCGCCTGTCCCCCGTAGTGCTCCGTCCCCTCTCACCTGCGCTGCTCTGCACTGGTCCCTGAGACTCCATCCTGTGACCTCGGCTCCCCCTCTGTGGCCGCACAGGAAGCGAATCGGTCTGACACTGGTAATACCCACCGCGAGCCACTAGGGGCGGCAGAGAGCTGGAGCAGAATCTTGGAAAGCGGAACGTGAAAACGCTGCCTGCCCCAGGTCACGGGGGTCGTGGTGGAGTGAGGGCTCATTCCTGGGATGGGGAATAGTCAGTATGGCCTTGTTACTCTTAACTCTGCCTTAGCTGAAGTCTTTTTTTCCAGAGCATGTAGATGTGGTTACAGGGACAGGACCGGATTCGGAAGGGGGGGGGCCTACAGGTGCGGAATGTGTTACCACTGTAAATTAGTGATGTGTGAATATAGCCTAAAGAAGATGTAAACAATAATAAACAATTTGACATGTTTTACAATAGGTTGACACATAAAATGGAATTTATGCAGGAAACAGACCCCTCCCATGACGCTGTGCGCCCCTCGGACTGTGTTACACAGGGGCCATTGGATTTATATTAGGCTCCCATTGTGTTATCCGAAATGCAAGTGCAGCAGTCAGCGCTGTTACTTCTACTCGCTGCACGCCACATTAGCGCCTCCTTTTCTGCCACCATTGGGGGCTTGTGTACACAGCCAGAGGTCGTACCGATAGACCCCCACAAAGTGAGCACGACGCCGTACATCAGCTAGTGACAGCAGTAAAGTGAGGCTCAACAATACGAAAACACTACCAGAAGGAGACACAAAGACTACAACGCTCGCAACGACAAGCCACAGAAAATCCCAGAAATCTCCCCTCAGCGGTGTGAGGCGACATGGGGATGAGAAGGAATGGGAGGTTACGCGGGGCCATTTTGGTGGAGTCGGAGGTTTGGCTTACCGACTCCACAGCCTTGCTTATTTTCACCGGGGGGCACCCAGATAGTCATATGCCCCATCACACCCTGTAGGAGCTTTTTGTATCCCTATAGGCCCAAATCACTTCCACCCCCTCACAAGGGTCATCCACATCTGACTGTATACATAGCTTACCCTACATGTTCCTACGCGTTTCCTCCAATATGGAGGCATCAGGGTAGAAGGGTGCCTGAATGGCTGGTTGGCCAGAGCCACCAATAGTTGGCGCATAGGCAGAGGCCTGTTTTCTTACCTTGGGCCTTCCATCCCTCATTCCTTTTCATCATTAAAATGTCCAGAAATGGCAGAGGCTCAATCCCCATGTTATAGGTAAATATCAGTCCCAGTGCGTTACCATTAAGATCTCCCACAAATGTCAAGAACTCCAAAGATTTACCGTACATTTTTCACTTGTGATATAATTACAGAGTGTTGGTAAACTTTCCATTAATCAGTGTTGGCATAACCTGCCATTCCTTCTTATCCTCACATCCCACCATTCAGCGGAGATTTTTGTGATTTTGTGTGCCTTGTCATTTTTGAGCGTTGTAGTCTTTTGTGTCTCTTTTTTATGGTAAATTACAAGATATATTTTAATAACAAAATTTAATTTGTGAAGCCTCACTCTATCACCTCTCATCAGAGGCTTCTTTCTGAAACCCAGAGAAATGCATCCGTGGACCATAGGAATAGTCCGTGGTTTGGACAGCACAAATCGTCTGACAGGTTTATGCAAATGCACAGGTAGTCGTCAGTTAATGCTCCAGGACAGTCCCAGGAGCTGCAGCAGCTGACCGGAGGGGCAGACGCACGGGTACGCGGTACAGGAATGCAAAGACAAAACGTGGTCAGATGGTACAAGGTCGCAGCAGGCAACACAGGTTCAATACTTGTAGCCGAGGTCAGGAGCAGAGTGGTCATGCAAGCCGGGTCATTAACGAGATACAGACAAGGCAAGAACGAGTGCTATAGTAATACGAACCAATGTTCACGTGGGAAGTGGTAGGCGGAGCTGCCTAATAAAGGTCCTGCCAGGATAGGATAGGCCAGGGAACCTAATCTCTGCAGGACGTGGCAGGCTAAGTTCCTGCAGAAGCCGTCCACGCCTACTAAGGCTAGATGGATACTACTTGCTTCTTTCTCAGCCGCTCCGATGGAGAAACCTCTTCAGGACAGGGGCACAGATATTCTCTGCAGGTTCCCGGCGTCTCTCCTTAGGTCCAAAGCCCTTTTAGTCCACCAGATAGAAGGTCCTCCCCCGAACCTCTTTTGTATCTAGGATGTCCTTAACCTTGAAGACATCCGAGGGACCCTTAGAACAAGCAGTAGCAGAAGTAGTTTGAGGTTCAAGACCACTGGCTTCTGTAGCAAAACATGGAGGGCGTTTGTAATCCGTAGATACGCAGGTAGTTGAAGAAGGTAGGTCACCAGATTAGGCCTCTTTCACACATCAGTTTTTCGTCGTCAGGCGCGATCCGGCTTTTTTTTTGTAAAACCGGATCCGGCGAAATGCAATGCCGGATCCAGTTTTTCCCCATTGACTTGCATTAGCGCCGGATCGCGCCAGATGGCATTGCGTTTCATCCGTTTTTTGCCAGATCCGGCTACTTGTCTCATTCCGGCGTCTGGAAAAAACGGCTACTGTGACGTTTTTTGTCTCCGGCGAAAAAGCCGGAAGCGCAGGGTCCGATGCTTCCGGCTTTTTGCCACAATGAAAGTCTATGGGCGCCGGAATGCGCCGGATCCAGAAAAAGACGGATCCAGCCACCGGATCCGTTTTTTTTAAGTCTGCGCATGCTCAGATCCAATTGGCCAGCCCCCAGGAAACAGATAAAAAAGTTTTGGTGTTATCATTCATATTCTCTGAAAAAAGGCCAAGAAAGCAAAAACTCTGCTGGGGTATGTAAACTTTTCAGCACAACTGTATATGCCTCCTCGTCCGTTGTCCTGCCCCCCAGCCTCCCCCATAAATCCATCCTGGCCCCTCCATATACAGCTCTGGCAAAAATTAAGAGATCAGTGCAAAATATTTTCAGTTTGACTGATTTTTCTCTTTATTGACATATTTTTTGAGTAAAACGTAAATTGCTCTTTTATTCTATAAACTACTGACAACATGTCTTCGAATTTCCAAGCACTAAATTTTGTATTTATTTTCAGAAAATGAGAAATGGTCAAAATCACAAAAATGCAGTGCTTGCAGACCTCAAATAATGCTAAGAAAACAAGTTCAGAATCATTTAGAAACAACAATACTAATGTTTTAACTCAGGAAGTGTTCTGAAATCATTATTTCGTGGACTAACCATGATCTTTAATCACAGCTTTCATCCGTCTTGGCATGCTTTCCACCAGTCTTTCACACTGCTTCTGGCGCAAAAATTTAAGCAGTTCTTCTTTGTTTGATGGCTTGTGACTATCCATCTTCCTCTTGATTACATTCCAGAGGTTTTCAATGGGGTTCAGATCTGGAGATTGGGCTGGCCATGACAGGGATTTGATGTGGTGGTCCTTCATCCACACATTGATTGACCTAGCTGTGTGGCATAGTGCATTGTCCTGCTGGAAAAACCAGTCCTCAGAGTTGGGGAACATTGCCTGAGCAGAAGGAATCAGCGGTTTTTTCAAGGATAACCTTGTATGCGGCTTGATTCATACGTCCATTGCAAAGATTAACCTGCCCAATTCTAGCCTTGCTGAAGCATCGCCAGATCATCACCGATCCTCCACCAAATTTCACGGTGGGTGCAAGACACTGAGTCTTGTACACCTCTCTGTGTCTCCATCTTACCATCAGACGACCAGGTGTTAGGCAAAGCAGAAAATTAGACTCCTCAGAGAAGATTACCTTACTCCAGTCCTCTATGGTCCAATCCTTATGGTCTTTGGCAAACTTCAGCCTGGCTCTCCTTTGCTTCTCATTGATGAAAGGCTTTTTTCTAGCTTTACATGACTTAAGCCCTGCCTCTAGGAGCCTGTTACGAACTGTTCTTGCCGTGCACTTCACCCCAGCTGCCATTTGCCATTCCTTTTGTAGGTCACTTGATGTCATCCTGCGGTTGCTGAGTGACATTCGAATAAGATGACGGTCATCTCAGTCAGTGGAGAGTTGTTTTGCGCCCTCTGCCGGTCTGTAGCTTTGTTGTCCATAATATCTCAAGACATTTCTTTTCAACTCCTTTGGCATGGTTAAAAGTTATTTTTTAATTTCTATTACTTTTGGGATATTACTAGCTATCAAGAATCTAGCTGCAGACATATAACAGGAGTCTGCGCACGTGTTCCGAGAGCGTGTGAGGGGAGATGCGGAAAGCGTACCTGCCGGCGCGCAGGACCTGAAGCACGTGACCACTGGGGAGATGACTGGAGGCGGAGCCAGACACCGAGTAGCGGCGGTGACTGGCGATGCCGGAGAGTAGTCTTAACGAGCCGAAGTCAAGCCAGGAAGGTAGATGGAGTGCCAAAGGGTGAGACGCAGAGAATGATAAGGACGAGCCGAAGGTCAGAAAGTTGAAACTAGCGGTACAGTACAAATAGGGCAGACAGGTGAGAAGTACGATTACCAAGCCAAAGGTCAGAGCCAGAGACAGACAATAAGCATGGAGTCGCTAGTCAATGCACAGAATGAGGAAACAGAATGGGTCATACACTGAAAGGCAAACGGACTAAACAGTATGCAAGCACACCAGACAGAGGTGGGTAAATAGGTGGGTAAATATAGCCCTCCCCAAAGCAAAAGGAGGCCACACAAAATTAACCCTGAGAGGACGGGACAAAGAAATCCTGTCCTCAGCCATGACACTAGCACTTGTTTTGCCATCCAGCTTGTCCTATTGCAAGAGGATTGTGAACACCACAGCAGGGTTTTTTATACTTCCTTTTGTTAAATAAGATTTGGTTCAGGTGATCACCTAATCAGAAGCACATCAAGTAGAATGAGGTGTGCTATGGTTGGAATTCAACGGACACTGGAATGGAATGGCTGTCAGACATGTAGAGAAGCTGATTTTTATAAAACTGTGCAGTGGTCTCTTAATTTTTTGCCAGAGCTGTATATACATCCTGGCTCTACCATATATCTATCCTAGCTATCCATATATATGCATCTTGGCTCCCCCATATATATGTATCCTGGCTCCACCATACTGTATATCCAACATGGCCCCCCACATGTATCCATATATATGCATCCTGGTCCTTTGTCCTGCCCCCCATAAATCCATCCCGGCCCCCCATATGTATCCATCCTGGCCCCCCCATATGTATCCATCCTGGTCCTTTGTCCTGCCCCCCATATATCCATCCTGGCCCCTTGTCCTGGCTTCATGCACACAGAGATTGAGAAAAAATAAAGATTCCTCATATCCGCACATAGTAAAATGGCCCCCTGCTTAACCCATTATCTCGCTGCATGGAGTATACCTCTGTTAATAAATCTGTTAACCCTTGCTCTGCCTCCTGTCCGTCACTGCATCCCACAACCTGCTCACACCCCGCCAGGCCAGTCCGACCCTGGCTGCAGATAAAGAATTGCGCTGCTGGAGATGTCATAGTTATTTGTGCCTGTCTATTCACTCAAGCACTGTGTCATTATATTTGTGCATTGTTTGCAATACTGCTTTAAAGGAAACCTGTCACCAGGTTTGGCTGATACGAGTTACAGCCACTGCCTTTCAGGGCTTATCTGCAACATTCTATAATGCTGTAGATAAGCTCCCGATCCGACCTTAAAGATAAGAAAAATAAGTTTTATTATACTTACCTGTGGGGCACTCTGGTCTGAGGGGTGTCGCAGGTCTTGGTCCGGCGCCTCCCATCTTCTTATGATTGCCGCCATCCTGCTTGCATCATGTGGATGACGCGTCCCTGTGTCATCCACGCAGGCTCCCGACATCGCGCTCCTGCACAGGCGTACTTATTTGCCCTGTTGAGGGCAGAGCAAAGTACTGCAGTGCGCAGGCATCGGGAAAAGTCAGAGAGGCCCATCGCCTGCGCACTGCAGGAATTTGCTCTGCCGTCAACAGGGCAGATAAGTACGCCTGTGCAGGAGCGCGATGCCGGGGGGACATGAAGCAAGCAGGAGGGGAGCATCGCAAGAAGATGGGAGGCGCTGGACCAAGACCTGCAATACCCATAGGACCGAACCGCCCCGCAGGAGACTATAATAAATGTTATTTTTCTTCTCTTGCAGGTCGGGATTGAGGGCTTATCTACAACATTATAGAATGCTGTAGATAAGCCCTTAAAGGCAGTGGCCGTAAAATTGTAATGACCAAACCTGGTGACAGGTTCGCCTTAACACTTGACTTCCCAGGGTTACTTGATTGCTTACCATATCTGGTTTACCCCCCAGTCTACACAGTGGAGGAATCTGGATGATCCCTATACGGATTTCCAGCAATCACACATTTTTTAGCCTTTTGGTTTTTTAATTGTTTTTAAATTGTAAATGTCTTTTTTGTATATGTGCATGTTAATAAATTCATTTTTCTTTACATTTTCTCAGTGATGCTTACCATGTTTACACAGTTCTTCTCCTTGTTTACTGTGATAAACGAGGTTGCTCAAGAGATGTGAGGCAGTACCACTGAGAAACTACTCTGCCAGGAGTATAGCTCGAGAGCTAGTCCATATTTTCTCCCAGACGGGCCTGCCAAAGGAGATTCTAACATACCAAAGAACTACCGTATATACTCGAATATAAGCCTAGATTTTCAGCCCAAAAATTTGGGCTGTAAGTCCCCCTCTCGTCTTATATTCGAGTCATATACAAAGGGGGTCAGAGGGGGAGGGGGGGCGGGGGTGTCAGGTCATACTTACCCATCCTGACGCTGTGTCTTGAGCCCCCAGCTTCTCCCCGTGCTCTCTCTTCCTGCCTTCAGCGGTCACGTGGTGCCGCTCATTAAAACTCATGAATATGCGCACATTCATGAGTTTTAATGAGCGGTACCACATGACCGCTGAAGGCAGGAAGAGAGAGCACGGGGAGAAGCTGGGGGCTCAAGACACAGCGTCAGGACGGGTAAGTATAGCGATACTCACCTGTCCTGCGTCCATGGCTGCTTGCTGCTGTCTGTCATCGGTCAGTGACTTCAGACAGCAGAGGGCGCGGTGACGTGGTTAGTGCGCGCCGCGCCCCCTGCAGTCTGAACGTCACTGACTGATGACGTGGCAGATAGCGGTGAGCAGCCATGGACGCAGGACAGGTGAGTATCTCAGGTGCCAGCAGTGACACCGGCACCTGACACCCAGCGACGGAGAGGTGAGTATGTCATTTTTTTATTTTTACATGCAACAGCAGCAGCATGGGGGCAGCATATGGGGGAATAATCTATGGAGCTTCTTCTGGGTTCAGCATATGGGGGAACAATCTATGGAGCTTCTTATGGGGGCAGCATATGGGGGAATAATCTGGAGCTTCTTCTGGGGTCAGCATATGGGGGAACAATCTATGGAGCTTCTTCTGGGGTCAGCATATGGGGGAATAATCTGGAGCTTCTTCTGGGGTCAGCATATGGGGGAACAATCTATGGAGCTTCTTATGGGGCAGCATATGGGGAACAATCTATGGAGCTTCTTATGGGGACACCATATGGGGGAACAATCTATGGAGCATTTCCCACCCTAGGCTTATACTCGAGTCAATAAGTTCTCCCAGTTTTTTGTGGCAAAATTAGGGGGGTCGGCTTATACTCGGGTCGGCTTATACTCGAGTATATACGGTACTTTTATGTCCAAAGTGATGAGAGAGTTGTGTAAGTCTCTCCAGAACACTCAACTCAGGACGTCAATGTACCATCCGCAGATGGACGGCCTGATGGAGAGATTCAACAAGACCCTAAAGTCAATGCTTAAGAAGGTCATGGAGAGCGATGGCCAAGGTTGCGATTGGCTACTCACATACCTGTTATTCTCTATTAGGGAAGTTCCACAGGCCTCTAAGGGATTCTCATCGTTCAAGCTGCTATATGGACGGCACCCTCAGGGACATTGTGAAGGAGACCTCGGAAGTCGAAGTAACACCCCACTGGAGCATCATCAAGCATGTGGCCCAGATGCAAGACAGGATCGTGAAGGTAATGGCGATTGTGAGGGAGAGCCTCCTTCAAGCACACGAAGCCTAGACAAGGGTCTACAATTGGTTGCGAGACTGAGACAGTTTAGCCCTGGAGACCGGTTGTTGGTGTTGATCACCACGGTGGAAAGTAAGTTCCTGGCCAACTGACAAAGGCCATACGACGTGGTTGAAAAGTTGAGTGATGTCAACTACAAGCTCCACTAGCCAGTGAGAAGAAAGCCATACCAGGTATACCACATCAACCTGCTTAAAACGTGGCGAGACAGGGACCCGGATGAAGCTCAGTGCCTGGGGGCCAATCCTGAAACTAAGGTCGAAGATATCACAGTGACAGAGACACTGTCACTGGCCCAGAAAGAACAGTGCCAAGAACTGCTTCCGCAAAACCGAGACCTGTTTTCGGAGTTGCCAGGACATACACAGGTTGTTGAGCATAAGATCTTGATGAAACCGCATGTACGTGTGAAAAAAAAGCCACATCGAATCCCCAAAGCCCGCTGCAAGGTGATCTTGAAGGAGGTGTGGAGAATGTTGAGCCTGGGTGTCATCAAAGAGTCAAAGAGTAGCTGGTCCAGCCTCATTGTCCTTGTGCCAAAGCCGGATGGAGAGTGACGCTTCTGTAACGACTACACGAAGCTAAATGAGTTGTCCAAATTCAATGCATATCTGATGCTCGGGGCCGATGAACTCATTATGAGGCTAGGGCCAGCCAGATACATCACCACCCTGGTCCTAATGAAAGGGCACTGGCAAATTCTCCTGTCCCCAATTGCCGGGGAAGACTGCCTTCTCTACACCTGACGGGTGCTTTCAGGATACCAAGATGCCGTTCAGTGTGCAGGGAGCCCAAGCTACCATCCAAAAGGCCATGGACCGGATCCTAGCCTCTCACAAAAAGTATGGATGGCATTGTGATCTTCAGGCCGGATTGGTGAAGTCACGTGCAGAAGGTCCAGGCAGTACTGGATGCGCTAAGGAAGGCAGAGTTTACCATAAACCCAAATAAGTGTGCCATGGGGAAAGAAGAGGCAAAATACTTGGGCTACATTGTTGAAAGGGGCGAAATAAAGCTGCAAGTGAATAAGGTGGAGGCATTCCAAAATTGTCCACAACCAATCTCCCACGAAACAGGTTCAGGCCTTTCTGGGAATTGTGGGATACTATCGGAGATTTATCATGAATTTCGCCATGATAACACTATCCCTGACCAACATTCTGAAGGGCACAAAGACATCGATAGCCATGTGGTCTACTGAAGCCGAGATGGCATTCTAAGAGTTGGAGCTCGCACTGTGTAAGCAGCCAGTCCTGATGCAACCTGACTTCAGTAAGGAATTTGGGGTCCAAATAGGCGTCTCTGAGGTTGGGTTGGGAGCCGTGTTGTCCAAAGAAGTAAATGTGGAGGAACATTTCATCCTATATCTAAGCAGAAAAACTCTCTACCTGTGAGAAACACTACACCAATGTAGAAAAAGAGTCCTTGCCTGTTAGGTCAGAAGTTCAGGCTTGTGTCAGATCATGCGCCCCTGAGATGGATGAGGGAAAGAAAGGAGAAGAATTCCCGGGTGACTATGCAGTTTATAGCGCTCCAGGACTTTAGTATTCATGTTGAGCACAGGCCCAGGAAGCTAAACGGTAATGCAGATACCCAGATTAGATTTCCCAGTTTGGTGACTGAAGGCGACAAAACCCCAGGCTTTGGGCAGATGTGGCGAGTGTGTGTGTGTGTGTGTGTGGGGGGGGGGTTACATTTCACAAAGTCACTGTCAAGGTAGTGGAGGAGATATGTTTCACTGAGGCTGTTAGCTTCAGTGATTTGAAACCTAGAAGTTTGCTACAGCAAACTATGTGTTGACCGAGGTTAATCCGCCATTTAAAGGGCTAGCTTTTTGTGAACAACCATAGAGCGGGTGGGAGGTTGTTCTCCATATTTCCAACCCAGGGTGTGGTCTGGGATATAAATAGCCAGCTTTTGAGTCATTAAGTGTTCAGTTTGTCTGGAGAGGCTAACTCCAGAGTGGTTCTCATTTTTGTGCTAAACTGAACCGTGTGTTTTGCTAATCCTGAGTGGGTGGATTTCCGCAGCTTAACAGACTGTATACCGTTTTGTTTTTTTTTCCTGCTTTGGACAAAGGGGGGAAAAGGGGAAGGAAATGTGAATTAAAAATTAAATTTTATTATTAATCGTGCAATTATGAAAATTAATAACCATACACCCACTATTGGTGTATATTGGATCTTAGTGCGTGATTTATTATGTTATGAACACCACTAAGATCCAATACTTCCCGATCAGATTTTGGACTCAATAAAAATTAACAAATCAAAAAGTATCAACCGTGTCCGCAAATTTTTTTGGGGGGACTCTGATCCCCCAAAAGAGACACTAATCAAATTATCAAACCAACAGTGCAAAACCGAATATATGTTTAATATTTATTGAAAATACAACATATAACAGGACAAATAACAAAAACTTCTCTCAACAAGAAACAGAATGGGAATTACAAGGATGTACATGATTGTTTTTTAAGGTAAGTAAAAGGCAGCATAATAATAAGAATGTCCAAGTATCAAAAGTTATATAAATAATAAAATATAATAATCAATATTCAGGAATTATGCCATAGGTGAACCCAGTGTGAACCTTGACGCCTCATATTTAATAATTATCAAATATTTAGATGATAAAGTAATTTTTTATTAATAACAAAAATAGATGTTTGTATACATTGTAAGGTAGCGCTTATTGTTAGTGTTGGGGAACACTCACTTGGCAGCGGATTCACGGCACACAGGAACACTTTCCATTTAAACAATCTATGTGATTTATTATACAGCATAAACCATAAAACGCAACAATCTTACATCAGACAGGTCAGTGTTCATATTAGGGCTCCGCTCTCTCAGACCTGTGGCCACACAGGCTGTGCCATGTCCAGTAAACAGGCTCTATAGCCTCAACACAGTTATTTCCCCCTGTCCGGGTTTAACTCATAGGCTATGTGCACACGTAGTTTTTAGTGCTGCGGATTTCTCCCTGCGGATTTTGTAAAATCCGCAGGTAACTCCGCAGGTCAAAAGACCTGCGGTTTACCTGCAGATTAGCCTGCGGTTTTGCCCTGCGGTTTCTCACCTCACAATGGTGAAGGTAGGAAACCGCAGCAAAATCTGCACAAAGAATTGACATGCTGCGGATTGTAACCCGCAGCAAATCTGCAGCATGTGCACTGCGTTTCTTTATTTCCATAGAAAATATAGGTACTATTCAACGCAGCAGAATCTGCTGCGGACCCGCAGAGCCAAATCCGCTGCGGATCCGCAGCAGAATCCGCGGCGTGTGCACATACCCTTAGGAGCTCCTGCTCCAGATGCCGACTCCATAGTCTGAACCCAGTCTCTTTCTGACCTCAGTCAGTATCACTCACGTTTGTCAGGGAAGCTGCCGAACTGGGATCACCATCCCAGACAACGCCTTGCTTACTAGGCCTCCTAACAGTTTCAGATTCTCAGCCGGGCGGTAGCTTCCCAATGCAGAGCCGTCACTGACTCTGGAAACACGGCCTCTCTGTCTGCTGTTCAGGACTTCTGTCCCCACTTGGAACAGTCCAACACACAGGCCACCAGGTCCAAAGCCTCCATGTGCTCTTCAGGGAGGTAGCACACCTTCCAACACATAGGCCTTCCAGGACCTTCCACATGAACCAATCAGGTCCATACACTCTCCCCATGTGACCAGACCTCAGGCACATTATATGGTCCATAACTACACCCACAAGTGAGGTATGGATCACATGGTTATGACCTCACTAAAAGTCCTATTTCACACAGCCACACACACACAGGCTTTATCCTGGGCGTTCAGACACGCCCCTGGGTGGGTTTGTAGGTGACTGGTCCCACCCATCTCACCATTTTCCCTATTACAATGAAGGAACACCTGCATGCATGTCCCATACAGCACCCCCTAGCTGTCACAGGGGTCACTGCATCACAACATTTCTAATAAAAAATGTCAAGGTCCGCAGTGGTTTAACATAAAAATGATATTTGGGCAATAGTATAAAAGCACCTTCTTTATATAACCATATATAACCAGCTGACCAGTAATGCACAAAAATAAAATAATTGTAGTGCCAATTAAAGTGGCCTGTGCTTATTCAAGTAATGAAAAAGATAAATAATAATAAAGTGCCAAGTTGCAAGAGGTAGAAAACTAGATGATCAAAGAATAAAGTGACATAGGGTGATATAGTGCTGCTTTCTCGCTCTCACCGCCTTGCCCAACGCGCGTTTCGCTGCAGCTTTAACCAGTCCCCGGTACGTTCACCAGACATATCTTTGCACACAATTTTTCCCCCGAGGCAATCTCTGCAGACATTCTGTGCATGAAGAAAATATTGTGGTAGGACTCACTGCTTGATCTGCATCCTCTTCACCATGCCTTGTGGTGTGAGAAGGTGTAGACGCTGCAGAGTTAAGTTAGGATGGATGGAGCGCTTGTACGTGGTCCTCACTGTTTCACTCCAAACACTTAATAGCAATTTTACAGTCTTTAGCAAAGTACTCAGTAGAAGCACAACATCTGTAACATACCCCAAAGTTCTTTAGAATCTCTGTGCGTTTCTGGAATGGTTTCTTTCTGAAGCCGATGCACTTCTTTAGGGTATGTGGCTTCTTGTGAATGGGACACATTCGATTAGGGTTTTCAACCTTTTCAACTTGCTGCTCTTGTCTGGAAATGATGGTGGTGTGGGAAGAACATCAGTCTTCTTGACTGACACTGGACCTCTGCGATTTCTGTTATTAGGATGTGGACTTTCATATTTAGGAGATGATAAACCAGGGTCACTGGGCTCTCCGTAGGAAAAGCTTAGGTCAGTCTTACACTCTGCAATATTTTTTGATAAAGTCACAGAAGTAGTAAAATGGAGGAAAGGAGACTTGGTTTTCTATTTTGTACCTTGACCCAAGTGTGGTCCACTTTTCTTGAATATTGTACTGTAGCTTAGAAACAATTGGGTTTACCTCACAGGCAGTGTCCAGTTAGCTGAAGCTAGGTAGGTATATGTGGCGCCCCTGAGGCTCAGTCGCCACAGAGGTACTGCACCTCCTATGGTGTAGTGCCCCACCATCCGGGTAAGCTCCTTTCCACACTCCAACACTCGCACCCCACACAACAGGGTAGTTCTGCACAACCACATTGCGGCTCCTTGCTCAGAGGGTAGCAGAGCACCTTTGGTGGTTCCCTGCTTGGAACACTGGACATGCTGGGAGGTGGGTGGAGTTAAGATACATAAAAGAGTGGGAAAGTGTAGGTTGACAGGGGCAGTCTGACAGAAGGTCAGTCGGGTAGGAAGTCACTCAGACAGGAGTGAGGATCCCAGGAAGACGGGATGGAGGAAGGAGTGCTGCAGCTGCCTCAGTGATCTGAGCCAGCTGGCACGGGAAAGGAAAAGAAGGAGAAAGACGTAGAACTGACTGAAACCTAAGCTTCCATAAGAAAGAGAGACAAGTAAGGAACGAAGGAGTAGAGAGAACAGAGAGGACGTGGGTTAGAAGAGGAACCCTGCCTATAGGCTCTCAGCGCAAGGCCGGGGCCCAGTCCCCGAGGTTGTATGGACACTTATGGTTCTACAGCAGACACCGGTGGAGTAGTTGGCTGTAAATGCACTACTCCCATCTAAGACTTGGGGCACAACATCAATTGGATAGAGAGCCGGGACTCAAGAGAAGGGAGTCCCCGAAGCAGGCTACAGCTGTCTGCCGTTCAAGTAGAGTTCTTAAGAACATCAGTCAGGAGGAACTCCAGTGTAACTCAGTACTAGGAGATCTTCACACTTTAAGGCGCTATAGAGGAGTCGTTCAGAAAGGTACATGTTGGCGGAGTGTTGGAGGGGAGAATCCTAACTTGCCCGGAGGTTGATTGAGTCTCTGACCCAGAGGACACGGCCCAGAGGCAGGCACCTGTGTGTGTGTACAACGGACTGTGAGTAAAGCTTTGGAACTACAAGCCCCGGTGTCCTCCATTCATTTGTGCGCTAACACATTCAGCACCGCTACAGCTGGGTACCATTCTCCACACCGCCTGCACCTCTCCTCTTCCATTGCATCCACACTGCCCTGGGACTACAGCTTCACCTGTGGGGAGCTACACCATCTAGGCTGCAACACACCACCAGCCCCAGAGGATCTGCATGCAGCGTCGGCCTGGCATCCTACTTGCCGAACACCACAGGTGGCGTCACAAACTATTCCATTAACTACATTCCACCATTTACATTCCCCCATCGATTTGGGCGCCCAGGGCCACGGACCGGGTCACCGCTGCTGTGACACATCCCGCTGACACCGGCCCGGTACCGAGTACCCCACAGCCCAGGGAGGGCGACCCATATATGTATGCTTTAGAACTGGAGCTCTAACAGGAGGTCACTAAGCTCTTGGAATTTTGAACTGTTCTTACTGATTTTTTTGGAAAATCCAGCGTGAACAGTGCATTTTCTATGGCTTCAGGACTTCCATAGCTTCCTTGTAGTCTCTCCCAAGCAGCCATGAGACCAACCGCTGGATTATTAATGTGGACATATCCAAGTCTCTTGACTCGTTCAGTGGATTGTGGCCCTAGCCACTTGATCAGCAGATATAGCTCTTCTGCAGCAGTGATGCAAGGTCACTAATTACGGTTCTAAAGGCAAGGCACATTTCCAACCTCTGTAGTTTTCAGGTTGATCATCGAACGTTGTGTGACCAGTCTTAGTAAGTTTGCAGTGAACCATGTACCTTCTAAAGTCAGACATGTCAGTTTTTGCCGATTTTGGAAAGACTGTTGCTTGTTGTGTAGTGTTGTTCATATCGTCTGTGGCGTTTTGACCTAGGAACACAGGACAGAAAGGCGCAGCATAGGCATTTAGTCCAGTTACCGATTTAATGTGCATAATTTCTACCAAGCATGGAGTTGGAACTGCATGGCTGACTGGAACGTGCTTGCATGTGCGCTTCTGTGTATAGGGATGGTGAAGTTCAGGGGCCTGGTACATTCTGGTGCATGAAGGAGATTCAGGATGGAGGTTGACAACGTGTTATATTGACCTTGAATACAGGATTCTGGTGAACGATCTGCATCCTGTTGCCTTAGGCCTCTTTCACACATCAGTCGAGAGAGAGCGAGGATCCTGCGCCCATAGGCTTCCATTATAGTCAACGACGGATGGCGCTGGATCCGTAGATGACCAACTTTTCGACGTACACAAAAAACGTTGCTATGTCCGTTGTATCCAGTCGACGGACACAGAAATTCCGACGGATCCGTCGAAAGACGGATGAAACGTGTGGCCATCCGTCACGATCCGTCGCTAATACAAGTCTATGAGAAAAAAACGGATCCAGCAGCATCATTTGCTGGATCCGTTTTATTCACAAAACAATGGATTGTGACTGATGGCAAAAAACTGATGTGTGAAAGAGGTCTTAGATACCTGCGTGCTCGCGCTGGGAGCTGGTATCCAAGGTAAACAGCGGGTAACTAAGTTCTGCGCCCTTAGTTACCCGATATTTACCTTATATACCAGCTTTCTAGCGCAAGCACGCAGGTATCTAAGGTACACAGCGGGTAACTAAGTGACGCGCATGCTTAGTTACCCGATCTTTACTCGCTGGTCCTGATCGCTTGTGAAGCTGCCTGTTTGGCAGCTCACCAGCGATCATGTAGCGAGGCACCAGCGATCCTGACCAGGTCGTATCGTTGTCGGGATCGCTGGTGCATAGTATAGTGTGACGGGGCCTTTATAGCGGCCAAATCAGGTGACAGGTTCCCTTTAAAAATGAACTTTCTTGTGCTCTATCAGTCTTATGGCAAAAATTGCTGAGTCACTAAACAGCATCTCCCAGCCTGATTCTCTGGAACTACCACTAGAGGGAGACCTAGGAGAACTGTGTTCAGTTTATGAGATCTATGCCAGAAAGACAAACAAAGAAAAGGAATGTGAACATGCCACAAGATACCAGCTCCCAGCGTCTGCTTACAGCGATCAAAAAATGCGATAAAAAAATGGCCCAGGACGTTCAAGCACAATCAGTGATACCCGGCAGGGGGGCCGGTCACTGATGTGTGTCACAGACAGCGAGATCGCTGGCAAGATCGCTGTTGCGTCACAAAATCAGCAATCTCGCTGTGTGTGACGGGGCCTTAAGATACGGCCACCGCCTTTCAGGGCTTATTTACAGCATGCTATAATGCTGTAGATAAGCCCCCGGTCCGACCTGCAAGAGAAGAAAAATAACTTTCAACAGGGTAGAACAGTATGCCTGCGCAGGAGCGTGACACGAAGCAAGCAGGAGGACAACATCGCATGGACAAAAGTCAACCAAGGTTCAAGTCAAACAATTCTACTGAAATAATGGTGCCCAAGTATTTAGTATGATTATTTGAGGGCCATTTAAATAGACAATTACATTTCAGAACATTCACCATTTGCAAGGGTAGGGAAATATTTATAGCTTCAGATTTTTTGAGATTGAGCTTAAAGGGGTTGTCCACTACTTTAAATTAACCCTCCCAATGTATCCCCCGGGGCCCCTAATGAATTTTGTAAATACCTTAAGTTGCCTATACTGCCTGTGAGTGGCGCTATCCTTGGCCGCTCACAGGCAGCACGTGACCCAGAACTGACGTCACGACAAATGAGGAATGACTCAGCGCTGGGTCCCCACGGTGGCTGCTGGGTTGTGGGCGGGTTTACCCCCACGTCACACTGGCAGCCAGCGCAGAAGGAGGAAGAGGGACCCCTGGCTGCTGCCAGCACTTGTCGGAAGCAAGAGCTGGCTGCAGCCGGGGGTCACGTGTTGCCTGTGAGCGGCCAGCGATAGCGCCGCTCACAGGCAGTATAGGCAACATGAGGTATTTACAAAATTCATTAGGGGCCCCGGTGGATACATTGGGGGGTTAATTTAAAGTAGTGGACAACCCCTTTAAAATTGGACCAACTACTAAAATGTGCCAGCTCAGACATCAGGACAGGAAGCGAGGTATGTGGATCAGTTAAAAAAAACTAGCAGGTCATCAGCAAATGCAGAACACTTATACTCTGAACCCGCTATTTTGATTCCCCGTATTTCAGGATTAGCACACATGGCCTCCATAAGATGCTCCATTATCAGGATATACAACATTGGGGAGAGGGGGCAACCTTTATAGAAAAGGGCGCCGAAAGGGAGCTGTTAATTTTTAGCTGGGCTGAAGGGGAGTGGTAGAGGGCTAAGATTTTTGAAGTAAATACAGGACCTAAACCGATGTGGCTCAGGGTTTGAGAGAGCGAAGACCATGAGATACTATCAAAAGCCTTTACGGCATCAAGCAATAGGATCATTAAGTGACAGAGCCATTTTGCAGCTTAATGACCAGGCCAAGTTTTACAATTCTGACAACTGTCACTTTATGAGGTTATAACTCTGGAACGCTTTAATGGATCCCGCTGATTCTGAGACTGTTTTTTCATGACATATTTTGTTTCATGCTAGTGGTAACATTTCTTCTATATGACTTGAAAAAAAAGGAAATATGGTGAAAATTTTTAACATTTTGCAATTTTCAAACTTTAAATTTTATGCCCTGAAATCAGAGAGATATGTCACACAAATTTCTTAATAAATAACATTTCCCATATGTCTACTTTACATCAGCACAATTTTGGAAATACATTTTTTTTTGTTAGGAAGTTATAAGGGTTAAAAGTTGACCAGCGATTTCTCATTTTTACAACAAAATTTACAAACCATTTTTTTAGGGACCACATCATATTTTAAGTAATTTTGAGGGGTGTACATGACAGAAAATTCCCAAAAGTGACACCATTCTAAAAACTGGACCCCACAAGGTACTCAAAACCACATTCAAGAAGTTTACGTTCCCTTTACGTGCTTCACAGGAACTCAAGCAATGTGGAAGGAAAAAAATAACATTTACCTTTTTTTGCAAAAAATTTACTTGAGAACCAATTTTTTTGATTTTCACAAATGTTAAAAGAGAAAATGAACCACAAAATTTGTTGTGCAATTTCTCCTGAATACGCCGATACCCCATATGTGGAGGTAGCCACTTTTTTGGGCGCATGGCAGCGCTCACAATGGAAGGAGCGCCGTTTGACTTTTTCAACGCAGAATTGGCTGGAATTGAGATTGGATGCCGTGTCGCATTTGGAGATCCCCTGATGTGCCTAAACAGTGGAAACCCCCAAGAAGTGACCCCATTTTGGAAGCTAGACCCCTTAAGAAACATATCTAGATGTGTGGTGAGCACTTTGAACCCCCAAATGCTTCACAGAAGTTTATAAACGCAGAGCTGTGAAAATAAAAAATCATTTTTTTCCTCAAAAATGATTTTTTTAGCTTGCCATTTTTTATTTTCCCAAGGGTAACAGGAGAAATTGGACTAAAAAAGTTGTTGTGCAATTTGTCCTGGGTATGCTGAGACCCTATATGTGGGGGGAACCACTGTTTGGGCGCATGGGAGAGCTCGGAAGGAAAGGAGCACTGTTTTGGATTGCAGACTTTGATGGAATGTTCTGTGGGAGTCATGTTGCGTTTGCAGAGTCCCTGATATGCCTAAACAGTAGAAACCCCCCACAAGTGACCCCATTTTGGAAACTAGACCCCCAAGGAGCTTATCTAGATCTGTAGTGAGCACTTTGAACCCCCAAATGGTTCACAAAAGTTTACAATGCAGAGCCGTGAAAATAAAAAAAAAAATTCCACAAAAGTGATTTTTTAGCCACCAATTTTTTATTTTCCCAAGGGTAACAGGAGAAATTAGACCCCCAAAGCTGGTGTGCAATTTGTCCTGTGTACGCTGATGCCCCATATGTTGGGGTAAGCCACTGTTTTGGTACACGTCTGGGCTTGGAAGGGAGGGAGCACCATTTGACTTTTGAACGCAAAATTGGCTGGAATCAATGGTGGGGCCATGTCGTGTTTGGAGACCCCCTGATGTGCCTACATAGTGGAAACCCCTCAATTCTACTTCCAACCCTAGCCCCAACACACCCCTAACCCTAATCCTAACCCTAATCCCTAACCATAATCCTAATCCCAACCCTAACCCTAATTCCAACCCTAACCCTAATTCCAACCCTAACCCTAACGGAAAAATGAAAATAAATATATTTTCTTTATTTCATTATACTGCATTTCCCTAACTAAGGGGGTGATAAAGGGGGGGGTTATTTCGTATTTTTTTATTTTGATCACTGTGATAGGGTTTATCACAGTGATCAAAATGTACAATGAATGAATGGATTCTGCCAGCTGGCAGATTTGGGGGGCGCACTGCGCATGCGCCCGCCATTTTCTTCCCGGACCAAGATGGCGGCGCCCACCGGAGGAGGCAGGAGGGCCCAAGGACCACCGTGAGGTACCGGGGGGATCAGGGACCCTATTTCTCTCTAGTATGATGTGCGATCACATCAGAAGAGAAAGTGAAAGCAAAATCGCTGCTTTTTTTTTGCGGTCACCGTTATACGGTTAATAACGACGATGGCAAAAGCGGGATCAGTAAAAACCGACTCGAATCATGTTCACTGTGGGGTCTCGGCTACATCCGGCAGCCGAGACTCCAAAGAAAATCCGACTCTAGGGGGTGCTATACACATTTTCCACAGCGCCGTTACGCCGTTTTAACTACCGCTGTTAAAAGGCATATTGGCAATCATTAAGCGGTTAAACATTTTTTTTGGGTGTGTACATGATTAATAATATCTAATATTTTCAAAGTGTTAGCAGCTGTTGGCGATCTCTGAGACCTGCTACTGCGCAGGCACGGGCAGTGCCATCTTGGTGGAGGACATGTTTTTTTTCTCCAGCAAGACGGCGCCACCGGCACCTGCGTGACAGCAGCTATCGGATCTCTGTACAAACCGGTAGCTGCTACTGTGCAAGCGCGGTGGGTGCCATTTTAAAAATGACTTCTTTTTTTTTCCTCGCTCAAGTAAACCTGCAAAAGAGTTTAAGTGCAAAGTAACTATGCGATTATATAATTGTCTAATTCTGTCTGTCTGTAATGGAAATCCTGCCTTGCTGATTGGTCACGGCAGTTAGGCCGCGACCAATCAGCGACAGTTGCTTAGTCGTCACGGCAACACGGCTGCATTGCTTATTGTACAGGCACATTACAGCCGTTAAAGGTATCACTGCTGCATCGCTCATTACACAGGCACAGTCCTGTACATATTCTGGAGTACAATACATTAGGTAACAGCAGAAAAGTGACTGCGGCTCTGGGTGTAACTGGAGTACAATACATTAGGTAACAGCAGAAAAGTGACTGCAGCTCTGGGTGTAACTGGAGTGCAATACATTAGGTAACAGCAGAAAAGTGACTGCAGCTCTGGGTGTAAATGGGAGTACAATACATAAGGTAAGATCTGAACAGTGACTGCAGCTCTGGCTGTAACAGGAGTATAATACATTAGGTAAGAGCAGAACGGTGACTGCAGCTCTGGGTGTAACTGTGGAGTACAATACATTAGATAACAGCAGAACAGTGACAGCAGCTCTGGGTGTAACTGGAGTACAATACAATAGGTAACAGCAGAACAGTGACTGCAGATCTGGGTGTAACTGGAGTACACTACATTAGGTAACAGCAGAACAGTGACTGCAGCTCTGGGTGTAACTGGAATACAATACATTAGGTAACAGCAGAACAGTTACTGCAGATCTGGGTGTAACTGGAGTACACTACATTAGGTAACAGCAGAACAGGGACTGCAGCTCTGGGTGTAACAGGAGTACATTAGGTAAGAGCAGAACAGTGACTGCAGCTCTTAGTGTAACTTGAGTACAATACATTTGCTAAGATCTGGACAGTGACTGCAGCTCTGGCTGTAACAGGAGTATAATAGATTAGGTAAAAGCAGAACTGTGACTGCAGCTCTGGGAGTAACTGGAGTACAATACATTAGATAACAGCAGAACAGTGACTGCAGAGCTGGGTGTAACAGGAGGACATTAGGTAAGAGCAGAACGGTGACTGCAGCTCTGGGTGTAACTTGCGTACAATACATTAGGTAAGAGCAGAACAGTGCAGCTCTGGGTGTAACTTACGTACAATACATTAGGTAAGTGCAGAACGGTGACTGCAGCTCTGGGTGTAACTGGACTACAATACATTAGGTAAAAGCAGAACAGTGACTGCAGACAGTGACTGCAGCTCTGGGAGTAACGAGTACAATACATTAGATAACAGCAGAACAGTGACAGCAGCTCTGGGTGTAACTGGAGTACAATACATTAGGTAACAGCAGAACAGTGACTGCAGCTCTGGCTGTAACTGGAGAACAATGCATTAGGTGACAGAAGCTCCGGGTGTAACATGAGTATAATACACTAGATGGTGGCCCGATTCTATCGCATCGGGTAGTTTAGAGTCTCTGTTAAAAAAAAAAATAGTTATATACTCACCTTTCGACGGCCCCCGGACTCTGTCCTGCCTCTCACCACGCTCCCGGCATCTTCCGGTCCCAGTAATGATTAGTGAGAAGGGCCGAAGATGACGTCACTCTTGCGAGAGCGCGACGTCATTAGCGGTGTTTCGCGCTAAGCATTACTGGGACTGGAAGATGCCGGGAGCGTGGTGAGAGGAGGGACAGAGTCTGGGGGCTGTCGGAAGGTGAGTATATCACTATTTTTATTTTAACAGAGACTCTAGAATACCCGATGCGATAGAATCGGGCCACCATCTAGTGCGATTATACTGCAGAGCAGGTGCCACGGCCGGAAACCTGCCTGCAGAAGCATTTTTTTTTATTCAGCATGTGATGGTATTCATTATGTAAACTAGGGGGCAGATCAGTGAGGGATCAGCGACCTGTCAGCAGTCTGCATTATGTGTACCTAATCAGAGCACCACATACCACAGCCACACCTTAGGGCACAAGACGGATTTAATCAAAGTACCATTTTATTCAGTGTAAAGGCGCCGATCTGACTCTGTGTGTATGTTACTATGCACACTCCTGCTGACAGGTTCCCCTTAATAAAGATATAGGCATATAGCTACTACATGAGCTGGAGTCGTTCCCTGGTTTAGGGATGACTGCAACATGTGTCATTGTGGAATGGAAAGGAAAGAAAGCAGACTCTGATATGGAATTAAATGATTGTAATATTTTAGTGAGCAATATACAGGGGCATGATCTGACTACATTATGTTACCCATACTAAAATCTGAAAGCCAAGGTAAGGCATTTTGTTGGAGGAGGATATAGTCTAACCTACTATAAGAATCATGCGGATGGGAGTAATAACTATAGTCCCTATCTGATGGGTGGGTACTGGAGCCTCCAGATGTCATAAAGCTGCATTCGCAAAAAGGCTCTACTGATACGCTTGATAACCACATAAGAGAGATGCGATCTACCTTTAGAATTATCCAACATCGTGTCAAGAGTAACATTTAGATCCCCACAAAAATTACGGCACCCTGGATTAAGGGAAGGGCATTGTCTATTATCTTTGAGCCTTTTTTTTAAATCTATCCGCCTGTGTTTCATTTGCTTCTAATTCTTTTTTAACCCCTTAACATCCAATGACAGACAGAATCCGTCATTGGACGCCTCCTCGTTTGGTGCGGGCTCCAGTGATGAGCCTGCACCTTTTCCAGCACATGACAGCTGATCTGATCAGCTGACATGTGCCCGGAACAGCCGCGGGTAAATCGTGATTCACCTGCGGCTGTTAACAAGTTAAATGCCGCTGTCAAACTCTGACAGCGGCATTTAACATGCACACACAGGTAGTGCGTCATTACTAGAGTTGAGCGACTTTGGTCGGATCGGGTTTCGTGAAACCCGAATGAAACAAGATAAGTTTCAGATGAAACTCGTCCGACTAGAGCAAAAAAAGTCGGAGTTTCGTCCGACTTTTATTTCCCATTGACTTGCATTGGGGTCGGGTTTCGGACGAAACTCCGACTTTGTTTTGCTCTAGTCGGACGAGTTTCATCTGAAACTTATTTTGTTTCATTCGGGTTTCACGAAACCCGATCCGACCAAAGTCGCTCAACTCTAGTCATTACCTCCTCCCATCAGCGCCCATATCACATGATAGCGGGTCGCCAATGGGATGGCATGACAACCCAGGGTTTGCAGGTTGTCATAGCCGGATAGCAATGAGTGCTGCCCATTCAATCACTAATGGGGGACTATGAGACATATTCTTAATAGACATTTTTTCTATTTAAAAAAAAAAAGATCATACTCTGTCTAAATATCTCTCGGATTCGCCCCTTATGACGGCTAAGAGGAGCAAGAATCTGAGGGATATTTTAGTACAAAGTCATTTTGTTGCCAAAACACCTGATCCATTTGGAGCTGGTAAACGGAAATTGGGCTTTAACCCCTGCAGTGATTATCTTGCATGCCGGAATCATGTTCGGATCACATCCTTTGCCTCTGCTGATGGCCGTAGAAATTTTAGGATTACGGATTATATCTCATGCAGCACCACATTTGTGGTGTATCTGGCAAAATGTACATGTAATCTCTGTTATGTAGGTCTGACTTCACATGAACTAAGGGTACGTACCCATGAACATGTCAGAGACATTCAGGTGGCAAAGGATGTGGAGGACATTTCAATTTTAAAAACCATACTGCGTCATTTTAGGCTGCACCATAGATGTAATCCAAAGGACCTACAGGTCTTTGGAATTGATCGGGTTAGGTGTGGCACACGTGGTGGTGACACTAAGCGTATTCTGGCGCAATTGGAATGTCGCTGGATAACAGTGTTGGGAACTATGAGGCCATGTGCACACGATGCAGATATCCAGTGGATCCGCAGCGGATTTTACCACGCAGAAATGCTGCATATCCGCATTGTGATGTACAGTAGCATGTTAGTCACTAGACAAAAAAAAATGCTGTGCAGACGCTGCGGATTTTTCCGCGCAGTTTTCTTGTGGTTCAAAATATGCAGCATGTCAATTCTTTTGTGCGGTTTTCCACGTGCTCCATTCTCCAAATCCGCAGGGGAAAACCGCAAGAAAAAAGGAAGAAATCCGCAGGAAAAATGAAGGTCATTTGACCTGCGGATTTCTTCAATTCTGCGCGGAAAAATCCGCAGGGCAAAAAAGTACGTCTGCACTTAGCCTGAGTCCATCCGGTTTGAATGAGCAATTAAGTTTTGCGTCTTTTCTTTAAATATTTATATTTATGTCCCTGGTCTTGGATTTTAATCCTGTGTGTTTATGTTGTTTTTTATTAGTTATTTCTGCTCATCGTTTTATTCCATCAATGTCTGATGTCCTGGCTGTCTTTTGTCCATAATTGGAGAACTTTGGACGGAACAGAGAGATAATAATCCTATAAAGATGTGTGATGCTGCTGTATCTTCTTGAAAGTACCTTTCCGTCCTAATGATGAAGCTCATCTATCTCTATTTATTGGGGTTTCCCTCTGCAGCGTCTTATAATATTTAAATATTTCATTATATTTTTATTTTTTTGTATTTTTTATTGTCACTTGTTTTAATATTTTTTTTGCACGTTTAAGATTTATATATATATAAAAAATTTTTTTGCACATGTTACTTTATTTCCTGCAAAGGTATTATATTTGCATCTATATTAATATTTTATATTCAATTTTGCCCCTTTTTTTCGCTGCAGTGTGTTTGCCCCTTTCTTTGCCTTCATTTAAGATGGTGCTCCCAGCGCGCGCGCATGCCCAGTGCGGCAGGGTCCTTTTTACATTTCCCCGGCGGCTGGCAGTGGCGCGGGAGGCTCTTGACGTCATGAGGGATTTCCCTCTGCCTTCCGGTCACATGAGCGGCTAAAGGTAATGTATTACACGGGCCTGGCTAAATGATAGATTGCTTGTTGCACATATCCAGGGGCATCTAGGAGATTTAGGGAACAGCCGCCGAGGAGCGCCAATCTCGTATCTGTTTAGGGTGCCAACCTCCGCTGTGAGGTAGGGCTGTTAGTAGGTCCCATTGTAGGGCCTAGTAGGTGGCACGGTTATATGTTTACATATGTGTGGTTGTGGTGTCTTTTTATTTAGATGTGAATAAAGGTTATATTTTATCATATATCTATGCTTTTGTAAGGCTCCTTGATAACCCCGAGTTAATAAACAAGACTCAAGGGAAGTAAAGTGTTAACAAGACAGTCTGATATTTAAATGACACTTATTGTAGCTTTTTCTGATCTTCATCCACATACAGTCTGATGGGAGTTGGAGTACCGGCAACAGCTGGTGTGGTGTCCTCAGATGGATCCCAAAGAATCATGGTACAGCTTCTGGCGGCAACGTGCGGTCACCAGTTTAACCCGCTGCGCTCCTAGTCCATAAATCTATGAAGCCAAAGTGAGGATCGCTACAAGAGTCTCTGTCCAACACACGTGCTGCTGCGCGTCTATCAGAAATGGGGAATGCACCTCAGGGTCCTGCACCTGGCACTGCAATCTGCTTAGCCGGGCGCACAGCGCTCTGCACACACACTGTCTCACCAGAGCATTCACGCAAGTTCTGTCAGGGCACGGCTCCGCACCGCACTCCTCTCTCTACTCTCACCGCCGGTGGGAAACTGAGGGCTCTTTCCCGCGCTTCCTGCTCACTGCCCGGCTTAGCCACGCCCACTCTTCCCAGGTCATGGGACCTGTCCAGTCCCCCATTCTTTCCCCTCGGCAACACTGGACGCAGCCTCGACAGTTCCGGACCCGGCATAACGCATGTACCCGCAGCCCGGTCTTCCTCCTTACATGCTTTTTTTTAATACAGTATAAACTGAGCTGTGGTGCATTTTTCAATCTGTAATACATCAATTTCTTTTGTGGGTATGTTGACATTTATGTGAGGATTTTCCCCAAAGAATTGCATGAGATCGGGAAAATCCACAGTTAAAATGCCCGATTTTAAGCCGAGTGTCAGATATAAATTGGCAATTCAAGTCTATGGGTCTGTGAAAAAATCCGACGGCATCTGACCCATCCAATAAAATATGTTTGAAATACCCCAAAGCTGCTAGTACATGCTGTTAGGTGGAATTGTGCATCAGCTGGAGAGCCACAGGTTAAAGATCGATGCTCTAAAGTGTATATTTGTATTTGTAGTCCATATTTGTTTTTCTACTATTAACTCAACGTGTTTATTTGACAAACTGAAGAAAGACAAATAGGAAAAAAGAATGCAAATATAGCCGTGCAAAACTACTATATCATTACCACCATGGTGCAATGAGCTAAGCTTCGCCTGCAGCACAGGTGAGAGTCTTCTGTGTGCCCACTGGATGGTCTGCAATACTGGCACTAGGGGGCAGCAGGGAGCAGAAGGTGCAGACTACAACTACGACCTCAGAGGCACACAGGAGTCAGATATGAACTGACAGGCCGAGGGGTAGGGTGTGCTCGCTTTCCTCTGCAGTCTGCTTTTCTTTTTCTATGCCATACTGGTGCCTTTCCCTCTGATTCTCTATTAAGCTCATTGCCTGAGCACTATATACTTTCTACCTATGCTCTTTAAGTCTATTTAGGGTCCAAAAAAATATGGGAGAAGCCCCAGACTTATCCAATGTCCCAACTGACATTCTCCTCTGTGACACCTTCACTCAGGTGCCTGAGGATGGCAATGCCCTATCTTTGCTCTTGACCAGAACACAGCTGTTCATCCAGAGCCTGTCAGCTGCTTCCGCGGGGTCCATGCAGACCACCTTCCAGCTTTCTGACTGCATTAGTTGTCGTGCTTTCAGGGGTAAAGACCCCAAAGATATAGGAGGCTACTGCAAAGTCATATTTTATCCTCTTCGAGGGATGTTGGGGGCCACCGCCTACCGGCAACGAATATCCAGGACATTCCGGACAGTGGCATCAAGGGATAGAGAGCAGAACCTGAACCTGGCAAAGACCTGGGCACAGAAGATATGCCAGCTGTCTTATGAGCATGGTAAGTCCTACTTACATAGGGCATAAGCCAACAGGATGTAGAAGTTGTGCCAGGTGTGTAGCAAACGAGTCACCTGGTTTTGAGATCGACTTATTAGCCAAATGTGCTACATATCAAGGAAATATATGGGACCAATATTATACATCGTAAATAAAATGCCTCTCGGAGGAATCGTACAGATCTGAAATTTAAGATAATTATGTTTTTTATATAATAGTCATTTATGAACAGTATGGTAATGGAAAAGCGATGGAGTTGCCCAAAGCAACCAATAAGATTCCATCTCTCAATTCTCCAATGCCTTTTTGGAAATTGTAGACTGAAATCTTATTGGTTGCTATAGGCAACCAGTCCACTTTTCATTTACCCAGTTTTGCTACATCTGCCACATGTCGCCAGCTGTAGATGCCACAGTCTCCTGTAGATACATGGAATGGTAGCCAAAGTCCCTTCAAGTCTAAATCATTTATCTGCCCATCCCAATGTATAGCGTTACAAATGTAAGATTGATTAAGAATTAGAGATGTCCCTATCAAATTATGTCTAGTCTCATTAATAATCCATGTTATAATATCGTAATCCAATATAAAAATAAGGAAAGCTATAAAGTGGTTGGTTGCTATGGATACACTCCTGTATGGGAGTAGGCCGCCTTATCAGAGGCCACCTCATGGGCCCCATGTGTAGATTAGTGACACTTTTCCATAATCCTAAACGCTTCCTCGGTGCCAAAAGTTGCGTAAACACAAGTGAAATTGTGGACTTCAAAGGAGTTGTCTGGTGAGAAGACGTTATCACTTATGCACAGGAGAGGTGATAACTTGTTGATTGGGGGGTGACTGCTGGAAGCGGCACAAATCTGCAGAAAGGGGTACTTGTATCCCCATTATAATGGTAGAGTGGATCAGTAATGACACTCTATTCATTCTCTATTGTGCTTCCGAGAATGCACTTGTTTTGTTTTGTTTTTTATTCGGCAGCCCCTTAGAGAATGAATGGAGCAGCCATCTCGTCCTGAATTGCCAGGCTGCCGCTCCATTTTATGAGGGTTAAAAAAAAAAAAAAAAAAGATTCCCTCATTATGCCAATCATTGTGGATCCCAGCAGTGGGACACCCACCGATCTGCAATTTATCACCTATCCCGCAGCTCAAAGGTCGGGTCTAGAAACTCTGATGAATATTACAGTATATGTGGCTTATTTTATCCAGCAAATCTGAAACGATGAGCTTTCGGAGTTATTTATCGGTGTCCAATATTTTTTAATAGATATTTCTAGGAGAACTGGGAGAGGGTCACTATAGACAAGCTCGTGTTTTTATAATAGGTATATTATCTCTCATTTGGATGCACTTTTGCAATGCTGAACTGTTGTTTTCCATGTAATATTAAACAATGACAAATCCGCACTAGCTTGTCATGTGTTGTGTCACACCGCCACAGACAGCTTTGTTTGCACACCAGTGAATCAATGACCTGCTTCCCGATCATTGCCCTGTGCGCTGGTAACAAACACCAGGTGTAACTTGTATCAAGTGGACAACAGACAGGTGGGACAGGTTCGAGCACATTCCAAGCAGAGCGACATTTCATTGTTCAGCCGGCCGCCTTGGGACTCGCGCACACACTGCAGGGGACGCTATGGCACCTGTAAAACAGATCTCTAGCCTAGGTGCACTTCCATAAAGTCTCTGCTGGACTGTGTACAAAGATCATCTCCCCTAGGAGCAATGCTTCATACATACTGAGTCTGATAGAACAATTGTCCAGAATCAGCCTAAACTGACACGTTATCATATATACACATGCAGAGGGAGAGACCTGTCGGTCACGCGGAGTGGACTGGGAGAAATCGCCAGGGACCAGCCAATTGGATTTGACATCCAAGACACATGGTCCCTGACTTTTTTTTTTTTTTTTGACGGGCCTCTGTTGGCAAAGAATGACTGTTCAAACCAAGTACGGGCACTCGGTGCATAATGGCGTGGCCAAATATTTAACTATACCTTTCCACCTGCTTGGCTTCCCCTCTATCTCCACTCCCCTTCTTTGATTGACAGGTCTGGCTTCATAGAGCCTGGGAAGGGTGGAAATAGAAGGAAGATGTATTTAAAAGATTGGCCATCCCATGATGCAACGAGTGGCAAGACTTGGTTTGCACAGTCATTCAATGCTGACAGTCCCCTTAATAGTGACGTGACAGGTTCCCTTTAAAGAAAGTTAAACTCCTCGATGTATTCTATGGGACCTGTTCTTGCTAATCGGTAAAATCGCCCAGTAAATTGCTATGTTAAGTGCTAAGTAAAGTGTATTGTACGTACGAGTGTTGTGCTTGTTATAATCAGATAGCATGTACACAGCACAGGCCAATGTTATTTAATTGGGCTGTTGAGATCAGTTTGTTTTTTTCACCTAGATCTAGTGTCCGTATGACAAAAAATAATAATAAAGGCTCATTCACACGTCAGTATTTGGTCAGTATTTTGCATCAGTGTTTGTATGTCAAAACCAGGAATGGAACTTATCGAGAAAAAATATAATTGAAAGACTGACTCCTGTTCTTTGTTTTGGAGACACTCCTGGTTTTGGCATACAAATACTGATGAAATACTGATGTGTGAAAGAGGCCTAATAATCACAGCATGCACTCGTCTTTTCTGTATATTGGATGAGACTAACCTAGTCATTGAACACCTGGATTCCATATGTATCATCCATATAGCGTCTGATTTTTCCAGATACATGGCAATTCTTAACATAGGAAACAGTATGCCCATCAGATGATCTTTCACACACTTGTCTAAACCTGATCTTTAAAGTTTTTGTTGTTTTTCTCAGTTCAGGGACTTTGTTCTAAGCATCTGCCTCTTCCCAGCAACATAATGCTGCCTACAGTAATAGTACAGGCATTGCTTTTCCGCAACACTGCTCCCCATTGTAGATCTTTTAATTAGTTTTGGGAAATAATCCAATTCTGCACCTCGATGAAGCATTCACCCATTTAGATATTTTGGTCATGTCTCCATATCTTCAACGCAAAAGGAAACTGGGAGCTGGGGCTGTTGTGCAGATCCAAATGATGGTTTACAATGGTGGGAGAAAACTGCTCGGCAGGACACCCTGTGGAAACGTGTATGTAACGATACCTTGGGCTGAAGTGCTCTTTCAGAGGGAATAGAAAGGGCTTCCCATTTAGGTTTGCAGGGGCTGTTTTGATCATGGCAAGAACCAAGCTGTGTGCAGCTGATAAGGAAAAGTAGACTTTGCAGATCCCCCAAACCTTACTTAAGATTTTCAATGCATAATATTTGTGTACCTTATTAGAAATATTTGTACTGACCAGCTTGTGTCACAGACATTGGGATTATATACTGTACGTGTTTAGAACATGACAAGATATAAATTTCACATGTCCAGTAATCATCTGCATCTATCATCGAGCAGCAATAGAGTATCTTAAAATAAAAGTTGTGTAGATGTAAAGTGACCAAGGGCGGTAGTCGTGGACGAGCTGCTTCTCCTTAAAGCCCTGGTACTTTACAGAAAAATCAGGTCCCAGCCCCAATGTGCTACAAGGTGTAGGGTGCATCACACTCACTTGTAGGCCACAGGCCTCCATCTTCAGGAGCCGCCGCACAAAATTCAGGGGACACGCTGTTCGTTTTAACTAACGTTTATTGGACAGTTCAAGTTCATCAGATTGTAACACACAGTATTGGGCACAACACTTATTCCTTGTTTCCTTAGTATAGTAGATCTTCAGCATTACTATCCGTTCCTCTTGGACTATCCCTATATTTACTGTTCCTGTCAGCCCCAGGGATTCCCTGTTGAGTCCTCCAGTGCACTCGTGATCCATTACTTTCCCTTCACGCAGTTCCAAGTCCAACGTACCTTATATGACAGAGGATCAGGCACTCATTGTAGTACCTGTACCGAACCTTGAGCACTGGACATTGCAGGAACGTCAGCAAGGGATTCCAGTAAGGCTTCCCACTGCCCGGAACGATAGATGCTCACCCACTGCAACTTGAACTTGACCTTAGTTCCTGTACTTCCCTATCTGAGGTTCTATTGGGAAGCAGTCCCTTTTTACTGGAGCTAGTCTCAACTTTACCTATGTCTGTCTCTACAATATGTAGCTGGCAGATCACCCTCATAACACTATATATTATGTCACTTATCTTATATTTCACATTCCCTATAATCACTACCTTATGCCCTAACCCAGTGGTCCCCAACTTTTTTTTACCTAGAGAGCCACATTCAGCTCTGAGAGATTGTCGCGAGCCACATTCAGCTCCACTCACAGTAGTGGCAACCAAAGTCCCCATTATGGGTATGATAGCCAAAGCTTTTCCACAGAAATCACGCCGAAGCAGTATAACAAGATCCAGGGGTTCCCACAATACTGCCATTCAGTATTCTCCCATCCAGCACTCCCTCCACACTGTCTCATCCAGCTTCAGGCACCACCTCTCACAGGTAGTATCGCCCTGTCTCCAGCGTACCACTTAAGTTCTCTCTAACCCCCCCAGTATATGTGCATCCAGATCTGCTCTTCTGTGCAGGGCTACTCAAGTAAATCACTATTTTGGCAGATAGCCGCGACCCACAATTCATGGGACTGCGAGCCACATGTGGCTCCCGAGCTGCCCTAACCTACAGTATGTCTTACTCTATACTTTACACAAATCATTACTTATATGGGTCATCCTCCCAGGGCTGTGGGGTACTCGGTACCGGGCCGGTGTCAGGGGGATGTGTCACAGCAGCAGTGACCCGGTCCGTGGCCCTGGGCGCCCAAGCAATGGAGAAATGTAGTTAATGGTAGAATAGTTCGTGACGCCACCCGTGGTGTTTGGCAAGTATGGTGTTAGGCCAACGCTGCATACAGATCCGCTGGGACTGATGGTAGGGTGCAGCAAAGATGTAAAAGCTCCCCACAGGTGGAGCTGTAGTCCCAGGGCAGTGTAGATGTAACCAGCACGGGGATGTAGTAGTGCTGGAAGCGTAGGGAACAGACAAGACACAGCGGTTGCAGTTTCTGTACCTTTACTTAGTATATGCAGTCCAGGGTCCTGATTACAGATGGTGTTGGAGCAGTTTAGCCTGGAAGCAGATCAGGATTCTCTCTCAGCAGAAGGGCTGTGCAGTCTCCTTCCTAGCGCCTTGTGGTGTGAAGCACCCCAGTACTTAGTTACTCCGGAATGCCTCTCTTCGGATGTTCCTAGAACTATACTTGTATGACAGACAGCTGTTTCCTCTCTCGGGGACCCCTTCCTCTTGGCCCTCAGGGAGCACCCCCTCCCCTTCATCCTGATTCAGAGTTCCCCCTGCTGGCCTGGAGTGGAACTGTGTTGCATGCATTAGGTTAACTGCTGGAGAGACCCATCACTGCTTCCAAGCCTGGCATTACCCTCCCCTGGAGGAAGGCAAGGCCAGTGTGGCGACCATACCCCTGGGGGCACCACATTCCCCCCTAGTGCAAGTCAGCACTCCTGGGCTGAACAAAAGAAAAACCTGAATAACATATAAACAATTGGACAATAATAATTTGTACAAGATTTGAAAAAGGGAAAAAATGTACAAAAACCAAGAGCTCAAAAATGGTCCTATGATGATAAGTCCAGCATCAATGTCCATGGTCCATTCCTGGCAAATGGTAAATTATTTACAAATAAAGTTTTTGACCACACACAAGTCCTGTGGTTCAGTGTCCATGAAACAAATCTCCAAAGGAAACTCTTACAGGTTACCTGTTGGCACAAAACTTGAAAAACGGTTACATATTTACATAATTTCAACAATTTCCACATTTACATTACTTTATATACGGTATCTAACTGGTAGTATGCCTTGTGTGGTGCGGGTAGACCTGCGTAACTCTAATGTGGGTAAACTGGGTAGCATTCTCCTATGGACTCTTAGACTCACCATGGGTACAACAGGTTCACCACTGGCAGGGCGAGGGTTCTCTGGCTCCACTGCTGGTGTGGCATCTGCTACCCGATTCTCCTGAGTCACATCTTCCTGTGCTACCGCTTGGGGAAACACTGGCACACTATAGCATCGTTCACTTTAGTCCAATTCGCAGGGAATTCTCCAAGCACTGTGCTGACCTTCTCTTCTTCCACGATGGGCTGAATGTTATCTTGTTCTTCTCTTCTTTCTTTCAACTGGTCAAGACACAACTTCAAATGATCTCTTGATACCGCTGCTGAGGTCTCTCCTCCATCTTTACTCACAAGGCACACCTTAGTATTATCGAAATTTGAGGGCAGAAAGGTATAAGGTTCAGCTTCCCATTGATCATCCAATTTGTGCAATCTTCTCTTTCTTTTCAAGACTTGCTCTCCCGGCGACAAAGGGACAGCAGGTGCATTTTGGTTGTAAAGCTTCTCCTGCTTTTGTCTTACCTGGGTCAAACTCTTCTCCACACATTCCTGAACTCTTCTGTACTGTTGCTGCCTCCCCATGTCCCAATCAGCATCTGGGGATGCCACTTCAGGTGTCAGGACTCCCATGTCCAAGTCAAGAGGCAGCTTACCAGGTCTGGCTCTCATCAGGTATGCTGGAGTACAGTTGGTAGAGTTCACGGGAATATGGTTGTAGAGGTCTACCAGATCAGGCAACTTTTCGGGCCACAGATTTCTCTCCTCAAAGGGCAATGTCTTCAGCAGGTCAATCACTACCTGGTTCATCTTCTCGCACATGCCATTGGTCTGTGGGTGATACGGTGTTGTCCGGATCTTCTTACAACCATACAGGTTACAGGATTCATGAAACACTTCTGCCTCGAAAGCCGGACCTTGATCAGTAAGCACTCTCTCAGGGTACCCATGTGGTCTACAGAAGTGCAGTTGGAACGCTCTGGCCGCTGTTCTGGCAGTTTGATCTTTGACAGGCACAACCACCAGGAATCTTGAATAGTGGTCCACAATGGTAAGGGCATAGAGGTAACCTGACCGGCTAGGAACCAGCTTCACATGGTCCATGGTCCAGGGTCTCTATCCTGTCTGCGCAGGTTACACTGTCCACACTCCCAGCACCACCTCTCAATGGCTTTCCTCATGCCAGTCCAGTAGAACCTCTCTCGGAGCAACGTTTCCAACTTCTTCCATCCGAAGTGTCCAGCTCCATTGTGGTATGCTTCCAGGACCATTGATGCATCTCTCTTTGGGACCACCACCTGCCAGACTAGCTCATGAGTGCGGGCATTGATACTCCTCCGACATAGCTTCCCTTCATATATAACAGCCGACCTTTCTCCTTCCACAACTGCTGGGTTTCTTCAGGAGCACTCGAACCTGGGCGTGAGTCAGCTTGTAGCAGTAGCTCCTTCACCAGGTGGACTGCAGGGTCATTATCTTGCGCTTCAGCCCAGTCATGATGGGGCAATGGATTCAGAGTGACCTCCTTCAAGCCAGACCACCTGTCTCTCACCCCCTGAGCACGCTGGGCCTCCAGTGGTCGGTGGAAGGGAGGCAACTCTATCTCTTCCAGAGCCTCTGGGTCTTCTCCTGCATCTGGCAAATTAGGCATCCTGGATAGCGCGTCCGCATTGGCATTCTTGTGCCCTGCTCGGTACTTGATAGTAAACTCGTAGTTAGACAGCCGAGCCATCCACTGCTGCTCCAGGGCACCCAGTTTTGCAGTGTCCAGGTGGGTCAACGGATTTTTGTCCGTGAAGATTGTAAACTTGGCCGAAGCTAGGTAATGCTTGAACCTTTCGGTGATAGCCCAGACTATGGCAAGGAACTCCAGCTTGAAAGAACTGTAATTATCCGGGCTCCTCTCAGTGGGACGCAGCTTCCTGCTGGCGTAGGAGATCACGCTCTCTTTTCCATTCTGTACCTGCGACAGTACTGCTTCTAATCCCACGTTGCTGGCATCCGTATACAGCACAAAGGGTTGGTCATAATCTGGGTAGGCCAGAACTTCGTCACCGGTGAAGGCCATCTTCAATCTGGTGAAGGACTTCTCCAATTCTTCAGTCCATTCAAACGTGGAATTCTTCTGCTTGCCTTTCTTGGACTGCCCCACTAGAAGGTTTTGCATCGGGGTAGCTATCTCAGTAAAGCCTTTGATGAATCTCTGGTTGTAGCCTACCAGTCCAAGGAATTGGCGTACCTCGTGGAGGTTGCTGGGCTTCTTCCAGTCCCGGATGACCGTGACCTTGTCAGGATCTGGACCTTCTGCACTGACCACGTGACCAAGGTACTGTACCTTAGGCTTCAGGAGGTGGCATTTGGAAGGCTTCACCTTCAGGCCAAAATTGGACAAAGCTTCAAATACTTCAGCCAGGTGTTCCAGATGTTCTTCATAGGTCTTGGAGAAAACAATGACATCATCCAGGTACAACAGGACTGTCTCAAAGTTCATGTGTCCCAGGCAACACTCCATCAGCCGTTGAAATGTTCCTGGAGCAGTGCAGAGCCCGAATGGCATGTAATTGAACTCACAGAGACCCATTGGTAGTAAATGCTGTTTTTTCCTTATCTGCCTCTGCTACGGGAACCTGCCAATACCCACTGGTGAGATCCAAAGTGGAAAAGTAATTAGCAGTTTTAAGTGCAGCTAAGGATTCCTCAATCCTAGGTAATGGGTAGGCATCTTTATGTGTAATGCTGTTAATTTTTCTGTAATCAACACACATTCTCATGGTACCATCCTTTTTCTTTACAAAAACTATGGGAGCTGCCCATGGGCTACAACTGTCCCTGATAACCCCAGCTTCCTTCATCTCTTTCAGCATACTCTTAGCACATTGGTACTGTGTTGGGGGTATAGGTCTGTACCTCTTTTATGGGTGGATGGTCTCCCGTGGGGATATGATGTTGAACCCCTTTTGCCTGTCCAAAATCTAGTGGGTGTTTGCTGAATACCTGCTCATACTCTTGTGTCACTCTGTAGACCCCATTTCTCTGGTATGAAGGTGTAGAGTCAGTTCCCACCTGCAGTTGCTGGCACCACTCTTCTAGCTGCTTTCCAGAGCCGTTGTCCTTCCCCAGGTCGGATGAGACAAAGGGCTCTGCTGCCTGCTTTGCAACTGTGGCGTACCGAGGTATTGTGGCTTCCTCCTCCCCACAACTTAAAAGGCGTACAGGTACTCTCCCATTTTGTACATCAACCACCCCTCTGGCTGTCAGGACAGTGGGCCTGCTTTCGGAGTGTACCGGTTCCACCAATGCCTGGTAATCCCTCCCTCTAAGGCCTATAGCTGCCCGACACCATATCAACATTTCACTCCTGGGGGGTATTACAATGGGAAAAGCATCACTCACTCTGACGCTGCCAATCTCTCCGCCAGAGAGTTCTACCTGTTGCCTTTGCATCAGGGCTCGGATCTCCTTCTGCAGGACTCGTTGTTCTCCGGAACCAGCAGTCTCAGCCACCTGTTGCAACAAGACAATAACCTCGGACAGACAGTTTTCAATTACATTTGTACCAAGAGTCATCATGGGATTGCATTCACGTCGGTCAATATCAACAACTATTAAACCTTGAAACTTTAACTCTACCCGCCCCACCTTAACAGTAATTTCTTTTAACCCAATCTGCGGCAAGGTATGACCGTTACTAGCAACTACTGTTAGTTCATCAGTTGGGCCACGGGTAAGCTCGGAATCAGCCCAATATCTCTTGTACAGAATGTACGGCATAGTGGTCACCAGGGAGCCAGTGTCCAGCAAAGCGTTCATGGGGATGCCGTCAATCACCACAGGAAGGATTGGTCTCCCTCCCACATACATGGCTCTCCAGTTCTTTGGGCCTGCTGAACCTACTCCTGGGGGTTGGCCCTTTGCCCCAGGGGTTGCTCGTTTAAAGGACAGTACCTGGCCAGATGACCTGCCTTGTAGCAGTGCCGACAGATGGGACGTCCGTCCTGGTCATAGCGATCGTTGTTCCTTCCTCGAAGTGGTGGCGTTCTCCTCCTCCGGAGCCACGGGAGACCCTCTGGACTGGAAGCAAGCTGGACCTTGTCTTTGGAGGACACTTGTAGGGACTGCACAGTTTTGGTAAGTGCAGCCATCCCGTTCGTCAGCTCCTGGACTTGAAGACGCAGCTCCTCGGTTGGATCTTTATCCAGAGTCTGTGCATCAGCCTCCACAGGGATGGAAGGAAAAGATGTTGCTTCCTGATAGGTGATCGCTAGGCGCCTAGGGGGCGCTGGATGGCTGTCAGTGGACTCCTGCAGTACCCGAATCGCCCTGTCCTTAAATTCAGCAAAGTCCAGATCAGGGTTTTGCAAGGTGATGATACGCAACTGTCCTCTGTGGGTACTGGACAGGAGTCCTTCAATGAACTGCTCCTTCAACAGTTTATCTTCTTCCTTTACGCTGTCAGGATCAACTTGCTTGACTGCTCGCAGCGCCTCCTGCAGGTTGAGAGCATAGTCCCTGATACTGTCCTATGCCTTCTGTTTACAGCCAAAGAACCTCATTTTGATTTCAGCTGCAGTGCGAGTGTCAAAGGTACTCTTCAGTTTGGCCAGGACCTTTGCAACAGTCTCTTTATCAGTGTCCTGCCAGGCTTTCACCTCTCTCTGTGCTGCACCCGTTAGCTGTCCAATCAGGATATTCACTTTCTGGTTCTCAGTTAAAGGGTATACTTTAAACAAACTGCACAGTCTCTCTTTAAATTCACTCAGGGTATGCGACTCACCCGAGTACTCTTCTGGTATCTGCTGTAGGACCTTTAGTATCCGTACAGCTGTGGAGACCAGGCTCCAGTTCGTGCGCTCTCAAGCTCAGGGAGCTCTCTTTCCTAGCTCAAACACCTTCAGCTTCTTTCCACCCGTCTGCACACTTCACCCTCCGCAGACTATATGACCACCCCTTCCACTTGGCCCTCAGGGAGCACCCCCTCCCCTTCATCCTGGTTCAGAGTTCCCCCTGCTGGCCTGGAGTGGAACTGTGTTGCATGCATTAGGTTAACTGCTGGAGAGACCCATCACTGCTTCCAAGCCTGGCATTACCCTCCCCTGGAGGAAGGCAAGGCCAGTGTGGCGACCATACCCCTGGGGGCGCCACACATACATTACATATTATAATAACAACGTATACACCTAAAACTGGAGTACACAGTTCACACTTCACATGACGCAACATATGTTAGAAACGCGTAACATCATCGACTGTTGTCTTCAGGGGCAGAAAAAAGGCAGAGATGTTTACCTGCCCAGGCCTCCAAACAAATGCACTATCAGGATGCTGCGGACCCATGAGTTAAGATGGCGGCAACACAGGTGCAAAAATACCGATGAGACAACCACTGCCAATATATGGTGGGGGCGGTTGCTTGGTATATTAATGCACAATAAAGTTTTGTATGGGGCACTGTTCACATACAGGTGATGCATAGCATCCAAGTTACAAGCCTATTAGTGATGCCCATACTATTCGATCAGGCGGGCTGCCCAGCGCTATCAAAATGCATGCCATGTGAACAGACACCACAGTTTACAAGATCAAATGGGCCCAACTGCATCTCGAAAAATGAAAAGCAGAAAATACATATATTTTTAAGTCCTCTTTTGGTGCTGTTGTTGTCTTCAGGGGCAGGGACTCAACAGTATAGCTGTCCACTTATACACAGACACAACTTTTTTTTTTTTTTTTGTCCAGCTGAACAAAAAACCTACTGCAACTGGATCCTATTTTAATATTGGAGTCTTTGGAAAACAGATCCAGTAAACAGTCATACATTTTTGTTCCATTTAACAGATCAGTTTTGTCTTTTTTTTTTTTTTTTCCGCTTACTGGATATGTGAGCTTGGCCTAAGAACATAGTCTGAAACCAGATAAAGCTTCCCGGGGCTACATAGAGCTTTGCCATTAGGTTATAAGAAAAATAATATTGAATAACAGTCTCTATATGCAATTAAAAGGACTTAATATATATTGTAAGTTTATGCATGTGTGCGTCCGTGCATAAATTAAATAGAATTATATAGCATATAATAACTAGATAATGATATTATACAACTATCACCTGTCCTACAGAGAGAGATCCTCTAACCTAGAGCTGCGAATGCGGTCCTGAAATGTAGAGTGACCAGTACTCCAGTCACTGGGACTGCTGGAGATGACTTTGAATGGGGTGTATGTACAGCCCCCAATCAGGACTATGGCACATTTCAGAGTCCTGTTCTTGAGGGCCGACAAGCTGGGAATGACCCCTTAATTACTGTGTATATGAAATCTGCTACAACTTTTTAATAACCAGTTTCTCAATTACCGTACTTTCCATGTTCATATTAGTTTACACTTTTGTATACATGCAGAGGCTGAACACCATACCCCCCCACCCCTAAGGTCCATCTTGACACGGTTAGCATTTGAGTAGGCTTCAGGTGCAGATTATCCTTATCAAATCCTAAGCTCTCCTCAAATCCGCTAATGTTCTGTATCCAGTGCATAATTTGGATAAATTAGTCAAATTCTTTACCCCATTCACCTGCTCAGGGGAAAGAAATCTGTACAGCTTTGTCTGTGCCTTGGGAAAAAATCATCTAGGAGAATAAAATTTGTGTCAAATCTTGTTTCAGAATCTGCCCAGAAAAGCCCCTGGTTACCCCTATTGGATCACAATGAGGCAAATTGTCTTACAGAATGGGACGCATTTGCTGCGTATTTTTTACACCTGAACCTTCTGTAAATACATGTAAGATTTGGGATAGGAATATACTTTCCTCATTGACCTAGTCCTGCTGTTATCAGAGAAGTGGGTAAAGTGATAACAAGTCTAGGCAATGATCTGTGATCGAAACATCCCCAATGCAAAGCAGTGAGAAAGTGAAATATAAAGTATATTACAACGTTTGATTAGAAAATGTTGGGCTTTCTAGTGCCCTTTGTGGCGAAGTAGATTTTGAGTGGCGCGGTGGGAGGGAGCTGGGGTGGATTGGACCTGATATCCGTGGGGGGCGGGGGGGGGGGGCGAAATATGATGCGGAGTGGCGCGGCTGGCGGGGATGGTTTTCCCGCTGAAATGAGGCACTGATGTATAATTTTGATTTTTGTTTATTTGTGGAGCCATGTTGTTTATAGGCTCAATTTTATGCAAATATCTGTGTTTTGAGATTTCTTCTTTTTATTTATTCTTACACAGGAAGAGTTTTACCCTTTAAATAATATTTGCTCTCAATGTAAATTTTACTAGCTATATAAGATGTCATATTCTTTCTGTATTGATTCCTGAATGTTTAATAAAAAAGATCTGATTCAAAAAAAAAAAGAAAATGTTGGGCTTTAAAATCTAAAAAACTGCAATCCTAGTGTATCTACAGGATAATGTTATATATTAACAACTGATCATGTCCTTATTTCCTATCACAGATCACCCACCCCTATTACCCTCCCCAGCTCGCTTTTTAGTGCTGCTCAATCCCCGTGGAGGAACTGGAAAAGCATTCAATCTCTTTGAGACCCACGTGATGCCCATGTTAACAGAGGCCAATGCCCACTTCACTCTGCTGGTGACAGGTAAGGTTTTTACAAGGCTGTGGTGGGTGACTCACGGGTTAAATCATTGCATTTTTGGACATTGACCTGGAACAGGGTGAAAGACCTTGAGGTTAGTTTGTTACTCCTGTGCTGGGGGTATAGATACCTTTGTACACACCATGACAGTAAGGTCATCATGAAGATCACTAATGTTGCATCTCCACTTGTTATGAGTCTCCAGCATCTAAGACCACGTTAATCAATGCTGCTCATTTGGGCATTTATCATGTCAGCATGCTGATGTGTGTGACTGCAGGATCTTTAGAATTTGATCAGGAGAAATGGCACAGGAATGTCAAATTTGAACAAGCATTCTGACATCTCCAAACCAAGCAGCCTAGGAGAAATTTGCAGATTCCCTCATAAGTGGTGAAAAGTGCCAATGCCTTCATGATGCCCATCCACCAAAGATAGCTTTTGATTAATAGCTGTTTCTCTAATATACACATGCATGCTCAATTTGGCTGCAAGTGTGATTTAGTTATTGCCAACACCTGTTAGGTGCCACAGGTTAGTTACAGGTGCTGTTAATTACACAAATTAGAGAAGCATCGCATGATTTTTCAAACAGTGCCAATACTTTTGTCCACCCTCTTTTTTATGCTTGGTGTGGAATTATATCCAATTTGGCTTTAGGACAATTCTTTTTGTGTTTTTTCATTTAAGACAAATTAAATGAAGATAATAATAACAAAGAATTTGTGTTTGCAATAATTTTCAGGAAGAAACTGAGTATTATCTGACAAAATTGCAGGGGTGTCAATACTTTTGGCCACAACTGTAAGTCCGTATTGGATTATGTGTTTATTGAAGTGCCATAGTTATTTGGACAGTTTTGGATTTGTGTAATAGGATCTAAATATGCAGCCAAGGTCAGACAGAACAGGTATGCAACCAGGTCAATAAGAGTCAATACAAACTTTCGCTTAGACATACTCCCGCTAGGATCCTAAGTTCAGGCACGACATGGAGAGCAGAGCTTTCAAAAGGGCGGCACGGTGGCTCAGTGGTCATTCCGGGGTTCAAACCTCACCAAGGACAACATCTGCGAGGAGTTTGTATGTTCTCCCCGTGTTTGCGTGGGTTTCCTCCGGGTATTCCGGTTTCCTCCCACATTCCAAAGACATACTGATAGGGAATGTAGATTGTGAGCACCATTGGGGACAGTGATGCTAATGTGTGCAAACTGTAAAGCGCTGCGGAATTTGTTAGCGCTATATAAAAATAAAGATCATCATCAATATAACCCCTGCTGGCAAAGGATGGACCAAGGAGTTAAACTCTGCAGGAGACAAGGGTTAAATCCCTGTACAGACTGCCTCCCTATATCCATGTGAAGATTAACAGCAAGAGGAGGATGCAGCAGGGCTGGAATTGCTGCAAGAGTCTGTGCGTGAAGGCCTGAGACTAAGGGGGGCAGAGCGGTGAGCGCAGTGAATAGAATGGGGTTAAGATGTGAGTTACTGGTGTGACGTATGATAGAGAGAGGTTTTAACGAATGTCATTTATGAACAGACTATAGCCCTGTAAGTTAGCAGCTCAGTCATAGCTGTCGTCCAGCCATGTCTCAGTTATCCCCACCATATCATTTTTTTTCTAACATTATGAATTATAATGCCTCCATCTTGCTGATGAGGCTTCAGACATTAGTGTACATGCACTTTATGTATTTCTTTGTACTTCTATTCCTGCTTAGTCTATTACCTGTCCAACCTCTCCTCCCATGACACACCAATTTCATTACTTATGCCCAGGTCACTACCTCCACTACCTTCCCCAACTGTATAGTAAGTGTCCCTCAACTAGTCCCTAGTTTAAACACTCCTCCAAGCTTTTTGTTGTTTTTTTTTTCCCCGCCCCTTTGTGGTGTAGTCCATCAGTAGCGTACAGACTGTACCCAATAGAGAAGTCTCCAGAAACCCAGAACCCTCGTTCTAGAGCCCCATATTCACTTCACTAATCCCCCACTACCTCACTGGTGTGGCACGTGGTACTCTCAGAAGGCAATATTTTCTGAAATACTAAGTCCTTGCTTTAAGCTTACAGTCTATTTCCCGGAAATCGTCTTACAGGACTTTCCGCCTACCTTTAACCTCTTTGTTTGGTGTGAATGTCCACTATGACCTCTGAGTCCTCATCATCACCTCCCAGTAATCTGTCAATTTGATCAGCGATGTGCTAAACTCCATCTTTTGTGACTATTAATGCAGTCCCCCACTATAGGCACCTGTCTCGCCTGCACTGCGCTCCTACTATTTGCTGCAGCAGTGCTACTCTAGTACTTGTAGCAGAGTGTATCTTCTGAGTATGACCACCGAGACCTTCACAGAGCAAGTTATCTTGAGTAAACAGTATTTACTTTATATGGGTAAACATGAGATAAGAATTCAGAAGCACACAGCCCGTGCTGCTGGCATAATACACTCAAAAGCGAAGGTAAAAGTAACAACAACAATAGAGAACATCCCTGAGTCACCGTAGGAGGCAAAAACAAAAATGCTAGCTAAGTCCAGAAAACCAGAGAGGTTGGCAGCTATCGGATTGCAGACCCCTGATCCTATCACAACAACTAACAGTAGCCATGGGGGGTTCCTACGATGCCCTAGACCCCTCGATCACAGCCGGAGAATTAAATAGGCCTAAAGAAAGAAAGGGGAAATCTAAACTGCCCCAGAGCAGACCCCAAAGCAATAGGCAGCCCCCAACATATAATGACGGTGAAGCAAGATGAAAACACTAACACAGACAGAAAGATAGACTGAGCAAAGACGGGGCCCAAACTACCTAGATAGGAAAGGACAGGAAGGCTGCTATCTGCAATCTGTGAAAAACCCTATGAAAATAAGAGCCAACAGACTGACAGTGAAAAAGGCCCTGAAGACGCTAGGCTTCAAAAAGCTATGTCAGTACTCAGGAATATTCTGAAGACAGAGCAACTGGCAAAAGGAGATTCAGCTCATCCCAGCAGGGAATGGCAGAATCCAGAAAAGCAAGGAAAACAAACACAAAACAAAAATGCAAACAGGCAAAGCAGAAACTTAGCTTTAGGGAAGCAGGAATCAGACTGGTGTCCTAGACGTCCACAGAGAAATCACCCGCAGGGCAGAAGGGCGTCGGCAGCCTTATATCCAGTCAGTGACTCCACTCAGCCAGTCATCCTCATTAGACTTCAGGTGCCTGATAATCAGGCTCATTACCTTCCTTTACCAGAATAGGGAGTTCACCAGACCTCAGTGACGAAGGGGAAAATGAACTCACAACACCTCCCCACAATACAGCAAACATATAACTTCACACCATCGCCATCTGCTGTCAGGCTAGGGTAAAGTCCTCCTTTACATAAACAATAAGTCCATTTCTGTTGCATATGCCAACAGTACTTAAACCCCCTCATCTGCCAATTTAGCAATCTTGCTGATGTGTGCCAGATTAGGACTAGCCTCCCTGGCACTCTTTCCTCTTTCCTGCCTTCTCTCACCCAGCTAGCTGCCTCACTGTCCTGGCCTCCATACTCTGATCCTCCCCCACATCTACCTGAGCACCTCCTCAGTGAGCAGCAGACTCCATTCCTTGTTGTCTATGAATCGGTGTTGTCAACTGTTCATTTAGATCCAGTACCTTGGCTTCCAAATGTACAACGTGCACCAATGTCGCACAGCAGTATGCCCCCTCAAACATCAAGGATTGTCTACATGCAACAAGATGTACGTTGGATGGCATTGTCAATAACTGAGCACATTTTCCTAATGGGGATTGCACAAGACAGAAATATTAATAAGCAAATAAGCAAGTAAATGCAAACCCTGATTCGGTGCAAATTTCTCCCTTCTGAACTCCCCGAATCCGAAGTCACTGAATCACAATTTATATGCTTAAAGGGGTTTTCCGGTCTAAAATGAAGTCTGCAGTCACTCTGTGACTGCAGACTTCTGAATCCCCCCAGTGCACTTACTGTGCGCTGCGAGGCCTCGCTGGTTTCTGAGCCGGGAATGGCTGTGATGTGTGTACTCCCAAGCAGGAGCCATCTAGTGGGCGCGGCCTCTCTCCATACAAGTGTATGGAGCGGGTACGTGGCAATCTAGTGGGCGTGGCCTCTCTTCATACAAGTGTATGGAGCGGGTACACGTCCGTCTAGTGGGCGTGGCCTCTCTCCATACAAGTGTATGGAGCGGGTACGTGGCCGTCCAGTGGGCATGTTGGGCCAGTAGTCAGCAGTTCAATAAGAATAAATGGACCAGCAGTTTGCATGATCAACCGCCAGGGCCGGACTGGGACTAAAATTCAGCCCTGGCATTTGAAGTTACACAGGCCCACTCGTCACATGGTGACTATATAATATCTTTGTACATTTGTAGTTTACAAGAAGTGAGACGAGATTAACACGACTACATAACATGTAGTCAGAGCTGCGCCCAGTATTTCAGCTCAGTCCTATTTATTGCTTTTAGGTACAGTACTCCTCCCAAATCTCTGTCCCCTTTTGTATGCATGATTACAGAATTCCTGGCAGAACTGCTCTCTATTGGGCAACCAGACCCCCTGGTCATAGCCGCCCCTATCATACCTCCCAACTTTTGAAGAAGGGAAAGATGGACAAAGACTGCGGCGCGCCACGCCCAGCCACACCCATTTCACAACTAGTCACACCCATGTCCACAGGACCTGTGATGAGGTCACAGGAGGGGCGGAGTCAGGGGTGACATGATCGGGGGTCTGGACAAAGGCTCCTGATCATGTGACCCCCTGACTCCTCCCCTCCTGTGACCTCATCACAGGTCCTGCGAGCAGGCAAGCGAGTGTGACGCTGTGAGTGGCTGCGGGGGGGAGGGGGTCTCATGCTAAGGTGAGGATGGGGTGCGTGGGGGGGCGTGGCGGCTTATCTCCCTGCAGTGCGGGAGGAACTTGAAACTATCACCGCCATGCCCGCAGAGGGCCGGCGGCAGGAGCAACAGTGGCCGCAGCAGCTGGCAAGCAAATTTTTGGCCACGCCCAGCCACACCCATTTCACAACTAGTCACACCCATGTCCACACCTAATCGCACCCATTTAGCACTGCTGATCACACTGACTGGTACTGAGGGCACAGTGGCTGGCATTATGGGCACACTGACTGGCACTAAGGAAGAGAGAAAACAGAGCGAGAGAGAGAAAAAAGAAAGCAGAGAGAGCGAGAAAGAAAGGGGAAAGAAAGAAAGAACAGAGAGAGAAAGAAAGAAGTAAAGAAAAGAAAGAAAGAACAGAGAGAAAGAGAGGGAAGAAAGAACAGAGAGAGAAAAAAGAAAGATTAGAGAGAAAGAAAGAACAGAGAGAGAAAGAAAGAACAGAGAGAGAAAGAAAATGAGGGAAGACAGAACAGAGAATGAAAGAACAGAGAAAGAAAGAAAAAGAGAGAAAGAAATAAAGAAAGATTCTACAAAGATGCTATAGCAGCCCAGCTCCCATTGTAGTGCCCACCTGAGCCTCCCGGTGCAGGACCTATCATGATCCGCTCACATGGCCGGCATCCCCGATTCCAAGGCGATCCTGCTGTCTGCGCTGTCGGAGGAGGACACGGTGATGGATCTGAAGCACTCCTAGTTCCGTCACAATCTCCTCAAGAAATTATCTCATTTCCGGTCAGCTTCCAGCACATCACTTCAGGTGGAATGTCATGTGTGTGTTTTAAAATGCTCCTCGGGGTTCCGCCGTGTACTTCTGTGTCCGTGGGAAAAGCCCGCTTTGTATGCCTCGTACACACTTGGCTCCGCTCCGTACATCCCGTACACACACGGCTCCGCTCCGTACACCTCGTACACACACGGCTCCGCTCCGTACACCTCGTACACACACGGCTCCGCTCCGTACACCTCGTACACACACGGCTCCGCTCCGTACACCTCGTACACACACGGCTCCGCTCCGTACACCTCGTACACACACGGCTCCGCTCCGTACACCTCGTACACACACGGCTCCGCTCCGTACACCTCGTACACACACGGCTCTGCTCCGTACACCTCGTACACACACGGCTCTGCTCCGTACACCTCGTACACACACGGCTCCGCTCCGTACACCTCGTACACACACGGCTCCGCTCCGTACACCTCACACACACACACAGCTCTGCTACATCCACACTGTAAATCCTGACCCCACACATACTTACCTCAACCAGCACCATGACAACAGCAAAGCAGAGTCTTGCAGACGGTAGAGGCAAGGCTGAGCGCACAGGACCTGTGATGAGGTCACAGGAGGGGCGGAGTCAGGGGTGACATGTCGGGGGTCTGGACAAAGGCTCCTGATCATGTGAACCCCTGACTCCTCCCCTCCTGTGACCTCATCACAGGTCCTGCGAACAGAGCGAGCAGGCAAGCGAGTGTGACGCTGTGAGTGGCTGCGGGGGGAGGGGGTCTCATGCTAAGGCGAGGATGGGGTGCGTGGGGGGGCGTGGCGGCTTATCTCCCTGCAGTGCGGGAGGAACTTGAAACTATCACCGCCATGCCCGCAGAGGGCCGGCGGCAGGAGCAACAGTGGCCGCAGCAGCTGGCAAGCAAATTTTTGGCCACGCCCAGCCACACCCATTTTACAACTAGTCACACCAATGTCCACACCTAATCGCACCCATTTAGCACTGCTGATCACACTGACTGGTACTAAGGGCACAGTGGCTGGCATTATGGGCACACTGACTGGCACTAAGGAAGAGAGAAAACAGAGAGAGAGAGAGAGAAAAAAGAAAGCAGAGAGCGAGAAAGAAAATGGAAAGAAAGAAAGAACAGAGAGAGAAAGAAAGTAAAGAAAAGAAAGAAAGAACAGAGAGAAAGAGAGGGAAGAAAGAACAGAGAGAGAAAAAAGAAAGATTAGAGAAAGAAAGAACAGAGAGAGAAAGAAAGAACAGAGAGAGAAAGAAAATGAGGGAAAGACAGAACAGAGAATGAAAGAACAGAGAAAGAAAGAAAAAGAGAGAAAGAAAGAAAAAGAGAGAAAGAAATAAAGAAAGATTCTACAAAGATACTATAGAAGCCCGGCTCCCATTGTAGTGCCCACCTGAGCCTCCCGGTGCAGGACCTATCATGATCCGCTCACATGGCCGGCATCCCCGATTCCAAGGCGATCCTGCTGTCTGCGCTGTCGGAGGAGGACACGGTGATGGATCTGAAGCACTCCTAGTTCCGTCACAATCTCCTCAAGAAATTATCTCATTTCCGGTCAGCTTCCAGCACATTACTTCAGGTGGAACGTCATGTGTGTGTGTTTTAAAATGCTCCTCGGGGCTCCGCCGTGTACTCCTGTGTCCGTGGGAAAAGCCCGCTTTGTATGCCTCGTACACACTTGGCTCCGCTCCGTACATCTCGTACACGCGGCTCCGCTCCGTACACCTCGTACACCCACGGCTCCGCTCCGTACACCTCGTACACCCACGGCTCCGCTCCGTACACCTCGTACACCCACGGCTCCGCTCCGTACACCTCGTACACACACGGCTCCGCTCCGTACACCTCGTACACACACGGCTCCGCTCCGTACACCTCGTACACACACGGCTCCGCTCCGTACACCTCGTACACACACGGCTCCGCTCCGTACACCTCGTACACACACGGCTCCGCTCCGTACACCTCGTACACACACGGCTCCGCTCCGTACACCTCGTACACAGCTCTGCTACATCCACACTGTAAATCCTGACCCCACACATACTTACCTCAACCAGCACCATGACAACAGCAAAGCAGAGTCTTGCAGACGGTAGAGGCAAGGCTGAGCGCACAGGACCTGTGATGAGGTCACAGGAGGGGCGGAGTCAGGGGTGACATGTCGGGGGGTCTGGACAAAGGCTCCTGATCATGTGACCCCCTGACTCCTCCCCTCCTGTGACCTCATCACAGGTCCTGCGAACAGAGCGAGCAGGCAAGCGAGTGTGACGCTGTGAGTGGCTGCGGGGGGGAGGGGGTCTCATGCTAAGGTGAGGATGGGGGCGTGGCGGCTTATCTCCCTGCAGTGCGGGAGGAACTTGAAACTATCACCGCCATGCCGGCAGAGGGCCGGCGGCAGGAGCAACAGTGGCCGCAGCAGCTGGCAAGCCCACATGACAGCGGCCCAGCGGGAAAATGCCCGGTTGGTTATATTGCCAATCCGGGCCTGTCAACCGCTACTTCATTCACTCAGTTCCCAGGATTGATGGGGTTCCAGTGGTCAGACCCCTAGCTAAACTTGGAAGTATCCCTTTTTAAGACTCCCCAAAGTTGCTCATTTCAAACTTGCATTCCACCTAAACGCTCTAGATTTTGTTCTCTGCCTGCAGTGCTAAAGGGTGTCCGTACCCTCCCAATTCTGTAGCTGTTGGAAACAGGTTAGAAGTCTCAGTGCCAGTGTACCTCTCCTCAGATGTCAATTTTGGAATTGGGTACTGTGACCTGAGAGAGGCTGTCATGATCCAGGTTGGATATGACAGGTTTTGAATAAGTAACCTTTTTTTTTCCATTGAGCTGGTTGCTTGGAGTTGGTTTTGCCCCCCGGTGGTCATTGGGGTTATTGCACAGTGGTGTCTTTTGTTCTAGTTTGCCCCCGGTAGTGGTGAGCGTTATTGCACAGGAATTTCTAATAGGTGTGAGACTCTGGCTCCTAACTATAAAGGTGTGTCAGGTGTTCTCACTCACGGTTGGCGATATTGGTGTTTTCCAACCATCCTTGGTGAAGGAAGGAGCTAGAGAGAGTTCCTGGCAGCTCAGTCAGAATCCTGGAGTGGCAGCTATGGTGTCAGCGAGGAGTTCTGGCAAAGCTTGGTGGAGTGGCAGCTATGGTGAAAGCTGCACTCAGATGCTGGACTCTGTTGCTGGAAGAGAGCTGCACTCAGATGCTGGACTCTGTTGTTGGAAAGCTGCACTCAGATGCTGGACTCTGTTGCTGGAAAGCTGCACTCGGATGCTGGACTCTGTTGCTGGAAAGCTGCACTCAGATGCGGGACTCTGTTGCTGGAAAGCTGCACTCAGGTGTTGGATCCGGTTGGAGGAAAAGATGCACTCAGGTGTCGGACTCTGTTGCTTGGAGCATTAGCAACAGAGCAAAGCTAAGTGGTGTTTCCCTGTTTGTCACTTTCTTCAATGTGTGTTTTAGTGCAGTGGTGGGATTAGTTTCTGCACCGTCCACTTCACTAGTAAGGGATTGGTTCAGGGCGAGCTAGGGATTTCAAGTATCCTGATCGGCGCCCGGTGCGGAACCGGCCTAGGGATCGTTAGGAGTGTAGAGACACTGACTCAGGGGAGTGCAGGAGGTCTCCACGTCCCCGTTCCCTATCGCAGGGCCACCATTGTAATTGTTTTCCTGGTTTTCCCCTTTATTCTGAAATTCGCCCTGCTGGAGGCGGTGTATCCAGACATACGTGTACTACTGAAATTCGCCTGCTGGAGGCGGTGTATCCAGCTGCGCATTCTATTATTTAAATTCGCCCTGCTGGAGGCGATGTATCCAGGGTCACGCTTGTCATATAAATTCGCCCTGCTGGAGGCGGTGTGTCCAGTCACACGTGAGCATGACAGAGGCACATCCCAGAACTGCCCCTCTTACCCTCTCCTGTAACTGTGGTCTAGGATCACCACTAAGGTTGGTCTTGTAATGATTAATATAGCCATGGTCTTAGTGATGACTAGAGATAATAATAATAATAATAATCTTTATTTTTATATAGCGCTAACATATTCCGCAGCGCTTTACACACATTTTCATCACTGTCCCCGATGGGGCTCACAATCTAAATTACCTATCAGTATGTCTTTGGAATGTGAGAGGAAACCGGAGTACCCGGAGGAAACCCACGCAAACACGGGGAGAACATACAAACTCCTTGCAGATGTTGTCCTTGGTGGGATTCGAACCCAGGACCCCAGTGCTGCAAGGCTGCAGTGCTAGAGATGAGCGACTTTGCCTTTTTTAGGGTTTCATGAAACCCGACTTTCTCAAAAGTCGAGGCAAACTAAATCGGCCGACTATAGGGAAAAGTCGAAGGTCTGACTGAAACACGAAACCCAATGCAAGTCAATGGAGAAGAAAAGTCGGCAGGGAGTGTAGGACAGTAAACACACCTACATGCCGGACTGCTTTTTTAAAGTGCGTGAAAACTCTTTCCCTCTCCCTCCCTCCCTCCTCGACGTAGCGGCCGTCGTTACTTACCTGTTGGACGCGGCGATGAAGACGTCCTCCCGCCCGCGTGATCAGCGATAACCAGCGGGGGAGTCCGGTCAGAGTTAAGTGTCACATGTAGCAATATCGCTGCTGCGTCACAAAACCAGTGACGCTTTAGCGATATCGCTATGTATAACGGGCCCTTATCTCTCGCTAACGAACGAATCTGGCCAACCTGTTTCGCTCAACTCTAGTGATGACATTGCACAAAATCTGATAAATGAGTAACTGGTGATAAGGCCAATTGTTGTATGATGGGAGGACAGCTAGTGATTTGCACGATTCCTAGAAGAATTTGATGGTAATTGAAGGTGATAAAGACATGTAAGTCTTAGGAATTCTGGACAAATTGAGGCCTCATGTTAAGTCAATGACTACTCCTGAGATGTGACCATTCCTCCAACATGAAATGACTATGTCCTAAGTATCTGATATCCTACAAGGTTTCCATACATTCTTGCTTATTTGTTGCCTACACCTGCAGAGAGACCCAATCAAGCGCGTGAACTGGTGCAGGAACAAGATCTGGCGACCTGGGATGCCATAGTGGTGATGTCAGGAGACGGACTCGTGTTTGAGGTAAGTGGCTGAAACCTAGCTTCTCTACTCCTTATTACCATAGTGTCTTCAAGTCTGTATGTCTACATGCTTGTTATTGATTGCAGGTGATTAACGGGTTAATGGAGCGATCAGATTGGGCGAAAGCCATTAAAAAACCCCTCGCTATCCTGCCAGGCGGCTCAGGGAACGGGCTGGCTGCATCGATCAATCACTATTCCGGGTAAGTGACGGTGGAATTTCTGATTGTTTGCAACTTTTGTCAGAGTTGTCATTTGGTCCGTATAATGCATGATTGCTGTCAGCAACCTACGGGAAGGTTTGTGGATGTCTAGGAACATACCCTAGCACTAGAGGGCGCTACTCCTAATCTCAATGCTACACTGGAGATGTGACTGTACCTCTCACTGTAGAGCAGAAAGTCCAGGGACAAGAATTGCTATGCGTATAAGCACCTTCGGCCGGGGTCACACTAGCCGACGCAAAATACGGTCCGTAGTTTACAGGCGTAATACGGATGACAGACCCCTAAACAGTGCTCCGTATGTCATCCGTAATCAAGGTGTGGTCGCGTATTTTGCGCATGTCAGCATCCGTATGGAATCCGTATGGCATCCGTATGGTGAGATTTTCTCGCAGGCTTGCAAAATGGACATATAATGGAGCCCTATGACAGGGTTTCTAACAGAAACCAAAGAATAGATATAGACACATAGAATACATATATATATATTTTCTATGTGTATATATCTATTCTTTCGTTTCCTTATTAAACCTGTCAGTGTGAGTTTACTGTATAGCGCACTGAATTCCCGGCTTTTCTAAAAGACACCTGGTGCGTATTTCTCGCAAGTCACATGTGTGGTCCGTGTGTAATCCATATTTTTTGCGCACCCATAGACTTGCATTGGCGTATTACGGGCGTAGTACGCTGACAATCGCAGCATGCTGCGAGTGGCACGGAGCGTAGAATACGGATGAGAAATATACGGCTGATGGGAGCTGCCCCATAGAGAATCATTGGTCCGTGTGTAATGCGTGCTTTTAGCGCCTCTCACTCGGCCGTATTCCTCGCCAGTGTGACCCCGGCCTTAAAGGGGAAATGGGTGCTGATGCCCAACATGTGAGTGTACATCATTGCTCTCCAACCCGTGGGTCCACAGTTGTTGTCATACACGAGCTGAGCTTGCAATTTTGCAAGGAATGCTGAGAGTTGTAGTTTTTCTAAAAACTGGAGACCAAATGTCTGGGAACCACTCTTTTCAAAATCTTTATTTTTTTTTTTTTTTCTGGATTATTGCAGCAAATCTTAGTTCATATACTAGAGGTATATTTATGATCTTCATCTCTGCTTGTCGTGAATTTCTATGATCATGTTAACTACTTGCGCCGCATATACAGATTCCACTTTTTTGTTTTAATAAAGCAAAATAAATGTGTGAAAATAATAAAAAATGCTTCCATATCTATATATTTCTGTTACATACTTGTTCTGGTGTGCCCTTTTTTGTGTTCTCATATGTAACGGCAACGTCATGTCATCACAGCATTTTTTTTTAAAATGTGTTAAATCGAGAAACTGTTGTTTTGTTCTAACAAAGAAGTGTAATATTTAATTGTACCAGCTCTGCACCTTTATCATTAAGACTTGATCATGACCAATAAATCATTAAAGCTAATGATGAGCGAACGTTCTTGGATAAGGTGGTATCTAAGCATGCTCAGGTGCTGTCCGAATATCTTGGGCGTGCTTGTATATTATGTTCGAGTCCCCATAGCTACATGTCTCACAGCTTTTTGACAACCACAACCCAACAAACAGGCAATCCCCACATGTATTCAGGCTGTCTAGCAGCCACAAATCATGCAGCTATGGCGACAGAAACTAAATCTCCGAGCACGCCAAATACTCAGAGATCACACGAGCATGCTCGGGAAATCTCGAGTAATGAGTATACTCGCTCATCACTAGGTGTCCCCTTTTGACCATCCTATCTTGTTAGAAGGATGTTTCTTTTGGACCCCTAGTAATAAGCTGTAATTTTAGGGGGGAATCTCCAGCTTGTACTTTATTTCACAGCAGCACAACATATTGATGACATTTCCATAGGATAGGTCACCAATATCAGATTGTTGGGGTCCGACACCTGGAACCCCCACTGAACAGCTGTTATTTGCTGGATGTAAACCCTTTGAGTGGAACTGCAAATTGCGTCTCCATTCAATGTGTAGCTGTGATGACCAGGTACTGGTATTTTTCGATAGGAGCCGCTCTACAGTACTCTGTAATGGCAGCTACAAATTGAATGGTACTGCAAAGAGCAGCTTCATCCAAAGTGTTAACATCCGGTGGTGACACTGTCCATAGACAAACCCCTTTAAACCAATAAGCATCTCACTAAAATCTGTCTTTTCTTCACAATGTATGGACATGCTGGGTCGTAGGAAGTACGAGATGCTCTTCGCTGCCAGTTTATTTGCTCACTTCTAGATGAGTTTTGTTTTACCTCAGGATAGGGTATATTTAAGTGGAGTTTCTATATCGAACTGCTTAACTGTAATCAGTTGCTATTAGCAGATATATATATATATTAGGGTGTTTCATTTTGTATGGTAAAAATTAAAATGTCAAATTTTTGCAGACTTTGCTTACGCCCCGAGTCTCACTAATGTAAAAAGTATATATAATTTCAAGACGATCGAACAATATTTAGAGGTTGCACACTTTTATCAGTTTAATAAAAGTGCGCAAAAAAAAAACCAGATTTTCAATGTTAAGTATTTTTTATTAGAAATTCAAACAATTAAAAACTTAGAATAATAGTGACAACAAACAGTAACATTGATAGGCAGTATCATACGTACTAAATGATTGACACTAATGTGCTGTGAAAGATGCGGCTCCTTCTTTTGTTCGCTTGGTGACGGCTTTTCTATGATACTCGACAACTCTTAACAAGAACTGTTTCTGTTGTTCATCTCTGAATTATTAAACTTCTTTCTCAGAGCATTGCCCCTTTCTGCGGTGCCATTCACCACCTTAAGGGTATGTGCACACGTAAGCGGTTTTTTTCGCGTTTTTTAAGCGTTGTTACCGGCAAAAACACTTTAAAAACGCTTAAAAGAAGCATCCCATTCATGTTAATGAATTCTGCACTTTTTGTGCATATTGATGCGCTTTTTTCCGCAAAAATAAACGCATCGCGGTTAGAAACCCAGCATGCTCATTAATTTCGCGGAAAAATACACATTTCTAACTATTTTCTATGAGACGGGACGCTCCGGAAAAAAAACGCATAAAAAAATGCGCGTTTTCTGGGAAGGAGACTGGTTTTCAGTCAGGAATTGTCTGCATATGTGGGTACATACACTAAGAAGGCTATCACTTCAATATTCTTCTATGTCGTGGATCCCAAATAATTCAAAGAATTCTTTGTTTTACTTGTAACAAAATCGCTGAGGTCTTTTCCTTCAAAAACGAGGTTTTTACCTTCCAATCGATTCAGTTCCTTTTTCTTTTCAGGTTTCATTCTTAAATTTTCCAACATCTTCTCCTTCTGAGCCTGACCGATACGTTCATCCAAAAATGCCACTCCTGTTAGTTTCTGACAGATACCAGATGTGTCTCTTAGCCACTGTGAGGGCCCGTTCTCTGACAGCTTTATCTGGGTAATATTATAATAATAATAATCTTTATTTTTATATAGCGCTAACATATTCCGCAGCGCTTTACAGTTTTGCACACATATTATCATCACTGTCCCCGATGGGGCTCACAATCTTAATTCCCTATTAGTATGTCTTTAGAATGTGGGAGGAAACCGGAGTACCCGGAGGAAACCCACGCAAACACGGGGAGAACATACAAACTCCTTGCAGATGTTGTCCTTGGTGGGATTCGAACCCAGGACCCCAGCGCTGCAAGGCTGCAGCGCTAACCACTGAGCCACCGTGCCGCCCATATTGCAGAAGCATCTCCAAATCATTCTTTGGAGCCCATCGTCTTACCACTGCCTCGTGCCAAAAGTGGACATATATCCGACAGACAAAACATGCTGCTTTTCTTATTCCTTTCCATTCGGTATTAGACATATGCCATTGTTTAGTGAAGAGCACAATTTTGAGGACATATATGGCCTTTGCCATCCACCTTGCTTCACCCTGGAACACTAAATTCGAAATCGTTTTCATCCCAACCTCCAAGATATAGAAGTGATAGTTGTAATGGCTCTTTGTAATCTTCTCTTGGATGACTGCCATCTTTCAAGACATTGTTGAGGTAGTCCACCATTTTCACGCGTTGTTCTTCATTTTCACCCGTAATTCTGCCGGAGACACACTGACTCTAATGCAATCCCCCTTTGTGTACAAGGACTTCTGTTTAACTTCCGCGTTTTATAGCACCTTTAAAAATCCAGTTTGTTTTTTTATTTCCTGCATCCTTGTTCAAAAAAAAGAAAATTGAAAAGATATGGAGAGGATAATAAAAGCTGCTAAATGGGAACAAGAGTATGAATCTGTTTTAGGAAAGAAAAGAAAGGGGAAATATTGATTACTCGACACCGAGGCCATATTCAGATTGTCCCCCCAAGTACATCATAAGGCTAGTAACCCAGGTATTAGGAAAACCCTTTTCTAGGTGGCAGGAGACATTTGTGCAGACGGTGGGGAAGGCTGTGGATTTTCTATATGCAGTATGATCTTTGTCATGCTGAGTTGTTGCAAAATTTTGTCTAAAAAGTCACATTTTGTAAGAGGTAAAAACGTGCTGCAAAATTTGGGCCATGTCCAAATGTGGCATAAAAAGTGTCAATAAGAGGATAGTGTGATATATTGTCATTTTTCTGGCCTATGTAAAGTTGCTATAGTTTAAGATTTGCATGAAAAAAACCCAATAAAAATATACAGTGGCATGCAAAAGTTTGGGCACACCTGGTCAAAGTTACTGTTATTGTGAACAGTTAAGCAAGCTGAAGATGAAATTATCTCTAAAAGGCCTAAAGTTAAAGATGACACATTTCCTTTGTATTTTAGTCCGGGAAAAATTACTGTCATATTTTTTTTTTTTTTTTTTCATTTTAAATTGCAAAGCAAAAGTTTGAGCACCCTTGGAGATTTGTGTGCTCAGAAAACTCTGGAGTTGTAGTACATTGTTCTGCTGTTCAGAGACACCTGCACAAATATGGCCTTCATGGAAGAATCATCACAAGAAAACCTCTCCTGCATCCTTGCCATAACAATCCTTGTGGATTTAGCAGCACACGAGAGTGTTTCTTTCATTTCCTTGTGATGGTAAATAAAAACTAAAAGCACTGGTTCCTTGGAAAGGAGTCAAGCTCCCAAAAATTCACCACCAGGCACCTTTTCAAGTAACCAAATTCCCTTTCTAGTACTCACTTTCAGTTTAACTACCTGCAAAACATAATAGAAACACAACATACACATTGGTGTGATGTCGATGATACATTTTCATGAATTTCAGTACTTTCAGATAAAAGTGATCAAAGTGTGCAACCCCTAAATATTAATCGATTTAGCTAAAATTTTAACATGGATCTCTTATATGACTTAGACCAAGGATTCAAGCAAAGTCGTACGAAAATCATAACTTCGGAAAAATGAAACACCCTAAAATATATAAATATCAGCCACACCCACTCCACATAGCCCCAGCCAATCACTAAGCATCTTTCATTTCACCAGAGCTGTTTAAAAGAAGCCGAGCTGTGATTGGTTGCTATGAGCAACAGTTTTTCCACTCCACAACAGACACTGACCAGGTGGGAGAAATCTAGCATCCCCGGGAACATAAGCTCCCAGCCATTGTCTGCCCCCCCCAGAAAGGAGCAGAGAGCACATGACAGAAATGAATCACCCCCTCCCATGCCCATATCCCCATCACACATCCTCCATCCCATAGGCACATCTTCCCTCTTAAAGGGATCTCCAGTATGGAAGTTAGGGCAAATCCCTTAGCGCTCTGATACTGACCCCAGGCTTCTATTAAAGGGTTTATTGGTATGGAAGTCACAGCAAATCCACTCTGCACTATGGTTCTGACCCCAGGCCCCTCTTAAAGGTATCCCTGGTATGGAAGTCAGGGAAAATCCATTCAGCGCTCAAGTTCTGACGCCAGGCCTCTCTTAAAGGGATCTCCGGTATGGAAGTTAGGACTGGGCGGCACGGTGGCTCAGTGGTTAGCGCTGTAGCCTTGCAGCGCTGGAGTCCTGGGTTCGAATCCCACCAAGGACAACATCTGCAAGGAGTTTGTATGTTCTCCCCGTGTTTGCGTGGGTTTCCTCCGGGCACTCCGGTTTCCTCCCACATTCCAAAGACATACTGATAGGGAATTTAGATTGTGAGCCTTCAGGGACAGCGATGCTAATGTGTGCAAAACTGTAAAGCGCTGCGGAATTTGTTAGCGCTATATAAAAATAAAGATTATTATTACTGTTCCACTCAGCGCTCTGGTTCTGACCCCAGGCTGATGGGATGATGTGGGATATTAGGGGTAGTAGTCCGGTGGCTCTGGCTGACGGGATGATGTGGGATATTAGGGGTAGTAGTCCGGTGGCTCTGGCTGATGGGATGATGTGGGATATTATAGTGAATGTGGCTATGTGGAGTTGGTGGGGCTATACACACAGCTTTATACACTCACTGGCCACTTTATTAGGTACACCATGCTAGTAACGGGTTGGACCCCCTTTTGCCTTCAGAACTGCCTCAATTCTTCGTGGCAGAGATTCAACAAGGTGCTGGAAGCATTCCTCAGAGATTTTGGACCATATTGACATGATGGCATCACACAGTTGACGCAGATTTGTCGGCTGCACATCCCTGATGCGAATCTCCCGTTCCACCACATCCCAAAGATGCTCTATTGGATTGAGATCTGGTGACTGAGGAGGCCATTTGAGTACAGTGAACTCATTGTCATGTTCAAGAAACCAATCTGAGATGATTCGAGCTTTATGACATGGCGCATTATCCTGCTGAAAGTAGCCATCAGATGTTGGGTACATTGTGGTCATAAAGGGATGGACATGGTCAGCAACAATACTCAGGTAGGCTGTGGCGTTGCAACGATGCTCAATTGGTACCAAGGGGCCCAAAGAGTGCCCAGAAAAAATTCCCCACACCATGACACCACCACCACCAGCCTGAACCGTTGATACAAGGCAGGATGGATCCATGCTTTCATGTTGTTTACGCCAAATTCTGACCCTACCATCCGAATGTCGCAGCAGAAATCGAGACTCATCAGACCAGGCAACGTTTTTCCAATCTTCTACTGTCCAATTTCGATGAGCTTGTGCAAATTGTAGCCTCAGTTTCCTGTTCTTAGCTGAGAGGAGTGGTACCCGGTGTGGTCTTCTGCTGCTGTAGCCCATCTGCCTCAAAGTTCGACGCACTGTGCGTTCAGAGATGCTCTTCTGCCTACCTTGGTTGTAACGGGTGGCAATTTGAGTCACTGTTGCCTTTCTATCAGCTCGAACCAGTCTGCCCATTCTCCTCTGACCTCTGGCATCAACAAGGCATTTCCGGCCACAGAACTGCCGCTCACTGGATTTTTTTTCTTTTTCGGACCATTCTCTGTAAACCCTAGAGATGGTTGTGCATGAAAATCCCAGTAGATCAGCAGTTTCTGAAATACTCAGACCAGCCCTTCTGGCACCAACAATCATGCCACGTTCAAAGGCACTCAAATCACCTTTCTTCCCCATACTGATGCTCGGTTTGAACTGCAGGAGATTGTCTTGACCATGTCTACATGCCTAAATGCACTGAGTTGCCGCCATGTGATTGGCAGATTAGAAATTAAGTCTTAACACACAGTTGGACAGGTGTACCTAATAAAGTGGCCAGTGAGTGTATATAGATATATATTGCTCAAATAAATAAAGGAAACACAGCCTGTTGCAAATGGAATAGTGTTCCCTTTATTTTTTTGAGCAGTAGATATAGATATTTTAGATATATAGATGGATATTATCATTTGCTATAACTAACCGTAGTTAGTTACTATGCCCGGGCAGCGCCGGGCTCTTCAGCTAGAAAAATATATTTCTAATGCAGACTGAGTTTATGTACGAGGTTTATTACTGCAAATAGAACTGTATTCTATGAAAGGGGATATGGATTTCCACTATCGCAAAGTGAGACTATAAGGGATGGTTTGGTGGTGATGTAACCCTAAAATAATAGAATGTAGTGTGACTTGGCAGTACCATGGTTCCACACTCAGGTGTAAACAGACAGTTCACAATTTTACACAAACGGAGGCAATGAGCTTGATGGTTACAAAGTCTCACATGAGACCATACGCTTGGAAGTTTCTGCATTATTACAAGATGTAACAGCTTGACTTGAACAGAGGTAGTTAATTGGTATATACAACAGTATGCTGACCCTTTACGGTCTTTTGTGACCCTTTACTGGCACTTGTAACAGTCTGCTGGATCTGCTCAGCAGCTTCTTCTGAATTGGGCACAGTCTCTACTCAGTTTTCACTCTATCACCGCTCTTCTCTTGACAGCAGAGTCCTGCAGTAGCTAGTCTGGTGTCTTGTGGCTTCTCATTCAGTTACCTCATTAATTCATTGTAGATGATACGCAACATGGTGTCTAATGAATTGTAAATAAGGTCACACTACAACCTACAGTATGTCCAACTGTGACTGGTATCCATTCATAGTTTTCATTTTTATACACAATCTGCAAGCGACTTTGCCTTTTGTAGACTTTTTTGTTATGGTGGGTAACCTGCGACCGGTCAGTGTTTTTTTTTTTTTTTTTATATTTAAGAGTCAGTTATCACAGTTCTAAAGTAGTTGCGAAAAAGCCACAGACAAGCTGCAAAAATATTTTTGATCACAGATTTTTAAAGCTGCCATTTGATCTTGCTGGTGTCAAACTGGAATAAAGCAGCAAGGCAGGTTCCAGAGGTGCTTGACAGTACAAAGTTCAACACACCTCATCTGAAATTAACAAGATGTAGCACTCGCCAAGTTTAAAACTGAACTTCAATTTGAAAATGCAGGTCAACAATTCAGAGGGCAGACAGGCCAACAGCCATTCCACCTTACTACAAACATTTGGCCTCAAAAATTGCTGTCCCCGGAATGCATGTAGAAATTTAGACCTAGCCTGATGCATAATCAGGGCTGCCACTAGGAATTTCGATGCCCCATATTGGCAACATTTTTGGGGCCCCCTTGAAACTCCGCCCAGGCTCCACCCCATCCCCGCCTCCACCCCTCGATTTGTCCATAGTCCCACCGCTCTTGGAATAAATCCTCCACTTCTGCACCACATCCTCAGCAATCACACATTAACAGTTCCCATCACCAGATCACATAGATAGCCAGCAGCTTTTGTAGACTCTTTTTTGGCTGGGCTCTACTCTACTGTAACTTATTTGTTAAAATGTCCAATACAATATGGTATATTTTTATTTTTCAACTTTTAAAATGACCAATAATATCACATACAAGGGAAAAATACTACCGAACCATGACCAGACCACATATTACCACTACAGTGACCGATTAATAGCACATACAAGGAACAAATACCACCGCACCATGACCCGACCACATATTGCCACCATATAGTGATCGAATAATACCACATACAAGGAACAAATACTACCACCACATAGTGACCGAATAATACAATACTGATCATCAATAAAAAAAAAATACTAATATGACCATGAGTGCTGTTATGCACAGGAGATTTGTACTTAGTATACAGTGTCTGTGTTCAGGTAATATAGTGAACACCAGTGACATTATACACAGGAGCGCTGTATACAGTGTCAATGTACAGGTAATACAGTGGTCACTGGTGGCATTGTACACAGGAGCTCTGTACATGATATACAGTGTATACTGTGCGTGTACATGTAATACACTGACTTGCCAGTGACGTCTCTATGTGAAGTCCTTCATCTTTGCTTTTCATCTTCATCCGACACAGAACGCCATCACTTCTTCCAGCCAGTGCTAGTCTTTGCAGGAAATAAGTTATCTAGAGCACTGCTTGCAGAACACACTACTTATTTTTTTTCCCAATTTATACACTACACCAGATGAAGAAAGAAAGGTGACTGTGTTGTTCTGCACAGTAACAGGACCCCACACATTGAAAACCGTATCCTCCAAAATTAAAATGCATCACTGCAGTAATGATATCCCTTAATTAGCCCCTACAGTAATATCCCTCATCCTGGCCCCCTTGTGTCTCATTCCTGGCTCCTGCCATTTGTCCTTCCATCCTGACCCTATATGTTCTCCCATCCTGCCCTCATGAGTATCCGTTCTGCCCCATATGATGTCCCATCCTGGTCCATATGATCGCCCCATCTGTCTCCATCCTCCACCATGATCCTGCATCATGCGGGCCCGCAATAGATTTTAACTGAACTTGCATCTCGGATGCAGGTTCAGTTACTGTGCCGGCAGGGGCCCGGTGAGCAGAAGAAAGGGGGTCCTCCGATCACTGGACCCCATGTGCCAGTAAAGGCAGTAATGCCCTGATGGCGGCCCTGTGCATAATGCAAGGTTTTCTCATTCTCACAAGTGGTAGTGCACTGTTGCATTGAACAGAGTTCAGTTTCAGTGTATCACCCTCCATTATATTGTGTGGGAAAGCCGAAGGTAAGGTCATGGTTGGTAGATATGTGTTGGTAATGTAAACTGTACCAGTAACACTAGGTTACTGAGAGGGTTTAATGTGACTGGATTTTGAGTCTGGGTTCTTGAGGACCCAAAAGAACTTGGCTGGGAAAAGTTATGATCCATTCCGGGGGTTACAGGCCTATTAACAGCCGCTGGTTTAGCTCAGCAGTGTGGAGTGTGTTGATACTGGAGAAAGGCAGAGTTATGAGAGAGGGGTGCTAGAGCCAGAGAGGTGCTTATTTGGTGAACACGTTTAATACAAGTGTGAGCTGCGGCTGGGAATACAGAGATTGGTGAGGCTGCTAAATTTATATTTTACTCTGCCTGAAGAAAAAGACTGTTTGTTATCCATCGATACTGAAGGAATACGGTTTTTCTTTTCAAGCTGTGATGTTTGACATACAAATTGCCTTTAACCTGCAATCAAACCACCTATATAATTGAAATGAGTAATTTTTAGCTTAGTTGATGATGGAGAACTTATAACATATTCTATTAATAAATAACAGGAAGGCACTATTATGTGAGTGGGGTGCTATTCTTAGTAATAAGAGGTGCGTTTTTTCTACGTAGTAACTAGGATGCTTTTTTGGGGTCTTCCATGTTGTCTGATGATTAGAAGTTAACATAATTAGAAAAGTCTAAAAGCATTTGGCAGTTTTGGTGGCATATTTGCTTTTGTTTCCTGGTTTGCGGCATCCTCCATATAATATTCATTATTAATATTGAGTCAATAAGGAACACAAAGCCCCTTCAGACTTCTAGGGCCGTTCCCAGATGAAGGCTATACCTCCCTCCTCTAAATCCCCAGACAGATCTTCAAGTGGCTGACAACAGATGGGACAACTGAATCTTGATCACTGAGCAGTTTGTGAACTCTTCACCTTACCACCATGTTCATAATGGCTGGAATCTGACACATAGATGGTCATTATACACACAGCATATAATCTTAAAGTACTGAGGGTTTATCATATGATTCACAATGTATGTGTCCAGATTACAATCCGGTCACTTCTACAGCATGTTCTTCATCTGTGCATAATATATGGTCCTTCTTCTAACCTTATAACAGATTTTCGAAATGCTTGGACTGTACTTTTTTCAATTACAATATGGTGCTGCTTGACTATTTTACTTTTGCACTGACAGCTATCACATCCTCCATTTTTTTTGCTTATATATTTTTAGATGCGTCGTTAATGGTGGATTAAAATCTGATTTTATAAGAAAATATGCCAAGTATGTACCATACAATTGATCCAATGTTCCTGTTCACGCTCCTATATAAGCAGCGATATATAGACATATACTCTGTGTGTATGTGTGTGTGTGTGTGTATATATATATATATATATAGTATATATAATATGGCAAATGAACAAGATTTTGGTGTTCAATATATGCAATGTATACATACTTAGTACATAGTATTAACAGTACTAAATGGAATTAAACAGGTACAGCATGTTTGAATATAATGTTAATCTTACTAAACTAATTCAAACAATAGTTGCTGTATGTCTATTTCTATCTAATGAGTTGGTTTGACGAGGAGCAGGTCTGAGGTCAATCAAGGCCACACAGAAATATGTATGTAAGTCTCCAAAAAATAAACGGAACACTTAAACAACACAATGTAAGGGTCCTGTTACATTTAGCGATGCACCAGCGATCCCGACAGCGATACGACCCGGTCAGGATCGCTGGTGCATCGCTAAATGGTCGCTAGTGAGCTGCCAAACAGGCAGATCTCACCAGCGAAGTAGCAGCAGTCGTTACTTACTTGTCAGACGCGGCGATGAAGACGTTCTCCCGCCCGTGTCCATCGGCGCCAGCAGGAAGCCCAGAAGGAAGCCGCCGACGAGAAACGGCCACAGACCATTTCTCTGTTCTCATCCTTTTTGGCTGGGTTGGTCACGTTTGCATTTTGTCATTGTTCTCACCCCTAGAGGTACAGTAGCATGAAGCGGTGTCTACAACCAACAGAAGTTTCTCAGGTAGTGCTGTTCATCCAGGACGGCACATCAATGTGAGCTGTGGCAAGAAGGGTAGCTTTGTCTGTCACCGCAGTGTCCAGATCACGGAGCAGATACCAGGAGACAGGCCAGTACACCAAAAGATGTGGAAGCGGCTGTAGGAGGGCAACAACCCAGCAGAAGGACCGCTACCTCCTCCTTTGTGCAAGGAGCAACAGGAGGAACAGTGCCAGAGCCCTGCAAAATGACCACTAGCGAGGCCATGAACATCCAATTGTCTGCTCAAACTGTCAGAAACAGACTAAGGACCTGACCCTCCACAAGTGGGTGTTGTGCTCACAGCCCAACACCGTGCAGGGCGATGGGCATCTATCTGTCTATCTAGTCATCTATCTACATACCTACACTTTACTGGGTACAGCTTCATTCTTTGATAGCTATATAAATCTCCTTTAGGCTCTGTTCATACTGTTGTAATAGGCTTCGAGAGTCTCCACCCTAGCAGTCTTTGTTTTTAAAGACTAAGGGTACCGTTACACCTAGCGATGCACCAGCGATCCCGACCAGCGATATGACCCGGTCAGGATTGCTGGTGCATCGTTAGGTAGTCGCTAGTGAGCTGCCACACAGGCAGATCTCACCAGCAACATCGCTGGGGACGGGGGTCGCTACTTACCTGTCAGACGCGGCGATCCTGTGTCCTCCCGCCCGGCTCCACGCGTCGCTCGTTGTCACAGCAGGAAGCACCGCAGGAAGTGACTGACGAGAAATGATCCAGGAGCTTCTCGTGCGATCAGCGATAACCAGCGGGGGAGCCGGTCGGCGATAAGTATCACATGCAGCGATATCGCTAGCAATATCGCTGCAACATCACAAAATCGGTGACTTTATAGCGATATTGCTAGCGATATCGCAGTGTGTAATGGGGGCTTTATTCACATGTTGGCATAGCCTCATTCTCGGGCTCAGTGGTGGCCCTTGTGCTCAGACCCCCAGCAAACAGCAAGTTATCACCAATCCCATGCCATTTAACCAAAGAATATCACTTCACACAGCACTTTTCTTCTACTTAAAATGATGGGCTGTCTTATAAGTCAATGTAAGCCATCATACCAAGGATCAAGCAGAGTACAATTGCCTTGTCATAAACTTAAGCCTCAATGGTAGACACAGCCTTAGTTACTTACTGGGGTTACATGGATGACATTTCTAGTTTACATGTTGCATGTAGTAGTTGGTTAATTGTATTCCATTATGTTAAAGTGAATTTGACGGCTGATACATGCTGTCTGATCTACGGACAGCATGTATCAGGCACTGGCTGTATAATTCCAGCCATTGTATGGTAAACTCTGAAATGCTGCAGCATTTTAGAGAAAAACATAGATGAAAGAACAGTGCACCGCTTTAATATTTTAGTTTTTTCTTTTTTTCCGTTAATTTGCACCACTGCAAGAAATGTACTCAGGTTCAGTACAAGGTGTACATTTCTGACGTAATTTACACCATTTTTGTGGTGTGAATTTTGATGAACTTGTTGTCCTTCTGTCCTTGGTGGTTAAAGATGCAATGATGTTAACCAGTACCAGTAGAGGACCTTCCTTCCTGTATGTGATCCCTGCTTGTTATTCTGGAGAAATAAACATCAGTAGATACACTATTGTGCCCTCTAGATTAGGCAGAAGGTACGTTGGGGGCCCTGACCAGCCATTGTTACAATGCAGTGTGAGGAGATAGCTGTCTAGCTATCTAGCTAGGACACACCTTCTTATTCAAAGAGTTTTCTTTATTTTCATGACTATGAAAGTTGTAGATTCACTCTGAAGGCATCAAAACTATGAATTAACACATACATGTATGTGTATATTGGTGTATAAAAATAGGATCAGCACAAAATACCTTGAAGCAGTGCACGCTTCTCCAGACACCTCAATGTCCTTAGATAATAGTAAAAAAAAAGAAAAAGCAGCACCAAAATAGTAGTGATGTGAACTGTTTAATAGCCTAGTGGCGTGGCGACGTTTCGGATATGGCAATCTTTTCTGCTTGAGAAAGGATTGCCATATCCGAAACGTCGCCACACCACTAGGCTATTAAACAGTTCATACCACTACTATTTTGGTGCTGCTTTTTTTTTTTTTTTTTGATATATATATATATTATATGCCAATGACTGGTCTCTGTTAATATTGACTATTAATTTATGTTCTAGAATTTGCAGCCTAGCCCATTTATAAGTTGGCTCAATTAATATTACCTTCATTTTTTTTTCTTTTGTGTTGCAGGCACCAGCAAGTAACAGGAACCAAACTTCTGACTAATTGTGCCTTCATATTATGTAAGGGTCATCCCATGCCCCTGGACATTGTCTCCATTACCACCGCCTCCCAGCAGAGGATCTTCTCTTTCCTTAGCTTGGCATGGGGCTTTATTTCAGATGTTGACATAGAAAGTGAGAAGTATAGGTTTATGGGTTATGCACGCTTCTCTGTTGGCACTTTCGTCCGTCTGACAGCGCTGAGAACATACAGAGGACGACTTTCATACCTCGTTTCAGAAGAGAAGGACTCTGCCTCTAACATTCCTGAGGCTAGTAACTTTGGAAATAGTCCTTCATCAGACAAGGTAGAGCCACAGGTACTGGAAGACTCGTTATTGGTACCACTGGACCAACCTGTCCCAAGTCACTGGCACACCATTGAAGACCAATTTGTTCTTGTCCTTGCTCTCTATCAATCTCATCTAGGGGCTGAACACTTTACAGCCCCTATGGTCAAAGGTCCAGCAGGAGGTAATATTCACTTGTTCTATGCCACCTCCAGAATATCACGGACATCTCTTATCAAACTATTCATGGCAATGGAGAAAGGAACTCATCTAGACCAAGAGATACCTCACCTGACCCATATACCTGTGGTTTCATTTAGGATAGAGCCATCAGAAAGCGCTGGTGTTATGACAGTAGATGGGGAGGTCATAGAATGTAGTCCAGTGCAAGGGCAAATTCATCGGGGGCTGGGGAATGTGATATCCATAGGACAAAATGCATAATGTATAGATTCACAACTATAACACTCAGATATTTTTTTTTCCCCAGAGATGTACTACTATAAAGGGAATGAGGTTACAAAAAGGAAGAGGTTTTCTTCTATTGCCATGTTCACCCACAAAGTAGTAATTATAGGGAGAATGATACATAAAATAGCTGTGAGTGGGTGGTAATTTGTACTTTGAGTAGACAATGCAAGTACCCGTCTAGTTTGCCATTTACTGACTTTTATAGGGAAACTTCAGAACATCTTTAATAACTAAAGGCACAAGGAGAAGAATTACCAAAACTGGTGCAACGGACACACACGGATGTGTTACTTAAAACAGCCAATCAGCATTCATGCACCATAAGTGCCCCTGAAAATTACAAGTGGAGTCACCATTCCAACCTCTCTACAGATAGCCCGTCACAGTCTAGGTTTCAGAAATGTCTCATGAACAGGAGTATTTTTTACAGATATAGGATGAAATACTAATTGTGGGAAGGCATTCCTGCTTTACTTTTGGCACAGACCATTCTAATTTAAGGCTTTTTAATACAATCTTTGTTAAAATTTAAAATGACTTCTATCTATTTTAATAGAGTGGTGGTTAGGTATGTGCATTACCACTGCATTGTCTATAGTACTAACAGAAATGGCTAACCCTGTACTCTGCCATCTTCCTTAGTCCTCTAGACAATACATAACTATGTAGTGCTCATGAGCGACTACCACTCAATTCATGGGCCACAAGTTGTTCGTGCATGGGTGAACTCCTTTAAATAATGGACTTCTATTCTGTTTGCAGCTACCGCTTATGACTAGTGGTTTTTTTTAATTTTTTTATATATATAAATTACATTCAATATGTAAATGTATTATAATGAGCTCCATCTAGTGGCGGCAACAGAAAATATAATTTTATAATTTAAAGAACCACTTTTATTGTCCTTTCTGTTAGCGATCCGCAGTGTGTGTGTGTGCGTAGAATGTATAGCAATTACTGGTCTGTGTTATGCCATTTTCAGTGACGCTCCAGGTTCACATGACCGTATTTGTGACTTGCCGACTCAGTCTTCTGTGGACACTGGAGGTCATTTTCTCAATGTATGTCTATGAAGCTCCTTCTAAGGCTAGGTTCACATCGCATTAGTGCAATCCGTTTAACGGATCCATTAAACCAGGGGGTCTCAAACTCGCGGCCCGCGGGCCAACTGCGGCCCTCGGGACAATAGTTTGCGGCCCTCACCTCGGCTGGGATCACACATGCGAGAAACATGGCCAAGTCTCGCAAGTGAAATCCCAGTCACACGTAGTACCGCTCATTAAGGTCATGAATATGGACGCCACGCCACTCTCATAGGCGTGGCACCCATATTCATGAGCTTAATGAGCGGTACCACGTGATGTGTGACCGCGCGCTCATACAGGAAGATGATGTCGGCGCTGGACCATCGTAGCTGCAGCAGGAGGAGGTGAGTGATGATGGCTAGACAGTCACAACAGCCTGCTGTCAGCAGGCAAGGCGTATGAGTCACACTCACAACACATGCAGCAGGAGCAGCCGAGCAGGCACCGGACCGTACCGCGCCACAGACTCGGGTGCGCCGGGTTCAGAATGAGTGGTGGGGTGGTGCGGTATATTACTCTCCGAGGCGGGACATCGTATTTCTTTGTTGAGCACAGGGGCATCTCAACGTGTCTTATTTGCACAGAGAAAGTTGCAGTGCACAAAGAATACAATTTGAAACGTCATTACATAACTAGACATGCTGAGGAGGATGCAAAATACCAGGGAGATGAAAGAGCCAAACTTTGCTAATCTTAAAAGATATCTACTGAGGCAACAAGATTTCTTTAAGAAAGCAACCAAAGAGAATGATGCAGCAGTGGAAGCTAGCTACGTGGTTTGTGAGATGATTGCTAAAGCAGGAAAGCCATTCAAAGAAGGTGAATTTGTAAAAAAGTGCATACTACAGGCTGCAAGTATTGTCTGTCCAGAAAAGAAAGGTCAGTTTAGCAACATCAACCTTTCTGCCAACACCGTAGCAGAGCGCATCTCTACCTGTGAAATGACATTTATGATCAACTGTGTGAGAAAGCAAAATGTTTCCGTGTATACTCAGTCGCTCTTGATGAGACCACAGACATCACCGACACTGCCCAGCTCACAATCTGTGTCCGTGGTGTTGATGACAATTTTGAAGTCATAGAGGAGTTGCTCACAGTGATTCCAATGCATGGCCAGACCACCGCTCAGGAGATATTTCACCAGCTGTGTGATGCCATTGAGAATGCTGGTTTACCTTGGAGGAGGTTTGTTGGAATAACAACTGATGGAGCGCCATCAATGACGGAGGAAAAATGGACTGGTGGCACTTGTTAAAAAAAGGAGGTCATTGCTCTGCACTGCATTATCCATCAGCAGGCCCTTTGCAGCAAATGCCTGAAGTTTGACAATGATGTCTTTCGATGTGAAATGCATCAACCCAATCAGATCCAGGGGCTTAAACCACAGAAGGTTTCGTGCTTTTTAGAGGAAATGGAGTCAGAATATGGGGATGTCCTCTACTTCACCAAGGTACGTTGGCTCAGCAGGGGAAACATATTGAAGAGATTTTTTCAGTTGAGAGCGGAAGTGAAAGCCTCATGGAGAAAGATGGGGCTGCTGTTCCTGTGCTAAGTGATCCAAAATGGCTCATGGACTTAGCTTTTTTTGTTGATATCACACATGAGCTTAATGTACTGAACAAGAAGTTACAAGGCCAAGGGCAACTTGTCAGTGCTGCCTATGACAACGTGAGAGCATTCTCTACAAAACTTATGTTATGGAAAGCCCAGCTTTCTCAGACAAACCTTTGCCATTTCCCATCATGCAAGGCACTCATGGAAGCAGGCACACCATTCAGTGGTGAGGAGTATATGGATGTCATTTTGAAGCTACAGGAGGAATTTGATCACAGATTTGCAGACTTCAAGACGCACAGAGCCACATTTCAAATTTTTGCGGACCCCTTCTCCTTTGATGTGCATGATGCCCCTCCTGTGCTTCAAATGGAGCTCATTGACCTGCAGTGCAACTCTGAACTCAAAGCCAAGTTCAGGGAGGTGAGTGGAAAAGCAGACAAGCTCGGGCAATTTTTGAGAGAATTGCCCCCCATCTTCCCTGAGCTTTCCCGAATGTTCAAGTGGACCATGTGTCTTTTTGGGAGCACATACTTGTGCGAAAAGTTCTTCTCTACCATGAACTTCAATAAGTCCAAGTAAAGGTCCAGACTTACTGATGAGCATTTTCAAGCCCTACTGAGGGTCTCAACTGCTTCCTCCCTTAAGCCAAATGTGGCTCGGCTATGCGAGAGTGAGCACTGCCAGATCTCTAGCAGCAAGAAGTAGGCAGAAGAAGCCATGTTCAAAATAGTTTATGTTCAATGTTCCATTCATGTTCAGATAGTTAAATGTTAAAGAACTGTTAATACAGTCATCTGAATCTGAAGAATAATTGCATTTCTCTAGTCAGCAACTATATGTGGTTTCTTCAGTCTTCTATGTCTGCTGTATTATCATTTTAATTTTATTTATTACTGAATGATTTACTTTTTTCTTATGATTTTGTTAATTTATTTTTTAACACAAAATAAGATGAAAAAATAAAGCCATTTGATAACATTGGAATATTTTTGTGGGAGCTTTTCTTGTGGAAAACCTGATGCGGCCCAGCCTCACCCATATTCTACCTTCAGCGGCCCCCGGGTAAATTGAGTTTGAGACCCCTGCATTAAACGGATGCGCTAATGATGATGCACAAAATCTTTTTTTTTCTACTATCGCGTTAATGCATGCGCTAACGCATGGTAGAATTGCATCATCATTCGTCCGTTTGCTGTGCATTAGACCGAATGTACCCGAAAACGCGGTAGATCACGTTCAACGGTGCGTCACAAAGTAACCTACCATCGCTAACGCATGCCGATTTTGACATGCGTTACGATAATGGATCGCAATGGGTGCATTAACAGATCCATTACATTGCGTTAGTGCCGCTTAGTAACTGATCCGTTAAACGGATGGCACCTAAAGCGATGTGTACCCAGCCTTGGTCTCTTAAACTTCCTTTGAGTAAGAGAAGAGTCGGCAGATCACAAAAGAGGTCTTGTGATCTTGAAATGGCATTGGAAATGGCAAAAGACGGTGACCAGTAAGTATTGCACTGGTTCTTTAACTCATTGCCTATGCAGTGGATTTAGAGCTTTGAATCAAAAGAAAGCGCTTTGTGCCCTATGGCAATATACTACAAAAATTCATGGCTTGTAAATGAAGATCCTAAACAAGGACACTATGAAAAATGAAAGCTAAGTTTTGTAATTTTCTCAAGCACAAATGGTAAACGTCAAACTAATCCAAAAGGCAAGTGTTCCTTCCATATGACTGTCTTATCTGTAGTATTTCTCCAAGAATAGAACATATTTTTTTTTTTTGCTTTCTTCAATTGGCATTTTTAAGGCTGGTTATTTTGCAAGGAGTTCATTCCACGGTCTTTTTGCATACTGTAGAACATCCTTGTGTGGGATACTTAATAAATCTCATTGGTTTATCCAACAGCCACCATTAAAATGGGCGTCTGTCTTTGATTTTCCCAATAATCAATGTTCTCTCTGTGACAAACGGCTTGCTAAAGCCTGCTTATATAGTAATGGAGTGGGATTACAGCCTCCATATCCAATAATGTCATTGCCATTTGTTCTTCTTCAAGTTCTCACCATCATAACTGTCGCAGAGCAGGAAAAAGAGTCTATTTGCACACAAAAAAGTGTCCCCCCAATTACTGCCTTACACACCACAGGCCTTTCTCCTGGATTAGAAGTAACATATTCAGATTGCTTGTGCTTAAAGATTATTTGTAATAGTCTGCACTTGATACAGAGAAGGCTGCACTAAATGTCATTTATATGAAAACAAAATAAAAATGATTTTTATGTAAAATGAACTTGTCTGTCTTGTAGAAGCCATAAAAGTATTCTCATACGCTTGCAGGATTTATCGTACCACATTACAAGACAGGCTAGTGCATTTACTTGCTAATCCACTGTTTCCAATGCTTTGTGCTGTTGTAGAAACGCCTTTCCTGGCAGAGCTAATTTGGGGTGAGATACAAGAGTTCTCCAGATCTGCTGACTCTGGACAAATTAGGGAACGCTGCGTTGGAGAAAAGAGTGCCTGTGTGATGTATACACAAAGACAATTGGTTTTTATTGTACTCTCTGAAAGGAGGAAATTTCAGGACTTTGCCAAAAATGGATATAAGTTAACAGCACAAAAACTGTAAATCATAGATTCTGCTAACTTCACCCACTGAACCAGTTCTCAACATCTTCAGCAGTTCTCAGTAAGCTAATACCCTGTCTTGTTGCTTTTATAAATAAGACATATATATATATATATATATATAGAGAGAGAGAGAGGAGGACCGGGCTGCGGGGACCTGTGCAGAGCAGATTCCGGAACTGTTGAGGCTGCATCCCTTGTTTCCCGGGGGAAGTAATAGGGGACCGGACAGGTCCAATGACCCAGGAAGAGGAGGCGTGTTTAGTTGGGGAACCCGGCCAGAAGCTGACGGAAAAAGCGTGCAAGGCTGCAGAGAGGCCCCTGCCGTCAGCGAGCGAGCAGCAAGGCAGGCAGCGCGCTCCGCACTGTGAAGGATTGCAGCAGACAGACCCGGTGACCTAGAGGCAGGAGGCAAGGCTAAGAGGAAGAGTGCATGACTGCAAACAGTTTTGGCACAGACAGGGAGCGTGCAGCAGAGAGCGAGGTGCTCCGTCCCTAGAGCACCGGCGTTGCGCAGGCCTGCATCTGTTAACTCCCGCCGCTACCAGCGGGGACTTGAGAGAGAGGTGCTTAGTGATGGCCAGAGAGCAAGGTGCCATACGCTCTGTCTCCGTGAGTACAGCGCACGTGTCACATAAGAGAAACCGGGTACGGGACAGACACTTGCGCCCTGATTTGGCAGTTTATACTTGCCGGTCTACGTTGAACCCGGACAGTGCTGCAGCCTTAATTGTCTCGGACGCATCAACTTATGGACTAGGGGCTCAGCGGAAGGTACCGGAGACTGACCGCTGCCGCCAGAAGAAGGACTACTGTTACCAGCAGAATTCACACTCTGAGGAACTTCTGACACATTAAGTGTTTCACAAGAACTGCCGTTACCTGAGTCATTGTTCCTTAACTCTGTATATCATTTGCAAATTGAACTGTTTATTCCCTCATTTAACTGTTTACCTGCCTGCATGGAGTATCCCATTGTTAATTAAAATTGTTAACCCTTGCTCTGCCTCCTGTCCATACACACTAGATGTAGGCCCAATGTTATTGCATCGGGAGGGCGGTAATGTCACGATGGGGGCAGGCTTTGCAGCGTTCAGAATCTCTCCCTCCATGTGCTCACCAACCTATCCACTCTCTCTTTCCCCATGTACTGACTTCTCCCGTCTGTGCTCTCTTCTTTGACCTGTCTACCCCATGTCCTATCCCCTTTGTCTGCGCAGTGAATCATTCGGCTGATCCCGGCAGTTGCGCGACGTGTCTACAGGCAGAGGAAGCTGGTCACATTAAAGGGGTTTTCCCAGGAACGAAAGATCATTCATTTTAAAAATTGTCTGTTTGACCATATATGCAGCATACCACATCTCCTGGGTAGGGGAGGAAGCAAAAGATAATACTGACATTACAGCAGGAGATTGCAGAGGATACATTTTGTGAAATTTGCGCAGGCACAGTACAATGGTGTTCCGCTGGTGGTACCGCACAAGAGGGTGTGAGGTGCGTATAGAGTGTGTGTGGTGCGACGGTGTTCCGCTGGTGGTACCGCGCAATAGGTTGGTACCAGCATCAGTTTCCATATTGAGACACCCATCACTTGGGTGTCCCAATATGGCGGTTGGTGAACTTCCTTCACTTGGAATTCTGGGATACGGCGACATCTGGACAGAACAGTAAATGAAAACATTGCAAGGCAATTATATAAATACAAATTATATATATATATATATATATATATATATATACATACAGTATATATATGTAATTATACACACACACACAACATGGTGCTTTGCTATGTGATAATACAAATGCATATCTGTCATCAGTGAACTGATTTAAGTTCCAGCAATGGATATAAAGAGTCTGGAAAGAGATGCGATCTTTCTTTGCCTTGTATGTCAAGCACTGCTCTAGTTGATTGACAGGTCTGTATCGATGTACATACACAGAGACCTGTCAATTCGCTAGAAAGGTGCAAGGAAAAGCCTTTTTAAACTTTTATCTGAAACTGTGGAGTTTTACAAAGAATAACATACCAAGCTGCAGCTGTTAATCAGAGCCTGGCTGCACGTATCCCTTGGTTTGGGCAACATGAATTGACTGACAAGGGAACTGAACTCTTGGAAAAAAAAATTTAGCTGCACTTTGATTTTTCCAAATGTTTCCTTTTTTGCCTGCTGCAGGAACAGATCTCTGTTGCCAATAGTAAAGACTTATGGGGCATATGAACATAATGCCAGAGGAAGAGTTAAGGGTATTGGCCGCTGCGGATCTGCCGCAGATTCTGCTGAGTTGTACAGTACCATTATATCCTATGGAAAATGGAAACCGCAGTGCAGACGGTGCGGAATTTTCTGCGGTTTCAAATCCACAGAAAGAAATGACATGTCAATTCTTTCTGCGGATTCCCCTGCGGTTTACCAGCTCCTCCACTGTAGAGATGAAAAACCGCAGGGCAAAACCGCAGAGCAATCCGCAGGTAAACCGCAGGTCTTTTGACCTGCGGATTTTGCGAAATCCGCGCGGATCAATCCGCAGCAGAATCTGCAGCGTGTGCACATAGCCTTAGAATTCATATAGTGTGGTGTCAAGGTCTGTGGCTGCACTATGCAAACAGGACCTAATGAAAACAGTAGAATATGAGTGCAGCCATGACTGCTCATTCTAATGCTGTGTCAACCCTACATAGCAGCAGTTAAGCCACAGTCATGTGTTCATTATTTGGTGAGTATTATACATCAGTATTTATAAGAACAAAATACAGAGTGGAACAAATCAGAGGAAAAGTAGAATAGAAACCCGTCACCACTTCTGGATTTATCCCCCACTCCTGGTTTTGCCTTACAGATACTGAGGTAAAAAACTGACCAAATTCTGAGTGTCACCTTATAGGAGTTATCGCCTGTTATCTTTGCATTATGGCATCCCTGGATAGGGAAGAAAATTGAAGCCCTAGATGAAGCCAGGCCAGCTTCCTACTGGGGCAGTATTTGGTGAACATTCTATTTACTATGTGTAGGTCCGCTGTGAATTAGTTCATACTCTGATTGTGACCACGATTGAATGTAATCATTTTACATGAAACTGAACTTGTGGCTGCAGTTAAAAGCACACATTACAGGAAACTTTGTAATTTACAGTATTCTCTTCTGATCGCACAAGCCGTTCGAATTCTGTTTTGGATCCTTACCAGAAACCAAGTGGTTGAATTCATGTGAAATATGGATCCATTTGAAAACGACTCAAGCAGAAGCAAAAGGGCCAAGATGACTAGAATCAAGTTTGTCTAGTTTCCATTTTTTTATGAAACCACATAAGAAAAAAAAAAAAAGGGGGGGGGGGGGCTCTTAAGCTCCTCTGCCTAAACATTTTCCTCAAGGGACCAAGTTTCAGCTATATTTCCCACTAGGGGGATGTGGGCTAATGATACATTTTATTCATTTTTATAGTGCCAACTACTGACAAGCGAACATGCTCTGATAGGCTGTTATCCGAGCATGCTCATGTACTATCAGTGTCTTCGCCGTACGTGAATGTTTGGGTCCCCTCCGCTAATAGACAGCCGCTACACAGGCAGGGTTGCCCAATAGCGACGAGATATCCAGCCTCGGGGACTCAAACATATAAGTCGAACACGCCGAAGGCACTTCGATAACACCTTATCCGAGCAGGTTCGCTCATAACTAGTGGGTCGCCCTCCCAGGGCTGTGGGGTACTCGGTACCGGGCCGGTGTCAAGGGGGAAAGCATCACGGCAGCGGTGACCCGGTCCGTGGCCCTGGGCGCCCAATGTCAATGGTGGTTTGTAGTTAATGGAATGGAATAGTTCGTGGCGCCACCTGTGGTGTTCGGAAAGGGAGATGTTAAGCTGACGCTGCAGACAGATACTCTGGGACAGATGGTGGGATGCAGCAATGGTGGTATAGCCCTCCACAGGCAGGGCTGTTGTCCCAGGGCAGTGTAGATGTGGGGACACTTTGTTGGTGTAGTGTCCGGCGCAGGTAGTGTAAAGGATGATACCCAGATGTAGCGGTGCTGACGGTGTTGGCGTACAATGACTGGAAGACACCAGGGCTTGTAGTTCCAAAGCTTTACTCACAGTTCGTGGTACACACTGGTGCCTGCCTCCGTGCCGTGTCCTGCGGGGCAGAGACTCAATCAACCTCCCGGGCAAGTCAGGCTTCTCCTCTCCAACACTCCGCCAACATGTACCTGTCCTGAACGACTCCGCTATTGCGCCTATTAGTGTGAAGAGCTCCAGTACCTTGGTTACTCTGAAGTTCCTCCTGTCAGATGTTCCTAACAACTCTACTTGTATGACAGACAGCTGTAGCCTGATCAGTGACCTCCTGGAGCCCGGCTCTCTATCCGTGTTGCTGTTGTGTCCCAAGTCTTAGATGGGTGTAGTGCATTTACAGCCAACTACTCCACTGGTGTCTGCTGCAGAACCATAAGTGTCCATACAACCTCAGGGACCAGGCCCCAGCCTTGTACTGAGAACCTACAGGCAGGGTTCCTCTTCCAACCCACAACTCCTCTGTTCTCCTACTCCTTCGTTCCACACTGTTCCTTCTCTCTCTTATGGAAGCTTAGGTTGCAGTTCTACGTCTTTCTCCTTCTGTTCCTTTCCCGTGCCAGCTGGCTCAGGTCACTGAGGCAGCTTCAGCACTCCTTCCTCCATCCCTCTTCCAGGGATCCGTCCTCAGACTCTCCTGACTGACTGACCTCCAGACTCATCTGAACTCCAAACTTTCCCACTCTTTTATATCTAACTCCACCCACCTCCCAGCACATCTCGTGTTACGAAGCAAGGACCCATGAAAGGTGCTCTGCTACCCTCTAAGCATGAAGCCGCTATCTGGTCCCTTGCTGAACTATCCTGTGGGTGGCTGCAGGTGTGGAAAGGAGTTCCCGACTTACCTAGTTGGTGGGGCACTACACCTTAGAAGGTGCAGTACCTCTTTGGCGACTGAGCCTCAGGGGCACCACACTAGTACCAAACTATACTGCAGCACTTTACACCAGAGTAAGCGCCTTCTACAGAACCCTTCATATAAAGATCGATGAGACAGTGTCTGAGGACCTGAAACCATTGCTGCTGCACATTTGTCTCCTGTAATTTATTTCCTGTATGAACTTTTAAGAGATTTGGATGAAGTCTAAACGTGGTGAGCGCCGTGAATACCTCTTCAGATGAAGGACTTTGATTCATCTTACTTATCTACACAGAACAAATTTAACAATCGGATACTCGTGGGTAGAGTTGAGCGACTTTGGTCGGATCGGGTTTCATGAAACAAAATTTGTTTCAGATGAAACTCGTCCGACTAGGGCAAAAAAAGTCGGAGTTTCGTCCGAAACCCGACCTCAATGCAAGTCAATGGGAAATAAAAGTCGCCATTGAGCGGATGACATTCATGAATTTTTATTCTGTTAAATCAGAGAGATATGTGACACACAATGGTTAATAAATAACATTTCCCACATGTTTACTTTACATCAGCACAATTTTGGAAACAACATTTTTTTTCGTTAGGAAGTTATAAGGGTTAAAAGTTGATCAGCAATTTCTCATTTTTACAACAAAATTTACAAAACCATTTTTTTTTAGGGACCACCTCACATTTGAAGTCACTTTGAGGGGTCTAAATGGCAGAAAATACCCAAAAGTGTCACCATTCTAAAAACTGCACCCCTCAAGCTACTCAAAACTACATTCAAGAAGATTATTAACCCTTCAGGTGCTTCACAGGAACTAAAGCAACATGGAATGAAAAAATGGACATTTTAATTTTTCCAACCAAAATTTTATTTTAGCATCAGTTTTTTCATTTTCACATGGGTAACAGGATAAAATGTATCCTAAAATTTGTTGGGCAATTTCTCCTGAGTACACTGATACCTCATATGTGGTCATAAACCACTGTTTGGGCGCACGGCAGGGCTCAGAAGGCAAGGAGCGCCATTTTACTTTTTGAATGTAAAATATGCTTGAATGTTTAGCGGTTGCCATGTCTTGTTTTAAGAGTACCTGTGTGCCTAAACATTGGAGCTCCCCCACAAGTGACCCCATTTTGGAAACTAGACCCTCCAAGGAACTTATCTAGATGATAGTATGCACTTTGAACCCCCAGGTGCTTCACAAATTGATCTGTAAAAAAAAAAAAAAAATACTTTTTTTTTTTTTTTTTTTCACAAAATTTTTATTTGGCCTCAGTTTTTTCATTTTCACATAGGCAACAGGATAAAATGGATCCTAAAATTTGTTGGGCAATTTCTCCTGAGTACATCAATATCTCATATGTGGTCATAAACCACTGTTTGGGCGCACCGCAAGGCCCGGAAGGGAAGGAGCGCCTTGTGACTTTTTGATTGGAAAATTAGCTCCAATCGTTAGCGGACACCATGTCGCATTTGGAGAGCCCCTGTGTGCCTAAACATTGGAGCTCCCCCACAAGTGACCCCATTTTGGAAACTAGACCCCCCGAAGGAACTTATCTAGATGTGCGGTGAGCACTTTGAACCCCCAAGTGCTTCACAGAAGTTTATAACGCAGAGCAGTGAAAATAAAAAAATAATTTTTTTTCCTCAAAAATGATTTTTTAGCCCGCTATTTTTTATTTTCCCAAGGGTAACAGGATAAATTGGACCCCAAAAGTTGTTGTCCAGTTTGTCCTGAGTACACTGGTACCCCATATGTGGGGGAAAACCACTGTTTGAGCGCACGGCATGGCTCAGAAGGGAAGGAGCGTCATTTGACTTTTTGAATGGAAAATTAGCTCCAATCGTTAGCGGACACCATGTTGTGTTTGCAGAGCCCCTGTGTGCGTAAACTTTGGAGCTCCCCCACAAATGACCCCATTTTGGAAACTAGACCCCCTAAGGAACTTATCTAGATGCATAGTGAGCACTTTGAACCCCCAGGTGCTACGCAGAAGTTTATAACGCAGAGCCGTTAAAATAAAAATATTTTTTTTCCCTCAAAAAATAAATTTTTACCTGCTATTTTTTATTTTCACAAAGGTAACAGGATAAATTGGACCCCAAAAGATGTTGTCCAGCTTGTCCTGAGTACGCTGGTACCACATATGTGGGGGGGACCACTGTTTGGGCACACGTTGGGGCTCAGAAGGGAAGTAGTGACGTTTTGAAATGCCGACTTGATGGAATGGTCTGTGGGCGTCATGTTATGTTTGCAGAGCCCCTGATGTACCTAAACAGTGGAAACCCCCCACAAATGACCCCATTTTGGAAACTAGATCACCCAAGAAACTAATATAGATGTGTGGTGAGCACTTTGAACCCCCAAGTGCTTCACAGAAGTTTATAACGCAGAGCCGTGAAAATAAAAAAATATTTTTTTTTCCTCAAAAAATTATTTTTAGTCCACTATTTTTTATTTTCACAAGGGTAACAGGATAAATTGGACCCCAAAAGTTGTTGTCCAGTGTGTCCTGAGTACGCTGGTACCCCATAAGTGGGGGGGACCACTGTTTGGGCACACGTTGGGGCTCGGAAGGGAAGTAGTGACGCTTTGAAATAAAGACTTGATGGAATGGTCTGTGGGCGTCATGCTACATTTGCAGAGCCCCTGATGTACCTAAACAGTGGAAACCCCCCACAAGTGACCCCATTTTGGAAACTATATCACCTAAGGAACTAATCTAGATGTGAGGTCAGCACTTTGAACCCCCAAGTGCTTCACAGAAGTTTATAACGCAGAGCTGTGAAAATAAAAAAATATTTTTTTTCCTCAAAAAGTGATTTTTAGCCCACTATTTTTTATTTTCACAAGGGTAACAGGATAAATTGGACCCCAAAAGTTGTTGTCCAGTTTGTCCTGAGTACGTTGGTACCCCATATATGGGGGGGGACCACTGTTTGGGCACACGTTGGGGCTCGGAATGGAAGTAGTGACGTTTTGAAATGCCGACTTGATGGAATGGTCTGTGGGCGTCATGTTACGTTTGCAGAGCCCCTGATGTACCTAAACAGTGGAAACCCCCCACAAGTGACCCCATTTTGGAAACTAGACCCCCCAAGGAACTTATCTAGATGTGTGGTGAGCACGTTGAACCCCCAAGTGCTTCACAGAAGTTTATAACGCAGAACCGTGAAAATAAAAAATCTTTTTTTTCCACAAAAATAATTATTGTAGCCCCCATTTTTTTATTTTCCCAAGGGTAGCAGGAGAAATTAGACCCCCAAAGTTGTTGTGCAATTTTTCCTGAGTACCCTGATACCCCATAAGTGGGGGTACACCAGTTTGGGCACACGTCGGGGCTCGAAATGGAGGGAGCACCGTTTGACTTTTTGAACGCAAAATTGGCTGGAATAAATGGTGGCTCCATGTCGCGTTTGGAGAGCCCCTGATGTGCCTAAACAGTGGAAACCCCTCAATTCTATCTCCAACCCTAACCCCAACACACCCCTAACCCTAATCATAACCCTAACCACAACCCTAATCCCAACACACCCCTAACGAAATCCCAACTCTAACCCTAACCACAAGCCTAACCGTAATCCCAACCCCAACCCAACCCTAACCCCAATTCCAACCCTAACCCTAAGTTCAACCCTAACCCTAAGTTCAACCCTAACCCTAAGTTCAACCCTAACCCTAAGTTCAACCCTAACCCTTAGTCCAACCCTAACCCTTAGTCCAACCCTAACCCCTAGTCCAACCCTAACCCTTAGTCCAACCCTAACCCTTAGTCCAACCCTAACCCTAGCCCTAACCCTGGCCCTAACCCTAACCCTAGCCCTGGACCTAACCCTAATGGAAAAAAAAAAAAAATATTTTATTATTTGTCCCTACCTATGGGGGTGATAAGGGGGGCGGTGATTTACTTTTTATTTATTTTGATCACTATGAAAGTTTATCATAGTGATCAAAATAAATGAATGAATCTGCAGCGTTGCAGATTCGATTCGGCGCACTGCGCATGCGCCCGCCATCTTGCAAGATAGCGGCGCCCATGACGCTGGACGGCAGGACACCGGGACGGATAGCGGGAGGTCAGAGGCACAAAGGAGGGTGAGAGTGGGTGATCGGAGGGGCGATCGGAGGGCTGGGGGGGCGGAGGGAAGGCGGAGGGGCAGATCATGACGGCGGCTGCCGATCGGTGCCGTCAGACGGTGGCGGCAGCCGATCGGTGCCGTCAGTCGGTGTGGGGGGGGGGGTCGGGTCTCGGTGTCCAGCCATGTCCGATGCTATTTCAGCATCGGCCATGGCTGGATTGTAATATTTCACCAATTTTCATTGGTGAAATATTACAATCGCTCTGATTGGCAGTTTCACTTTTAACAGCCAATCAGAGCGATAGTAGGCACGTGGGGGCTAAGCCACACCCCCAGGTGTTAACTCTGAAGGGTCCTTTGTGTGCGGGTCGGGTGACCTTTCAGTGACCCCGGTCACCCGACCCGCAGGGGGGCTATTTATAGCATGACGCCTACGTAGGCGTCATAGGTCGTTTGGGCACCGCTTTTCATGACGCCTACGTAGGCGTCATGGGTCGTGAAGGGGTTAATACCCTAGACAGAAATATAAATTGTTTTTATGTTTTGCAGGTTCCTGGCAACTGGAGAGAGTCTTTCATCCCTGCATTTCCAGTACCGGCTGGGAATCGCCACTTTATCCGGGATTGTTGCCGACACCTGCAGGGCTCTGTGGGATGTTCTGTGTCCGGAGTTTCTGCCCTTGCCCACCGCCGAAAAGTGGCTTCAAATAGCGGACAAATTCTGGGCAGTCTGCAATTTCCCAAACTGCCTAGGAGCGGTGGACGGGAAACTTTTCCGCATCACAAAACCCGCAAGAAGTAGCTCTGAGTACTACAACTACAAGAAGTACTTTTCTACAGTACTCATGGCCATTGCGGATGCAGACTGCCGGTTTGTGGCGGTGGACATAGGGGCATTCGGACGGGGCAACGATTCCCAGACTTTTAAAAACTCTGATATGGGCCAGAGGTTGTATGGCAACCAGTTCAATTTTTCACTGGCACAGCCTCTTCCCCAAACCCAAGCTCCACCACTGCCATTTGTAGTGGTTGGGGATGAGGCATTTCAGATGTGCCAAAACCTGCTCAAGCCGTACTCCAGCCGTGACTTGGACCACTCCAAGAAAGTATTCAACTACAGGCTTACGAGGGCACACAGGACTGTAGAGAGTGCGCCTTTGGCATTCTAGTGTCCAGATGGCGAATTCTCAGCACCGCCATCAATCTCAAACTTGAAACAGTGGATGAGGTGGTGAAGGCGTGCGTGGTTCTGCACAATTTTGTTATGGCAAAGGAGCAGCCGAACTTTGACATGGATGAACCTGCTGCCAACCCTTTGCCAGATTTTACTCAGCATCCTCTTCGGTCATCAGTCGAAGTTGCCCAAATGAGGGACCAATTTGCGGACTTCTTATCCGATGTGGGTCGTGTAGCATGGCAGGATCAAATGGTGTAATAGCTTTGTTGCTTGTTAATAATAAAATACCGTTTTTTTTTTCCTGTACCCAGTGTACTGTGTCTTAATACACTCGACTACTCGCCTGCCCAGGTGTCCAGTGAAATCAGGATGCTGTGCTTCCTGATTTTACTAGGACTCCTGACCAGGTGACCCTACATATAAAAGTTGTATGACCTTCCTCATTTCTCCAGTCCGTGTTCATAAGGCATATTGGCGAGAAGGTGTAGATACAACTAATATTTATAACACCTTGCCTAAGTATATTGATTTTGGGATGCAGTAACATCCTTCACTCTGTCTGATAACTGACCATGTGATTAAAACTATTAGTTTTAGTATCTCCACTGTTGAACGCAGACTGGAGAGATGATAAAGGTTTATACAACTTTTACAATCCCCTGGCCTGGTGTCATGATGAATTGATGATGCCCCCAAAAAACGCATCCTGACTTCAGAAATTTTGGACACCTGGCCAGGTGAATACACATAGGAGTTAACCTCCAGCATCTCTACAGTCTGTGTGCAATAGATAATGAAGACTGAAGCGACGCTGCAGATTACAACTCATAGGTATACTCACCTGGCCAGGTGTGCTAAATAGTTATGACACCAGGCCAGGGTATTTGTAGATATGGCCTGTAATTTCTCCATCATCTATTCAGTCTATTTGCCACAGACTTGTATAGATGATGTGGTTCATGACAAGGTATCTAGGATCCCCTGGCCTTGTGTCACAAAGAGTGAAATGACGATGGGCAAAACACACCATCCTCAATTCACTCTTTATGACACCTGGCAAGGTGAGAATAGATATGCCTTGCACCCTCCACCATCAGTCTGATCAATATTAGCAGACTGAAGAGCCTGGTGGATGAAAATACAAGTCATATATTTGTGTTTTTGACATCACATTGCTCCAGGACTGGCACAAGAAACATGTGTCAGTACTGGAGCTATGAGGTGTCAAAAACACAAAGTGTACGGCGCAGTGTGTGCAGGCGGCGAAAGACACAATAACCAAACATTATTTTCAAATCAAACATTAAACTTTATTTAAATAAAAGAATTTAAGATTTAAAAAAAAAAAAAAAGAAATAAATTTACTTGGGGTCAGTTGGTGGAAACTGGGGGGTGTGGAGGGATGAGGAACGGCTTAGGGTGGAGGAAGGGGTTCTAGGGGAAGGAGGAACCAAAGAAGTGGGGGAAGGCAGCGGAGGTAAGGAAAGTTGGGAAGTGGAAGGTGAGGGAGTAGGGAGGGTTAGAGTCCTCCTCTTTTTTTTTTTTTTTTATGATGGTGGCCTGTCGGCGTGCTGCTGTTCAGCATGGAGCCTGAGGACTGGCTGGACCCCGGGGACCGCCTTGAGCCTGTGGACCGGCTGGAGCTGGGGGACCGCCTGCCAGGATCCTGTAGCCGCTGTAGCATGCTGGTGGTGGATGTCCTGGCAGGGTCCGTAAATAGTGAATGCGGTGCGGGTCCCCCAGCTGATGCTGCTCAGAGGTGGTGGTGCTGGTGGTGGTCCATGCAGGCGTGTTGGCGGTGGCGGTCCATACCGGGGTGGTCCTCCCGGTGGTGGTGATGGTGGTGGCGGCGGTGTTGCCCCAGTCAGGGGTGGTGGTGCTCCAGGTAGGGGTGGTGACGACGGGCCATCCAGTGGTGGTGGTGGCGGCAGCAGTGGTGGGCCAGGCAGGAGCAGCGCTTGGCATGGTGTTGGCGGGGAAGTGTCCAGCTGCACTCGGACTTGGGGCGGTATATTGGTGTCCGGCGTGGCTTGGAAGTGTGGTAGCCATGCAGTGATATGCAGCAGAAGTAGGTAATGCTGTGAATCGAGTCAGCGGTGGCACCGGTGGAAATGCCACCGCTGACTGCTGCATATACCTACTCTGCTGCATAGCCTGCATAAAAGCATTGTCAACTGGAGTTCAGGGGTAAGGTGTTCTGCCGTGTCCCGAGCTATTTGTGTATAGAAATGATGCGCTGGTCTGGCGAGGTCGACTTCCAGGCGCTCAAGGCGACCCTCTATAGACTTGTAGCGTTGGTCCAAAAGGAGGAAACCACTCTCAAGTCTATCGGAGAGTGCCTTGAGGCTACTCTGAAAGACCGAGCTCAATTCAACGAACTCGGGCATGACAGGCCTGTCCGAGGTCCTCTGCCGCTGCTGGCGGGAAGTGCCCGCAAAACCAGTGGCAGAGACCTGGGACAGGGGAACACCTGAGCGACCAGCTTCCTGTTCTCCAGATGACTGTGGTGCAGACCTGCAAGGTGCTTCCTTGCTGATGGATTGCTGGGACGGTCCGGGGCAGCTTGATGAAGGACCACTTCGGGCCCAGGTTGCAGGGTGCTGCTCCAGGTGCTGTGAAAAGAAAAGAAAGAAATTACTACCATAAATTAACAATCGCCAACTCCTGTGGAATAGAAAAGCACAGAATAAAACACAATACAACTAGAAAATACTTACGTTCGGGAGGCAAGGACCGGTCTTAAAAATGCCAAGGCACGATGATATCTGTATTTCGTGCCGGTCCTTGCCGCAGCACCACTGCGAACCTGCTTCTCCTGACGGATATCCCTGTTGAAGCGGTCCTTCATCGAGCGCCAACGGGTTCTGACTTTGTTCACTGTGGGTAAAAAAAAAAAAAAAAAAAAAAAAAAAATAAGAGTATGCACTGGAGGCCGTGATCACCCAACTGTGTGTGATGCTAGAAACTCCATGGAGTTACTAGCATCACACAGTTGGGTGATCCCGGCCAAGATCACTGCTGCATCACACTGCATTTATATACTTACGAAAATCCTTGCGGACCCGGGGAGAGGCGTTGTCCCAGCCATCCATCAGCGATGCGGTCACCTCGTTCCAGAGCCGCCGGATCACCACGTTGTCCGAGTGCAGTTGGTGACGGGTGTCCCACAGCGGGACTCGCTCCTGGACTAGACGGATGAGCTCGTCATTGTCCAGGGCGAGGTCCTCCTCCCGTTGTGGAGCCTAGAAAAGAAAGACAATTTTAAAATGAAAAATATAGAAAATAAACCAGCCATGAAAAAATTTTTTTTTTAAATGAAAATATAAGCAAAAAAAGCATGAATAACAAAACACAGAAAAAAACCCAGCATGAAAATGTTAAAAAAAATACTTTAAGAAATGATTACCAAAAAAACATAGAAAATAAACCAGCATAGAAATTAACAAAAAAAAAAAACACTGTACCAAAAAAAGGACCAAAAAATAACAGCAGGAAAATTACTAAAAAATACTAATAAAAAATTACCAAAAAACATAAAAAAAAAAAAACACCAGATAAAATTATTTCAATACAGTTCCAAAAAAAAAAAATAACCAAGCATAGAAATCAACTTTAAAAAAAAAAAAAAAAAAAAAAAACAGCAGAGGAATTAACCCAAACAAAAATGTGAAAAAAATACAGAACAAAATTAAACCAATAAATGAAGATGAAAAAAAAAGGCATAAAAAAGTAATGACAATAAAAAAAAAAAAAAATCAGACTGTCTGTACTTACATTCCATCTTCCCACCCGCACTGGGCTTTGCTGCTCCTGCCGTTCCTCCGGTGGTGGTGGTGGTGTGGTGGAGGATGAGGTCTGAAAATTAAACAAAAAAAATTAGCCACATGTGTATATTTTTAACAATCCATAGGGAAGCATGGTACTCACTTCTTGTGCCTCTTGCCCTGTCCCGGGGACATATTCTTCACCAGATGAAGAAGACATGCTGCAATAAAAAAAAAAAAAAAAGAGACATAAAAGTACATAGAAATGTATTCAAAATTCAGCCAGACATTAGGTTTTATACTTACATTGGTACAGCTTTGGGTTTTTGTTGTGACTCTTGCAGCAGTCTGTAGATTATTGGGGAATTCCAGTGCCCACACAATCTTTTATCACCTTGGTTTTTGGGAGTGGTTTTCCAGTGTCTAGACCACATTCCAGACTTGTTTACCGTATTTTTCGCTTTATAAGACGCTCCGGATTATAAGACGCACCACAATTTTTGAGGAGAAAAATAAGAAAAAAATATTTTTTAATAAAATGGTGGTGCCTCTTATAATCCTTGCATCTTATTGCTTACCGGGGTTGGTGGCTGCGGTGTAGAGGGGTCCCAGGCTCGCTGCTGGAGGAGGCAGGCGTGGAGTGATGCTGCAGGCCGCATTCAGGGATGAGGGGGGGCTCCGATGTGTGCTGTTGCTGCTGCAGAGTCTTGTGCTGGTGTCAGGTTTCTCCACTTGTCCGGCGGTTGGAGGCCGGTGCTGCGGGTGCTCCGGTGCGGCGTTGTGTGCCCATCGATGCCCGGGGCTCTGCCGACATTGTTCGACAGACCAGAGCCCCAGCATTTCCTCGGTTCCCTGTATATGTGCGCTGAAGTGCCGGTAAAAAAAAAAATGGCCGCCGGCGCGTGCGCAGATGGGATCTCGGGACCAGTTCTCGAGAGATGAGATCTGAAATCTCATCTCTCGAGAGCTGGGTCCCGAGATCCCATCTGCGCACGCGCGGCGGCCATTTTTTTGCAGGCACCACCGCGCGCACACAGGGAACCCAGGGAAAATGGCCGCCGGCGCGTGCGCAGATGGGATCTCGGGACCCACCTCTCGAGAGATGAGATTTCAAATCTCATCTCTCGAGAACTGGGTCCCGAGATCCCATCTGCGCACGCGCCGGCGGCCATCTTTTTACCGGCACACAGGGAACTGAGGAAATGCCGGGGCTCTGGCCTGTCGCACAATGTTGGCAGAGCCCCGGGCATCGACGGGCACACAACGCGGCACCGGACACACCCGCAGCAGCGGCCAGCAACCGCCGGACGCCCCCGATCACAGCCTAGGTAAGGCATGTCCGCTTTGTAAGACGCACCCCTGTTTTCCCCCCAAATTTTGGGGAAAAAAAGTGCGTCTTACAAAGCGGAAAATACGGTACCTAAAAAACGCATGCGTGCAAAAGCGCGCGCAAGACCATGCGCACGCACGCGTTACCATAGACTGCAATGTGTTGTTTTTGCGCATTCTGTGTGCAAGCGTGCGCATGCGTTGTTTTGATGAGACAGGGCGGACCAAAAAATGCAACATGTTGCGTCTGGCGCGCCTGGCGCAAAAGACAAAAAAGAGCATGCGCGCAAAAGCAGAACGTGCGCAAGACCATGCGCCCGCCATGTTAAACATAGGTGCGCCATGCGCATGCGCACGGTGGCGCTAGATGCGCTGCGCACAAAAGCGCTAATGTGAAACCAGCCTAAATCAGATCAGCATTAGGTTCCTTCTGCTTCCAAGATGGCAGCTGCAGAGGTATATGGAGTCGGGCAGACAAAGACAGCTCGTGGCCCCCTATCTTGGTAAACTACCGTAGCAATTACATAGTTTCTCTCATTATGTACATATTGCCGTCCCATATTACAGTGCACTCTCTTATGTACAGCACCGTCCCTTACAGATCAGATTCACGTCCTTTTTTGGGTATTTGCAGCACCCTGTTCTTTATTTCACAGCATCCTCTTTCTTTAGATATAAATTGAAACTACGGCGGATGGAGCATAGGAAAGCTTCTTTTCTATTAGAGGAGGCTGATGGACTGATCTGGTCAGATGCGGCTCCATCAACTGTCTTTTTATTTTATACCTATAAAGAGTAGACTATATAATAAAGAGAGGGCGATGTGAATACCAAAAATAATGAGAATACACGATGTAAGGAACGGTGCTATATATAACAAGACTCAATACTAAATTATAATGGGACAGCACTGTACATGACAGAGGATCCTATGTAAAAAGTGATCATACGTAATAAGGGACGCCCCTTCCAGGGATAATGTCATCCATCCTGGTCCCCTTCCATGTATAATGCCCCCATCCTGATATATACTGTATGTGTCCTGCATCTAAAACAAACGATACTACTCACCTCCCCCCACACCTCTTTGGGTCCTTTTCTACAGAGTGGGAGGCAGTAGCTGATTTTGGTTTCCCCGTCATGGCGCATGATATCACTGATATGTTTCCCCAGTCATGGGCATGCAAACGTCAGCTGCCAGTGGTCGGAGACGTGTACTGCAGCACAGGAAACCAGCGGAATCCCAACGCTGCAGTACTTTTCAGCTGAATGTGCATCGTTCGACACATATCTAGCTGAAGTAGTTGCTGGTGGCGGCGGGCATATCTTCACCCCTGTGGGGAGAGCATTGGTAAGTATAAACCACACCTTCGCTGTTTCCATCACGCAACACCGAAAAAGAAGGTAATGTGTGGTTTAAACTTACAAATGCACGTCTCATAGGTCTGAGGTGATCAATAATGAAGAACGCAAGTGCCTGTTACTCAATTTTGCCTAGGGTGCTTCAGTGACATGTTAGAATCCCCACACCGCATGTTTTGCAGCTGTTAGACAACCACAAAACATGCGAGGATTACCAACAGCCACGAAACGTGGGGGTGTTGGCTCTAACATGTCACTCGAGCACCCGCAATACTCGGTAAGGGCTGCCATTAGGAATTTCAGGGCCCCATACTGGCCAACTTTTAAGGCCCCCTTGAGATTTTGCCTAGGCTCCACCCCAGTTCTGACTCCACCCAAGATCCGCCTCCCCCCTCAAACTTTCCATAGTCTCAATGCCCATTATTGGAAAAAACTCCACTTCTGCACCATATCCTCACACAATCACAGGTCTCATCAAACACCAGATCACATACGTAGCCAGCAGCCTTTGTTTTGGCCAAAAGATTTTTTTAAGTCGCAACCACGACAAGGTAGACTCTTTTTGCAGCACCCTACTCTACTCTACTCTAACCTATTAAACATTTCTAAAAATATCCAATACTCCTTTTAGGTGTATTTTTCTTTAAGGGAATGTGTCACATACCTTTTGTAAACTAATTGACATCAGATTGTGATAATTTTTTATAATTTGTATTTCAGGTTTGCAGATTATTGTATTCTGTTTTCTGGACATTTATGGAAGCTGCTCTCTTGTCTGAGATATGGACATTGGACATATGCATGTATATATACACACATGGTCAAAATTGTTGGTACCCCTCCCCTTGTTTAATGACAGAAAAACCAACAATGGTGACAGAAATAACTTGAATCTGACAAAAGAAATAGTAAATCAAAAATCTATGAAAATGGACAAATGAAATTCAGACATTGCTTTTCAACCATGCTTCCACAGACTTAAAAAAATAAATAAATAAAACTATAGCCTCTCTATATACAATATGAGACCACACATAGCCTCTCTATATACAGTACAATATGAGCCCACACATAGCCTCTCTATATACAGTACAATATGAGACCACACATAGCCTCTCTATATACAATATGAGACCACACATAGCCTCTCTATATACAATATGAGACCACACATAGCCTCCTATATACAGTATGAGCCAGAGTTGTATCTAGTAGTGATGAGCAAGCATGCTCGCCATTGCTTGGTACTCGGTCAAGCATTGTGGTGCTCGGTTACACTTGTTACTTGATTGAGTATCGTGGGTGCTCGAGCACCATTTGCAAGTCTCATCCTCGTATGTTTAGCGACTGTTAGACAGTTAAAAAAACGTGGGGATTGCCTGCCATACACGATATAGCCATAGCCATTGTTGGGTACTGGAATTACTATGATTGGCGGACCGCATCACTTCTTCAGATCTTATACAAGACCCGGTGATACAATGCTCAGCACATGCTTCTCTGGAAGCAGTTCAGGGAGAGTTGATCTAGGAAGGAAAGCTTAGATTAGAGCAGGTATATAGGCAGTGTATAATTTCTATTGCAGTACTTATATACTGCTGCTGCACTATTAAAGCAAAAATCCTTTTCAGGGCTACAAACTGTCCTTTCTCTAGTAAAACTGCTGTTAGTGGCATTGAGTGTAGGCATAACTGGTGGAGGAAATGAGGGGGTGCCGCACTATGGAAAGCTTTGTGGGTGAAAACTAGCAGTTTAAATTGGATCTTATAATGTATGCAATGACTAGCACAGAGGAGAAGCATCTGAGTAAACAATGGCCAGATAGATGACCCTGGTTGCTGCATGAAGGATGTATGGGAGCTACGTCATGTGTAAAAAAAAAAAAAGCAGAATCCCACCTCAAGTGACCCCATTTTGGAAATTATAGCCCTTTGGAAAATGTATCTAGATATGGAGAGACGATTTTGACTGCACAGTTGTTTTCTAGAAACAAGCTGTGGATGTTACTGAGTGAAAATTGCAAACTGCCATTGTGGTTGGTGCCTATACAGTGCAGTCACCAATACATTGTAGTCACCAGTACGTTGTGATGCCCAGCTCATGCTTCTGGAACACACACCTTTAAATTAAGCAGGCTGTCATCGCTACAGAAATGCCAAACACGTGGATGCTAAATGTGGTTTAGGTACAGTGGGGCTCAGAAGAGAGGCGGCGATGTTTGGATTTGGGAGTGCAGAATTTGCTGAATTTATTTTGGGGGTGAGGAGCTATAGCACTTTTCTAGAGCTTTTGTACTACTAATAACTACTGTGCTACCGTTAACAGATGACAGATCTGAGTGGGGAATTGCTTTTTTGCAGATTGATTTGAATCTTCTGTTGACAACATTTTAGATAACATTTGTGATCACATTTATCCGGCACTCTACACTGAGCACTTACATTGGGGTTTACATCTAAATCTTCGAGTAATGTGATTCAGATAAAATCACCAAAGGATCCATTTAATTTAATAAGAATTACTCTTGGCTCCATCTGGCCTCTGCTTATGGGGGTCCTTTTCAGAGCTGCACAGAACTGTTGTGGACCACACTTTAATGCATGCCTAAAAAGACGGGACACTGCCGGATCATAGGCGGCTAGATGGCATCCACAATGCTTTCATCTGCTTCATTGTGGGGAATCTTCCATTTGAGGTTTCATCTGAATCATGTATTTCAGAGATTTACACAGAAATCTCGATGTAAGCACTCAGGACAGGATAAATGTGCGCCGAACCCTATTATGATCTTTGGGAGGCAGAATAAACAAATCAACAGCGGTTGAAGTATTGGTTTTATTTTTTTATGCCGTTCCTTGTGCAATATAAGTGATTAGGCGACTTTATTCTTGATCGGTGCATTTACAGCGATACCAGATTTATGGTTTTTTTTTAGGTTTGTCTGCTGTCACACACGAAAAGACGCTTTTTAGTGTAAATTCTAATTCTAACAGCTGACACCCAGCACTAGATGCTGAGCGGTCACTAGCGGCTCCCGGCACTTTAACCCCCGAAATACTGTGGATCAAACAAGATCGTAGCATTCCGGAAGCCGGCACAGTGCTGACAGCCCCTCTGCCTTTGGATTGGAGACCCTGCGGCGTGATGTGGGGTCCCGATCATTGCCATGGTGAGCAGATGTCATCATGACGACATCCAGTTCACCAGAGCTAGGAAACTTGCTGATCATGCACAGTGCATGATTAGCAAGTCTCCCTGAGTCAGTGCAGCGCTGACAGCTTCTATGGCATGCAGATGCTGCTTCATTCTGCATGCTATAGAAGCGATCAGCCTGCCAAAAAATGATTGTCCCATAGTGGGACAAAGCAAAAAAAAGTTAGGAAAAAGTAAAAAAAAAAATTTAAATTGTAAAAATATTTTAAAAAAATCAAATATCTTTAAATAAACATTCGTATGAAAAAAAAAAAAAAATCAAAACAATAAAAAAGTACACATATTTGGCATCACCATGTCTGCAACGACCTGACCTATAAAACTGTCCCACTAGTTAACCCCTTTAGTGAACACCATAAAAAAAAGAAAAAGAAACATCAATGCTTTATCATCATACTACCAAACAAAAAGTGGAATAACACGCAATCAAAAAGATGGATATAAATAAACATGGTACCACTAAAAACGTCATCTTGTCCCGCAAAAAACAAGACGCCATACAGCTCGACAGCGGAAAAATAAAAAAGTTATAGCTCTCAGAATAAAGTGATGCAAAAACAAATTTTTTCTATAATTACACTGGGTGCAGAATTATTAGGCAAATGAGTATTTTGATCACATCATCGTTTTTATACATGTTGTCCTACTCCAAGCTGTATAGGCTTGAAAGCCAACTGCCAATTATGTAAATCAGGTGATTTGCATCTCTGTAATGAGGAGGGTTGTGGTCTAATGACATCAACACCCTATATAAGGTGTGCTTAATTATTAGGCAACTTCCTTGCCTTTGGCAAAATGGGTCAGAAGAGAGATTTGACAGACTCTTAAAAGTCAAAAATTGTGAGATGTCTTGCAGAGGGATGCAGCAGTCTTGAGGTTGCCAAACTTTTGAAGCGTGATCACCGAACAATCAAGCGTTTCATGGCAAATAGCCAACAGAGTCGCAAGAAGCGTGTTGATAAAAAAAGGTGCAAAATAACAGCCCATGAATTGAGGAAAATAAAGCGTGAAGCTGCCAAGATACCGTATTTCAGAGCTGCAACGCTACTGGAGTAACAAAAAGCACAAGGTGTGCCATACTCAGGGACATGGCCAAGCTAAGGAAGGCTGAAAAATGACAACCTTTGAACAAGAAACATAAGATAAAACGTCAAGACTGGGCCAAGAAATATCTTAAGACTGATTTTTCTAAAGTTTTATGGACTGATGAAATGAGAGCGACTCTTGATGGGCCAGATGGATGGGCCCAAGGCTGGATCAGTAAAGGGCAGAGAGCACCACTCTGACTCAGACGCCAGCAAGGTGGAGGTGGGGTACTGGTATGGGCTGGTGTTATCAAAAATGAACTTGTGGGACCTTTTCGGGTTGAGGATGAAGTGAAGCTCAACTCACAGACCTACTGGCAGTTTCTGGAAGACACCTTCTTCAAGCAGTGGAACAAGAAGAAGTCGGTATCGTTCAAGAAAAACATGATTTTCACGCAGGACAATGCTCCATCACATGCATCCAAATACTCCACAGCATGGCTGGCCAGTAAGTGTATAAAAGAAGAAAAAATAATGATATGGCCCCTTGTTCACCTGATCTGAACCCCATAGAGAACCTGTGGTCCCTCATAAAATGTGAGATCTACAGGGAGGGAAAACAGCACACCTCTCGGAACAGTGTCTGGGAGGCTGTGGCGGCTGCACGCAATGTTGATCGTAAACAGATCAAGCAACTGACAGAATCTATGGACGGAAGGCTTTTGAGTGTCATCGTAAAGAAAGGTGGCTATATTGATCACTGATTTTTTGATTTTTTTTTTTGTTTTGTTTTTGAATGTCAGAAATGTTTATTTCTAAATTGTGTTGCTGTATTGGTTTACCTGGTGAAAATAAACAAGTAAGATGGGTATATATTTGGTTTTTATTAAGTTGCCTAATAATTCTGCACCGTAATAGTTACCTGCACAAACAGATATCCTTCTAAGATAGCCAAATCTTAAAAAAACCCACTCCAACTTCCAAAAATATTAAGCTTTGATATCTATGAGTCTTTTGGGTTGATTGAGAACATAGTTGTTATTCAATAATAAAAAGAATCCTCTCAAATACAACTTTCCTAATAATTCTGCACAAGGTGTAGTTTTTATTGTATAAAAGCAACAAAACATAAAAAAATATAAATGACACGGAGAATAAAACTGCCTTATCAATTTTGCCACACACGGAATGGTATAACCCCCCCCTCCCCCCCCAAAAAAAGAAAAAATAAATTCATGAATTGCTGGTTTTTGCTCTGTCTCCCAAAAATCAGAATAGAGAGCGATCAAAAGATGACATGTGCCCAAAATGGCACCAATAAAAACATCAGTTCGTCCCACGAAAAACAAGACCTCACGTGACTCTGGGTCAAAATATGGAAAAAAATATAGCTCTCAAAATGTGGTGATACAATAAAAACCATCTTTTAACGTGTGACAGCAGCCAAACAGAAAAACCCGCTATAATGCCTCATTCACGCGTCCTGATATTTCCGGTACTGAAGAGGTCAGTGTCCGTGTGTGTAATACTTGCGGCACACGTGTGGCATGCATGTGCCGCATCAGTACCACAAGGACGGGCGCCAGGGAAGACGCTTTACAGTAAGAGCTGTTCCCCGACCCCGGGTGCTGAACGTGGCTCTCATCATTCTCCCCGTTCTGCCGGCGATCGGCGCAAGCAGGAGAATGATGAGCGTTACATTTAAGTAATAAGAGACAGCAGGCGGCGGCTGATTGGACTATTACTCCCACCAGCCTACCCCTGCTGCTGCTAATAACAGTGACCGCAGGAGCGGCGGATGGGAGTATTCATCTCCGCTCCTGAGCTGTAAATAAATATGGTAATTAAATGAAAAACGGCGTGGGTTCGGCCCTATTTTTGATAACCAGCCAGACAAGACTCACAGCTGGGGGCTGCAACCCTCAGCTGTCAGCTTCAGCAAGACTGGTTATCAAGTATAGAGGGGTCCCCACGCTGTTTAACTATTTAAAAAGTTTAAAAAAACAGCATGGATTGCTAAAGCTCACAGCTGGGGGCTGGTATTCTCAGGCTGATAAGGTGCCTTGGCTATTGACTCCCCCAGCCTAAAAATAGCAGCCCGCAGCTGCCCAGAAAAGGCACATCTATTAGATGCGCAAATTCTGACGCTTTGCCCGGCTGTTCCCTGTAGCAGTGGCAAGTGGGTTAATATTTGTGGGGTTAATGCCACCTTTGTATTGTCTGGTGACATCAAGCCCACAGCTTAGTAATGGAGAGGCTTCTATTAATCACCTATCCATCACTAATCCTACAGTTGTATTGTAAATAAAGACAGACAGAATAAAGTCATTCATTTGAAAAAAATTACACAGACTCCTTCATTAATCTCAATTAATCCATACTTACAACCTGGCCTAATTCCACCGAAGCCCTCGATCACCAAAAGTAAAATAATAACACAATATACCACACCTGTCTGTCGTTGTGTCCCATGCAGTAATCCATGTCTGGGGATAATTAGTCTTCAACCTGTACGGTGCCAAGATGTGACCATCTCAGCTGAAAACCACTGGTGAATGAGTTGCTGGGAATGCGACAGTGACCGGGGGGTGACGTCATAGAAGTTATCTCTGGTCACTAAGCTCTGATAAGATCCCTGCTAGCACCATGAGCGCTCACGGTGCTAGTGGGGACCTCCCCCCCAAAGTAACCGCAGCTGTAAAAAAAAATAAAAAAAAAAAGTGTCATTTTCAGAGACACATAGTTTTGACGTTTTCTCGTTACACTGTTTAATAATGGATTAATTCTTTTTATATAGCGATATATATAGAAATCCGGCAAATGACAACCACAGGGGTCTGCTGCAGCCCTCGGGTTGTCATGCCAACCCATCGGCGACCCTCGGTCATGTGACACGGGAGCCTATGGAAGGGATTAGTGGGGTGCTTCTAGCGCGATCGTGTTAAATGCCGTTGTCAGATTGACAGCGGCATTTAACAGTTTAACAGCTGCGGATGGATCGCATTTCCACCCGCGACTGTTAGGGGCACATGCCAGCTGTTCAAATCAGCCGACATGTGCCAGAAAAAATGTGGGCTCTGCACCGGAGTCCACATCAAAGGGGGAGACCAGACATGCACCGTACATGGTTAATGTTTGTCTGAGGAACGTTCAACGCTATGCTGAATGCAGTGGGGCAGCAAATCAGCAAGATCTGCTGCTGGCAGCTTCCTTTGCAATTGACAACCAATGACTTCCCAAATTGCTCAATGGGAGAAAAGTCCGGAGATGTGTAGGCCATGGTAGAATGTGAATGCCACACAGGCTACTCACAGTTGTACAAGCAACATGCGGCCTGGTATTTTTTTTAAAAAATAGCTCCTTGGATACAGTAATCTTTGTATCAACGGTTCCACTACCAAATCAATGTAATATCCATCGGTTGGTGTACCTGGAATGAAGACTAGAAGAATCCAACTACAGTAGATGAGTTCACAACACACCATCATCCCAGAAGTAGAAACGGTGTAATGTTCTTTCTTGAACGTGTTCCCGTGACCTCTTGCCACCGCTCTCCAAGACTATGATAGTGCAGAGCAAGACAGAGATGGATATCCAGCTCATTTTTGTTTCAGACACCGATAGCCAAAGAATGGCCTGAAGACCACATGGTCACACATCATAACGAGGCATTGACAAAGGAATTTCACACACGTCCTACTCCATGGATTATGGTGTGGGGTGGCATTATGTATGGTAGCCAGCCCCTTCCAGTCTTCATTCCAGATACACCAACATTTTGGCCTTACACTGATTTTATGGTGGAACTATTGGTGTAGCTGTTTCTCCAAAGTGTCTCCCAGGAGCCATTATTTTTAACCCAAGCCAAAGTGTTACTCGTGTTACTGTGAGCAGTCTGTGTGGCCTAAGTATGCTACCATGTCCTTAATCATCTCCACAATAGTCTCACATGGAGCACATTTGGAACGTCATTGGTCGGAAATTGTAAAGGAAGCTGTCAGCAGAAAATCTTGATGATTTACATGCCCAAGTGCATTCAGCGTGGCAGAAGATTCCTTTGATGACCATTAGTAACTTAATTTATAGCATGCCAAGGTGTAAATTGCAGGTATATTGAGCATATGACACTCATACTCAATACTGAGCAAATCTAGATTTTTTTTTTTTAAACATATGCATATGAAAATCACAGGATCAAAAGACATGATCGTTCTAGGACTAGTGAGTATACTCGTTCGGGTTTTCCCGAGCATGCTCGGTGTCCTCCAAGCATTTGGGTGTGCTCGGAGATTTCGTTTGTGTTGAAGCAGCTGCATGATTTGCGGCTGCTAGACAGCCTGAATATATGTGAGGATTCCCTAACAAACAGGCAATCCCCACATGTATTCAGGCTGTCTAGCAGCAGAAAATCATGCAGCAGTGCCTACACAAACTAAATCTCCACGCACGCCCAATTACTCGGAGGACACCAGTGCATGTTCGGGAAAACCCGAGCAACGAGTATACGCGCTCATCACTATCTACGACTTTTACTTCTTGGTGTTACCAATTCAATGTTGAGGAGTGGTGATCAGGTTGAAATCTAAATATTAGGGATGTACATAGAACCTTATATTATGTTCAGTCTGCAGGCCATCAGTCTTGCGTTTTCCATAAGTCCTCCAACTTTTCCTTTTTGGTGATGCATTTTCAATGTTGAGGTGTGTATAATACAGTCAAGTGATTAAATTGTTTATGAGAACTAGCAAAGCTTTTTAGGGCTTGTGCAGGCGACTGTATTATCAATCAGAGTGCGATCCAATAAAATTTATGTTTTATTGGGCCATGTACAGGTCCAAGTTTTTTTTTGTACAGAGCCGGTCTGGGGAAAAAATTGCAGCATGCCAGAGTTTGGTCCAATATTTGAATCTAAAGGCCCCTTTACATTTAGCGATGCACCAGCAATCCGCCACGATATGATCCAGTCAGGATCGCTGGTGCATCGCTAAATGGTCGCTAGTGATCTGCCAAACAGGCAGATCTCACTAGCGATGTAGCGACGCAGCAGCGGTCGTTACTTACCTTTCACACGCAGCGATGATGACGTCCTCCCGCCCGCGTCCACGCGTCGGCGCCAGTAGGAAGCGCCCAACGAGAAATGGACCCGGCCGATCTCTCACGATCAGCGACAGACAGCGGGGGAGCTGGTTGGAGGCAAGTGTCACACATAGCGATATCGCTAGCAATATCGCTGCTGCGTCACAAAATCGGTGACGCTTTAGCGATATTGCTTGCGATATCGCTATGTGTAAAACCCCCTTAACTTGGCCATGAAAGTCACCGAGTCCGTGGAAAATAGAGTACATCTGGATGACAGCCGAGTGCAGTCCAATTTGCACAGACTGAAAGAATGGAGAAGATGGAGAAATTTCTTTTTCATCTTTTCTTCATCCGATACAATTGGAAAGCATCATGCTCACACTTTGGCAGGATGGGATTTGCATAACTGAACAGATTTTCTCGGATGAAAGAATATATAGTCAGCTGCACCTAGCCCAACCGTGTAATTCCGTCTCAGTGGAATTGTTTAATGATGAGCGAACGTGCTCGGATAAGGTGTTATCTGAGCATGCTCAGGTGCTAACCAAGTGACTTCAGCGTGATGGAAAATATATTAGAATCCCCGCAGCTGTTAGACAATCCCTGCATGTGTTGCAGCTGTTGAAGAGCGTGAGACCTGCAGCCGCGGAGACTCAAATATATTTTTCGAGCACGCCGAAGACACTGTTAGCACCCGAGCGTGCTCAGATAACACCTTATCCGAGCACATTCGCTCATCAATATTATTTAGCAGCTCTACAATACATCGTCACTTTCCAAATTTAATTTACAGTAAGCCACCTAGAATGGGTACCCTGAAAAAAAAAAAAAAAAAAAGACCCAAAACACAACTTCTTCTGGCATGCGACTCCCAACAGATTACCGCTGCCATCCATGGGTGACACACTGACAATGGGCAAGTATGGCAAACTTGCCTGCCATTTACATCAACCACTGAAAGTATGGGATTCCTTCTGACTGCGCTTCTCTATATACTTGAGGTTTGCAGTAGAAGTCATGGAACAATTTACATTTTATATAGTTTCCAATGTAATTCCATAGTGCATCTTTAACATATTGCATTTCTTGAATGCAGAGCATAGAATCAGAAGCAGCACCATCATTAAGCAGAGGCATCTTTAATTGATCAAACTTTTTAACATTAAATAGCAAAACAAACAAAAAAAAAATTGTAAAAAAAAAGAAAAGAAAATAAAATGAAATGATAACGTCTCACAGCACTATACACACATCAGAAGCACCAGCACTCAGAATTTTACAGCATTTGGTTCAGAATTATCCGCTGCCAGTAATTAAATACTGTACATCTGTCAGAAACAGGGTGTATAAGATCATTCCTTACATTTTTACCCCCTACAGCTCTGAGATCAAACTCCGCCATTTCTAAGGAGCCAATTGAAAACCTGTTGGGTGGTCATAGCTTAGGAGAAAAAACCCACCCAGCACATTCATTTGTGTACATTACCATAGACAGGAAAGCTAAATGGGTCAATTTAGAAGTCTCTTTAAGATCTCAGAGGTTTAGGGGATACAATGTCTAAAAAAGAAAAACATAATACAAAGCAGTCTATACATGTTTTATATAATATCACACAGCGCATGTCTACAAGGCCCGGTTATCACTCATGCTCTCCTCAATGCATGATAGTAGTGCTTTATTTTGCGTTCAGACCCCTATATAGTACATACACACAGAATATAATCCAGAACTAGAAGAATGGTGACCCTAAAACCAAATATCACATTGGGGACGAGGATTAATGTAAACATGCCAAAATGTAAGGCAGATCATCCTGAAGGCAAACAAGGGTTAACTAAGGAAACATGACTTTGCCTGCATGTTCTCGTCTTCACGGCAGTGGTTTATCATAGTAATACGAATAGAGATCTCATCCTGCTGGTACATCCCTCATAACTGATTAACGGTTATCAGGACATTGCAATGTATCCCCCTGACCAGGCTACGTCCCCTGAAATATTAAACAGCCCTGTCCCCATCAATTAGCTTTTGGCGAGAGGAACAGGATGACAAGCCAAAGTAATTACTGAAAAAAAAAAATGAATTCTTGACTCCCATTATTCAATGCTAGTTTCAAGTCTGGAACCTCTGCAGCTTAGTGCTGGGTGGGCCGTGCGTCACATGATTGCCACAGCAGGACACATAAGTGGCCGGAGGCATCATTTGAGGACTATAATGAGCAGCAATAGAGAAAAAAAATGATGCATATACCTTTATGGATGCAAATTATATCTTACAAGACCAGCCAACTTTACCTGTCCTCTATGTAGTGCTTGTTTCTAGGCCCCCTACCTTTTGATACTGCAAAAGAGAAGAAAGGGTTTAATCTACACCTTTAGCTCAGACACCATTCCGGAAGAGGTCCCCAAATCCCAGAACAATACCTCACGGCTCACATTCAGTAGCATATAGGACTATCAATAAGAAATACCCTTAAGTAAGAGGGTGGTGACAGACAAGGAGGTTCCCACAACCCATTTAGGGTCAGGGTCTCAGGTTGATGCAGTGGATAACGATCTTCTTCCATGAGCAATAATGGTACAATTCTCTGCCCCATAGCAGCAAGGCAGCCCGAGGCATTATGCCAGGAGCAGATAAACTGGACAGAGTAAATGAACAGAACAGCAGAGCAAACAGCAACATTTCAGCCATTATTATTAGGGTTACAATCTTATTTGGTCTCAATAGGAGACCCTAAAGTTTTGGAGTCTTACATTACCCCAGACCTTTTACTTGGGCCTCACTTGGCAGTGTAAAGGATGGGGGAGATAGAATGTATATGATGAAGGCATGTGGAGGGGCAGGGGAAAAACAAAAATCCTGCCCACCAAGTCCCTCACTTCTACAACGGTAATGTCAGTCTTCCTGCACGGGGCTCCAGGATGCCAGCTTCCAAGAGTGCAACCTTGTATTGCCCTAGAACACCCTGGATGCTTTTGATAAAGCCCTTGGATAGAGGGAACAATGGAAACCCAATGTCGGGGCAGCCTCGCTTGTCAGGCAGAAAACTGCGGTAGCTCTTTCTGCGTTTCTTTGGTTTCACGTTTGGCTGAGCCCCTCCTGTTGCTCCTCGTAGCTCTTCTGCAGGGCTGGTGTTACTCACCACAACCCCCTTACCAAAATTCTCCAAGTCAGAATAACGTGGGGCTTCTCCAGGAGAAGCAGTAGAGGCTCCACATCCAGAATCGTCCAGGTCCTTGGAATTTAATGTAGGCTCGGGCGTGCTTTCAGGTTCAGTGGGACTGTAGGGTACTATACACGGGTGTTCTTGACCATTCGACAACTCGCCACTCTTTTCTACCACAGAGTTGGTTTCAAGCCAAGTTTCTATCCTGTGAGCTAAACGCCAGCCACTGCTTTGAAAGTGCTCCAGGATCTCCTGCTGGAAGACTTCCACAGGTCTCCTCAACATCTGTGTCATTGACTGCACCACTCTGATGAGAGCCATCTCATTGTAGCAGCGACTATTCTCATAGCCTTCCTGTAGCCCGCGGTCACTGTCAAAGCCAGCCTCATTGTAGTATGGCTCATTGACCAAGATGAGACCTGAGAATTGGAAAAAAAAATAAAATTAGCATATTAATCAAAGCAGCATGCTTTCTAAAGGTGTATGGTGTGTAGAGCAAGTGCATTAATATGCTCACTGATCACAGTCTTCTTGGGTTTCCAGCACTGCTCCGCTCCCCTTCTTGCTCACGTGAGCCAGAAATCGCTTTTATACTGAAAGTCTATGGAGTGTAAGAATGAGGTGCTGTAGGCTTACATTGTAAAAGGGACTCCCTGCTCACACACAAAATCCTGTGCGTTCCAGAATTTCAGTCACGTAAGCAGGGCTGGAAGCCGGCGATCAGTGAGTATATTAACATACTTAGGGTACGTGCAGCAGAAAGTTATTCCGCAAGCACTCATAAGTTGGCGCTAATAATGATGTGTAAAATATGCATGTTTTGACATGTTTTTGCATATAAAAAAAAAAAAAAAAAAAAAAAAGTATGTTTCCCCATTCATTAAAATAGGTGAAAAATGCTGGAAAAAAGCCGAAAGAATTTATGTACTGCAGATTAGAATCTGCTTCAAATTTGCAAAAATAAGCAACGTGTGCATAAGATGTCAGATCTCACTCACTGCTGGGACAGTAAATGTGTTCATCACAGAAAGAACACGGCTTGTGAATATAGCCTTATACTACACATATGGTTTAGGAAATAAAAAAAAATTCCTAGGAGAGCTCCTGTAAAGCCATTTCCAAATGTCAACATTTTAGGAAAGCTTTAAACCCACCTTGAATTGATATTAGGACCTGAAGCAGACTAGACTTGCTTGTCCATCTCTCCGTACCCTATTGAATAATAGATAAACAGATCACTGCAGACAATCAGTATTACCAGGATCTGAAAGACACATATGTAAACTTATTTGCTTCAGTAGGGTTACTATTGTATGATATGAAGGGTTGACACCTGGTCACAGACCCATTCATCTTCCTGCACTATGCTAATGAGTCTAGTTGAACCCTTATGCCAATTGAATTAATTTATGCAGGCAAAATTTACCCAAGCACATTCAACCTTGTATTTTCCACAGCTTCCAAGTGACTGTTGTCTTTTAGAATACCTTTTTAGCAGGAACAGTCAGAGACAAGTCTTAAAGGGGTTGTCTGGTGAAGGGGAGTGATCACCTCGCCGAAGGATAGATCAAAACTCAGATCAGTGGCTGTTCAACAGCTGGAATCCCCACTGATCGTCAGAAAGGGGGCTCTCTCATCCCCATTGGAATGGAGCAGCACTGAAATGCACGACTGCTAGTCTATTCATAGTCTATGTGACTGCTGAGTGCTGTACTCCGGTTTTTCTAGCAGCTCCACAAAGAATGAATGATCAGGAGTCAAGTATGTGATTTCAGCTCCATTGTAACAAAAAACCACCAAAAACAAATCAGAACTTGTTGATGAGGTCAGTGTCGGTCCCACCAATGTATGAATTATCACCAGACCTGCAGAGTGGCGATAATTCCTTTTCACTGCACAAACTACAAAATCTTTTTTTCAGTTTCAACAACGCCTAAGCATGATGGAGCTACCACTACAACAGCATTAAAGGGAACCTCTCATCAGTTTTGGTCGACATGTTATGGCTAATACCTTTCAGGGCTGATATACAGAATTCTACAAATGCTGTATATCAGCCCCCAACCCGACCTGGAAGAGAAGAAAAAGAACTTTTATTATACTCACACGGGGGGGCGGTCAGGTCCAAGGGGTGTTGCTGGTCCTGGTCCGGCACCTTCCATCTTCATGCGATGCCGTCCTCGTTTCGTGTGGATGATGCGTCCCTGAGTCATATACACAGTCTCCTCGGCATTGCGCTCCTGCACAGGCGTACTGATTTGCCCTGTTGAAGGCAGAGCAAAGTACTGCAGTGTGCAGGCGCCGGGAAAGGACAGAGAGGCCCAGCGCCTGTGCACTGAAGTGCTTTGCTCTGCCCTCAACAGGGCAAATCAGTATGCCTGCGCAGGAGCGCGACACGCAGCAAGCAGGAGGGCGGCTTCGTATGAAGATGGGAGGTGCCGGACCAGAACCTGCGACACCCCCCAGACCGGACTGCCCCGCAGGAGAGTATAATAAAAGTTATTTTTCTCATCTTGCAGGTCGGGTTGGGGGCCCGATATAGGGTATTATAGAATACTGCATATAAGCCCTGAAAGGTGATGGCCGTAACTTATATCGGCCAAAACTGATGACAGGTTCCCTTTAATATGGTTGCCTTTTCATCTTTGGATAATATAAGGCAATTTCAGCAGTTCCAAGTCTATGTAAAGAATAAGTTACCTTTCCTATCCAGGTGCCCAGAAGACTAACACACACTTTCCCATTGTCATAAAGGTTTGGATTCAGCCTTCCACTGCATTGGGACAAATAACGGAAAAGTGGTGGCACGGCAGGATAGATGTTGGGCAGCTGAATGTCAAACAAAAACAAGCCATCTTCATATGGAGTTCGAGTGGGACCCTTTATAAAGGCAGAAAACAGGTCCTAAAAGGAAAGACACAAAGCATAAGTGAACATGGAGCAATAAATCTACTGACCGCACATAATTTACATTTGGACTAACGATCTAATCCTCGCAGATAAAAGAGTTGTCCGGTGCCACTCAAGTCACTTGCACCATTAGCAGTGGTCGTGCAACGGTATTATTTCTTAACAAAGTACATACCTGCATCCCAGCAGGTGTGTGCAGTTACAAGGTCATGGAGAAGTGAGCATCATTGGAGAACCCCTACAACATGCTAGCCCTTATGGTAGTGGTCCCCAACCTTTCCCACCTTAAGAGCCAAATTCAACTTTGAGAGATAGTCATGTGCAACATCAAGAACCTCCCCCCCCATATAGTGACATCCAGTTCTCAGCCTCCTCTCACCCCCCACAGTAGTGACATCCAGAGCCAACCATTACCAAAATAGATCACACCACGACCCTGTGGCGTCCTCCCTTTCAGGCAGTATGCCAACATCTAGGGGGTCCCATCTTCGCAAATATTTGGTAGTCAGGCATCAAGCACTCCCTCCACACTATTGCCTTCAGTTTCAAGCAAACATCTAAATGGCAGCATCATCGTAGCTTTAGCTTACAATATTACCCTATTACACCCGCATTCAGAAGATGTGCATTTGCTTTTTCATGCAGGACTATTCACTAAAGTCCCTATCTGGAGACATGCTCTTCATTACTGTTTGCTAGACCCTGTAATGAGTCACCAAGCTGGCAATCCACATGCGACTCCTGAGCTCCTGCCTTATGGAGTAGCAGACACCCAGAAACAATCTTTTAGGACTGCCGTGAATGCAAGAAAACAAGATGGCTTAAGTGTTTTTAACATTCAATCAAAATGCACAGAAAAAATATTTCAATGGCATTTTTTTTTTTTTTTAAATTCGTTTATTAATCCATAGACAGGGTATACAATATGCAAACTGGCAAATAATGAGAAATACCATATAAAGCGTATATGTTTCACATAGCATTAATTCCAAGTAGTATGTGTATACCGGTTGCTTACAGAATAAAACAATGTCAATTACCTTACATTAATCTTCATGGTATTATTCAACAATAAAGCCTGTCAAACCTCTAAACCATTACTATAACTACAAAACAACAACTATTTGCAGCCTGCGTCCACATAATTAGCTCTTTATCATGCGATATCTCCATCCTACAAAGTGAGATGAGAGGAATTCCACCTCTCCCATATCTTCTCAAATTTACCTGGGCATCCCCTGTTTTGGTACAGCGTACGCTGGTATGGTACACTCGAGTTTACCAATTCGATCCAGGCCCTAAGGGAGGGACCCGAACCTCCCATCCACGGCAGTGCCAGTACCTTTCGTGCCATAAACTACATCTCCGGCAAGAAAATCCCTGTATAGTGTCCCCACGTCTCGTCGTCCCACACCCCAAACAAACAAACTAATGGCTCAAGGGGAACAGGAATTTGTACCAGGGAAGTTAATAATGATGTCACCTCCTTCCAATAATGTGCTATAATTGGACACTGCCAGATCAAGTGGATAAAGTCTGCATCTAATGTATGGCATCTCAGACATTCCGAAGATTGGAATCGGCCCATCTTAAAAAGTCGAGTCGGATTCAAGTATGATTGGTTTATAATGTATAGTTGTACCATCCTGTTAATGGAAGGAGACACCTTAGTCAGCGATTCCAAGATTTCCTCCCACTCCTCTCCCTGTGTATCAGGGATGAGCCTTTCCCATTTCCCCCTAACCGAGCATATGGCGGATTCCACCCCTACTGACAGCATGTATGTGTACGAGACCCTGGGGACCCTGTGATTTGAGAATACCTATCAAGGGTAGAGACGAGATAGCATTATTCACACCCACATATCTCACGTGCGATTGAAAGGCTGATCTCAGTTGCAAATATCGGAAGAATTGCGACCTCGGAACATCGCATTTCGCTTGTAATTGTTCAAAAGATAATAGTGTACCGCAGTCACATAAATCCCTTATCGTGGAAACATTGCACTGAGACCAGGATTCAGCAGACGAGTGGACAAGTAGTGCCGGAAAAACAGGATTTTTGAGTTGCTTACCGTAAAATATGTTTCTCGGAGCCTTCCTTGGGGGGACACAGAGACCATGGGTGTACGCTGCTTGCCACTAGGAGGCTGACACTATGCACAAAAAAAGGTTAGCTCCTCCTCCGCAGTGTACACCCCACCGACCGGCAGGAAATTCCTCAGTTAATGAGAAAGCAGTAGGAGAAGTAACAGAATAGGTTGAAAAACAGAACAGACAACTCAACTGTAAATAACCAACAAACATAAGAACAGGAGTTGTAGAACATGGGAGGGTGCTGTGTCCCCCAATGAAGGCTCCGAGAAACAGATTTTTCGGTAAGCAACCCAAAAATCCTGTTTTCCCTATCGCTTCATTGGGGGACACAGAGACCATGGGACGTCCCAAAGCAGTCCCTGGGGCGGGAAAACAAACTTCCATCAGGCCTGCGGACTCACCACCGCTGCCTGCAGGATCTTTCTACCTAGGCTGGCATCCGCCGAAGCGTAGGTGTGGACCTTGTAGAATTTCACAAATGTGTGAACCGATGACCAGGTTGCAGCTTTGCAAAGCTGCAGCGCGGAAGCTCTGCGGCGCACCGCCCAGGAGGCACCCACTGCCCGGGTAGAGTGAGCTCTAATTCCCGGAGGGGCCAATCGATGTTTGACCCGGTAGGCCTCCAAAATTGCCGATCTGATCCAGCGAGCAATAGTAGCTTTGGAGGCCGGCTGACCTTTCCACGACCCATCTGGAATGATGAAGAGAGAGTCTGTCTTCCGCAAAGAAGTCGTCCTAGCTAGGTAGACCTTCATCGCCCTGACCAAGTCCAGCTTGTTCAAGGAGCGCTCCCGAGGATGAGTTGGACCCGGACAAAAGGACGGGAGAACAATATCCTCATTCAGGTGGAAAGTGGACACCACTTTAGGGAGGAAAGAGGGCGGAGGCCGCAGAACTACCTTGTCCTGGTGGAGTACCAAGAAAGGAGAGCGGCAAGAGAGGGCTGCCAATTCCGACACACGCCGGATGGAGGTGATGGCTACCAGGAAGGCTACTTTCCATGAAAGGAGGGATAGGGAAACTTCCCTGAGAGGTTCAAAGGGAGGACCTTGCAGAGCCTCAAGAACCAGATTAAGATCCCAAGGATCTACGAGCGCTCGGTACGGAGGAGCCGTATGAGCCACTCCTTGAAGGAAGGTTTTGACCGGAGGACGGGAGGCCAACGTCTTCTGAAATAAAATGGACAGCGCCGAAACTTGACCTTTTAAGGAGCTGAGGGCAAGGCCTGCATCAAGCCCTGCCTGAAGAAACGCCAAGACAGAAGGGAGCGAAAAATGCATGGGCGGAATGTCGTTGGACTCGCACCAAGTGAAATAGGCCTTCCAGGTACAGTAATAAATTTTGGAAGACGATGGCTTTCTGGCCCGGATCATAGTATGAGTAACTCGATCCAAAAAGCCTGATAGTTTCAAAACCTCAGTTTCAACAGCCACGCCGTTAAATTGAGCGGCCGAGAATTGGGGTGGCAAATCGGACCTTGAGACAGCAGATCTGCCCTGTCTGGAAGCTTCCAGGGGGCGTCCGCGAGAAGGTTGACGATGTCCGCGAACCAAGACCTTCTGGGCCAATTCGGTGCGATAAGAATGACTGGAATTCCTTCCGCCTTGATTTTCTTCAACAGCCTGGGAAGAAGAGGCAGGGGAGGGAATAGGTAGGGTAGCTCGAACTACGACCAAGGAATGGCCAGAGCGTCGGCGCCCACTGCGAGAGAAATTGGGCAAAGGGAACCGCCTCTGTCGCCGCCACCATCTTTCCCACGACTTTCATGGTTGTCCGGAGAGATGGAAGTCGTATGATCTGCAGCGATCGTACATCCTGCTGCAGGGAGCAAATCTTTTCTCGTGGGAGAAAAACCCTCGATCGACGAGTGTCGAACAATAGACCCAGACACACAAGACGTTGTGTCAGAACAAGGCAGGACTTCTTTTTGTTGATGAGCCACCCGAAATTGGACAAGGTGTCGAGGACGATGGTAAGACTTTGGTGAGCTTGATGAAAGGATGAAGCTTTGATCAGAATGTCGTCGAGGTACGGAAAGAGAACGAGACTTCTGATTCTTAACAAGGCCATCAACGCCGCCATGATCTTCGTAAATACTCTGGGTGCGGTGGCGAGACCGAACGGCAGTGCAACAAACTGGTAATGTTCCTGGCGAATCACGAAACGTAGGAATTTCTGATGGCCGGAGAAGATGGGAACATGTAGATAGGCATCTTGAATGTCTATTGAACACATGAACTCCTGCGTCTCCATGGAAGCGATTACCGACCGAAGAGACTCCATTCGGAAATGACGCAGTCGGACTCTCTTGTTGAGTAACTTGAGGTCCAAGATGGGGCGAACTGTACCGCCTTTTTTCGGCACCACAAACAGGTTTGAATAAAACCCTGTGAAACGTTCTGATTCGGGAACGGGCACAATCACTCCAGAATAGAGGAGAGAGGCGATGGACGCAAAGAACCCTGGAACTAAGGCAGGATCTTTTGGAGGTCGGGACTCGAAGAAACGATCCCGGGGACGAGAAACGAACTCTATCTTGTATCCTGATGATACAACTTCCCTGACCCAAGCATCCTCTACTGAAGCAAGCCAGACGTCTCTGAAGAAAAGGAGGCGTCGACCTCCCAATTGGGAAGGACCCTCGGGAGTTCGTTGATCTGCCCTGGGAGGAGTGAGATCGCCAGGAGGGAGTGGGTCTGAAGGACACCTTTTTCTATCCTGGCGTGCCTGCGCTCTCTGTTGGTTAGAGGAATTGTCTGCCGTATTGAAACGGCGGAAAGACCGAAAAGGCCGAAACTGACGTCTTAGCGGAGGTCTGCGAGGCTTGGACTGAGGGAGGAGGGAACTCGTGCCTCCAGTGGCGTCTTTAATAATCTGGTCCAGCTGGGATCCGAAGAGACGCGCTCCCTGAAAAGGCAGATTGGTAAGGGACTTTTTCGAAGACAAATCTGCCTGCAAAGCCTTGAGCCAAATCGTACGACGGATTGCCACAACGTTGCTTGACGCCTGGACTGCGCAAGACGCGGCATCCAAGGAGGCAGAGAGCAGATAATCCCCTGCATGGGAGATCTGGTTGGCTAGTTCGGCCAATTGCTCTGGTTGGGCCTTATCTAGGATGCCCTGGCGGAGATCCTCTGCCCAAGTGGCTATGGCCTTCGCTACCCAAGATGAAGCGAAGGCTGGGCTTAGCACCGCTGCGGCCGCTTCAAATGTTGACTTTGCTAAAGATTCTATAATTCTATCATTAGAATCCTTTAGCGACGCCACACCTGAAATCGGGAGGACTGTGTTAGACAGTCTGGACACGGGTGCGTCTACCGAGGGGGAAAGCAGACCAGTTGTCGGTGAGCTCTTTGGCAAACGGGTACAGCACGCCGAGGCGCTTCCCTCTTTGAAAATCGCCTGGTCGGATTCTCTCTATCCCTGGTAAGGATCTTGCCAAACTCAGAGTGGGAGGCGAAGACCCTGGCAGGTGTTTCTGCCAGTCTGAACGAAACCTCCTGTGCTGAGGATTTCGCAGGGGAGTCTGAGATTTTGAAGGTGTGGTTAATCGCAGCAATGAGGTTCTGTACCGTAACCTTCATGTCCGCGTCCTGGTCCGAATCTAGCTCTAAGATCTCTTCGGATGGCACATCCGAGAACGCTTCACCTGACTCGGGTGAGGAGGCACAGGAGGGCGACAGCTGGGAAGGACTATGTGGGGATGTGAGGTCAGGAGGGGATCCCGGCCGGAGATCCTGTCTGGGCCTTTTGCGGCTTCTGCTGGCTGGCTCAGATGGAGCTTCATGTGACCTGCTGGACCCTGCAGAAGTGTCCAGGGGCAACTTATCAAGGACGGCTACTAGGGACTGAGACACCCTGGTGAGGTCTGCCACAGATTGAGAAAGAGACGATGCCCAACCAGGAATGGGGGTTTTCGCTTTCACGTGGCACATTAGATGGCTCCTGGACGGGGTCATGCTGAATGGGATTGCTGCAGTCCAGGCAGAGGGGAGTAGGCTGACCTGAGGGAAGTTTGCGATTGCAAGAGGAGCAAACGAAGAACTGGACTAGAGAGACCGTGGGGGCCGGCGGGCGGCCTCGCTCAGCTTTAGAGTTAGGCATAATGAAGGAAGAAAGGAAGGACCCTGAAGAAATGCCGGAAGGTTGGGGGACAGAAGGCAGAGGAGGGTGTCAGTCTGCAGTTGCAGAGTTACTCACGATCCGGTGTCCCCAAAAGTGCTGATACACAGCTCGTCTGAAGATGCAGGGCCCCAGCAGAGGAGAACTTGGGACCCTCTGTGTCCGGCTGACAGACTGAGAAAATGGCGGCAGCCTGAGGATAAACGCGCACCTTCACACGAAGATGGGCGGAGCTAGCTGCTGAGCCAAGGAAGGTACCGCCCGCTGCCCACCGCAGGCTCTGAGAGGCAGTGGGTGGTCCTAGAACGGGCGGGAGAGAAGCCCGCCTATGAGAGAGAGTGGGGGGCGTGGCTGCGACGTCAGAGAAGGCCCGAAATGAAGCCGGGGACTAAATTAATGGCGGCGGCCGCCTGTCAGCGCGGGTCGGCGCAGAGGTCTCGCAGCGTCGCCGCGGCCACCTCCCTACCTATCACCGCTCGATTCCTGTGCTACCCCTGCCGAACGCAGGAGAAAGAAGGAGGTGGGGAAGCGTAGAACAAGGCCCGCGCAACGGCCGGGGCCTGTACGGATGCGGCTGCCGTCGGGAGGCGCAGGCGGCGCAGAGACCCTGAGTGCTCCCTTGGCGACTGCTCCCAAGATTCCGGGAACCGCCAGGGGGCCGGACTGCATACTCACCCCGTGATCCGATTGCAATAAAGGTACCTGATGTATCCCACGCTGTCTACGTCTTTTGTGGTATCCGCGCCTCATCCGACCGACAGGCTCTGGTAGGCGAGTGGGTGGAAGGCGGGGGGCGAGAACTCTCCGGATTGCTGGCATGCACCCGTGCTAAGCTGTGGTCCTGCAACGGAGAGCTATGAGGATACGGGGTGGCAGTACACACCGTACTCAGTCTCTTTGTGGGAGTACAGTTGTGACCATTCACACTATATCCCTCTGGAAACCTGAAAATAAACGACGCACATCGAGGTAGATAGGGGTCTAATGAAAGACCCGTGTCCACCTCCTACTGACACTAAGCTAAACTGAGGAATTTCCTGCCGGTCGGTGGGGTGTACACTGCGGAGGAGGAGCTAACTTTTTTGTGCATAGTGTCAGCCTCCTAGTGGCAAGCAGTGTACACCCATGGTCTCTGTGTCCCCCAATGAAGCAATAGAGAAAGATGGATTTTTGGTTCTTACCGTAAAATCTCTTTCTTGGAGCCTTCATTGGGGGACACAGATTACCATGGGTGTATGCTGCTGCTGCTAGGAGGCTGACACTATGCAAAACAAGAAAATTAGCTCCTCCCCGGCAGTATACACCCACCGACAGATACCAAGTACCTCAGTTGGTGAGAAAGCAGTAGGAGAAGCCACGGAACTTTAAACATATGTACCAACCCAACAAGGAGCTCAAAGCCCAACACGGTACAACTTAAACAGGGAGGGTGCTGTGTCCCCCAATGAAGGCTCCAAGAAAGAGATTTTACGGTAAGAACCAAAAATCCATCTTTCTTTATCGCCTTATTGGGGGACACAGATTACCATGGGACGTTCCAAAGCAGTCCCAAGGGCGGGAACAGCAAAAAGGAACGAAAGAACCGGAAAGGCTTAGGTCGGCCGGTGAGCCACCTCCGCCTGCAGAACCTTCCTACCAACAACTGCATCAGACGAGGCCTGGGTATGAACCCTGTAAAACCTCGCAAAGGTGTGCAAGGATGACCAGGTTGTGGCCCTGCAATTTTGCAGAGCCGAAGCCTGATGACAAACTGCCCACGAAGCCGCCACAGCTCGGGTGGAGTGAGCTCTCACTCCCGGAGGGGGCCGTTTTTCCTGAAGTCGATATGCTTCCTGAATGGTAGAACGAATCCAGCAAGCGATCGTGGATTTGGATGCCGGAAGCCCTTTCCGGTGACCTTCTGAGATGACCAGCAATGAATCGGACTGACGAAGTGAAGCGGTCCTAGCGAGGTAGACACGCAAGGCTCTAACAACATCCCATTTGTGGAGCGACTTCTCAAGAGGGTGAGAAGGAGCAGGACAAAACGATAGAAGAACGATATCCTCGTTGATGTGAAAGGAGGAAACCACCTTTGGAAGAAAGGAAGGAACGGGCCTGAGGACGACCTTATCCTGATGGAGCACCAGATAAGGAGAATGACATGACAAGGCCGCTAACTCTGAAACTCTTCTGATGGATGTAATGGCGATCAAAAAGGTTACCTTCCATGACAGAAGTGAGAAAGGAATGTCCTGGATGGGCTCAAACGGCGCCTTTTGAAGAGCGCCAAGAACGAGATTGAGATCCCACGGTTCTATTGGTGAATGATAAGGAGGAGCCACATGAGCGACTCCTTGGAGGAACGTCTTAACCTGCGTTAAGGAAGCGAGCTCTCTTTCAAAGAGGATAGACAAGGCAGAAACCTGGCCCTTGAGGGTACTGAGAGACAGACCCGAATCTAAGCCAGACTGGAGAAAACCCGCACCAACGGAAAAAAGCCTTCCAATGCCTATGGTAAATGCGGGAAGAGGCCGGCTTCCTGGCTTTGATCATTGTCTGAATCAGCTGGTTGGAAAAACCTGATTCTCTTAGGATTGCGGCCTCAACGGCCATGCCGTTAAATTCAGAGACCGAGAATTCTCGTGGAAAAGGGGGCCTTGCGAGAGAAGATCCGGACGGTCTAGAAGCCTCCAGGGAACGTCCGCGAGCATGTTCACCAGTTCCGCATACCAAGGCCTTCTTGGCCAGTCTGGAGCCACAAGAATTACTGGAACGCCTTCCGATTTTATCTTCTTGACCACTCTTGGGATCAAGGCAAGAGGTGGAAAAAGATAAGGTAGTTGGAACTGGGACCACGGAATTACTAGGGCGTCGCAAGCGACGGCTAGAGGGTCCCTGGACCTGGCTACGAAGTGCGGAACTTTGTGGTTCATCCAAGGTGCCATGAGGTCGACGTCCGGATAACCCCAGCGCTTGCATATCTGATCGAAGACTGAGGGATGGAGAGTCCATTCGCCTGACGCTAGGTCTTGACGACTCAGAAAGTCGGCTGCCCAGTTTTCCACCCCTGGAATGTGAACGGCGGAGATTGCTGGGACGTAACGTCCCGCCCAGCGCAGAATCCTGGCCACTTCTGACATGACTTGGCTGCGCGTGCCGCCCTGATGGTTTATGTACGCCACAGCCGTGGCGTTGTCCGACTTAATGCGGATCAGCTGCCGACGAGAAGGGGTTGCCAGCGAAGAAAGGCCAGAAAGATTGCTCTGATCTCGAGCAGATTGATAGGAAGAAGAGCTTCCTGTGGGTTCCACTGTCCTTGGGCCGTCCTCTGAAGAAAAACCGCTCCCCAGGCTGGCAACGGTGGTGATGACTTGCCCCTGAAGCGGGAGGAAGGACCTCCCTTGGAGGACTGACGTAGACCTTGTCCACCAAGTGAGGGATTGCCTCACTTTGAGAGGAAGGAGAATGGGCCGGTCTAAGGACCTCGTCGTCTTGTCCCAGACTGAAAGGAGGGACAGCTGAAGAGGGCGAAGTGAAACTGTGCAAAGGGCACTGCTTCCAAGGAAGCTACCATCTTCCCCAGAACTTTCATGCAGAATGGAAGGGGAATGGGCGTTGGCTGTTTGAGGACTCGAATCCCTTTGAACAGAGACGCAAATTTTTCCCTCGGAAGAAACACCCGGGCCAGATTTGTGTCGAATTCCATGCCTAACAAGGTCAGACGCTGAGTGGGGCTGAGAATGGACTTTTCTTTGTAGACTAACCATCCGAGACGGCCGAGAGTATCCAGGGTTATCTGAAGACTTAGGAGACAGTCTTGACGGGACAAGCCCTTGATAAAGAGATCGTCCAGATAAGGAATGATGAGAATGCCTCTAGATCGAAGGATGGCCATGACCGTCGCCATCAGTTTCGTGAAAACACGGGGGGCGGAGGCTAGGCCGAAGGGAAGAGCCGTGAACTGGTAATGACTTTCCTGAATCGCAAACCTGAGATATTTCTGATGCTGCAACCAAACAGGGATGTGAAGATAGGCATCCTGTATGTCCACAGAGCAGAGAAATTCTCCGGGCTCCATTGAGGCCATCACCGATCGAAGAGACTCCATTTTGAAGTGAAGAATCTTCACGTGAGCAATTTGGGGTCCAGGATTGGCCGCAGGGAGCAGTCTTTCTTCGGGATTACGAAGAGATTTGAGTAGAACCCTGAAAAACCGTTCGTCTGAGGGAACGGGAACAATCACTCCGGCGGAAAGAAGGGAAGAGACGGCCTGAAAGAATCCTGGAATGTGGGACCGTTGTCTTGGAGGTCGAGACAGGAAAAAACGCCTGTCTGGCGGGGAAGAAAATTCGATCTTGTAACCGGATGCAATGATTTCCCTGACCCAAGCGTCGTCGACAACCAACAGCCAAGCGTCCACGAAAAAGGAAAGTCTGCCTCCCACCCTGGAAACACTTCCAGGTGGGGGTGCCCCGTCACTTGGAGGCAAACCTACCGGAACGGACACCTGAGGACCTGGAGTATTGTCCTCTAGATCTCCAGCGGGGAGCGGGCTTGTAAGATGGTTTCTTCTGCTCTCGCTCCCTAGATGCGGAAGGGCGCTCTTGCTGGACAGATCTCTCTGTGGACGAGAACGGACGAAAAGGTCTAAAGGGCCGAAAACCCTTTCTGTTAAAAAGGCGTCTTGGTCGAGACTGGGGGAGGGAAGTACTTTTACCCCCAGTGGAATCGGAAATTATTTGATCCAGCTTGGCCCCAAAGAGCCTAGAACCATGGAAGGGCAGATTGGTGAGTGACTTTTTAGAAGTGGTATCCGCATTCCATGACTTTAACCAAAGACCTCGGCGTACAGCCACTATATTGCTGTTAGCCCTTGCTACGCAACCGGCCGCATCTAAGGCGGCGGCCAAAAGGTATTTACCCGCATGTTTAATTTGGTATGCCAGAACTTCCAACTCGTCCTGAGGGGCAGCCGACAGAATGCCCCTGCGAAGAATTTTTGCCCAAGCTGAAATGACTTTTGCCACACAGGCAGAAGCAAAAAATAGGGAAGAAAGAGGCGCCGGATGCTTCAAAGAGGATAGACGAGAAACTGGTGGGTCCACTTCGGGAGCTTTCGTCCATTTTGTAAGAAGGTCCGCATCGAATGGATACAGGACGTCTAAGTACCTGCGGCCTGAGAAGCGCTTCTCAGGGGGCTCCCAGTGTTTGGATAAAGTGGTCTCGAACTCCATGTGGTTAGGAAAGTTTAGGGAGGAAGGTTTTGCTCGTTTAAAGGGGACGGAGCCATCCTGAAGAGGAGCTTTATCTTTCTTTATTTCGAGCGTTTTGAAAATGGCCGATATGAGACTATCGACCATGTCCTGAGACTTAGACATGTTATCTGCGTCTGAGTCAGATCCCGTCGTTTTCTGACGAGGGAAACGAGAAAAGCAGCCTGGGTGGAGCGGACGGACCTTGCGAGCTGGAAGACGAGCTAGAGGTAACGCGCTTCCTAGCAATCCTATCCGGCCTGTCCCTGTGGAGGTCGCGGTCAGGTGCAGACGACTCACCGTGAGAGGCGGTCGGAGCACAGGTGGCTGAAGATAGTTGCATAAGACGTTCCAAGACCTGGACCAGGGACTGAGAGACATTGCAGCAGCCCACTATGGAGGAGGGGGGGTGCGCTCATCCCGGGACTCGGGGTGCTCCGGTGGGGCAGACATCCGGAAGGACTTCCGGACGGCCAGAAGGGAGACAACTGCCCTGACGCCCGCTTCTTTTTGCAGTGCGCGCAGGCGTAGAGGGTAGCGGAGGGTCTAGGGTAAGGAGCCCCTGCAGAGTAGGACATATGCAAGGACTGCAGAATTACTGCGGCCAGTATCTGAATAGGGAGTACTGCCGCGGGGGCAAAAATTAGGGGCTCAGAAAAAAATAAGAGCCTACCGTTACCAGCACCGTTAACTGATGTGCAGCAGAACAGCAGAAGAGTCCCCCAAGCTGAGATCCCTGGCGTGTGTCACACGAGGAATCAGGGAGGCGCAGGACCTTAGAGATGGGCGGCGCTGGGCGGCAGCGCTGCGCGATTGGCTGAGACCTGCGGGGGGGGTTTCATAAGTAGAGAAAGGGTCCATGAACAGAGCGCAGTCCTGTGACGGACTGAGGAATGGCGCCAACAAAGCGCGCGCTCTGCAGTGGGCGCGCACCGGAGCAGAACAGAAAGTGAAAGTAAAATCAGCGCCGCGCCGGTTTCTGCCCCCGCAGCCCTGATCCTGGCGCGATGAGCCCGTGACGGCGCGGTGGATGAGGGAGGTAAGGGAGAGAGGCCCCGCTGCCTGCTGCTTCAGGGAAGGGCACCCAGCGTGGGAGCTGAGAGGCGCGCGGCTGCAGAGAGGCGCGCGGCTGCATAGAATGGGCGGGAAATTCAAAGAAGACTCTGCTACCAGACTGTAAGGAGTGTGCATTGGACTGATGGTAGCGCTTTTGGCTGCTTACCTGACGTCCACATGCTTCCTGAAGAGGATGACCACAGGGGCCCGCGATGAGTGGGTGCCGCTGGGAATGAATGTCCTCTGCCCCGCACTCTCTCTGGATAGTGCAGAAGACGGCGCCAAACCTTTCTGCCTGCAAGGGATAGTCACCGCCGGTGACCGCCGTCTTCCTCTCAGCCCTGTCCTGGGAGAGGGGTGAGGAGGGGAATTGGCTAGGACCCGCCACCTGAAGTCAGCCCGTAGCACCCGAGGGTGATAGGGAAAGGGTCCTGCCTGCGGTCCTGAGAGTTGCGATGTGGGTAACACCACATTGCTCGCTCAGCCGCATGATATGGGAAAGCAGGGTGAACATTTACCCCCTGTTTCCCGGTGTAGAATCTGGAAAATAAATGGGAAAAGATTAATACACACACAAAACCTAAAAGAAAATGGTTAGATGCGGATCTGGGGAGATCCCGATCCGCCTCCTACAGACACTAAGCACAAACTGAGGTACTTTGTATCTGTCGGTGGGTGTATACTGCCGGGGAGGAGCTAATTTTCTTGTTTTGCATAGTGTCAGCCTCCTAGCAGCAGCAGCATACACCCATGGTAATCTGTGTCCCCCAATAAGGCGATAAAGAAATAACTATTATTCCATAAGGGCATCTCAGCTATGATATCTCCAAATCCAACCACCCTCTTAATCTGTCTCCACACTAATCTTGCCAGACGTGGGACATTTACCTTCTCCAACTCCAAAAAACCCAATGGGCAGTCAGTACGTGCGGCATGAAGCAAATGGCCTTCAGAGTTAGGAAGATGATTACCGGGCATCCATTTATTTTTAGCTCTGCCCTGTCCAGCCAGATAGCACAGAAGAAAAAAAAAAAAAATCATGCAGTGCTGCCCCTCCCCCCTTTTTTTGGCCTTTGTAGGGTGGACAGCTTGAGTCTTGGCCTGGTTCTCCCCCATATAAAGGACGTAATCTAGGAGTTCAAATTGGTAAAGAAAGACTTAGGCACCACCACAGCACTATGTTGGAGAAAATGGCTGATCTTGGGGAGTAATATCATTTTAACCCCTTCACCCCCAAGGGTGGTTTGCACGTTCATGACCGGGCCAATTTTTACAATTCTGACCACTGTACCTTTATGAGGTCATAACTCTCGAACGCTTCCATGGATCCCGGTGATTCTGACATTGTTTTCTCGTGACATATTGTACTTCATGTTAGTGGTAAAATTTCATTCAAATAACTTGCGTTTATTTGTGAGAAAAACGGAAATTTGGCGAAAATTTTGAAAATTTCGCAATTTTCCAACTTTGAATTTTTATGCCCTTAAATCACAGAGATAAGGCACACAAAAAACTTGATAACTAACATTTCCCACATGTTTACTTTACATCAGCACAATTTTGGAACCAAAATTTTTTTTTGTTAGGAAGTTATAAGGGTTAAAAGTTGACCAGCGATTTCTCATTTTTACAACACCATTTTATTTTTAGGACCACATCACATTTGAAGCCACTTTGAGGGGTCTATATGATAGAAAATACACAAAAGTGACACCATTCTAAAAACTGCACCCCTTAAGGTGCTCAAAACCACATTCAAGAAGTTTATTAACCCTTTAGGTGCGTCACAGGAATTTTTTTGAATATTTAAAAAAAAATGAACATCTAACTTTTTTTCATAAAAAAAATACTTCAGGTTCAATTTTTTTTATTTTACCAAGGGTAACAGGAGAAATTGAACTGCAAAAGTTATTGTGCAATTTGTCCTGAGTACGCAGATACCTGATATGTGGGGGGGAACGACTGTTTCGGCGCATGGCAGAGCTCAGAATGGAAGGAGCGCCGTTTGACTTTTTCAATGCAAAATTGGCTGGAATTCAGATTGGACGCCATGTCACGTTTGGAGAGTCCCTGATGTACCTAAACAGTGGAAACCCCCTACAAGTGACCCCATTTTGGAAACTAGACCCCCCAAGGAACTTATCTAGATATGTGGTGAGAACTTTGAACCCACAAGGGCTTTACAGAAGTTTATAACGTACAGCGGTACAATTAAAAAATCATATTTTTTCCACAAAAATGATCTTTTCACCCCAATTTTTATTTTCCCAAGGGTAACAGGACCCTAAAAGTTATTGTGCAATTTGTCCTGAGTACGCTGATACCCCACATGTGGGGGTAAACCACTATTTGGGCGCATGGCAGAGCTCGGAAGGGAAGCAGCGCCATTTGACGTTTTTGGCTGGAATTGAGATCGGACACCATGTCGCGTTTGGAAAACCCCTGATGTACCAAAACAGTGGAAACCCCCCACAAATGACACCATTTTGGAAACTAGACCCCCTAAGGAACTTATCTAGATGTGTGGTGAGAACTTTGAACCCCCATGGGCTTCACAGAAGTTTATAACATAAAGCCATACAATTAAAAAATCATATTTTTTAAACAAAAATGATCTTTTCACCCTCAATTCTTATTTTTCCAAGGGTAACAGGACCCTAAAAGTTATTGTGCAATTTGTCCTGAGTACGCTGATACCCCACATGTGGGGGTAAACCACTATTTGGGCGCATGGCAGAGCTCGGAAGGGAAGCAGCGCCATTTGACGTTTTTGGCTGGAATTGAGATCGGACACCATGTCGCGTTTGGAAAACCCCTGATGTACCAAAACAGTGGAAACCCCCCACAAATGACACCATTTTGGAAACTAGACACCCTAAGGAACTTATCTAGATGTGTGGTGAGAACTTTGAACCCCCATGGGCTTCACAGAAGTTTATAACATAAAGCCATACAATTAAAAAATCATATTTTTTCCACAAAAATGATCTTTTCACCCTCAATTCTTATTTTTCCAAGGGTAACAGGACCCTAAAAGTTATTGTGCAATTTGTCCTGAGTACGCTGATACCCCACATGTGGGGGTAAACCACTATTTGGGGGCATGGCAGAGCTCGGAAGGGAAGCAGCGCCATTTGACGTTTTTGGCTGGAATTGAGATCGGACACCATGTCGCGTTTGGAAAACTCCTGATGTACCAAAACAGTGGAACCCCCCACAAATGACACCATTTTGGAAACTAGACCCCCCATGGAACTTATCTAGATGTGTGGTGAGCACTTTGACCCCCCCAGTGCTTCACAGAAGTTTACAACGCCCAGGCGTGAAAATAAAAAATTCGTATTTTTTCCACAAACATGATCTTTTAGTCACCATTTTTTTATTTTCCCAAGGGTACCAGGAGAAATTGGACCCCAAAAGTTGTTGTCCAATTTGTCCTGAGTATGCTGATACCCCATATGTGGGAGAAAACTACTGTATGGGCACACGTCGGGGCTCGGAAGGGAAGTAGTGACGTTTTGGAATGCAGACTTTGATGGAATGGTCTGCGGGTGTGATATTGCCTTTGGAGAGCCCCTAATGTACCTAAACAGTGGAAACCCCCCACAAATGACACCATTTTGTAAACTAGACCCCCCAAGGAACTTATCTAGATGTGTGGTGAGCACTTTGACCCCCCCAGTGCTTCACAGAAGTTTACAACGCCCGGGCGTGAAAATAAAAAATTCGTATTTTTTCCACAAACATGATCTTTTAGTCACCATTTTTTTATTTTCCCAAGGGTACCAGGAGAAATTGGACCCCAAAAGTTGTTTTCCAATTTGTCCTGAGTACGCTGCTACCCCATATGTGGGAGAAAACTACTGTATGGGCACACGTCAGGGCTCGGAAGGGAAGTAGTGACGTTTTGGAATGCAGACTTTGATGGAATGGTCTGCGGGTGTCATGTTGCCTTTGGAGAGCCCCTAATGTACCTAAACAGTGGAAACCCCCCACAAATGACACCATTTTGTAAACTAGACCCCCCAAGGAACTTATCTAGATGTGTGGTGAGCACTTTGACCCCCCCAGTGCTTCACAGAAGTTTACAACGCCCGGGCGTGAAAATAAAAAATTCGTATTTTTTCCACAAACATGATCTTTTAGTCACCATTTTTTTTATTTTCCCAAGGGTACCAGGAGAAATTGGACCCCAAAAGTTGTTTTCCAATTTGTCCTGAGTACGCTGCTACCCCATATGTGGGAGAAAACTACTGTATGGGCACACGTCAGGGCTCGGAAGGGAAGTAGTGACGTTTTGGAATGCAGACTTTGATGGAATGGTCTGCGGGTGTCATGTTGCCTTTGGAGAGCCCCTAATGTACCTAAACAGTGGAAACCCCCCACAAATGACACCATTTTGTAAACTAGACCCCCCAAGGAACTTATCTAGATGTGTGGTGAGCACTTTGACCCCCCCAGTGCTTCACAGAAGTTTACAACGCCCGGGCGTGAAAATAAAAAATTCGTATTTTTTCCACAAACATGATCTTTTAGTCACCATTTTTTTTATTTTCCCAAGGGTACCAGGAGAAATTGGACCCCAAAAGTTGTTGTCCAATTTGTCCTGAGTACGCTGACACCCCATATGTGGGAGAAAACTACTGTATGGACACACGTCGGGGCTCGGAAGGGAAGCAGTGACGTTTTGGAACGCAGACTTTGATGGAATGGTCTGCGGTTGTCATGTGCGTTTGGAGAGCCCCTGATGTACCTAAACTATTGAAACTCCCCACAAGTGACCCCATTTTGGACACTAGACCCCCCACGGAACTTATCTAGATGTGTGGTGAGCACTTTGAACCCCCAAGTGCTTCACAGAAGTTTATAACACTCGGACGTGAAAATAAAAAAATCATTTTTTTTCCACAAAAATGATATTTTTGCCCCCAATTTTTTATTTTCCTAAGGGTAACAGGAGAAATTGGACCCCAAAAATTGTTTTGCAATTTGTCCTGAGTAGGCTGATACCCTACATGAGGGGGTAAAACACTGTTTGGGTGCATAGCAGAGCTTGGAAGGGAAGGAGCACCATTTGACTTTTTCAACTCAGAATTGGCTGGAATTGAGATCAGACGCCATGTTGCATTTGGAGAGCCCCTGATGTGCCCAAACAGTGGAAACCCCCAATTCTAACTCCAACCCGAACCCCAACACGCCCCTAACCCTAGCCCTAACCCTAGCCCTAACCCTAGCCCTAACCCTAGCCCTAACCCTAGCCCTAACCCTAGCCCTAACCCTAACCCTAGCCCTAACCCTAGCCCTAACCCTACCCCAACACACCCCTAGCCCTAACCCTAGCCCTAACCCTAATGGAAAAATGGAAATAAATACATTTTTTTTATTTTATTATTTTTCCCTAACTAAAGGGGTGATAACGGGGGGTTTGATTTACTATTTATGGCGGTTTTTATGTTTGGCGGCTGTCGCACGCTAAAAGACGCTTTTTATTGTAAAAATAGTTTTTGCATCACCACATATTGAGAGCTATAATTTTTCCGTATTTTGACCCACCGAGTCATGTGAGGTCTTATTTTTTGCGGGACGAGTTGACGTTTTTATTGGTACCATTTTCGGGCACGTGAAATTTTTTGATCGCTTTTTATTCCGATTTTTGGGACGCAGAATGAACAAAAACCAGCGTTTCATGAATTTCTTTTGGGGGGGGTGCGTTTACACCGTTCCGCGTGCGGTAAAATTGATAAAGCGCTTTTATTCTTCGGGTCAGTACGGTTACAGCGATACCTCATTTAGGTCATTTTTTTATGTTTTTGTCGGTTTTATGCAATGAAAACTATTTTATATAAAAAATAATTATTTTTGCATCGCTTTATTCTGCGAGTTATAACTTTTTTATTTTTTTGCTGATGATGCTGTGTGGCGGCTTGTTTTTTGCGGGACAAGATGACGTTTTCAGCGGTACCATGGATATTTATATGCGTCTTTTTGATCTCGCGTTATTGCACTTTTTGTTTGGCGGTATGATAATAAATCATTATTTTTTGCTTCGTTTTTTATTTTTATTTTTTAAGGGGTTCGCTAAAGGGGTTAACTAATGGGACAGTTTTATAGGGCAGGTCGTTACGGACGCGGCGATACCAAATATGTGTACATTTATTGTTTTTTTTTTTTATTATTTTAAAAAAATGAATTTATTGGGGAATATTTTTTTTTTTTTTTACTAATTTATTTGGCGATTTTTTTTAATTTATTTTTACACTTTTTTTTAAATTTTTTTTTACTTTATTACATAGTCCCAGGTGGGACATCACTGTCCTGTGACAGATCGCTGATCTGTCACATCACAGATCACTGTGACAGATCAGCAATCTGTCACAGGCAGTGCACAAGGCTTCCTCATGCCTGCGCTTTGCAGGCACTGAGGAAGCCAGCTTCCCCAGGCCCCCGAAGGCCCCCGTCGCCATCTTGGATTCGGGGGCCTGGAGGATAGGAGTCCCCCGCAGCAGCGCTGCACATTGCGCTGCCGTGGGGGGCTCAGGGAAGCACGGAGGGAGCCCCCTCCCTGCCGATGCTTCCCTTTAACTCCCGGTACACCGCGATCGCGTTTGATCGCGGTGTGCAAGGGGTTAATGTGTCGGGGGCGGTCCGTGACCGCCCCTGACACATAGTGCCGGGTGTCAGCTGTGATAATCAGCTGACACCCGGCCGCGATCAGCGGCGCTCACCACGTGGGCGCCGCTGATCGCGGTAGACGTACTATCCCGTCCCCGGTCATACGGGCCCGGGTACCGTGGACGGGATAGTACGTCTCATGTCAGGAAGGGGTTAATTAAGTTAATGCGTCTGGCTACAGACAGTGGGAGTTTGCTCCAGATCGCAAATTTGACTTTAACCATCTCCAGCAATGGATATATATTAAGTTACAGATCAAACGTGCTGCATTGAGAAATATGAACACCCAGATATGTAAAGTGTGGTACAATAGGCAACAAGGAGAGAGTCTCAAGTCGTGGCATCGGGGTATGGGAAAGAGGCATCAGAGCAGACCTCTCCCTATTGATATAGAGGCTGGAATATTTACTGAATTTGTTTATAGTGGCGATCACTCCTGTCAGTGTCTCCTCCGCCCTAGCCATAAATATTACCATGTCGTCAGCATATAGGCCTATAGTATCCACCCGATCTGCTATTTCTATGCCCATAATATCAGAGGAAGTTCTTATTCAAATTTCCAGCGCCACTATTGCAAGAGCAAAGAGGGTCGGGGAAAGGGGACACCCCTGGCGAGTCCCCTTGTGTAGAGAAAAGGCCTCAGATATGGAACCGTTTACGATGACACGGGCTTTAGGTTTCATATATAAATGTATTAACCCATTTTAGGAACCAATCCCCAAATCCATATTTCTGCAAGCATGCGTGGAGGAAGGGCCACTCAAGGGAATCGAAGGCCTTGGCTGCATCCAACGATGCCAATGCCCACTTATTGTCTGGCATCAAGGAGCTATATTGGACCACCGATTGGACCTGTCTAATATTAATGGAGGTGCTTTTACCAGTCATAAAGTCAGTCTGGTCAGGGTGTATAAGTTCCAAAATGATTGAATTCAGCCTAGTAGCCAAGATTTTCGTAAAAATTTTATAATCCACATTTACTAAAGATATGGGGCAATAAGATCCACAATCTAAAGGGTCCTTCCCCTCCTTCTTAAGCACTATTATATTAGCTTCATAAAAGGACTCCGGCATGACCCCCCCCCCCCCCCCCCCCGGAACACCGACAACAAAAATGGCGCCAAAATCTTCCGGTATTTCCTGTATAGCTCGATAAGAAACCCATCCAGCCCAGGGGCCTTCCCAGAGGCCATATCCCTCATGGCATCTTCTATCTCTTCCAAAGTGAATCCATAAAGGCCCGCTGAGAAGTACTCAATGTGGGAAACGTTATATCTGATAGGTAGTCCCTTAGATACCCGATGTGTACGTTAGTTACCATCTCCCTGCATCAGCGCGCTGGTAACTAACGTACACATTGGATTTCTAAGGGACGCACGTCCCTTGGATACCCGATGTGTACGTTAGTTACCAGCTGATAGCTGGTCTCCCGCCTGTCACACGAAGCGATGCGTGCTGGCCAGCGGGTGACCAGCGACCAAAGAAATGTCCAGAGGTTTCCAAGAACGATCAGAGATACCGGCAGGGGGGGCCGGTCGCTGAACGCTGTCACACACAGTGATCTTGCTGGTGAGATCGCTGTTGTGTCACAAAACTTGTGACTCAGCAGCAATCTCGCTAGCGAGATCGCTATGTGTGACGGGGCCTTAAGAGTCATTTCTTCCTGCTCAGTCTCCTCTCCACCCCCTGAGGGACGATTTTTACAGGTTTTCAGGTTGTGAAGAGGTATTCCTTAGAGAATGTGCACTCTCAGAAGGGTCGGGTCTGACAAATTCTTTTAATTTTTCTGCTGCCGTCGATCCTTTAGATCGATTCATGGTTAAGAGCAGTGAGATACACCGGGGTAACTAGAAATGTGCAGTCCAGGATTTCTTCCACTGCAATTACATACACAGCAGCGACCAGGTTTACTAAATGTGGCCTGGGAGCAGTATCTGTGCAGACAGAAACACCATATCACTGAGGCTCCTTATGGCAGGGGGGAGGGGGAGAGAGATCCACCCTCAGAGACAGCAGCAGTGGGAGGGAGAGCAAGTTCTCCCACAGTAATGTCACCAACAGGCCAGCAAGTCTATTAGTAGGAGGGAGGGAGTAATGCAGGGCCCATTTTCCAGGGCACTCACAGCAAATCGCCCCCCCCCCCCCCCCCGATTCTGCAGGATACAGGTCGCTGCCCGGTGATGCTGCAGCGCTGGGAGCTGGACACTGCCGCTCCCTCTTATAGAGCGAGCATCCAAGATGGCCGCCGCCTCGTGTGGGCCCCGCCGTCCGCCCCGGCTTCCCAGGTCTCACGCTCACCGGAGCTGTCCTGCGCCCTTCCGCGGAGTTCCCGGGGGGTTCCGGTACCCAGGGACACCAAGCGCTGCCAGGTACATAGCAGCAGACATGCGGTAATTGCAAGATTGAGGCAGGATGGTCAGGAGCTCTTGCAGCGCGCGTCTGTTCTCCTCAGCTACATAGCCACGCCGCCCCTTTCAATGGCATTTTACTTCCATATGTGTGTGTCAGATATTCAGCATGGAAAAATCAGGAGTTCAGTAGAGCTCTAAAAACTAACAATCTGACAAAAGTTAATTTTGGGCTTGTTTTCCCCCTTGAAGCTCGCATACTTAAAAATTCTGAAGTACTACATGCCTAAACCCGGAATATTACATTTACAGGACTACTAGAATAGAAAGTAAGAGACTATCAGGGTGTGCACACACGTAAGTGGGTTTTTTTTCTCGCATTTTTTTAAGCGTTTTTACCGGCAAAAAACGCTTAAAAGAAGCATTCCATTCATTTTTTTCCACGAAAAAAACGCATCGCGGTAAAAAACGCAGCATGCTCATTAATTTCGTGGAAAAATCTGCATTTTTAACTATTTTCTATGACACTGGGGCCGCTCCAGAAAAAAACGAATCAAAAACGCGCAAAAAATGTGCGTTTTCTGGGAAGGAGTCCGGTTTTCAGTCAGGGATTTTCTGCATACTTGGGTACATAGCCTCAATCTTTGTGGTATATGAACCCCAATAAATGCTTAACCATCCAGGACTGGGTTAAAGCAATTATTTCTATGATCAGAATGGCACCAAAGTGAAACAAAAATTCTCAAGTAGATTATTAAACAAGTTTTACCCAGATTGTAAGTTATCCTCATATTCACTGGATAGGGGACAGCTTGCTCATTGCTTGTGCTCTATCTGAAGGGCACCCATTGACCAAGGCAATGAGGCTCTGCAGAGACCTGTCTGAATGGAGCAAAGGACGAGCATGTGCATTTCCTCTGCCCCATTCATTGCACATAGGACTGTAGGACAGAAGAATGCAACGCTCTTATTTCCAGAAGTCACAGACAATGATTGTAGCAGAGCTGCACATGCTCATCCTTCTCCACTCCAGATCTGCAGAAAAGTGTTATTCAGATTGGTGGGGGGGCAAGGGGTTAGTGGGAAATATTTGGACCCCCAATAATGAGCAAGTTAGCAATATTACAATCTTTAACATATTAATCCCCGGAGGCATTTTCAGTTTTGTGTTTTCGCTCCCCTTCTTACCAGAACCATAGCTTTTTTATTTTTCCATCAATATGGCCGCGGGAGGGCTTGCCTTTTGCGGGAGGAGTTGTACTTTTGAACAACAACATTGGTTTTACCATGTCGTGTACTAGAAAACAGGAAAAAATTCCAAGTGTGGTGAAATTGCTAAAAAAGTGCAATCTCACAGTTGTTTTTTGTTTGGCTTTTTTGCTAGGTTCACCAAGTGCTAAAACTGACCTGCCATTATGGTTCTCCAGGTTATTACAAGTTCATAGACACTAAACATGACTAGGTTCTTTTTCATCCAAGTGGTGAAAAAAAAGTCTAAAATTTGTTTTGTTAAAAAAATCTGTGCCACTTTCTGAAACCCGTAGCATCTCCATTTTCGTGATCTCGGGTTGGGTGAAGGCTTATTTTTTGCATGCTGAGCTGACGTTTTTAATGATACCATTTGGTGCAGATACTTTCTTCTGATCTCTTAATTCTGGTGTTTTGACTTTCTTTCATGCGACACTGTTTATTGATCAGGTTAGCCCTTTTTTTTATTGATAGATCGGGCAATTCGGAAAGCAGCGATAACGAATATATGTATGTTTGATTTTTTTATTGTTTTATTTTGATTGGGGCGATTTGAATGTTTATATCTTTAAAAACTTTTTTTTTTTTTTTTTTTTTACCTTTGGCGTGCTTCAATAGCCTCCATGTGAGACTAGAAGCTGCCATAGCCTTATCGACACTGCTATATTCAGGCGATGATCAGTTCGCCTGTATGTAGCTAAACTACTCACTTGCTATGAGCGTCGACCACTGGGTGGCGCTCAAAGCAAGCTGGCAGTGACAACCATAGAGGTCTCCAAGAGACTTCTGGTTGTCTTGCCAACCCACCATTGACCCACGATTATGTGACACCGGTGAGTGGATTTCCGTCACGATTGTCGGAAGCGCATGTTAAATACCGCTGTCAGCATTTAACAGCGGCATTTAACAGGTTAATAGCAGCGAGTGGATCGCAATTCCACCTGCAGCTCTTCCGGGCACATGATAGTTGTTCAAAATAGCTGCCATGTACCTGGAAAGATGTGGGCTCACCGCCGGAGCCCACATCAAAGGGAGGGAGTCTGACATCAGCGTAGTATTACAACCGATGTCGAAAAGGGTTAAAATCCCTTTGACTAATTAAAATGCACAAAATTAAGGAAGTGATGGGAAAATCCACAGGCCTATTTATATAATTGCCTTGTAATGTTTTCATTTCCTGTTCTGTCCAGATGTCACCGTATCCCAGAATTCCAAGCGGAGGAAGTTCACCGATCGCCATTTTGGGACACCCAGTGATGGGTGTCCCAATATGGAAACTGCTGCTGGTACCAACCTATTGCACAGTACCACCAGCGGAACACAGTCACACTGCGCTTGCGCGAATTCCACGCAGGCGCAGTGAATCATTCGGCTGATACCGATGGCAGATGCACAACATCTCTACAGGCAGTGGAAGCCGGTCACATTAAAGTGGTTTTCCCACAATGAAAGTTCATTTTAAAAGTTGTCTGTGTTTGAACGTGTACGGAGCATACAACATCTCCTGGGCAGGGGAGGAAGCAAAATACAATACTGACATTACAGCAGGAGATCAACAGAGGATTCATTTTGTGAGGTAAAATATTTCACTGACTGTTTTTAAACAATATTTTACCTCACAAAATGTATCCTCTGCGATCTCCTCCTGTAATGTCAGTATTGTCATTTCCTTCCTCCCCTGCCCAGGAGCTGTGGTATGCTCCATACACGGTCCGACACAGAGGTGAGAGAGACAGAGCACAGGGGGGAGACAGCTCAAATGGGACAGCACATGAGGGGAGAACACAGCACAGGAAGGAGACAGCAGACAAGGGGGATAGCACATCAGGTAGACAGGTCAAAGAAGAGAGCACAGACGGGAGAAGTCAGCACATGGGAAAAGAGAGTGGATAGGTGGGTGAGCACCGGGGGTGGGGGGGTGGGGGGATTCTCAACGCTGCAAAGCCTTGCCCCATCGTGACATTACCGCCCTCCCGATGCGACAGCATCGGGCCTCCATCTAATTAATAATAAGGGTCAAAATAAGAGGACATGCAGCATCCAAACAAAACTTACCATCCGGTCTTCAAAGGTCTTCACCATGATGCCATCAGGGAGGGATGTGGCAAGTAGAGCCATTTCCTTACGTACGGTGCTGAAGAACTTCTTTGCTTCTGGTGCCTGAAACTCCAGCTTTTTGAAGGCATGGCTCTCTGAGGAGAGGAGAACAAACAGCAGATTACAATTTAGATTGTAATTAGCACCAGGCGATTTGCCTGAAGAACTGAGTGTTTGGCATTCCATGCCCATGACCCGACCTCTATATCCAACTATCGTCCCATATCGCTGCTCCTGTTCACTTCCAAACTCCTCGAACAGCATTGTCCATGATGAACCACTTCTCATTTAACTCACGCTTTGACAACCTACAATCCGGATCTGTCCCCACCACTCCACTGGAATTGCCAAAGCTAACAAATCATTCTCTAATCCTCCTTCTAGACTGGTCCTCTGTCTTCAACACAGTCGACCACTCGTTCCGACTACAAATCCTCTCTTAACCCTGGCCCTGTCCTGGATCACCTCATACCTTTCTAATCACACAATTAGCATTTCCCACTCCCATACTAACTTTTCATCATGCCCTCAAGGCTCTGTCCTGGGACCTCTACTCTTCTCAACCTACAACTCTGGCCTTGGCCAACTGAAAGTCCTATAGCTTCCAGTACCACCTATACGCTGATGATACACAGTTCTACCTCTGTGGCCCAAACGTCCTCTCTCTGCAGACCAGAATCCCAGAGTGTCCATCACCCATATCCTCCTCCCCTAGCTTCCTAAAACTCAATGTGGACAAAACTGAACATCTTTCCTCCATCTCAGCTAACTCCCCTAGCAATCTCTAGTGGCTTGTGAAAGTATTCACCCCCTTTGGCTGTTTACCCATTTTGTTACATTATAACTTGTGTTTAAATATTTTTGTAATCCGATTTGTGCGTTGGCGAAGTGAGAAAAATATAGGCAAAAATTAAATTTATGTGATAAAATAAATGTGACTTGCAGCTGTAATTGTTGCAAAAGGAGGATCTACAAAGTACTGACTTTAAGAAGGTGAATAGCTATGCACAATAATGTTTACAGTTGTTTTGTTCTATTTGTTGTTTGCTTCACAATAAAAAGAAAACCTAATGTTCATAGTTATAAACATGTTTATTACAAGAACTGATGCAAACTCTCGAGAAAAAAAAAAGTGAAATTCCAGGTTATGAGGTAGCTAAACATGTAAAATGCCAAGGGTGTGGGCTTACTTTCGTAAGCCACTGTATCACAATAAATAATAATAATCTTTATTTATATAGCGCCAACATATTCCGCAGCGCTTTACAGTTTCAAAACACAAGTCATAAGTAACAACGTTAACAATACAATAATTAAAGCAAAATAAGATAAGACGACCCTGCTCGTGAGAGATTACAATCTACAATGAGGTGGGGGAGATACAAAGTACAGGTGTGTATTTACAAGGATGTATTTACAATGATGGTCCAGCCATCTTGAGGGAGTGAGGGATAGATGGAGATAGTGAATGGGCTACACACGCTCACTTACATATAAAATGACTTTGAATAGTGAACGTGATAGGCCGCTCTGAACAGATGCGTTTTGGAGGGAGCGCCTAAAACTGTGCAAATTGTGGATAGTCCTAATTTCTTGGGGTAGAGAATTCCAGAGGATTGGCGCAGCACGGGAGAAGTCTTGGAGTCGGGAGTGGGAGGTGCGGATTAGTGCAGAGGTTAGTCGAAAGTCGTTTGCAGAGCGCAGCGGTCGGTTAGGCCAATAGACAGAAATGAGGGAGGAGATGTAGGGGGTGTGCCGCCCTGTGGAGAGCTTTATGGGTGAGAACAAGTACTTCAAATTGGATCCTATAATGAATGGGCAGTCAGAGTAACGATTGGCGAAGATCGGACGCGTCCGAGTACCGATTAGCCAGATGGATTACCCTGGCTGCTGCATTAAGTATGGACTGTAGCGGGGAAAGTCAAGTAACGGGGAGGCCAATTAATAGAGTGTTGCAGTAGTCCAGGCAGGAGTGGATCAATGCGACAGTGAGGGTTTTCGTTGTTTCCATGGTGAGAAAAGGGCGGATTCTGGAGATGTTCTTTAGGTGTAAGTGGCAAGAGATTGTACATGGGATGTGAAGGAGAGGTTGGTGTCAAACATAACACCCAGACAGCGCGCCTGCTGCCGGGGTGTTATTGTGGTGCCACCCACAGAGAGGGAAATGTCAGCTTTAGGGAAGTTAGTAGACAGCGGGAGCAGAAGTTAAGTTTTTGAGAGGTTAAAGGCCCCGTCACACTAAGCGACTTACCAGCGATCCCGACACCGATATCAAGGTGTCAGGATCGCTAGTAAGTCGCTATGTGATCGCTGGTGAGCTGTCACACAGACAGCTTCACCAGCGATCAGCACAGCGATGCCGAGCGCCCGGCATCGCTGGCCATCCATGTAAAAAATAGAATCAAAATAAAAAATATAGTTATTCTCACCTTCCGACGTCTCGTTCAGCCATCCTGCCTCTCTCCACGCTCCGGTCCCAGTGATCCTTTGCGAGAATGACCGCGAGATGTCACGGTCTCGAGGGATAACAAAGTCTCGCGGTCATTCGGGCAAAGGATCACTGGGGACCGGAGCGTGGAGAGAGGCCGGAAGACTGCGTGGGACATCAGAAGGTGAGAATAACTATATTTTTTATTTTTTTTTATTATTTTTTACACCTGATCGCTGGTCTCCCGCTTGTCACACACAGTGATGCGTGCTGGCCAGCGGGAGACCAGCGACCAAAGAAATGTCCAGAGGTTTCTTCCAGCGATCAGCGATACCGGCAGGGGGGCCGCTCGCTGTCACACACAGCGATCTCGCTGGTGAGATCGCTGTTACGTCACAAAAGTTGTGACTCAGCAGCGATCTCGCTACCGAGATCGCTTAGTGTGACGGGGGCTTAAGTTTCAGATAGAGAGCAGACATGATGTTGGAGACTGTGTACAGTCACTGGCGTTCTGTAGTACTGCGGGGGTAAGGTCGGGGGATGACGTGTATAGTTGTGTGTCATCAGCACAAAGATGGTAATGAAAGCCAAATCTGCTGATGGTCTGTCCAATTGGGGCCGTGTAGAGAGAAAACAGAAGGGGGCCAAGGACTGAGCCCTGAGGTACCCCGACAGTGAGAGGAAGAGGAGATGATGTGGAGCCAGCGAACAAAACACTGAAGGACCGGTCAGAAAGATAGGAAGAGAACCAGGAGAGGGCAGTGTCCTTAATGCCTAGTGACTGGAGCCTAGAGAGTAAGGTCGAGAAGTATGAGCAGAAAGTGGTCACCGTTACATTTTGCTGTCAGAAGGTCATTGGTAACTTTGATGAGTGCAGTTTCAGTCGAATGTAGGGGGCAGAATCCAGACTTTGAAGGATCTAGGAAGTAGTGAGTGGAGAGGTAACTGGTAAGGCGGGAGTAGACTAGGCGCTCCAAAAGTTTGGAGATGAAGGGGAGATTGGAGACTGGTTTGTAGTTGTTTGTGCAGGATGGGTCGAGAGCGGATTTCTTTAGTAATGGAGTAACGATAGAGTGTTTGAAGGAGGATGGGAAAATGCCCGAGGAGAGGGAGAGATTAAAGATTGTAGTTAGGCGAGTGGTGACATTATGCTTTCCCTATACCAGAAATCCACTGCCTCAGAGTAATCCTGGACTCTGTCCTCTCCTTCAAATAACACATCCAAGCTTTCACCACGTCCTGCCGCTTCCAACTCAAAAATATTTCCAGAATCTGTCCTTTCCTCAACCCACAAAAATGTTAGTGCATGACCTCATCATCTCCTGTCTCGACTACTGCAATATCATCCTCTGTGGCCTCCCTACTAACACGCTTGCACCTCTCCATTCCGTCCTTAACTCCACTGTTTGACTAAGCCACATCTCTCCTCCACACATCCCCTCATTGGCTTCCAATTCCCCAACGTATTCAGTGCAAACTAGTATCATTGACCTAAAAAGGTATCCATAACCTCTCCCCTCCTGGTCAATTTGCATTTGCCTGGTCGATATAGACATGAATCCCTTCAACTTTACCTGGTGCAGTCTCCAGCACAGAGAACACCTCTCCTTTAGCACTTGTGAATATGACACCAGGTTTGCCACCACACTGCTGACAGAGGACAGGTGTGTCACTAGGCCATTCAGAGCGGACCGGTGTCTGAGCTTCTGGTTTATCTTCTTTTTCAGTCTCTGGCGCAGATTCCATCTTCTCTTCCTCTGCAATGGCCACATTATCAAGTGTCTTCTTTAGATTTTCCTGCAACTTCTTGATATCATCCAGGAATTTTTTTTCCCTAGTAAATTTCTCTGGCTCAGCAATGGGTGAGGTTGGAGAACCAGTCAGCAGCTGCTCTACAGTCATATTTTTCAAGCTTTCTAGGATCTTTATAGCCTCCTTTAACTCCTTGAAGCTCTTTACCATCCCTTCCTTTTCATTCGCTTTAACCACAAGCCCAGGGACCACTATAGAGGCCACAGAAGTTCCTTGCCCAGGGTCATCCTTCTCAGTCTGTGGAGCTTGCTCTGTAGATGCACTTGGATTCGGTGCTTCCTCTACTGCTTCGGCAGCAACACGTGCGTGTTCGTCCTCCGTCAAGCCATTGTCCGTCTCCCAGCTGTCACTGTCGTCTTCCCACTCATCAGAGGAGGCGCCACTGGTGCTACTATCCACAGAATCATAGAAAGACTCCTCCAACTCTGATTCCACATTGAACAGATGCTGAAGAGGAACATAAAGGTAATGAGAAGGGCAGTAATAAAACACTTTAAAAAGCAAGCTCAGAAATTATGTTACTTTCAACCCAGAGCCACATAGGAGGAAAACAAAAGGCCAAAACTTTTCTAGTGTAGGCTCCCTGTCTTCCATTCAGCCAAAAAAAAAATCAGTTAAGATATTCTCACCTGTGGAAGGATAATGGTCCTGGAGTTGTCAGCCCAAATTACTTCTACTTTACTACTAACGTCTACACGGGCAACTTGTCCCACGGAGGGCTGCAAGAGGCAGAATGAGAGAGGACATGTTTATTGCAGCTTACAGCAACCGAGCACTGTGGAAACCCTAGATAGCACAAGCCGGCTTTAAATACTTTTTTTCCCCTCATAGCAGCTCTACCATTACCTTAATTGCTCATGTCCCGGATTCAGATTATACTAATATCAGAACTGCTTCTAATGTAATTTCCCACTTTAAAGACCGGCAAGCAATTTTTCTTTTTTCTTTTACGAGGCTCAGATTGTTTCAGTGCACAGAATTCAGTTGAGAAAGCTGTGTGCAGGAGGATCTCCTCATCTCCTGTGAGGAGAAGCTAGGAAATAATGCCTGATCTTTAATAACTGTTCCTATGTTAGGTGGTTAGTCAGCTAGTTTCTTCATGAAAACCAATGTAGCCAAGAAATAAGGGAAACAAACCTGAATTCATTGTAATGAGGGGTTTCTCTGGGTTTAGGCATCTGATGTTCCAACTACAGGATAGATCATCTATACCAGATCCCCTTTTTTTGGAGGAGGCAGGGGTTGCTCCAGCAGGGGCCATATGTAAGCACTTTGACTGAAACTGCACTCAGAAAATCTGTTCAAAGTAGCAGCCGCAGCACAGATCCTGTTCTTCTGAATAGAAGATGTGCTGCAGCAGCCAGCAACAGCATCTACACTTTCATTCAAAGTGCGCTCAGTGGATCTGTTCAAAGTGTTTATATCCAGTTGCCCATCTTGTAGGGAGACTAATACTTAAAGCTAAGACCAGCCCTTTAAAGTGGGTCCAAAAAGGAAATACATTGATCTTACTTACCGTGTTTTTCTACCGATAAGATTCTTTTTTAGTAAGATGACATCTTGTTAAAATTTATGTGCATCTTATGGTTCGCAGTCACTAAGCTCATCAGTGCCAGATTTCCCCGATTCCTTAAATCATAGGGTAGATCAGGGATAACGCTTGGTTATCGTGGTCATCGTTCTCTCGATGTGTGCAATTAATGCTGATAGGGAGAGACTGAGCTGAGCTTGCTAGCAGTTAAAGGGGTTGTCCACTACGTTAAATTAACCCCCCAATGTATTGCCCCGGGGCCTCTAATGAATTTTGTAAATACCTTATGTTGTCTATACTGCCTGTGAGCGGCGCTATCCGTGGCCCACAGCCTGGCAGCCAGCGTGGAAGGAGGAAGAGGGACCCCCTGGCTGCTGCCAGCACTTGTCGGGATGTCAGCGGAAGCAAGAGCCAGCTGCAGCCGGGGGTCAAGTGCTGCCTGTGAGCGGCCAGCGTGAGGCCGCTCACAGGCAAAAGGGGGATTTTTGGAACTTACCGTAAAATCTTTCTTGGAGCCTTCATTGGGGGACACAGGTTACCATGGGTGTATGCTGCTGTCACTAGGAGGCTGACACTGTCATGAACTCATTTTCTGCTCCACCAGTTGAGAGTTCCCCTTCCGTTCTCCCTCTGGTGGTGACAGGAGGTAGTGCGGTTGGTTTAAGTGGTAGTGATCTGCCACCTGATGAGGAAGATAACGATTGGATCTCTGGAGTATCAGACTGGATATAAGACAGCCGACGCCCTATCCGGGTGCTGGTGATTCAGTCTGCTTCTCAGGTCCTGGACTTCAGCTCTCTTCCAGTCTTCTCAAGTTAAGTTTGTTTTTTGCTATTGTTCACACTTGCTCTTGTTGGTCAATTCAGTTTGTTGTTTAATCAGCCTGCCCCTGTTGGGGCTATGCTGAAATTCCACTCCTTTTAATCAGTATTTGCCAATGTGCTTTTTGTCCCTTATTAGATTGGCCTCTTTTTTTGCTCTGTCTCAGAATATTTCAGAGTGCTGATATAGGTTTAGAAGTCTAGTGACTTCAGGGTTAATTTTGCTATCAGAAGTGTTGGACAATATTTTTGTAGGTTGTTTTTGGCATATTGCAGACAGTGTCTTTCCTTTCCTGTCCTTTCTAGTTAGTCGGGCCCCATCGTTTGCTCAGCCTATTTTCCTGCCTGTGTTTGTGCATTCATCTTGTTTCACCGTCAATACATGTGGGGGGCTGTCTTTCCTTTGGGGTCTGCTCTGGGGCAGTTAGTCTTCCTCTTTTCCTGCTTTAGGCTTATGTAGTTCTCCGGTTGTGAGGAGGTGTCTAGGACCAACGTAGGAACGCTCCACGACTGCTTCTAGTTGTGCGGTTAAGATCAGGGATCTGCAATCTGCATAGTTACCAACTTCTCTGGTTTTCTGAGACTTAACTTGTTGTCCTGTTTTTCCTCCTCGGTTCCCATTCATAACATGACACTATGCAAATAAGAAAAAGCTAGCTCCTCCCCAGCAGTATACACCTACCGACAAGCCCAAATTACCTCAGTTGGTGCAAAAGCAGTATGAGGAGCTACTAGAAGAATTCAACCGTAAGAACTCAACCTATGTACCAACCAAAACAATGGCCCATTGACCAACACGGTACAACATTAAGGGAGGGTGCTGTGTCCCCCAATGAAGGCTCCAAGAAAGAGATTTTACAGTAAGTACCAAAAATCCCCCTTTCTTTCTCGCTTCATTGGGGGACATAGGTTACCATGGGACGTCCAAAAGCAGCCCCACGGGTGAGAAAGAAATGCTGAGAGAAGGGTACTTAGGTCAACCGGTGGGAGACCGCCGCCTGCAGTATCTTCCTACCCAAGCCTGCATCAGCAGAGGCGTGAGTATCTACCTTGTAAAATCTCACGAAGGTAAGGAGTGACGACCAGGTAGCAGCCTTGCAAACTTGCAAGGCCGAAGCCTGGTGACGAACGGCTCAGGAAGCTAATACAGCTCGGGTAGAGTGAGCTCTCACCCCGAGGAGGCTGTTTGTCCTGGACGCGGTATGCCTCCAGAACCGCTGAACGAATCCAACGAGCAACGGTGGATTTGGAGGCTGGAAACCCTTCCGACGACCCTCAGAGACGACAAACAGGGAATTGGACTGACGGAAAGGAGCAGTCCTAGCAAGGTAGATTCGAATTGTCCTGACCAAGTCCAACTTGTGAAGGGATCTCTCCAAGGGATGAGCTGGAGAGGGACACAGAGAGGGGAGGACGATGTCCCCATTGATGTGAAAGGCGGAGACTACCTTTGGCAGAAAGGCAGGAACCAGTCTGAGAACTACCTTATCCAGGTGCAAAACTAGGAAAGGAGAACGGCAGGATAATGCTGCCAACTCTGAGACCCTCCTTATAGAGGTGATGGCGACCCGGAAGGCGACCTTCCACAAGAGGAGGGAAAAAGAAATATCCTGAATCGGTTCGAAAGGCGCACGCTGGAGGGCGCCCAAAACAAGATTCAGATCCCATGGGCCGACTGGAGACTGGTAAGGAGGCGCTATGTGAGCGACGCCCTGAAGAAAAGTCTTCAACTGGGGAAGAGAAGCCAGATCCGTTTGTAAAAGATAGCCAGAGCGGACACCTGACCCTTTAACCCCTTCACCCCCAAGGGTGGTTTGCACGTTCATGAGAGGGCCAACTTTTACAATTCTGACCACTGTCCCTTTATGAGGTAATAACTCTGAAACGCTTCCATGGATCCCGGTGATTCTGACATTGTTTTCTCGTGACATATTGTACTTCATGTTAGTGGTAAAATTTCATTCATATAACTTACGTTTATTTGTGAAAAAAACGGAAACTTGGCGAAAATTTTGAAAATTTCGCAATTTTCCAACTTTGAATTTTTATGCCTTTAAATCACAGAGATACGGCACACAAAAAACTTAATAAGTAACATTTCCCACATGTTTACTTTACATCAGCACAATTTTGGAACCAAAATTTTTTTTGTTAGGAAGTTATAAGGGTTAAAAGTTGACCAGCGATTTCTCATTTTTACACCATTTTATTTTTACGGACCACATCACATTTGAAGCCACTTTGAGGGGTCTATATGATAGAAAATACCCAAAAGTGACACCATTCTAAAAACTGCACCCCTCAAGGTGCTCAAAACCACATTCAAGAAGTTTACTAACCCTTCAGGTGCTTCACAGAAATTTTTTGAGTATTTAAAAAATAAATACGGTAAATAAATAAATGAACATTTAACTTTTTTTCACAAAAAAAATAATTCAGGTTCAATTTTTTTTATTTTACCAAGGGTAAAAGGAGAAATTGGACTGGAAAAGTTATTGTGCAATTTGTCCTGAGTACGCTGATACCTGATATGTGGGGGGGGGACCTCTGTTTCAGCGCATGGCAGAGCTCAGAAGAGAGGAAGAAACATCCTTTTGGGGGCGAAGAAAATTCTATCTTTCAGCCTGATGTGACAATACCCCCGGACCCAAGCGTCGTCGACCGCCGCCCACCAAGTTTGCTTGAAGAGAAGAAGCCTGTCTCCCACCCTGGAAAGATTCCCAGGTGGGGGTGACCTGACCTTTTGAGGAAAATCTGTGGCCGCAAGAACCGGAGGGCTTAGAGAGGCGGCTCCTAGACCTCCATCGCGGGGCGGGCAGGTTTGAAGGAGGGTCTCCTTCTTTCCCCTTGTGCGGAAGGACGGTCCTGCTGGGAGTATCCGACTGAGGGAGAGAAAGGTCAAAAGGGCTGAAAAGGCTGGGGGCCCTTTCTGTTGAGGGGACATTTTGTCCTGGATTGAGGTAGAGAAGTACTTTTGCCCCTGGTGGCATCCGAAATAATCTGGTCCAGCTTGGCTCCAAAGATTTTGGAGCCTTGGAATGGAAGGCCAGTGAGTTTTTTTTTGTTTTTTGGAAGCTGGATCTGCGTTCCACGCCTTCAACCAAAGGATGCGGCGAAAAGCAATAATGTTGCTGTTTGCTCTTGCTGAGCAAACAACAGCATCCAGGGAGGCATTCAACAGGTATTTACCCACATAGGCAATCTGGTCTGCCAAATCTGCTAGCGCTTCTGCAGGAGCTGCCGCCAAAATGCTTCAACGAAGTATCTTGGCCCAGGCAGAAGACGGCGTCACCCATTAGGAATAAGGGGGAAGTCCACCACCGGTGACCACCGTCTTCCTCTCAGCCCTTCCGAGGAGAAGGGTGAGGAGGGGATAAGGCAAGGACTGGCCACCAAGAGTCACCCTAAAACACCCCAAAAGGTGGACAGGAGACAAAGTCCTGCCAGCGGGTCCGAGAGTGGGCGATGTGGGTGATACCACACTGCTCTCTCGTTCGCTTAAATGTGGGAAAACTGGGTGAGAATTCTGCACCCTGTTACCCGACGAGCTGTATCTGAAAAATAAAGGGGAAATGATTAATAAAAACACACACAAAACCTGTAAGGAAAAACAACTGCGGATCTGGTGTTAGATCCAGGTCCGCCTTCTTCAGACACTAAGCAAAAACTGGGGTAATTTGGGCCTGTCGGTAGGTGTATACTACTGGGGAGGAGCTAACTTTTTCTTATTTGCATAGTGTCAGCTTCCTAGCGAAAGCAGCACACACCCATGGTAACCTGTGTCCCCCCAATGAAGCGAGAAAGAAATAGGCAACATGAGGTGATTACAAGATTCATTAGGGGCCCCGGGGGGATACATTGGGGGGTTAATTTGAAGTAGTAGACAACCCCTTTATGTAAAGCTTACGTCCACATGAGTCAATATAATGGGTCTTTGTGCACGGGTTAAAGAAATATAAAACTGTTGCACAATTGTCAGACAAAAGCCAATCTTTTGCATTTGCACCATATAGGGTACATATGTGATGCTGTCCTCGTTGGCCCACATTAGTGTGTGGTCGTGAAGGGCACAGAAAATCAGAGTGGCACAGGACTGCATAACATGAAATCTGCAACAGGCATCCTTGATAGAATGGAAATCAGAATTACTTCTAAACTGTACAACTGGCAAAACTCTGCATAAGGAGCTGAAGTGGCATACACGAAAGAAATTACACCAATAAGACACCAAGGACAATAGTTGATTCCACAATAAACGTATTTATGCTCTTTATGAATTTTGGTACAAGAAAACCTAAGTAAACTGAATTGGGACCTAGAGGATCTTATATTGTGCCCTTTATTTTGTTGATATAACACTGCTACCTCTTTGGAATAGAGGTCACGAAACAAGCACAACCGGAGACCTCCAACATTAGTGACATTACCCCCTCCATATCTTTATATCACCAGGGAAGTTTTATTATTTTTTTCAGAACTTGTTATCCAAACCTGGGTGCGATTTATAAAGGTACAACATTCATGAGAATAGTGCTTCTTCAGTCTGCCTCTTTCAATAACATGTATACTTTTTTAGGCCGCTAAAATATTTTTTTATGTTACAAAATAAAGCTTTATTCTTTATTTGAAATCACATTATTTCAAATTTTTTTTTATAATTATGGTCTTTTGAGAGGATAAAATGCATTTTCCAAATTTACATTTGTGTCCACTACGATTTTAATATGGAACATGACTTGGTTAAAGGGAATCTGTCACCCCATTTTTCGAGTATCAGCTGCCGGCTCCGCCATCAGGGGCTTATCTACAGCATTCTTTAATGCTGTAGATAAGCCCCCGATGTAACCTGAAAGATAAGAAAAAAAAAAAAAAGTTAGATTACTCTCACCGGGGTCTTGGTCCGATGGGTGTTGCGGTCCGGCGCCTCCCATCTTCTAACGGTGAGGTCCTCTTCTTTGCTGCCTGTCGTGGCTCCTGAGCAGAGCAGAGTCCTGCATTGTGCAGGCGCCGGGAGAGGTAAGTCTGCACAGGAGCCACGAAAGGCAGCAAAGAAGAGGACGTCACCGTTAGAAGATGGGAGGCGCCGGACCGCGACACCCATCGGACCAAAACCGGACCTGGACCGCCCCTGGGTGAGTATAATATAACTCATGTTTCTTATCTTTCACGTTACATCGGGAGCTTATCTACAGCATTACAGAATGCTGTAGAAAAGCCCCTGATGGTGGTGCCAGCAGCTGATACTTGAAAAATGTGGTGACAGATTCCGTTTAAGGAATTATTTCAGGACTAGGAATTCAGACACACTGGGGTGAATTTTTTCTTTTTTAAGAGTATTATTTTTAAATATAATTATTCTGTAATGTTATTTATTATGTATAAAGTGTCAGACATTGTTATCACGTTCCCCATCGGGGCTAACAATCCAAGTTCCCTATGATGAGGAGGAAACCTATGCAAACACAAGGAGAACACAATCTCCTTACAGATGTTGTCCTCGGTGGGATTTGAAGAAAGGACCCCAGTGCTGCAAAGCAACGGTGCTACAAACCAATAAAAATATTACCATTTTCACACTGGTAAGTGGGGCTATTTGAGAGTTACCTGACTGCCATCAGCAGCAACATCAGGGTCTGAGCTACCAATACGTATAACAATATCTGTGGCTCGGAAACGGAAGTCTGGATGGTCAGCAATGTCATAGACACTAACATCATCTTCTTCGCCAACAACCTAAAATATAAAGGTTTACTTTTTACATCAGTTTGGAATAAGGCATCAATTTTGTCTTTTTTAGGTTTTAAGGGGTTGTCCACTACTTTAAATTAACCTCCCCAATGTATCCCCCCGGGGCACCTAATGAATTTTGTAAATAACTTATGTTGCCTATACTGCCTGTGAGCGGCGCTATCCGTGGCCGCTCACAGGCAGCACGTGACCCAGCACTGACGTCACGTCAAGTGAGGAGTGACTCAGCGCTGGGTCCCCACAGTGGCTGCTGGGTTGTGGGCAGGGTTACCCCCGCGTCACACCCAGCATCCACTGCGCGGTTTCTCAATGAATGGGCGCGCGGTGGATGCCGGGTGTGATGCGGGAGGATAACCCCGCCCACAGCCTGGCAGCCAGCGCGGAAGGAGGAATGACCCCCGGCTGCTGCCAGCACTTGACGCGACGTCAGCGAAAGCAAGAGCCAGCTGCAGCCGGGGGTCACGTGCTGCCTGTGAGCGGCCAGCGATAGCGCCACTCACAGGCAGTATAGGCAACATGAGGTATTTACAAAATTCATTAGGGGCCCCAGGGGGATACATTGGGGGGTTAATTTAAAGTAGTGGACAACCCCTTTAAGCCCATCAACTTTTTCGATTACATATTTGTGCTGCTCTTAGACTAATACACAATTAATACCCAACAACCCTAGAAACAGATTCTAAACCCTCACCTCGACAGCAGTGCCTTCCGAATTCAACTTGATCCATTTGACAACACAAGTCCGCCCTGTGTGATCTCCGGACTGCACCACACCATAGATGCTAGGATCCTGCAACGCGTGCCCTGAAAGAGATCAAAGGAACATCATTAAAAAGATGAAACCACTACCATAACACAAGGTCATTTACTGAGAAGAACAGCATGATTCACCGACCTCGCTTATCCACAACAAAATCTCCTGGACAGAATTCATTGTTGTCCAAGTGCTGAATAGGGATGAGCTCATTAGACCGAATGTTGGTTTCTACACTTCCATCTTGCCACATGACATCCGCTGTTGTTACGGTGGTGATGACTTCCACAGCCACCCTGCAGAGAAACGGTAAGAGTTATGGTGAAACCCATCTTTGAAAAATATCTTTGACAATTGAACACTTGGTTATATCAGATATGATACTATGGTATTTACATCCTTTAAGAAAAAGCAATGTGTCGTCACTATAAATTGTGATATTACAATTTGAGTTACAGCTAGGCCAAAATTATGCTAACGACAACTAAAATCCATCCTGCAAAAATAAGTCCCTTTGAAGGGATTTCCCCACAAACAAATGTGATATTATTCTAAGATGTATTGATTAAAAAGTTCCACAATTGGTAGGTTTCTTAAAGAAAAAAAAAAAAAAAGATCCTGTGCTGAGATAATCTTATAAATGTGCCCCTGCTGTGTACTGTGTAATGGCTGTGTCTGGGAAAAAAAAAAAGCATGCCCAGAAAAGACCATAATAGGTTACTTATCTGATTCCAGCCCGAATAGCATCGTCCATACGCGTTTCACACCCTCCCAGTGTCCGGGCTCATCAGGTGACCACGCGTTTCACCCCCCTCCCAGTGTCTGGGCTCATCAGTGGACCACAATTAAGGAGTAATCCATAATGGGACTGGATTCAGATAAGTAACCTATTATGGTCTTTTCTAGGCATACTCTTTTTTTTTCTTTTGAGGTCTTGAGGCCTCTTTACATTTAGCGATGCACCAGCGATCCCGACCACGATGTGACCTGGTCATGATCGCTGGTGCATTGTTAAATGGTCACTAGTGAGTTGCCAAACAGGCAGATCTCACCAGCGATGCAGCAGTGGTCGGCGGTTGTACTCACCTTTCAGATGCGGCGAGGGTGACCGTCTTCCGCCTGCATCCATGGCTCGCTCGTCGAGCAGGCAGACGAGGAAAAATGGACCAGGCCGATCTCGCGTGATCAGCGATAGCCAGCAGGGGGGGGGGGGGGGGGCGGTCGAGGGTAAGTATCACATGTAGCGATATCGCTAGCAATATCGCTGCTTCGTCACAAAATCTGTGACGCTTTAGTGATATCGCCATGTGTAAAGCCCCCTTTGGGATTGACTGTACCAAAACTGTGATATAGGATTCCTGTATTTGATAGGGACTATAAATTACTAAGCATGTTCAGATATTTACTAGCTGAGTAGCCAGAGAATGTTTGTACATCAAGCTTATGTGCATTTCACTATAAGAGCTCATTTTCTTTATTGCTTGAGGGAAAGTTTCTAGACTAGGCATATTACATCCAGGTAGTGGAATTCTTGGCCATCTAGTACTTTATATGGCCCAGTCTACGGGATGACTAGCTGGCGAAGAATACCTCTTATTGAGGGTCAGTTTTGATGGGCATTTTTTGAGACCATGTTTTCACCAAGTTTAGTGAGCTATACTATAGTTCACACTGCTTCAATTTAGGAGCAGGTGCTCGTATCCTCAAAGACATATAAACTTTACTGGGTATTCAGCTGTTTTTTTGTGTGTTTGTGGTTGGGTGGTGATAGGTTGGTTTTGTTTTTTGTAATATACTATTAATTTATGTCGTCTTTGTAGTCTTCTATTGCAATAGGACTACTTTTATATATTTTTGTCAAGTAAAAATATTGTTTGTATTGGTATTCAAGAGGGCTTACCGTATATTTGATATTCCCCTCTTTTTCTGAGATTATCTGTATCGTTTTTTCAAAACCTACCTTGTTCTAGGTGCTGTCAGTTATATTTGTCTACATATATTTACTCTATTGTATCCAAAAAATGTTTAAAAAAAAAAAAAAAAAAGGCCTAGGGTTTTCTTTATGGTGGTTCTTCAACTGAGTATACCCATATATTAGCAAATGCTTTAGGTGTGTCTGACCATACAGGAACATGGTCCGATCATACCACACCTCATAGGCAGGAAAGGGTGGTGAAAGAATATACAGACATTACGGCACAAATTATTCTTTGAGGTAAAACATTTTTTAATAACAGGCAGAGAAAAGTTCTCTCTCAAAAAAAAAATCAGCTGTGATCCCATGTAATGTCTGGATACTATTTTGCTTCCTCCCCTGCCCAGGAGCTGTGGTATGATCAGACCATGTTCCTGCACGGTCAGACACAGCAGAAGCACATTTACCAGATACGATGGGCATGTCAGAAGACTGGCTAACACAGTCGGTAGAGCACGAGACTCAGTCTCAGGGACGTGGGTTCAAGCTCCACATTGGGTGGCTGCTTATTGCCTCCTTAGGAACAAATGACACAGCAAAAAAGAACATGGAAACTATATACTGAAACTTTGAAGACCTAGGCCGGAAGGTGAAGGAGCTGAAAGCGCAGGTCATCCTCTCAGCCATCATCCCAGTGGATGAACATGGACCAAGGAGATTGGACAGGATTCTATAGGTGAACAACTGGATATGTCGAAGGTGCCGTGAGCAATGCTTTGGATTTCTTGACCAGGTTAGGATAACATATCTCCACAGAGATCAAAGCTTCAGAGACTGGTAGCTCTGTAGAAACTGTTTGAGTAAGAATACAAGGACAAAGAACAGAAAGGACACTATTGAGTTTACTATAGGCTACCTGGACAGACAATCTATGAATGATTTCTTCTGACATCAGATTGTCAGGAACACCGCACTGCACTTGCTCACTGAACCAGTGCGCATGTCCTGAGTAAGACAAACTGTGCTCAGCGATACCTGTGGAGCGGGTAGCAGCAGAGAAGGTGTGTGCTTCAGACCAGCAGGACCTAAAGCACGTGACTGCTGGGGGCGTGGCCTAAACCTCAGAGCGCTAGGAGCTGCAGGAAAACCCCTAGCAGGGTAACTACGGGACAAAGTTACCAAGGGGCATAGACAGGCTGGGGTCAAAGCCCAAGATAGCACGACAAAACCAGAGGATAGACAGAACGGGGAGTCAGGATGTAGCCAATGAGTCAAACACGGAGATAGCTGCAAAGTACGAGAGGCGAGCAAAGAATAGTCAGGTCACAGGCAAGGAATCATGCACAGAGAGGGTAGTGCAGTACAGAATCAACAGGCAAACTCACAATGGGGGACAGAACCGGGTCAGAACCATATAAGCAAGCTAGAAGACAACGAACAGGCGCACAGGGGTCAACACACTCGGCCAAAGGCAAAAGTATAACTGACGGGGATTGGAGTTTCCCAGGGCTATAAGAAGCTCTCCCTGAACCAAAGAGGCCACAATAATTAACCCCAGGTGTGCAGGTCAAAGCCTGCACTGGGCTCAAGACATTAACCCCTGACGTGCAGGTCAAAACCTGCACTGGGATCATGACACAGATGTCTTTGTTCTCAAAAAAGTATGACAGTGATCATGGGAGATTTTAACTTTTCAGATATTTGTTAGGAATCTCTCTCAAGCAAAAGTAATGGGTCTAGAAAACTCTTATCTACTCTTGCTGACAACTTTATCTTTCAAAAGGTAGAAGACAGAACAAGAGGTTCTGCAATCTTGGACCCAATTCTTACCAACAGGGAGGAAATGGTTGAGGAAGTAAATGTGGTCTGTAGTCGAATTTTGCATTACAAGAGGAAGACAACCAGAGAGGACTCGGCCCCGTCACACACAGCGATCTCGCTAGCGAGGTCGCAGATTTTGTGACGCCACAGCGATCTCGTCAGCGACATCACTGTGTGTGACAGGGATCAGCGACCGGCCCCCCCTCCAGGTATCGCTGATCGTGCAGCATCGTCCTGGGCCATTTTTTCATCGTTGCTCTCCCGCTGGCAAGCGCGCATCGCTGCGTGTGGCAGCGGGAGCCAACGATCAGCGACGCTCCCAGCGCTCTAAGCAGGCGCTGGGAGCTGGTATCTAAGGTAAATATTGGGTTACTAAGCGGCGCGCGTCACTTAGTTACCCGATGTGTACCTTAGAAACCTGCGTGCTGGCAGCTTCCGGCGCAAGGACGCAGGTTTCTAAGGTACACATAGGGTAACTAAGTGACACGCGCCGCTTAGTAACCCGATATTTACCTTAGATACCAGCGTTGTCGCTGGTGCTGATCGCTAGTGAAGCTGCCTGTTTGGCAGCTCACCAGCGATCATGTAGCAACACACCAGCGATCCTGACAATATCGCTGTCAGGATCGCTGGTGAGTCGCTATGTGTGACAGGGCCCTTAGAGTTGTACTTCAGGAAGGCAGATTTTAATGTCAAAAAGAGCATAGGCAAGGTTCAATGGCTGAATGTTCTAAATGACAGAAGTGTCTAAGGATAGGAGATTTTGCTAAATGGAATTCTCAATGTACAATCAGTAACAATCTTGAAAAGAAGAAAGAATTGGAAGCATTTAAAGAGACCAGGATGGATAAACGCAGAACTCACTTGTTAAAAAGGAAAAAAGAAATGTATCTTAAATGGAAAGAGGGGGGCATATCTAAAGAATATAATGCTGCATGCAGGGAATGCAGTACAAATGTTAGAAGAGCTAAAGACAGTAATGAAGTAAGGCTTGCAAGGGAGACCAAAAACAAAAAGGATCTTGGGGGTATGTCAGAAGCAAAAGAAAAAAGTCAAAGATGCTATAGGATTTTTACAGGATGAAAAGGGTGAAGTGGTCAAAAATTATGTAGAGAAGACTCAACTTTTAATTTCCTACTTTGCATTTGTATTCTCTAAGAAAGCAACTGTAACTTTAATTGATGTTCACGGTGCTATCGAAGGAATAAAATTACCCACACTAAAATAAATATATATAGATAGATAGATAGATAGATAGATAGAGAGATGGTGAGGGAAAATGTACCCAATTTAAATGAGTTTAAATCTCCTGGTACAGATGAACTACATCCTAGGGTACCAAGAGATAGAGGAAATTGCAGAACCACTAGCCAGAATATTTGAAAATCCTGGAGGGCAAATGTTGGGGGAAGAAGATGTACCCAGAAAATTACAGACCAGCGAATCTTACTTCTATACCAGGAAAAATCTTTGAACAAATTACGAAACATTATGTATGTAAGTACTTGGATAAGAATACAGTAATCAACTAGAAAAAAAACCATGGGTTTGTAGAAAACAAGTCATGCCAAACTAATGTACCATATATACTCGAGTATAAGCAGAGTTTTGCAGCACATTTTTTTTGTGCTTAAACCCCCTCCCCCGGTTTACACTCGAGTCAGGTGTACTGAGGATGGAGGGGGAGCATCAGAGCAGCAGGTCACAGGAGGCAGGAGCCGGCTGCTGCGGCTAAAGAAAAATGAATATTCACTGCGCTGGCAGTAAATATTCATTTCTCTGTAATATCGCAAACAAACAATGTCAGCCACAGCAGCAGTCTCCTGCATCTGCTGGGCAGTCACGTGTGCCCGCTATTTAAGAGAAAAGAGAATGTTCACTTCTGTCCACTCCCATGGCCATGGAAAGAGGTGAATATTCATTTCTCTTAAGTAGCGGGAACACATGACCGCCTGGTGGCTGACACTGTGCGCGCTACTTAATAGCAATGAATACTCACTGCCCTCCACGCACATAGTATCGGCGTGGGGAGCGATGAGTATTCCGGCAGCTGAGCTTTGCTTGTGAGCTGCGCATGACATACCTGCCATGCCCTGCTTACAAGCATAAAGCAGCTGCTGGCACCGGAACAAGACGCTGTAACAAAGCGCAGGAAGTTAAGTATAATGGTTTATTTTTGAAAAAAATTTTTGATGAGGCCGCGCACACCAGGATGGGGACGGGGAGGCCGCGCACACCAGGATGGGGACGGGGAGGCCGCGCACACCAGGATGGGGACGGGGAGGCCGCGCACACCAGGATGGGGACGGGGAGGCCGCGCACACCAGGATGGGGACGGGGAGGCCGCGCACACCAGGATGGGGACGAGGAGGCCGCGCACACCAGGATGGGGACGAGGAGGCCGCGCACACCAGGATGGGGACGAGGAGGCCGCGCACACCAGGATGGGGACGAGGAGGCCACGCACACCAGGATGGGGACGAGGAGGCCGCGCACACCAGGATGGGGACGAGGAGGCCGCGCACACCAGGATGGGGACGAGGAGGCCGCGCACACCAGGATGGGGACGAGGAAACAATGCATACCAGGCTTATACGTGAATTAATAAGTTTTCCCAGTTTTTTGTGGTAAAATTAGCTGCCTTGGCTTACACTCGGGTCGACTTATACTCGAGTATATATGGTAATTTCCTTCTATGATGAAATCGTTGAATGGGTGGATCTGGGAAATGCGGTAGATATAGTGTATATCTCGACTTCAGCAAAGCATTTGATAAAGTATCTCATACTATCCTTATTGAAAAAATGACCAAGTATGGGACTGACTAGGTTACGATTAAGTGGATTCATAACTGGCTCAGTGATCGTGATCAATTAGTGGGTGATAAATGGTTGCACATCCAATTGGAAGAGTGTTTCAAGTGGAGCATCACAAGGCTCTGTCCTAGTCCCAGTGTTGTTCAACATTTTTATAAATGATCTAGGGGTAAACTAATCAAATTTGCAGACAATGCTAAGTTAGGAGGGATAGCTAACACTAGAGAAGACAGAGAAAGGTTTCAGAATCTAGATAAGCTTGAACAATGGGCAGCAACTTAAGGCCCTGTTACACATAACGATGTTCCAGCGATCCGACATGATGGGATCGCTGGGACATCGTTAGGCTGATCGCTGGTGAGCTGTCACAAGACAGCCCCTCCAGCGATCAGGACCAGCGACGCTGGTTTCTAATGTAAACATCGAGTATCTAAGAGCCGCGCGGCTCCTGGATACCCGATGTTTAAATAAGAGTCCAGCGTCGCCGATTTCTCGCTGCCACACGCAGCGATGCGTGCTGGCCAGCGGGAGACCAGCGATCGAAAAATGGCCCAGGCCAATCGAGGACGATCAGCGATAACAGGCAGGGGGGCCGGTTGCTGATCCTAGTCACACACAGCGATCTCGCTGGCGAGATCACTGTGGTGTCACAAAATCAGCGATCTCGCTAGCGAGATCGCTGTGTGTGACGGGGCCTTTAGGGTCCCGTTACACTTTAACGATGCACCAGCGAGCCCGACAATGATACGACCTGGTCAGGATAGCTGGTGCATCGCTAAATGATCGCTAGTGAGCTGCCAAACAGGCAGATCTTACCAGCGGTGCAGCAGCGATAAGTCGGCGGTTGCTCTTACCTGTCACAACGCAGAGATGATGACTACTTCCGCCTGCGTCGCTAGTCGGCGCCAGCGGGACGCCAACAAGGAAAAAATGGCCCAGGACATTCGAGCGCAATCAGCGATATCCAGGGGGGGAGCCGGTCGCAGGTACGTGTCACAAAAAAGCGATATCGCTAGTGATCTCGCTATGTGTAAAAGGCCCAAGAGTGGTATTTAAAAAGGGAGACATGCAAAATTCTACAACTGGGCAAGAAAAGCGAAAATTACATCTATAGAATGGGAGGAATAGAACTAAGCAACAGAACATGTGAGAAAGACTAGGGTATACTTATAGATCACAGACTGCACAAGTCAACGGTGTGATGCAGCAACAAAAAGGCAAACAGTTCTAGGATGTATTAAGAGAAGCATAGAGTCTATATCACACAAAATAATTATCTCCCTCTATTCTCCTTGGTCAGGCCTTATCTATCTGGAATAGTGTGTCCAGTTCTGGCACCATATTTTTAAAAAAAGACATTGAAAAACTGGAGCAAGTTCAGAAAAGAGCTACCAGGATAGTGAGCAGACTACAAAGTATGTCCTACGAGGAATGGTTAAAGGATCTGGGAATGTTTAGCTTGCAAAAAGAAGGCTAAGAGGAGACTTAACTGTCTACAAATATCTGAAGGGATGTCAAAGCGTAGAAGGGTCATCCTTATTTTCATTTGCACATGGAAGCACCAGAGGCAATTGAATTAAAATGAACATACAGATATTAGAAAAAATGTTGACAGTTTGGGCAATCAATGAGTGGAACAAGCTGACATGAGAGGTGGTGAGTTTTCCTTCAATGAAAGTCTTCAAACAGAGGCTGGACAGACATCTGTCTGAGATGGTTTAGTGAATCCTGCATTGGGCAGAGGACGGACATGATGACCCAGGAGGTCCCTTCCAACGCTAACATTCTATGATTATATAAGATTATCCCAGCACAGGAACATTTTTTAAACACATCCAGTTGTGGAAATTATAATTATTCCAAGATGTATTGATTAAAATCAACTTTAAAATTAACTTTGTTCATGGGAAAACGCCTTTAAAGCCTATACGGTGGCATAAAAATGGATTTTCTTCCCCTATAATAAGGCATATAGACCTACAAGAGACAGAGTATAAAGTCCAAAATTGTAGAAACATTTAAACAAGCTTTATTACACAAGTAATAGCAATGACTCCCATGATAAAAAGAAAATGGCGCACAATGTCAAAAGATATCCATTGCTCAAATGCACCAAAAAGAGGGATTTTGGGTTCTTACTGTAAAATCTCTTTCTTGGAGCCTTCATTGGGGGACACAGATGACCATGGGTGTATGCTGCTGCTGCTGCTGCTAGGAGGCTGACACTATGCAAAACAAGAAACTTAGCTCCTCCCCGGCAGTGTACACCCACCGACAGGCACCAAGCACCTCAGTTGGTGAAAAAAGCAGTAGGAGAAGCAACCAAAACCATAAACATATGTACCATCTCAACAAGGGACTCTTAGACCCAACACGGTACTAATTAAACAGGGCGGGTGCTGTGTCCCCCAATGAAGGCTCCAAGAAAGAGATTTTACGATAAGAACCCAAAATCCCTCTTTCTTTATCGCCTTATTGGGGGACACAGATGACCATGGGATGTTCCAAAGCAGTCCCGAGGGTGGGAACAGCAATAAAGGAACGAAATAAGGAAGGGCTTAGGTCAGTCGATGCGCCACCGCCGCCAGCAGCACCTTCCTACCAAGAGCTGCATCAGACGAGGCCTGGGTATGAACCCTGTAGAACCTCGCGAAGGTGTGCAAAGATGACCAGGTCGCGGCTCTGCAAAGTTGCAAGGCCGAAGCCTGGTGTCGCACAGCCCAAGAAGCCCCTACAGCTCGGGTGGAGTGGGCTTTCACCCCCGGAGGAGGCTGTTTCTCCTGAAGACGATAGGCTTCCAGGATGGTAGACCGAATCCAACGAGCAATTGTGGACTTGGAGGCCGGAAGACCTTTCCGGCGACCCTCAGAAATGACCAACAAGGAATCAGATTGGCGAAAGGAAGCGGTCCTGGCAAGGTAAACACGCAAGGCTCTCACTACATCCAGTTTGTGGAGCGACTTTTCCAGAGTATGAGCAGGCGCAGAACAAAATGATGGAAGGACGATATCTTCGTTAATGTGAAAGGGGGATACCACTTTCGGAAGGAAAGAAGGAACTGGCCTGAGAACAACCTTATCTTGGTGGAGGATAAGGTAAGGAGAACGACAGGATAAGGCCGCCAGCTCAGAAACTCTCCTGATGGAAGTAATGGCGATCAGAAAAGCCACCTTCCATGAAAGAAAAGACAGAGGGATGTCCTGAATCGGCTCGAACGGCGCCTTCTGGAGAGCGCCAAAAACAAGATTGAGATCCCATGGATCTATCGGAGAACGATGAGGAGGAGCCACATGGGCGACTCCTTGGAGAAAGGTCTTCACTTGCGGTAAGGAAGCCAGATCCGTCTGGAAGAGGATTGCTAGGGCAGATACCTGGCCTTTGAGAGTACTGAGGGATAGGCCCGCATCCAAGCCGGATTGGAGGAAACCAAGAATGGAAGGAATTGAGAACGATAGTGGAAAAACATCGTTTTCGTCACACCAGCGAAAAAAGGCCTTCCAGTACCTATGGTAAATGCGGGAAGAAGCAGGCTTCCGAGCCTTAATAAAGGTCTGAATGACCCGGTTGGAAAACCCTGATTCCTTCAGAATCGCGGCCTCAACGGCCATGCCGTTAAACTGAGAGATTGAGAACTCTGGTGGTAAAGGGGGCCTTGCGAGAGAAGATCTGGACGGTTTGGAAGCCTCCAGGGGACGTCCGTGAGCATGTTCACCAGCTCCGCGTACCAAGGTCGTCTCGGCCAGTCTGGAGCCACTAAGATGACCGGCATGCCCTCTGACTTTATCTTTTTGACCACTCTTGGGATTAGGGCAAGCAGAGGGAACAGGTAAGGTAGGTGGAACTGGGACCACGGGATTACTAGGGCGTCGTAACCGACGGCTAATGGATCCCTGGACCTGGCTACAAAGTGAGGAACCTTGTTGTTCATCCGAGAGGCCATGAGATCGACGTCCGGGGTGCCCCAGCGCTGGCATATCTGACTGAAGACTGTGGGATGAAGGGACCATTCGCCTGACGCTAGCCCTTGGCGACTCAAGAAGTCGGCTGCCCAGTTTTCCACCCCTGGAATGTGAATGGCGGAAATCGCCGGCACGTGACGCTCTGCCCAACGAAGTATCCTTGCCACTTCCGACATCACCTGCCTGCTGCGAGTACCGCCCTGGTGGTTTATGTACGCCACGGCCGTGGCGTTGTCTGACTGAATGCGGACCGGCTTGCCTACTAGAAGATGCTGCCAACGAAGGAGAGCGAGGAAGATTGCCCTGATCTCCAGAAGGTTAATGGGCAGAAGAGTCTCCTGGGCGTTCCAACGCCCTTGGGCCGTTCTCTGACAGTAGACCGCCCCCCCCATCCTAGGAGACTGGCATCGGTGGTGATGACCTGCCACCGAGGCGGGAGAAAGGATCTTCCGTGGAGAAATGACGTCGACAACGTCCACCAAGTTAGCGATTGTTTGACTCTGAGCGGAAGAAGAATGGGGCGATCCAGAGAAAACAAGGTCTTGTCCCAGACTGACAGGAGGAACAGCTGGAGAGGGCGAGAGTGGAATTGTGCAAATGGCACTGCTTCCATAGAGGCCACCATCCTCCCCAGGACTCTCATGCAGGACCGAAGGGACATGACCCTCGAGCGCCGAAGGGACTGTATCCCCTTGCGAAGGGTTGAAAACTTGTCCCTCGGTAAGAACACTCGGGCCAGATTCGTATCGAACTCCATGCCCAAAAAGGTCAGTCGCTGGGTAGGGCACAGAGTGGACTTGTCCTTGTTGACTATCCATCCCAGGCGTCCGAGGGCATCCAAGGTTATGTGAAGGCTGTGAAGACAGTCTTGTCGGGACGAGCCCTTGATCAGAAGATCGTCCAGGTAAGGGATGATAAGGATCCCTCTGGATCGAAGGATGGCCATGACTGTTGCCATCACCTTCGTGAAGACACGAGGGGCGGAGGCTAGGCCAAAGGGAAGGGCCGCGAACTGATAATGGTTGTTCTGAATCGCAAAGCGGAGGTATCTCTGATGCTGGCGAGAAATGGGGATGTGGAGGTAGGCATCCTGTATATCCACCGAGCAGAGAAACTCTCCGGGCTCCATTGAGGCTATTACCGAACGCAGAGACTACATCTTGAAATGGCGGATCTTCACGTGGCGATTGAGCAGTTTGAGGTCCAAAATTGGGCGAAGTGAGCCGTCCTTTTTTGGGACTACAAAGAGATTCGAGTAGAACCCTAAAAACCGCTCTTTTGTAGGAACGGGAACGATGACCCCGGCGGAAAGGAGAGAGGAGACGGCCTGAAGGAACCCTGGAACCTGTGATCGCTGTTTTGGGGATCGGGACAGATAGAAACGACTGTTTGGGAGGGAAGAAAACTCGATTTTGTATCCGGACGTGATGATTTCCCTGACCCAAGCGTCGTCGACAACGGATAGCCACGCGTCCTTGAAAAAGGAAAGTCTGCCTCCCACCCTGGAAAGCTTTCCAGGTGGGGGTGACCCGTCACTTAGATGAAAACCTTCCGGATCGAGCGCCTGAGGACCTGGAAGGCTGACCCCTGGATCTCCAGCGAGGGGCTGGCTTATACGATGGCTTTCTCCGGTCATTGGAAGCAGTGTTACGGTCCTGCTGGGATGAACCGTCTGTGGGAGAGAAGAGGCGAAAGGACCTAAAAGGCCGAGAAGCCCTCTTGTTAAAGAACCTCTTAGGACGGGACTGAGGAAGGGAAGTGCTCTTTCCACCCGTGGCATCCGAGATTAACTGATCCAGCTTGGCGCCAAAGAGCCTAGTGCTGTGAAATGCCAGGTTGGTGACTTCTTTGAGGTAGTATCCGCATTCCAAGACTTCAACCAAAGAATGCGGCGTATTGCCACAATGTTGCTGTTAGCTCTAGCAACGCACCCTGCCGCGTCCAAGGAGGCGGCCAGAAGGTACTTGCCTGCGTGATTAATTTGGTCTGCTAAATCTGCCAGCTCGTCTTGAGGAGCTGCCGCTGAAACGCCCCTGTGCAGAATTTTTGCCCAAGCCGAAATGGCTTTCGCCACCCAAGCGGAAGCGAAGATAGGGAATAGGGATGCACCGGATGCCTAAAAGATAGACTTAGCCAACGACTCTATTTGCCTGTCTGATGGGTCCTTGAGAGAAGCTCCGTCCGGAAGGGAAAGGACCGTCTTAGAAGAAATACGAGAAACTGGTGGATCTATCTCGGGAGCTTTGGTCCATTTCGTGACTAGCTCCGCATCAAAGGGATAAAGTACATCTAAGTACTTGCGGCCTGAGAAACGTTTCTCAGGATGTTGCCAGTGGTTGGCTAAGGAAGTGTCGAAATCCTTATTAGGGAAGGTTCGAGATGGAGGCCTTGCCTTCTTAAGGGAAACAGAGCATTCCTGAGGGGGGGCCTTATCCTCCTTAATCTTGAGTGTTTGGTATATAGCCAATATGAGACTACCATCTCCCGAGTACTAGCTATGTCGTCCGCCTCTGAGTCTGATCCAGATAGTGAATCCTCGTCTGACCCCGGATCGTCTGCCGATGAGGGGGACGAGGAGCGTAGCCTGAGAGAAGCAGAGGGACCCTGCGAACCGGAGGAAGAGCCAGACAGGACCCGCTTCCTAGAGCCCCAACTTGGTCTGTCCGTCTGAGGGCCACGGTCCGGTGTTGGCGACTCACCATGCGAGGCGGTCGGTGCACAGGTGACAGCAGATAACTGAGGTAACCGCTCTAAGACCTGGACCAGCGATTGAGACACCTTTGTCAGCTCAGAAACTGACTGAGACATCGCCACGGCCCACTCCGGGGATGGGGTGGTCTCCGCCCGGGGTTCGGAGTGCTCCTGAGGGGCCGACATGGTGGAAGGGCTGCAGGAGAGGCAGAGGGGAGACGACTGACCCGAAGCCCACTTCTTTTTACAGCGCGCACAGGCGTAGTGAGTAGCGGTGGGTCTGGAGCAGAAGGCCCTTGCGGGGTTGTGCATAAGTCTCAGTGGCAGAAAAAACACAGCCTGAGGAAACTGCGGGGGGGGAGCTAAGTTAGGTGCCAGGGATAGTCAGCGTCTAGCATACCGAGGATCAGAAGCGATGTGTCCCCCAGGCGAGGTCCGGAGAGAAGGAGGAAGAAGATCGGCAATCCAGGAAGAAACGCTGGCGGTGGGCGGGGCTAAGCCACCGCACGGCGCGATTGACTGAGACCCCAGAGGGGAGGGGGACGGCCAAAGACAGTGACAGGGCTGAAGTGAAAGCAGCCCTGAGATAGGCTGAAAAAGCGCGCGGGGAAAGCGCGCGCAGGGAGAGGGAGGAACTTTTGAAAATGAAAGTGCTCCCTCACTTTCACTAGCGACGGCGCGCCCGGGCTTGAAAGCGCTCCCTCCCTGTAGCTGATGAGGACGGGGAGCGCTGATGGAGGGAGCGCTGACGGAGGAAGCGCGCCCCCCCCCGCGACAAGAGGGACGCGCGCCTGTCAAGAGTGCTGGTTCAAGGGGCGGGAAATTCAAAAGGAGGAGAGGTACTCTGTTGTCCTAGACTGGCATGTGAGCGCAGGGCTGCAGGGAACATTCAGAAAAACATACCTGATGTCCCTGAAGAGGCTGACCACAGGGGCCCGCGATAGAACGCAGGTCGCTGGGAGAGGTGATCCTCAGTACCCGCACCGCCGTATGGTGCAGAAGATGGCTCCAATCCCCGTGTCAGGGAAACGTCACCGCTGGCGACCGCCGTCTTCCTCTCAGCCCTGTCCTGGGAGAGGGGTGAGGAGGGGAATCGGCTAGGACCGTCCATCCATGGCCCCTAGTACCCGAGGGTGATAGGGGAAGGTCCTGCCTGCGGGCCTGAGAGTTGCGATGTAGGCGATACCACATTGCTCGCTCAGCCGCATTAATAGGAAAAGCAGGATGAACTCACATCCCGTTTCCTGAGCTGTATCTGAAAAAGAAAGGGGAAATCATTAAAAAAAACACAACAAAAACCTCAAAAGAAAAGGATTAAATGCGGATCTGGGGAGATCCCGGTCCGCCTCCTACAGACACTAAGCACAAACTGAGGTGCTTGGTGCCTGTCGGTGGGTGTATACTGCCGGGGAGGAGCTAAGTTTCTTGTTTTGCATAGTGTCAGCCTCCTAGCAGCAGCAGCATACACCCATGGTCATCTGTGTCCCCCAATAAGGCGATAAAGAAAACAGTGCTGTTTTTCGGTGGATTTGTGCAATGGATATCTTTTGACGCTGTGCGCCATTTCCTTTTCATTATGCGAGTCATTGCTATTACTTGTGTAATAAAGCTTATTTATGTTTCTACAATTTTGGACTTTGCACTCTGTCTCTTGTAGGTCATCTATAGTCTTAGTGGAGTGTCCATATTTTATAGTCCATGTATAACTGGGTGTTATTATATTGTTTGTATGGTATTGATCTTATAATAAACGTTTATATATCAGCAAAAGTAATCAGTGCAATTTTATTTCCATTCCCAGAAACTTTTTTTTACATGTTTGTTACCAAGAACCAAGTGGCTGCAGCTAAAAAAACAAAACAAAACAAAAAAAACAAAAAACAAAATCTGTCTTGGGGTCACACTTGACTCCGAGATTTCCTTTGCCCCCCACATTCGATCACTGGCTCGCTCTTGTCATCTGCACCTCAAAAACATTTCTAGAATTCGACCTTTTCTTACTTTTGACTTTGCAAAAACTCTTACTCTTTCTCTTATTCATTCTTGTCTCGACTATAGTAACTCTTCTAATCGGTCTCCCTCTTACCAAACTCTCCCTTCTCTAATCTGTCTTGAATGCTGCAGCCAGGATCATATTCCTCACCAATCGTTACATTGATGCCTCTACCTTGTGCCAGTCATTACACTGGCTACCCATCCACTCCAGAATTCAGTATAAACGTATTACCCTCACCCACGAAGTCCTCCATGGCTCAGCACCACCCTTCATCTCCTCCCTTGTTTCAGTATACCACCCTACCCGCGCCCTCCGTTCTGCAGATGACCTGAGGTTAGCACCCTCAATAATCAGAACCTCCCACTCCCGTCTCCAAGACTTTACACGTGCTGCACCAATTCTTTGGAATGCACTTCCCAGGTCAATACGATTAGTCCCCAAGCCCCACAATTTTAAGCGTGCCCTGAAAACGCATTTATTCAGACTGGCCTACCGCCTCAACACATTAACCTAATCTATCCCTGGGTGGCATAGTCAAAAGTTTTACCATAACCAGGTTCCCCGCATCATGTTCCCACATGCTTTATGCATCCATTAGCCCTGTGTCTGTACTGTTACACACTTAACATTATGGCTGGTCCGAACAATCAGGGCAATTGTTACCACCCACCTTTCGTGTCTACCTCTTTCCTCAGACTCTAAGCTTGCGAGCAGGGCCCTCATTCCCCTTGGTATTTGTATATCTATATATCTATGTGATTATTGTTATGCTGTAATGTCTATTGTCTGTACAAATCCCCTCTGAAATGTAAAGTGCTGCGGAATATGTCGGCGCTATAGAAATAAAATTTATTATTATTATAACAAAACAAAATAAGGCCACATACAACTGTCAAGTGAAGAACAATGTTGTAGGTCCAAAAGGCCCCCAAAAAGGGCATTCCTTTATGGGGTTATCCAGCACCTCTCAGTTCCACATTAGTAGGCAACAGACTGGTGCTACATTAGGCTAGTAACATCAGTTGGATACTTGCCAAGTATTGTATAGTCATTTTGTTCTGATAGGACAGGTGAATGATACTGGGCAACTGCGCACGAGACCTGGCGAGTGGCTGCCACATGCCATGTCAGTAAGGTCTTTCAATGCGGAAGAGAAGAACACTGGGTAAAAGTGAGGTGTTAAAAAGAGATGTCCAGAACAAAAGGTTTTAAAATCCACCTCAACAACATTATACACTGATCAAAAAAATAAAGGGAACACTTACACAACAGAATATAACTCCAAGTAAATCAAACCTTCGTGAACTCAAACTGTCCACTTAGGAAGCAACACTGATTGATAATCAATTTCACTTGCTGTTGTGCAAATGGAATAGACAACAGATGGAAATTATTGGCAATTATCAAGACACCCTCAATAAAAGAGTGGTTCTGCAGGTGGGGACCACATCTCAGTACCAATGCTTTCTGGCTGATGTTTTGGTCACTTTTGTATCTTGGTTGTGCTTTCACACTCGTGGTAGCATGAGACACTACAACCCACACAAGTGGCTCAGGTAGTGGAGCTCATCCAGGATGGCACATCAATACGAGCTGTGGCAACAAGGTTTGCTGTGTCTGTCAGTGTAGTGTCCAGAGGCGCTACCAGGAGACAGGCCAGTACACCAGGAGACGTGAAGGGGGCCGTAGGAGGGCAACAACCCAGCAGCAGGACTGCTATCTCCACCTTTATGCAAGGAGGAATAGGAGGAGTACTGACAGAGCCTTGCAAAATGACCTCCAGCAGGCCACAATGTGCATGTGTCCGCACAAACTGTTAGAAACCGACTCCATGAGGATGGTCTGAGGGTCCGACGTCCACAGATTGGGGTTGTGCTCACAGCTCAACACCATGCAGGACGCTTGGCATTTGCCACAGAACACCAGGATTGGCAAATTCACCACTGGTGCCCTGTGCTCCACAGATGAAAGCAGGTTCACACTGAGCACATGTGACAGACGTGACAGAGCCTGGATACGCCGTGGAGAACAATCTGCTGCCTGCAACATCCTTCTGCATGACCGGTTTGGCAGTGGGTCAGTAATAGTGTGGGGTGGCATTTCTTTGGAGGGCCGCACATCCCTCCATGTGCTCGCCAGAGGTAGCCTGACTGCCATTAGGTACCGAGATGAGATCCTCAGACCCCTTGTGAGACCATATGCTGGTACGGTTGGCCCTGGTTCCTCCTAATGCAGGACAATGCCAGACCTCATGTGGCTGGAGTGTCAGCAGTTTCTGCAAGATGAAGGCATTGAAGCTATGGACTGGCCAGCCCGTTCCCCAGACCTGAATCCGATTGAGCACATCTGGGACATCATGTCTCGCTCCATCCACCAATGTCCAGTTGCACCACAGACTGTCCAAAAGTTGGCGGATGCTTTAGTCCAGGTCTGGGAGGAGATGCCTCAGGAGACAATTCGCCGCCTCATTAGGAGCGTGCCCCGGCGTTGTACAGTAGGGAGGTCATACAGGCACTTGGAGGCCAAACAATACTGAGCCTCATTTTGACTTGTTTTAAGGACATTACATTCCACTTTAATTTTGTGTGTGACTCAAAATCCAGGCTTCCATTGGTTAATAAGTTTGATTTCCATTGATTATTTTTATGTGATTTTGTTGTCAGCACATTCAACTTTGTACAGAACAAAGTATTCAATGAGAATATTTCATCAATTCAGATCTAGGATGTGTTATTTGAGTGTTCCCTTTATTTTTTTTGAGCAGTGTATATTATGGAATTCATTTGTCCTTAAATGACAGCCATGATCTTGCGAGGCATCATGGTCAGGCATCATGCTGGACATCAGTTCATCATGTTGCTTTCACAACATGGTTCAGTATAGATGGTAACAAAATGTCAAGTTTTGAGTCCGTTTTAACTCCTTCCCAGTGCAGCCAATTTTTGATTTTGAGCCTTTTTTTTTTTCTTCTTCTTCTTTCTCTTCTTTCAAAAGTCATAACTTTATTTTTCTCTTGACATAGCCATAAGAGGGCTGTTTTTTTTTCCTTTTTTGACACTGGGGTGTCACTATTTTAAATATACAATGTGCTAGAAGAAACCCAGAAAAAAAATTACAACTGCAGTGTAAGGAAAAAAAAAAGGAAAGAAATAACCTCGCAATTTAGTGTTATGCTTTTATAGTGTGTGGTGGCAAATGACCTGGCAACTTGACTTACCAGGTCAGTATAACTACAGACTTCTATAGTTTTATGTTGTTTTTGTTTTCCCGATGAGAAGGCTTATTTTTTTCGTACAGGTTGGTTTTAATTGCATTTTTTAAAAATCTTTTTTATCCGGGTGCGGAGACCAAAAGATGTCCCCACGCCCAAGGGGTTTTAGTGATCTCACTACAGGTCTGCCTCACAAAGACCATTCTGATACTAGATGGTGGTGGACATTCTGCCAGAAAAAACAACAACAAAAAAAACCACAATACCTCCTTTAACCCCTTAACGACCGCCGATACGCCTTTTAACGGCGGTAATTAAGGGTACTTAAACCACAGCGCCGTTAATTCACGGCGCTGTGATTTAAGTGAATAGCGCCCCCCAGTGTCGGATTTTCTCCGGGGTCTCGGCTGCCAGGGGTAGCCGAGACCCCAGAGAACATGAATCGGTCGGTTTTTACCGACCCCCGCTTTTGCGATCGCCGTTATTAACCCTATAACGGCGACCGCAAAAAAAAAAAAAAAAAGCCGCGATTTTACATTTAATTTCTCTTTCCTCTGATGTGATCGCACATCAGAGGATAGAGAAATAGGGTCCCCGATCCCCCCGGTCCCCTCCCGGTACCTCTCCCTTGTCCTCCGTCCCCTCCCGGTGGTCCCGCGCCCGCCGGCGTCATCCGATGGGCGCCGCCATCTTGAAAATGGCGGGCGCATGCGCAGTGCGCCCGCCGGGAATCTGCTGGCTCCGGCTGGCAGATTCCATTCATTATTTTGATCACTATGATAAACGATCATAGTGATCAAAATAATAAAAAATAGGTATTAGACCTACCGGTAATGATGTTTCCAGGAGTCCATCCTGACAGCACTATGGAGGACGTCCTCCTCCTCCTTACAGGGACAGGAAAGCACACGAGAGGTTAAAAGGCCATGTCCCACCCCCTTTCCCTCAGTGATTTGACAAGTACCACAAGGTGGATGATGCTAGTAACGGTTTAATGAAACAGTCATATTACAGCATATGACATAACATAATACAACATAGTATAACATAACAGGGAGGGAACTACCCGTGCTGTCAGGATGGACTCCTGGAAACATCATTACCGGTAGGTCTAATACCTATTTTCCAGGACGTCCACCTGACAGCACTATGGAGAGTACCAAAGCACCTCCTCAGGGTGGGATTACAGCTTGGAGAACTTTTCTCCCGAATGCGGTTTGTTGGCCAGCTAACACATCTAGTTTGTAGTGTTTGCAGAATGTATTAAGACTAGCCCAGGTTGCCGCTCGACAAATTTGATCAACTGACGCCCCCGCCCGCTCGGCCCATGAGGCCGATACCGCCCTTGTAGAGTGGGCTTTTAAGGAATCAGGCGGGCTGGCGCCCTCAGCCTGGTAGGCGTCCGAGATTACTGAGGTAATCCAACGCGCTATGGACGCCTTAGAGGCCTTCTTCCCTTTATTCCTACCACCAAAGAGAACGAACAGGTTCGGGTCGATACGCCAACTATTGGTGGCCTCTAGGTATTCTATAACTGCGCGCCTCACGTCTAGCGAGTGGAGCCGCCGCTCCTTTTCATTTCGGGGATTATCACAGAAAGAGGGTAACACTACCTCCTGGTTCAGATTTCTTGTAGAGGCTACCTTCGGGGTAAATGCCGGGTCTAACCTTAGGATTATACTATCCTCTCTTATCTGGAGGTATGGATCCTTAGTGGATAGGGCCTGGATCTCCCCTATTCTTTTGGCCGTGGTAATGGCTACTAGAAAGGCCGTTTTACGAGTGAGAGCAGGGATGGGTATCTTCTCACTAAGGGCGAAAGTGTCCGAGCAGAGGAACCGAAGTACCAGGCCCAGGTCCCATGGCGGGGTGAGCTGCCTAATCGTGGGACGCAGGCGCTGTGTGGCTTTTATAAACCTTATCACCCAGGGATGTGTAGCTAACTGATAATCAAAGAAGGCGCTCAAAGCTGAAACCTGGACTTTTAGAGTGCTGGGCTTGAGGCCTTTATTAAAACCTGCCTGCAGGAACCCTAGTATGTTAGGGAGATCCGGGGTACCTGCCACGAGCTCGGACCTGCCACCCTCCAGACAGAATCTCTTCCATATCTTCCGATAGATTGCCGACGTCACCGGCTTCCTGCTGGCCTGTAGGGTGGATATGACCTGCTCCGACAATCCTTTTGCCTTCAGGATGTCCCTCTCAGGATCCTGTCCCACCTCGCGAGAATTTCTCTTTGTAACAACCGCGAGTGGAATTGGGCCCAACTGACACACTGGATGCAGGCCGTCATGAGGCCCAGGACCTCCATTGCTTCCCTTATGGAGAATTGACGCTTCAACAGATCTCTGGTTCTGGCCTGAATGGACTTCTGCTTCTGCTCCGGTAGCCAGGATATTCTGTCGGCTGAGTCTAGGAGGACTCCCAGGAATACCTTTCTGGTGTTTGGAATGAGGTCCGACTTCTCCCAGTTGATCACCCAGCCCAGGATCTCCAACACAGTAGTTGTTCGGATCCTGTCTCGGATGAGCGCTTCTTTGGATCTTGCCACCAGTAAGAAGTCGTCCAGGTACGGCACAATCACAATACCCTGATCTCTCAGGTAGGCCACCACCTCTACCACCAGCTTTGTAAAGATCCTGGGGGCTGAGGCCAGCCCGAATGGATGACCCTGGAACTGGAAATGGCAGGTCCGGGCTGGTGAACTGATCGCGAACCTTAGTAGGCTTTGGGATGAGGGATGAATAGGAACCTGATAATATGCCTTTTTTAGGTCTAGGGTGCACATAACTGCGTCCCTGTCTATCAGAGGAATTGCGGATCGGATTGACTCCATCCGGAACCTCCTGTATCTGACCCAAGCATTTAGTGGCTTCAGGTTTATGATGGTGCGGGCCTCGCCGGATTTCTTTGTAATTGCAAACAGGGAAGAGTAGTGACCTTTCCCTCTTTCTGATGGTGAAACTGGTATTATGACCCCTGAGTCTAACATGTCCTGAAGATCCGACCACATTGCGGAGTCCTCCTGGACGGCAGTGGGGGCAATATATCTGTCGGGGGGAGGAGAATAGAGCTCTATCCTGTAACCTTCTCTGATGGTTCTGAGGACCCACTGATTGTTGGTGACTCGCGACCAGTTTGCTGCAAAGTGGCGAAGTCTCCCCCCAATGCCTATGGCGTCATTGTCTCCTCGACCTCGATGTCGATGCAAATGGGGGATCTCTGTTCTTCCCACTTTGGCTGAAGGAGCCTCTGTAGGAGCTTCTATTAGACCTCGCCCGGCCCCTAAACTCTGACTGTCCTCTGAAGAAGGAGCCTCTCCGAAAGGACTGGGACCGCCTGGGCTTTTCTTCCGGGAATCCCTTATTCTTATCAGACACCAGCTCAAGGATATTATCCAGGGCTGGACCAAACACCCTCAGACCCGAGAAAGGGATGGCACATAACTTGGCCTTAGAAGGGTTATCCCCCGACCAGGATCTAAGCCAGACTGCTCTCCGGGCCGCATTAGAGAGGGAGCTGTTTCTGGCCGCAAACCTAACTGATTCCGCCGACGTATCCGACAGGAACGCCGTGGCTGATTTCAAAAGAGGAAGAGATGCTAGTATCTCTGACCTCGGGGTCTTGTTGGTTAGGTTTTCCTCCAACTGCCCCAACCACAGGAACATAGACCTGGCCACCGAGGTGGCTGCTATGTTGGCTCTAATCAGGGCCGCCGACGTCTCCCATGCTCTTTTTAACAAGACGTCCGCCTTTCTATCCATTGGGTCTCGAAGACCGGATGAGTCCTCGGCTGGGATAGCCGATTTCTTCGTAACCTTGGCAACCGGGACGTCGATCTTAGGGACCTCTTCCCACGCCCGAGTTTCCTCGGGATCGAAGGGCAGTCTATTTTTAAAGTTTCGGGAGAGTGTCAACCGACGCTCTGCTTCTTTCCACTCCTCCTGGATCATTGCTTTGATGTGCTCGCTCACAGGGAACACCACCTGTTTACGGGACACCAGTCCTCCAAACATTAAGTCCTGTCTGGACTGTGGCTTAGGGACTTCTTCCATCTGCATGGTATTTCTGACCGCGTGTACCAGCTCGTCCGTATCCTCCAGTCTGAACAGGTACTTTCTGTTCTGTTCCTGACTATCCCCCAGGATCTCGCCTTCTTCCTCCTGATCCGAGTTCCGGAAATCGGATTCCTCGCTAGGGCTCGCCTCTGATACTGGGACTGGTTCCCACCTCGGACGCTTGCGACTTGGCCCAGGGCTGGGGGATCGACGCCGGGACGTAGAGGCCTGAATCTCTTCCCTTATCAGCGACCTCATTTCGGAAAGCAGAGATGGCTGTTCCTCGCCTATGACCCTGGAGGTACAGGGACCGCATAGGGTCTTGCTATAGGTGTCTGGCAGCTTTACTCTGCACACCGGACATCTGACTGATTTGGCGGTGGCTTTCGCCGGGTCCTTCCCCAAGGGGGACTCAGCCGGGGTTCCCTTTTCCTGATAATATAAGGGGCACCTCATCAGATCTGGGCTGTGGGGACGGGTGGGGAGGGTGGTCTGCGCTATGCGCACTTACCCCTCCACCAGATGCAGTGTTGCCTTCCATCCCCTGGCGTCCGATGCAGTCACACAGCTGGAACCACCTGTGACAACTCTGAAGAACGCTTTGGTCCAGGAGCGCGCGCGCCCTGGATTTGAAACCGGCGTCTGACGTCACCGGATGTGACGCTGGTAAGCCGCGCCTCCACTTCCTGCCGGGCATCTGCGCGCGACCGCGCTCGGCGCGAGCCCTCCGGCCTCCACTGCCCAGCGTCAGCGTCTTCCTGCGGGTACTCGGCCCGCCGCCCCACTTCTGTCGGTGCCCGCATGGCCAGCCGCCTGCGGGGAGCCGACCCATCCTGGAGCCGAGAGCCCCCCCACCGGGAGGAACGGCTCCCTCCAGGAGCGTCGTCCTGCTCCTGGCCTTTGGAGCCGAGGGACTCCCCACCGGGAAGTTTCGGCCCCGGGACCTCTTGACAGGGGAAGGATTGGACCGGCCGCACGATCCCCTGGGTCCCTCCGGTAAGCTCTCGCGTGTCCCTCCGTGCAGGGACAGGAAAAACACTGAGGGAAAGGGGGTGGGACATGGCCTTTTAACCTCTCGTGTGCTTTCCTGTCCCTGTAAGGAGGAGGAGGACGTCCTCCATAGAGCTGTCAGGTGGACGTCCTGGAAATAGTACATAACCCCCCCTTTTATCACCCCCTTATTCTGGCACACATAATGAAATAAAAAAAATATTTTTTTTTTCAGTTTTCCATAAGGGTTAGGGTTAGGGTTAGGCTAGGGTTAGGGTTAGGCTAGGGTTAGGCTAGGGTTAGGGTTAGGCTAGGGTTAGGGTTAGGCTAGGGTTAGGGTTAGGCTAGGGCTAGGGTTAGGCTAGGGTTAGGGTTAGGCTAGGGTTAGGGTTAGGCTAGGGTTAGGCTAGGGTTAGGCTAAGGTTAGGGCTAGGCTAGGGTTAGGGTTGGGCTAGGGTTAAGGGTTAGGGTTGGGCTAGGGTTAGGGTTGGGCTAGGGTTAAGGGTTAGGGTTGGGCTAGGGTTAAGGGTTAGGGTTGGGCTAGGGTTAGGGCGAACTAGGATTAGGGTTAGGATTAGGGATTAGGGTTGGGATTAGGGTTAGGGGTGTGTTGGGGTTAGGGTTGGAGCAAGAATTGAGGGGTTTCCACTATTTACCCACTTTGGGGGTCTAAAAATTGGGGTCTAAAAAATCACTTTTGTGGAAATAAAAAAGACTTTATTTTCACGGCTCTGCGTTTATAAACTTCTGTGACGCGCTTGGGGGTTCAAAGTGCTCACCACACATCTAGATAAGTTCCTTAGGGGGTCTAATTTCCAAAATGGGGTCACTTGTGGGGGGTTTCCACTGTTTAGGCCCATCAGGGGCTCTGCAAACGCAACATGATGCCCGCAGACCATTCCATCAAAGTCTGCATTCCAAAATGGCACTCCTTCCCTTCCGAGCTCTCCCATGCGCCCAAACAGTGGTTCCCCCCCACATATGGGGTATCATTGTACTCAGGACAAATTGCATAATAACTGTGGGGGTATGATTTCTCCTGTTACCCTTGTAAAAATAAAAATTTGGGCGCGAAAAGATCATTTTTGTGGAAAAAAAATGGATTTCTTATTTTCACGGCTCTGCGTTTATAAACTTCTGTGAAGCACTTGAAGGTTCAAAGTGCTCACCACACATCTAGATAAGTTCCTTCATGGGTCTAGTTTCCAAAATGGAGTCACTTGTTGGGAGTTTCCACTGTTTAGGCCCATCAGGGGCTCTGCAAACGCAACATGATGCCCGCAGACCATTCCATCAAAGTCTGCATTCCAAAATGGCACTCCTTCCCTTCCGAGCTCTCCCATGCGCCCAAACAGTGGTTCCTCCCCACATATGGGGTATCAGCGTACTCAGGACAAATCGCATAATAACTGTGGGGGTATGATTTCTCCTGTTACCCTTGTAAAAATAAAAATTTGGGGGTGAAAAGATCATTTTTGTGGAAAAAAAATGGATTTCTTATTTTCACGGCTCTACGTTATAAACTTCTGTGAAGCACTTGAAGGTTCAAAGTGCTCACCACACATCTAGATAAGTTCCTTCATGGGTCTAGTTTCCAAAATGGAGTCACTTGTTGGGGGTTTCCACTGTTTAGGCCCATCAGGGGCTCTGCAAACGCAACATGATGCCCGCAGACCATTCCATCAAAGTCTGCATTCCAAAATGGCACTCCTTCCCTTCCAAGCTCTCCCATGCACCCAAACAGTGGTTCCTCCCCACATATGGGGTATCAGCGTACTCAGGACAAATCGCATAACAACTGTGGGGGTATGATTTCTCCTGTTACCCTTGTAAAAATAAAAATTTGGGGGTGAAAAATCCATTTTTTTTTCCACAAAAATGATCTTTTCACCCCCAAATTTTTATTTTTACAAGGGTAACAGGAGAAATCATACCCCCACAGTTATTATGCGATTTGTCCTGAGTACGCTGATACCCCATATGTGGGGAGGAACCACTGTTTGGGTGCATGGGAGAGCTTGGAAGGGAAGGAGTGCCATTTTGGAATGCAGACTTTGATGGAATGGTCTGCGGGCATCATGTTGCGTTTGCAGAGCCCCTGATGGGCCTAAACAGTGGAAACCCCCAACAAGTGACTCCATTTTGGAAACTAGACCCATGAAGGAACTTATCTAGATGTGTGGTGAGCACTTTGAACCTTCAAGTGCTTCACAGAAGTTTATAACGTAGAGCCGTGAAAATAAGAAATCCATTTTTTTTCCACAAAAATGATCTTCTTATTTTCACGGCTCTACGTTATAAACTTCTGTGAAGCACTTGAAGGTTGAAAGTGCTCACCACACATCTAGATAAGTTCCTTAATGGGTCTAGTTTCCAAAATGGGGTCACTTGTTGGAGTTTTCCACTGTTTAGGCACATTAAGGGCTCTCCGAACGCAACATGGCATCCGATCTTAATTCCAGCCAATTCTGCGTTGAAAAAGTCAAACGGTGCTCCATCCCTTGCGAGCTCTGCCGTGTGCTGAAAAAGGGGTTTACCCCCACATATGGGGTATCGGCGTATTCAGGAGAAATTGTACAACAAATTTTGTGGTTGATTTTCTCTTTTAACACTTGTGAAAATAAAAAAAATTGGTTCTGAAGTAATTTTTTTCCAAAAAAAAGTTAAATGTTAATTTTTTCCATCCACATTGCTTTCGGTCCTGTGAAGCACTTAAAGGGTTAATAAACTTCTTGAATGTGGTTTTGAGCACCTTGAGGGGTCTAGTTTTTAGAATGGTGCCACTTTTGGGTATTTTCTGTCATGTACACCCCTCAAAATGACTTTAAATATGATGTGGTCCCTAAAAAAAATGGCTTTGTAAATTTTGTTGTAAAAATGAGAAATCGCTGGTCAAATTTTAACCCTTATAACTTCCTAACAAAAAAAAATTTTGCATCCAAAATTGTGCTGATGTAAAGTAGACATGTGGGAAATGTTATTTATTAAGAAATTTATGTGACACATCTCTCTGATTTAAGGGCATAAAAATTTAAAGTTTTAAAATTGCAAAATTTTAAATTTTTTTGCCATATTTGTGTTTTTTTCATAAATAAACACAAGACTTATCGAAGAAATTTTACCACTAACATGAAGTACAATATGTCACGAAAAAACAATCTCAGAATCAGCAGGATCCATTAAAGCGTTCCAGAGTTATAACCTCATAAAGGGACAGTGGTCAGAATTGTAAAAATTGGCCTGGTCATTAAGCTGCAAACTGGCTCTGTCGCTAAGGGGTTAAGAGTGGAAAATATTACTTACTAGAAAGAAAAACCTTAAATGTGTCACTCGCTTGACATGAGCTCCTGAAATGAGTGTAGCTGATCACAACGCCAATGAATATAGGAAATTGGCCACAGGAGACTAAACGTATGTAGGTCTATACCCAGTTGGTGAATCTCTGAACACACTAGGTATTCAACATAACTAAATATGCGAAGAGCAGAGCCTAACTTTTTGCCTGTGTAACACCTCCCATAGTAGCAGCTAATCGGTAGAAGTTTCACACTTACTATTCTTATAAATAATAAAAATAATGAAGAAAGCATTGCATATGGCAAGTATCTTTCATGCGGTTTGGATTATAACAAATGGGGTCTCCCCATGTACAAACCTGTCCCCTGTTTTAAACTCTCTGTACACCTTGCTCTTCTTTTTCTTTTTGTGCTTCCTCTTCAAATTTCGTATGGACAGAGGGATACTCTTCTTACGCCCAGGCCCACTGCCACTTTTTGAGGAGGTTGTAGAACTTGCTGATGACGTTACAGAACTGGTGTCATCAGTGTCTTCTGCGGCCTCATCATCTGCATCCTGCTCACCAGGCCGGAGCGGCAAGTCCTGAAACATCTCCCGGACATTCCCGATCAATTGATCCTGCGCAGAACATTCGTCAAAACTTTGCACTGTCCTCATTTCCTTAGCATGGTCATCATCACCTTGCAGGCCGCCTTTCTCAACCGTCTCCGCATTAAAAGCGTTTCTCTTCAGTAGCTCTATTGGGTTGCTAGGCTCTTGTGTGCATGAGATAATCTTCACAATTTGCTTCTCCCGCAACTTTTCTACTTGCTGAAAACAAGATGAAAGAAGAAATGTATCATAACATTTATGATAAAGCACAACAGATGAAACAATAACTCCACACCACAGCCTATGTGCATCCTAGAATAAATGCTCTTATCCTTTACACTTGTTTCAATGCTAGGTACAGGAAGAGAAAACATTGTAAGATTTGCCAGATATTAAATAATTTAAAGAAATCCCAATGCTTTAGTAGTGTTCCATAAACTTCGTTTAATACAAAGAAGCCAAGCTGCAAGTGGACAGAACTGCAGACTGACCAAATCACACCGCGCCTATACCCAGGGTGGGAACCGACTAATCTTCCACAAGAGTATTTCTTAAGTGTCAGGAGCACACACTTGGTCTTCTTTATTCCCCCATTTAGGTATCCAAGAAATTTGTAGCATCCAAAATGGATGACCTGGCAACCAATGGATATGGTCTATAGGCAGGTTACACTGCAAGGTTTTTACCTTTTGAGTTCTTCAGTCTTATGACATCACACTGAGTACACTGGGGTAGCGACCCTTACATGCTTTACCACTTCTTTGGTTTTGTCTGTAAAATGGCCATAGTGTGAACATGTGCACACACATTGCACGTATACCAACTTATGCTCCAGCTCATTTCTTTGGTTTTGCTGTAGTTTGTTGCACTTTGTACAAACAGGGGGCATAGCCCCCTTTCTGAGCTAAGCATTTCATCTATATAGCTTCCCGTGTACGGGTGTCTGAATAGTTGGGTGCCTGTCCTGCTCTTAGTCACATTGACATCAGCGGACACAAGGTAATATTTTATTTCTGGAGACAGGATAGGACCGTCCTGATTGGATACACCTTATCGCAATGGGATTGCTTTTATGCTTTTTTGATCAAAATAGTGGTAACCAAGTACTCTGTTATTTACATGTACTATTCACTCAAGTACTTACTACAAAGGTTTATGCGCATTTCATTTTTTTCTTGGGTTTTATCCGTGAAACGGCCACAGTGTGAATGTGCTCTTACACACTGCATGTATACCAACTTATAACCAAAGAAATGATCCGGAGTATATTATTCAGATAGGCTAAGCGTAAGCTGTACTCTCCAGGTACAGATATTAAAAAGGTACATGTGACTAGTGGTTGACTATTAGGCTACTCATGCAGTAGGTTCTGCATATGTGCCTTGACCAGTGCACTACACGTTTACATTTGGACAACCCTTTTCTCTTTCCGACTTCACTGCATACCTTCCGAGAGCTAGTCATCTCTCCAAGCAGGCAATTCTTCTCCAGGCTTTCACATAAGATTTTAGTGGGTTCTACCATAGTTGGGAAGATGTACAGACACCGCTCTCCCAGCTGCCGCTGCGTGTGGTCAAATGAGCCAAGTCTCTTCACCCTAACAGAGGAAATCAGAGAAATCATAAAACAGCGTAAACTCTCACAATCAACATGTAAAGAGATAAGCAAGAATATGGAGATAGATAGATATATATATATATATATATATATATATATATATATATATATATATATATATATACACACACACACACACACATACATACACACACATAGCAAAAAAAAACCCACAGGGCACAAAGTAATTTCAAAGGGTCACACGTATCACAATTTTACTATGGTGACGCTGCAAGGAAAGTGTGCAAAGCCAATCAATTTTCCATATATAGACTTATTGCTGTGGAAGGAATAATTAATGACAAGTTGTATACATAACATAACCCGTAAATATATTTTTCCTATTGTGGGTTATATTATGTATAAAACTTGTCAGCAGAAAGAACGCTATTAACATGCAGAAATGGGGTTAATATGCAAGTTCATTTTCTCCCTGCAGCGTTCAGACAAGTGCCAGGGCTGGGCTGGTTAGTAACCCTATCATCCTGCAGATTAACCACATATCTGCAGGTGAATAGCTTTTTTCCCTGGTGACAGGTTCCCTTTAAATTATTCCTCTTACACCTCTGCATATTTTAATGGTCTGTGTATGTTTTTTTGTATACTTTATTCTGACCTTTTTCAATAAAATACATTTCTCTATCGCCTTATTGGGGGACACAGGAACCATGGGTGTATGCTGCTGCCACTAGGAGGCTGACACTATGCAGAAAAAAAAAAGTTAGCTCCTCCTCCGCAGTTACTCCAGGCACGGGCTTCAATTTGGGCCTTGTTCGGCGTCGCGGCCACGCCCCCCGCCTTCATCCTTGGGCAGGCTTTTTTCCCGCCCGTTTCGGGCCCACCCACCGCTCTCTCCCTCTATGTTCTGCGCCCCTAAGGCGGCGCATGGCCCCGCCCACTCCCACTAGCCTGCCTTCTGTCTTTAGGCTGCGCCATCTTCGGCCTTATAACAGTGCAGTTGATTCCGCCTATTCTCCCTTCCTCGGCCCCTCAGTGAAAAGCGCACGCTTTTCTGCACTGCTCCTCTCAGGCTGCATCCATTTTCTCAGTCCCCCAACCTTCCGGCAAAAGAGGCGATCGTTGTCTTCCAGCGTGAGACACGGTTAGTTCCTTCACCGGGCAGGTACAGCCTTTCCTGCCCATCTCCGCTCGGCCTAAACAGGTACAGTGCGGAGCATATTCCACTTATAGTAAAATTAAGCTGGGCCTCTCTATCCGCAGGCCAGTGATGGCACATTGAATCCATCTTTCCTATGGAAACTGATGGGAATTGTGCTATAGTGATGCAGTCTCTCATGTAAACAGTGCAGCCATTAGTGTAATAAGTACCCCTAGCCGTACTATCATTAATAGTAATATAGCCGGGCAGTCACTAGCGTAATGGTGCTCTGGAAACGTGCGTTCACCGACGTAACAGTGCTCCAGAGCCGTACAGTCGCTAACGTAATTGTTCCTGGGCGTCGTGTAGTCACTGGGGTAATGGTGATCTACAGCCGGTAGTTCTCTAGAGCCGTGCAGCCCTAGGCAATCATAACCCAGTGCCACCGGCCATTCTAGGATGAGCGTGACCGCATTCGTCAGATGCGACCGATAAGCAGCTTGAGCCTGGGCTGAGACCTGGATGGGAGACCAGCCTGCGTTCGCAGGTCCGGGGTCATGCACAAAATTCACTCGCGTAATGGTAATCTTCTGCCGCTCAGTCTCTAGTGGAATAGTACATCCAGTATCATAGCACACAAGAGCCATGCAGTCGATGGTGTATTAGTTACCCCTTGAGGCTGTCTTCTGTGTCACGATCCACTCTACGTCCGCCCACGTACATTGGACATGTTCAAACTTGCCATATGGCGTCTGCCTGGTAGAAGTTTTCACTCGCACGTCTTGCCTCGGAGATCTGACTTTGTCTCACCGCTGTTGTGGTTTCTGCTATCGCAGATCCGTACCTTGATTCTCGGCGGAGCAGGACTCGACCATTGCTTCACACATGATTCGGGAGCCTCAGCACAGCAAATGCTTCCATATCTCCTGCTCGCAAGCAATCCGGGCGCTGGCGTCACACTGCTCTAAGCAGAATGATGAGCTGTTTCTGTCCCTTCACTTCTGCAGTGTTTGGGACGGATTTCCAGCTGGATAAGAAGTCAAAACTGTGTGACACGGCAATTTTCTGCGGTGGCTCAGTAGATAAAGAAGCTGACCAAAACTCGCAGATCCAGTAGTTGGAACCCTGTCGCACAACAGAGAGTAGAGTTTAGTCTCCCTCTGATTCCAGGCCTACTGTTCTACTGTCAAAAGAATTGACTGGTCAGAATATGCTTTAATACAGACTGCGTGGTACGGCTTACCACACGTGAAGCCATTATTCTATCCCAGGCCACAACACAGAAGCCGTTAATCTGCCTAATGTCGTCAGGTATCTAGGCCTAGACCGCACCGCAACAGAGCGGCTGTCTCCCATATCCTTCTCTGGGTTCTCTCCACGCTGATTTGTTCACAGGTAACTTAGAGCCGTTGGCAGCTATACTATATCCACTATCCAGGCTTCAGACGCAATACCTACCAGGTATAGTGGTTGAAATAGCCGTATTACTGTGGAGACGTGTCCGAGATTGACTGCTCCAATGGTACTGGTGTTCAGTACCGTATTCTGGTGAGTCACACGCCCTCGTATTCAAGTTCCTCGCATCCTATTGCAGCTGCATTCTATTCTTATCGAGCATTTGGATAGTCCGCTACCAGACATGGTTAGTCATTACCGGAAAGATGGCGTGTATTTCAACCGTACCCGAGGTCGAGCGACTATACTGGTCCGGCTCTACTGTCCCATTGGCAGATGAGTCAGGAGCGTCCTCTCTCACGTTCCTCAGGGTCCTTTGCAGTGTCTGCCTAGCTCCTGTATAATCACCACTCTAGATGTGGTAACGGCATTTATTACCTCCAGCGGGCTGCAGCTATGCTTTCAAGTCTCTTTCATGTGAGTCTAAGACATGTTTCAGCTGCTTATTTCATAGTCAATAACATCTGTGGTCTATTAGCAGTTAAACGTCAAAGGCTACCAGGTCCAAACGGAGGGGATCTCCGTACCACAGGGCAGATCTCAGTAGCAACATATCTGTAGACTCCACCATCAGATAGGTCAGACACTCTCGTGTCAGGTACGGATGGTCGAGGTTTACTGTAGCATGATCTGGACCCTAGGGGTGAGTTACTCTACAAGAGTTTTGTCCCACCTTCTGTCCAGTTACAGTACAGTCTGCAGTCTAGCTTTACTGCACGGTGTGTTACGCCTATCATTAGGGTTTGGCTAATAGTAGTTTATAGGTTCTAATATGTCTCAAGGGCCTTTGAGCTACCACATTACCCAAGCTCCTTATTTGTCGGAACTTACCTATGCTTTCTTACAGACATCGGATAAAGCCTCCAGCGGATCACAGATGTGACTTTTGGCCGTGACTGGGGCAAGTATCTCACCTCAGACAGGAGTGGGATCTCACTCTGCGCAAGTATTGACCAGTGTAGAAAGCTGCTCCAGTCTTGGATCTAAGGATGAGTATGGTGATAACATGTTTCTTATTTCAGCCGGCATTGTATTTTTTTCTCTGTCTTCTTCGGGCGCGTGTTGTCTTAGACTTAGGCACACGGTTCTACACACTGTAATCCTCTCCCTACTCCGGAGGGTCCAGGATAGATTCGGCCGTTTACATCATCATAAGAATTGACCTTCCTTTCACCAGCCTAGTTGTCTTTCTGGGGTCTATTTGGGCTACCTAGAGCCAACTTTCTTTGCAGTTGCCATACTTCATGCTTTGCCGTGAACTTTCCGAGCTCGACTGTTCGTTGTTATAAGTCTAGCTAGGCTAGGGGTTTATCTTCCCCTTGATCTCAGTCTGAAGGGGCATCCAGTAGTTTTCAGTCTACCTGCTTAATGGAGCGATCAGCTGTCTCTTCATAGCCAACTGGTGCCTACATTGCAGCGATGAGATCCAGGTTATTCCCTGGTTCTATTCAGTGTTCGGTTCTTTAACAGGTTCTCAGGACCTGCTTTCAGAGCTTGTCATATTCTCATGGAACAGACTTCAGCCGTTTCCAAATAAGGAGGCGCCTCGGTGTATCCTTTTCTCCTGAGCGCTTCACAAATTAGACTACTTCTGCGACTACGAACCCTCCGGTTCCAAGTTCTCTGCTACGGCCTTTCCTTGCCCAGACGTTCTGCTCTCAGGGATACCAACGTCGAATTCACACAGTAGTTAGCAGGATCAACCTTCAAAGCACCCGCCGCTATAGCGTGTCCTGCCTTAGCTTCCTCTAGTGTGGCGAAGTTCTATGGATGCGCGGCCTAGTTTGCTCAGAGAATTCTTTCTGGAGACCGGTCGGTAGATTTGACCGTTCCTACTGTCCAAAAAATTTTTCCTTGCAGGGAGACAGTTTTTCGCCTAATCGTTTCCATCTAAGGGTCCAGTTGGCTTTCTGTTCATGAGCGAAATTATGCCCATATTGGTCCCTCACCAATTTTCCGTTCCTTCCGTGTAGCTCCAATAGACCAAATTATTAAAAGAGATCACCGGAAGGACAAGCGCTCCCGTTCCTCAGTCGCAGCCTCGTCGTTTCTTTGGTGCCTCTTCCTCTGCATGACGTTTGGAGATCTAGGATTGAGCCCATCCTTGTTTTTCAGGAAGGAAATTTCTTCGTTCAACATTTACCTTCTGTGAATCGCAGGATTTTTCCTTATTCAATGAAGCTCTTATCCAGTTCCTGATTCTTCAAGGCTTTGGCGATGTCCGCTTTGGCACGAACGGGTTCATTTCCCCGTTTTAGTTGGTATCTTTCTCTTTCAGACTCTCAATCACTCCTGGGGTCTTCCATAGTCTGTAACAGCTGTGGTGCACTTCCTGTGGATCAAGGGTCCACTCTCCGTCATTCTGAATTCCCTTTCTTACATCCGCCTTGGGCTTTCCCTTCATGACGCACACTCATCAGGCTACTTGGCCACAGCAACGGTACTTCTCAAGCTCAGACTTGAAGTATAGACTTCCTCGGGCCTTCAGGTTAGACTTCTGTTCAAGGAAACTGGTCGGCATTAGTAGGGTTGCCGGCTCAGGAAGGACTGCGCTTTTTTCAGTACGACGCACTCTGCCTGGGCAGTGTGTGTCCTCCTGACGGTACTCTTGGGGTCTTCGTCGGGCACCTTTGCAGTGCCATGATATGTTCCCCACAGGTCCATAAGATTTTCAAAGCCCAAGCCTAGCTTCGGCAAGTACAGATCGGGGTAAAAAAGACCTCGCAGGTGACCTTGCAGGTGACGAGGGTGATTTCCTCATCCGGTTGGAGTTATTTGCTGTTCCCTCCCCTTGGGGACTGCTTTGGGACGTCCCATGGTTCCTGTGTCCCCCAATAAGGCGATAGAGAAAACAGGATTTTTAGTTGCTTACCGTAAAATCTGTTTCTCCGAGACTTCATTAGGGGACACAGCACACTCCCAAATTGAACAGCTCGGTTTACTGTATAATATTGTTACAGTGTGGATTTGTGTATCTGTGGTTTTTATATCGTTACAAGATTGCTTCTCCTACTGCTTTCTCACTAACTGAACATCCTACTTCCTGTCGGTGGGGTGTATACTGCGGAGGAGGAGCTAACTTTTTTTTTCTGCATAGTGTCAGCAGCATACACCCATGGTTCCGGTGTCCCCCAATGAAGGCTCAGAGAAACAGATTTTACGGTAAGCAACTAAAAATCCTGTTTATAGATTTTTTATTTCTATTCTTATATATACACACACACACACACATTTTGTTGATTTGTACATTGCTGATTATTCTTGCCATTAATTTTTCTATTACAATTTGGTACTTCCATCTAAATCTGGTTTTATTATTGGTGTGGGTGCCTGCAGCAAGATTTCCCTTTACCAGTTAGTTAAAAAGGAACTGGCAAATCCCAGTATAGGTTATGCTAACACGTAATAAAAATGATCTGGAATTGTGTATGCAAAATCTGCAGCGGAATACCGCACCAACAAAGTGGATGAGATTTCTAAAAATCTCAGTTACACGCTGCAGAAAAAAATCCCCACAGGGAAAGCAAAAGTAGACATTTGCGGTAAATCCACAGCATTTCCACAGTTACATCCTGTATGGACACAGTAAGCAGCATTTAGTTAGTGAGGGGTCAGGATAGATACAATTATGTGGGTGCAAGCAGCAGTTCAAAAAGCAATAGTTCACATTCATAAGATACACAAACATTCACTGAATCTCTATAGACAAATAGATTAAGACATGTTACGTAAGAGACGAGAAGGGGGAACATTTAAATCCATAGATTTAGGAAGTAAAGGTGTCATGTCATACAACACAAGTGTACGGAGCTGCCAGTCCCAACAGGGGTGCTGGAGTAAATTATATGCTACAAGGAGCGTACTGAGAACAAACTACTGTGTAATGATCAGTGACATTATAGAGATGATCAAAAAATGATGTATCAGAGAATAAAGACATGGAAATATTCCAGTTGGAACACACAGCTTACTCACTTGTGCAAGTTTTCTTGCGTTATTACAGATGGTGGAGGGTCCATAGAATCTGTACCCCCAAGACAAAAGCTTTTTGTAATCCAGGTTACTCTCAGCTCTGTAACCTGCACCTGGATAGAGCATAACAGGATAGGGTGAGAAAATGAACGCACGATGGATATGATGTGATAAGATGGGTATTAGTAAGCAGGAACATGACGCACTACATGCAGTACAAAGCCTTGTAGACAGGATGTTGGGTAGGTGGGCACACAACAGGTTGTACAAAGGACAAACTACCACACAGTATTCACCTCTTCAACGCCCACACGGAATTTGCTCTTGGCGCTGAGGACTGGTTTCATGCCAGAGAGCCACTGGACATTTGAAAAAACTTTGGATGGACCGATAAGCACTTGGCCTGGGTAAAAGCCGTAGGAGTCATCAAAAAACAGGCCCTGCAAATGAGCAAAGACAGTGAAGTATACACAGCAAGACCTCTCCAAAAGACCATTTGTCATCTAAACCAGGGTTCCCCAACTCCAGTCTTCAAGGCCCACCAACAGATCATGTTTTCAGGATTTCCTTAGTATTGCTCAGGTAATAATTGCATCACCTGTGCAATACAAAGGAAATCCTGAAAACATGATCTGTTGCTGGGCCTTGAGGACTGGAGTTGGGGAACCCTGATCTAAACCATGTAAGTTTGTGCAATGTGCACCCCAGGTCAAAATGACTCTGCTATTGTGAACAGTTAAGCAAGTTGAAGATGAAATGATCTCTCAAAGACCTTAAGTTAAAGCTGAAATTTCAGTTTCGGCACCCTTGGAGATTTGAGTGCTCAGATAACTTTGATCAAGGTTTCAGACCTTAATTAGCCCATTACGGCTTGTTTACCATCATTAGGAAAGGCCAGGTGATGCAAATGCAAATTTCCAAGCTTTATAAAAACCCAGCCTCCTCTAACCTTGTGACCAAAAAAAAAAACAAAAAAAAAAACAAAAAAAACAGCAGCCATGGGTTCTTTTAAGCAGCTACCTAGCACTCTGAAATGAAAATGTTGGAGGCCCACAAAGCAGGAGAAGGCTATAGACAACAGCAAAGAGTTTTCAAGTTGCCCTTTCCTCAGTTCGAAATGTAATTAAGAAATGGCAGGTAACAGAACAGTTGAGGTCAAGATAAGGTCTTGAAGACTAAGCAATATTTCAGTGAGCGCTGCTTGTAGGATTGATAGGGAGGCCAATCATCTTGACTGCAAAACACATTCAGAAAGATTTAGCAGACTCTGGAGGTCTGGTAGATTGTTCTACTGCTAAGAGACACCTGCACAAATATGGACTTCAAGCTAGAGGCTTCAGAAGAAAACTTCTGCTTCCTCACCATAAAATTCGGCATCAGAAGTATGCAAAAGAACATTTAAACAAGCCCTGTGGACTGTTGATGCTAAAATAGAACTCTGGCCACAATGACAAAGGTGTGTGCGGAGAAAAAAATGGCACAGAATTTCAGGAAAAGAACATCTCTCCAACCATTAAGCATGGGAGAGGATCAATCATGCTTTGAGGTTGTGCTGCAACCAATGGCACGGGAACATTTTACGTGTAGAGGGAAGAATGGATTCAATGAAATTTCAACAAATTCTTGATACAAACATTACACCATCTGTAAAAAAGCTGAAGTTGAAAAGAGGATGGCTTCTACAAATGGATAATGAACCTAAACACACATCAAACTCCACAATAGACTGCTTTAAAAGGCACAAGGTGAAGGTTTTACAATGGCCCTCACAGTCTTTTGATCTGAACATCATTGAAAATCTGTGACTAGACCACAAAACAACAGCGCATGCAAGACAACTCTGGAATCTCACAGAACTGGAAGAATGGATGAAAATCACTCAAACAAGAATTGAAAGACTCTTGTTTGGATACAAAAAGTGTTTACAAGCTGTGATACTTGCAAAAAGGGGTGCTACTAGGTATTAACCATGCAGGGTGCCCAAAATTTTGCATCAACCCATTTTGCTTTTTGTAATTTTTTAAATATAAAAGATGAAAATACATCCATTTTTTTTCCGTAACATAGAAAGAAAATATGTAATAGACCATTCAGAAATTATTTAATCTTCAACTTGCTTAACTATTCACAATAACCGTAATTTTGACCAGTAGTGCCCAACTTTTACATGCCACTGTACATTCTGGCTTAGAAGGGGGATGTGCTGTTCCTGGGACCCAGCTTCCAGTTTTGCCAGGGAAGGTGCAGTCCTGAAGATTGACAGTTCAGACCCGCAGCATGGCCTGGCCACTGGTCTGAACCGTGCACTCTTCCAGGCTACTTGTAGAGGGAAATTTACCTCTGTATCACGAGAGAAGTGTAGCGGCACGGAGGCAGGACAGATACAGCGCTCTAGCCAGCTTCAGAGTGGGTTCTATATCTAAGGGACTAGAAGTGCACGGTTCTACCTAGGTAACTGACCACTCTGAAAGCAGAGTGGCTGGTGACCTAGGCAACGTGCTGTACACTATAAAATTAAAAATCCCTCCAATCTTGAGAGCAGAGAGGATTTTTAGTAGGAGGCAAGTTGCAAAGTTGCTCATTTTTATCCATTTATCATGGAGCTGTAAAATAATGCTTTTAAAATTACCATCACCTCTTTTCTAGAAGAGGTTGACAGAACCCGCACCACAATAAAAGTACTTAAAACAGGAGAACATTCATATTATTACCGAGTCACTGGCATGAGGACAGACATCATATAGTTTAGAAGCATCTTCTGTAGTCATAGAGCACCTGCAACAAGAGTCTTGTGAGACAGCAATACAAGAGCAGGGACAATGACAGCCATGTGGCATTGCATGACAGACAAGTATCTGGTATGACCATACCTCGCTCCATTAGACAACTTTAGGATAACTTGATTTTTAAGGTCATAGATTTTACCCAACCAGCAGTCATATGCAATGTAATCTCCATACATGATGGGCTATAATGAAAAAAAGCAGGATTATCGTATTGGTTTCAAGTACATTTCCGAATCGCCTATATTAAGAGGTTGTCTGCTTTACACCATGCCACTCAAAACTTTACTTTTCCAAAATTCAGTACCTTGAGGTGTCCCAGACAAACTGTCCCACCACCATCAGTCTGTATAACCTACAAATTTTACTAATATTTTAAAGGATTATTCTCAAAAAGTCAAGTTATCCATTGTTCATGGGATAGGGGGATAACTTGTTGATCACTAAGGGGCCCAACCAGTGGGATCTCCAGGGGTACAGAGCTTCGGGCTCAGAAATCCCGAGAAGGAGGTGGTGCAGCCCCATACTAAATGCAACAGAAGTGTATATATGTTCAGTCTCCACTCCATTCATTGAATATGGGAGTGTGGGAAAATACTGATTGCCGCACTCAGCAGTCCCATAGATAACGAATGGTGCAGAAGCCACGTGTGCACTCCTGCTACATTTTGGAGTCACATGAACCATAGGATCCTGTAGACTGGAGAAAATGACTTCTATGAGACCGCATAGGGGACAAGCTATGACCTGTGCAAGGAAAGAGTCGAGCTGTACCCATCACATAGAGATTGGTGAATCCGATGCCATCTGTCTCTAGCTTTACAATTTATATGACGATTACTTAGAAGTGATCTTTACAAAGCAAAGTATCTTCAATGATCTCCCTACTCTATTACAAGACTTGTGACAACAGTAAAAATATTTCCAATCCATTCCCAGCCTGTATCAGAGAGGGCTTTCAACAAATAACTCACCTGCACCACGGGGTCATGTCAAGTGGGAAGGGCAATAGGAGCGGGTTCACAACAGCACCAGCAACAATGTCATTTAAAGAAGCACTCCGCCTCCCATCAACATTTTTATCCACTTAATATATTGCAGTCATCATATTATATAGCGCTGTGTACTTACAATTTCTCCTTTTGCCCTTCTACCAAGATAAACCCTTCACAATACAATTTGTTTCGTAAAATGGGGGTTCATCTTATAATTCAAATATACATTACTGGCTGCAGTGGAGCAGAGCCGCTGCTGGTGGAGGCAAGAGTGAGGCGATGTTGCGGGCCTCAGGCTGGGAGGAGGGGGTGTTCAGAGGTGCAAGGGCTCCACCGACATTTTGTGAAAGCCCAGAGCCCCCACACTTCCATGGTTTACATTGCAGTGGACTCAGGGAAAATGGCTGCCGGGGGCGGCGCATGCGCTGATGGAGAGATCTTGGCACCAAGATTTCAGGAGACCGAGATGTCGTCGTCGAGAATCTCCTCCTGTGCATGCGCTGCCCCAAGCGGCCATTTTCCTGGAGTCCACCTAAATGTAAACCATGAAAGTGCGGGGGCTCTGGGCTGTCACAAAATGTCGGCAGAGTCCCCGAAACACTGAACATCCGTAGCGTCGCACCTCTAAACACCCCCTTTTCTCCCAGTCTGGGGTCCGCAGCATCACCCTACTTCTGCCTCCTCCATCAGTGACCCCAAAACTCCACTTTACCGCAGCTGCCACCCCAGTAAGCAATAAGATGTACGGATTATAAGAAGCACCATCATTTTATTAAAAAAGTTTTTTTTCCTATTTTTCTCCCCAAAATTTGGGGTGCGTCTAATAATACACAAAATACGGTATATGTCATGTCCCTGACACTGATGTGGGTTCCGTCACTGAGCCCGCATCTTTTTCTGCACGACCGCTCATTTAAATCAGCCATCATGTGTCTATAACAGCCGCAGGTGGATCGGAGCTGCACCCACAGCTGTTATCCATTTAAATCTTGCTGTCAATCTCTGTCAGCGGGAGTTAACATGCGCCAGTAGGAATTGGGTCACAAATCCTGCCCATCGGTGCCCTGTCACATGATCAGGGGAACCGATGGGAAGCACTGCTACGTGCAGCACAAGCAATCAGATGATATCAGCTTCAATTCTCCTAAAGGAGCTATTAAAGCGAACCTGTCAGCAGTTTTGGCCAAAATAAGATACGGCCACTGCCTTTCAGGGCTTATCTACAGCAATCAATAAGGCTGTAGATAAGCCCCCAATCCGACCTGAAAGATAAGAAAAAAGTTTTATTATACTCAACCGGGGGCAGTCCGGTCCGATGGGCGTCGTGGGTCAGGGTCCGGCGCTTCCCACCTTCTTGCGATGCCGCCCTCCTGCTTGCTTCATGGCTCCCCGGCATCGGGCTTCTGCGCAGTCGTACTTACTGTGTTTTTCGGACAATAAGACGCACTTTTTCCCAAAAATTTTTTTGAGGAAAATGGGGGGGTGCGTCTTATACTGCAAACGTAGGCTTACCGGGGGGTTGCGGTAGTGGTGTGGTGGCGGCAGAGATGCGCGATGCTGAGGCGCGGTGTGCGGTACGGCGTGCACCTGAGCAGGGTCCCTTCCTCAGGTGAGGTAACGCTGCGGCCCCGTGTCCACGGAGAGCAGAGCAGGGAGAATCAGGGGTTTCTCAGTGGCGGCGGCCATCTTCCTGAGGCCGCACGTGCGCAGATTGAGTTCTCTGCTTCCCAGGGATTCTGCGTGTGCAGATTGAAATCAGGGTGGCCATTTTCCTGAAGCCGAGTTCGCAGATTGAGATCTTGGCTTCAGGAAAATGACAGTTGCGATCTCCATCTGCGCGCGTACGCACAGCCTCCCGCGGCCATTTTCCTGAAGCCCCAGGAAGCAGAGTACTCAATCAGCGCACGCGTGGCCTCAGGAAGATGGCCACCGCCACCGAGAAACCTGTGATTAACCCGGCTCTGCTGCTCGCCTTGGACACCGGGCCGCGGCGTCTCCCCACCTGAGGAAGGGATCCTGCTCAGGTGCACGCTGTACCGACCACCTCGCCTCAGCATCACCGCACCTCCGCCACACGACTGCTGCAACCCCCCGTGGGCACCAGGCCGTGGCGTCGCCACATTTCTGGCATCCAAAAGAAGAGACCCTGCTAAGGTGCACTCCCCCACAGCCCACACCAAACATCAGCAGACACCAGACTGACCCCAGGACTGCAGCATTGCCCCACTTCTCTAATCCTGAGGAAGGGACCATGCCTCCTGTGACCCTGCTGTACCACCGCCAGCCCTCAGGTAAGATACCTTAAATTCGCATAATAAGACGGACACCCATCTTTTTTTCTGCTATTTTCACCCCAAAATTTGGGGTGCGTCTTATGATCCGGTGCATCTCATAGTCCGAAAAATACGGTATCTGCCCTGTTGAGGGTAGAGCAAAGTACTGCAGTGCGCACTCCCCGGGAAAGGTCAGAGACACAGCGCCTGCACACTGCAGGAATCTGCTCTGCCCTCAACAGGGCAGATAAATACGCCTGCGCAGGAGAGCGATGCCGGGGAGCCATGAAGCAAGCAGGAGGGCGGCATCGAAAAAAGATGGAAGGCGCCGGACCCGGACCTGCGACACCCATGGGACCGGACAGCCCCTGGTTAAGTATAATAAAAGTTATTTTTCTTGTCTTGCAGGTCGGATCGGGGGCTTATCTACAGTATTAGAGAATGCTGTAGATAATCCCTGAAAGGCGGTGGCCGCATCTTATATCGGCCAAAAGTGCTGACAGCTTCCCTTTAAATACTGTAAAAAGGGGAAAAAAAGTTAAAAAAAAAAAAATGAAAAATAATGTTCAAGTCACTACACTTTTGCCTCATCAAAAATCAAACAAACAAGTTTGGCATCGCTGTGTTCAGAAGAGCCCAATTAGCTGAATCCTTCTAAGCTCTATGTAGAAACGTGAGGTCAATTTTCCCTGTATGAGTCATGAGTTGCTGCAAAAGTCCCCAGCAGAGGGGAGAAGAGAGCAGCTTGGTCAGACGTTCAACAGGGGGATGATATATCAGGGACACGAGACTTCCCGTTTCTACAAAGAGCAGAGAAAAGAAGAAATAACTGGGTAGAAAGACAAAATGAGCAATTGTAAGTACACAGTGCCATATAATATGATTGCAATATATTTAGAGGATAAAAATTTTGATGCGAGTTCTTCTTTAAATGACGTAGTCAATGACTGGCAGCAGCTTTTAAACGATTAAACTGCAGTATTCGGAGCTTAGCTCCAGTCATTACTGCTATAGGCAGATTCTGGCTGTGTAAGGCAGCTGGTATCTGCCCAGTAGGAGAGAATTCAGGTCCTGAACCAGCACCATACAAGCACACTGACTGTCACATACAGTAACGCCAGACGGATTAACAAGCTTTCCTTTCCTAAATAAATACCTACGAATGTAGAGAGCTGATAAATCTCACCCATATGTGCTGCAGGTCCTTGCTGTTGACTGGATTTAGGAAGCAGCTGGTCCCCACCACTTTCACCATACAGTCTATATTTACATCAATGACAGTGCCACACTGGCTGTCCTGCAATGGAGGGGAAGAAAGAAAATTCTCTAAGAAAACCAGGGAATCCATTCAAAGGAGAAGACCATTATAGCAGTGGACAAGACGTTACCTTTGAACTCATGCGACGCACGGCATCCCTGGGCACCAAAGACCTGTCCTCTAACTTTAGCTAAATGATAGAAGAAAACAGAAAACATTATTGAGGCACAAATCATAACAGATGTTCCACTACATAAATGGTGGGTTTCCCAAAAACAACATTCATTATTAAGGTTGGTGCAAATTGATTTGCAGTCCTACTCCATTGGCACATGACAGTGTTGTTTGGCCGCTGCACGGGAGTGGAAACTAAGGGTTCCGTCACATTAAACGATGCACCAGCGATCCCGACAACGATACGACCTTGTCAGGATCGCTGGTGCCTCGCTACATGATCGCTGGTGAGCTGTCAAACAGGCAGCTCTCACCAGCGATCAGGACCAGTGAGGACGCTGGTATCCAAGGTACACAGCAGGTAACTAAGCGACGCATGCGCTTAGTTACCCGATATTTACCTTGGATACCAGCTCCCAGCGTCTGCTTACAGCGCTGGGAGCTCGCTGATCGTTGGTCTCCCGCTGCCACACGCAACGATGCGTGCTGGCCAGCGGGAGACCAAGGATCAAAAAAATGGCCCAGGACATTCCTGCACGATCAGCAATACCCGTGGGGGGTGGGTGGTCGCTGATCCCCGTCACACACAGCGAGATCGCTGGCAAGATCGCTGTTGCATCACAAAATCAGCAATCTCGCTAGCGATCTCGCTGTGTGTGACGGGGCCTTAAGTCTCTTAACTATTGGCATCTGTGGCTCTTTGTAAGCTGCCCTGGCTGGCTAATCAAAAGATCCGCGGATGTCGGCAGGTAAGAGGCGCTACTGCCACTCCAGTGTAACGGCCGCACACTGCTGTCATGGCTGATGGAAGGGGGATGTACAAATAAATTTGTTCCAACTCTATCCATGGCCTATCCACAAGATAGATAAAAAATGTATTACTGCTGGAGATCCGGCTTCGGAGACCCCTGCCCATCCCAAGAACTGAGTGGCTCAAGTGGGAAAAGAGCAGTAGCACACACACCCACATTCAACCACCACTTTTATAGACCGTGAATGAAGAAGTGATTGCACTTGCTCACTATCAATCCACACAAGGGACTCGCTTCATAGTAATTAGTGGGGCGATCACATCTTTATCATGGATGCTCTGGATGGGTGATATGATGCTTATGGAACAACACTTTAAAATTAGCTGATTTTCATGCTTAGATTTATCGCCACGCATTACCAAGGAGCGCCATTTTTACAGGATCCATTAGCCAGGGTAGCGTCTTTGTGCACATTATTTTACACTTGCTACACTAATCTGAACATATTATCCCTAAGGGGCACTTCCCCAGGGCTGTTTATATAGTAACCTCTCAGAAGAAAGAAAAGATTGACAATACTATTGTAGCCCATGACATCCTACATAGTCACTGAGGTCTTTTAGCCATTTGGGCTTCTAACAAAAGGCGAGCTGTTCCCCATTCTGTTCAGTCCTCTCTAGAACTGCTGACTGCTCTAGTAATACATTCACACCATAGGAACTGAATGTATTAGCGCTGCTGAACATATAGGCATCCTGCCAGAACACGCCTAGGATACAATGCAGACAAACTGCATCAGATGAGCCAATACTCCCTAGATCAATGTGAATACCGCAGCAGAACCACATAGAAAAGTCACGTCATTGTGCCACTACCCTGCGTGCAGCACATCTGAAGCAATGTCATAGGAGCATTATATAAATTATCTAACGCTAAAGAAAGGTACACATCCTACAAACGATAAATTGTGCACTTATTTTTCATTAAAGTATTCGTCCAAGCTAACTAAAAATTTGTCTACAGGAAGCAACACTGAAATTAATGCAAAAATATTCAGTACTGTACAAGTTTTAGGCAAGTGTGGAAAACACTGCACAGTAAGAATTCTTTTATAAACAGAAGTATTGTCAATTTTTATCAATTAACAAAACGCAAAGTGAATGAACAGATGAGAAATCTAAGGGTATGTTCCCAGTGTCAGTAAACGCTGCGGGATGGATGCTGCATACCTCCACAGTGTCCAGATGTTACAGCATAGTGGATGGGATTTCAAGAAATTCCATGCCCACTATGCGTGCACGGACACCTCCTGCTTCCCTGCGGAGACGACATGAGGCGCGTCTTTCCAGACCACAGCATGTCAATTTATGTAGTGGAGACGCTCAGTAAATTACCCATACACTAGCATTAGATGCGGTAAAACCGCATTATCTTCCTAGTCACATGCATATTAAGTGTGGGAACACAGCTTACTACGCATGTGTACCAATTTACATAATGCTGCACCCGTGTTCAGCCGGAAGTTCACATACACTGCAGTTCTCGGGATGAACTGAGCTGACCGCGAGAACTGCCGTGCACGTGACCGCCGGGGATGGGGTTAATGCCACCGTTCAGCCAAAGACATCCAGATGTAGCAGAGCTGGACTCGTCGTCGGACAGTATGTATGTCTTCTCAGCGGACAGGTAAGGATATTGTTGCTTTTTTATTTTAATTCTCTTACAGGAGAACGAGGGCTTCGGCGGAATAGGCGATGCGGTAAGTATGGTTTAATTAAGATCTATTGAAAGAAGTCTGTCATTATTTTAATTAAAATACTTTATTCTGGCAGTGTCTTTATTACTATAAGATTAGTAATGGATAGGTGTCTTATAGACGCTTCTCCATTACTAAGCCATGGCTTTTTCCTTAGCTGGTTAACAAAAAATAGGGGGACCCCACTATTTTTTGCTAACCATCCAAGATAAGCAGACCGCTGCGGCCTGGTATTATCAGGCTGGTAAGGTTCATGAATATTGGATCCTTACCAGCCTGAAATACCAGTCCCAGTAGTCTGCTTTACTCTGGCTGGTTAACAAATATAGGGGGACCCCATGCTATTTTTTTTTTTTAATTATTATTTATTAACCCCTGTCTAACATTTGACGTACTATCCCGTCAATGTGCCCTGGGCTCGTATGCCCACGGACAGAATAGTATGTCAAAGCGATCAGCTGCGCTCACGGGGGGAGCGCAGCTGATCGCAGCCGGGTGTCAGCCGATTATCACAGATGACACCCGGCACTATGTGCCAGGAGCGGTCATGGACCGCCCCCATAACCTTAACCCCTGGCACACTGCGATCAAACATGATCGCAGTGTTCTTGGGGCATAGGGAAGCATCACGCAGGGAGGGGGCTCCCTGCGCGCTTACCCGAGACCCACGGAACAACTCGATCGGCTTGTGTTGCTTCGAGGGTCTCCTCCCTGCGGGCCTTCCGAGTCCTGCAGGGAGGTGGCTTCTCAGCGCCTGCTGAGAGCAGGCGCTGAGAAATCACCGGCAGTGCCTGTTAGATCGCTGATCTGACACAGTGCATTGCAAAGTGTCAGATCAGCGATCTGACTTTATATAGTAATGTCCCACACTGGGACAATATGATAAAGTAAAAAAAAAAAATTCAAGTGTAAAAATTTTTTTTAAAAATTCCTAAATAAAAAAAAATTCCCTAATAAATTCTTATTTTGTAAATAAAAAAAAACAAAACAATAAAAGTACACATATTTAGTATCGCCGCATCCGTAACGACCCGTCCTATAAAACTGTCCCACAAGTTAACCCCTTTAGTGAACCCCTAAAAAAAAAACAAAAACAAGGAACAATGCTTTATCATACCGCCCAACAAAAAGTGCAATAACGCGCGATCAAAAAGACAGATATAAACAAACACGGTACCGCTGAAAATGTAATCTTGTCCCGCAAAGATGAGCCGCCATACAGAGTCATCAGCGAAAAAATAAAGTTATAGCTCGCAGGATAAAGCAATGCACAAATAATTATTTTTTATATAAAATTGTTTTAATTGTATAAAAGCGCCAAAACATAAAAAATATATAAATGAGGTATCGCTGTAATCGTACTGACCCGAAAAATAAAACTGCTTTATCAATTTTACCATACGCAGAACGGTGTAAACGCACCCCCCAAAAGAAATTCATGAATTGCTGATTTTTGTTCATTCTGCGTCCAAAAAAAAATTCGGAATAAAAGGCGATAAAAAAAAAAAGTAATGTGCCTGAAAATGGTACTAATAAAAACGTCAACTCGTCCTGCAAAAAACAAGACCTCACATGACTCTGTGGGTCAAAATATGGAAAAATTATAGCTCTCAAAATGTGGTGATGCAAAAACTATTTTTTGCAATAAAAAGCGTCTTTTAGCGTGCGACAGCTGCCAAATACAAAAACCCACCGTAAATAGTAAATCAAACGGCCCTTTATCACCCCCTTAATTAGGGAAAAATAATAAAAATAAAAGTGTATTTATTTCCATTTTCCCATTAGAATTAGGGCTAGGGTTAGAATTGGGGGTTTCCACTGTTCAGGCACATCAGGGGTTCTTCAAATGCGACATGGGGTCTGATCTCAATTCAAGCCAATTTTGCGTTGAAAAAGTCAAACTGTGCTTCTTCCCTTTCAAGCTCTGCCATGCGCCCAAACAATGGTTTACCCCCACATATGGGGTATCAGCCTACTCAGGACAAATTGCACAATAACTTTTGTTGTCCAATTTCTCCTGTTACCCTTGGGAAAATAAAAAATTGGGGACTAAAAGATCATGTTTGTGGAAAAAATTATTTTTTTATTTTCACGCCTGGGCGTTATAAACTTCTGTGAAGTTCCTTGGGGGAGGGTCGAGTTTCCAAAATGATGTCACTTGTGGGGGGTTTCCACTGTTTATGCACATCAGAGGCTCTCCAAACGTGACTTGGCGTCAGATCTCAATTCCAGCCAATTTTGCGTTGAAAAAGTCAAACTGTGCTCCCTCCCTTCCAAGCTCTGCCATGCGCCCAAACAGTGGTTTACCCCCACATATCAGGTATCAGCGTACTCAGGACAAATTGCACAATAACTTTTGCTGTCCAATTTCTCCTGTTACCCTTGGTAAAGTAAAAAAAAATTGGACCTGAAATAATTTTTTCGTGAAAAAAAGTTAAATGTTCATTTTTTTAAACATTCAAAAAATTCCCGTGAAGCATCTGAAGGGTCTTGAATGTGGTTTTGAGCACCCACCTTGAAGGGTGCAGTTTTTAGAATGGTGTCACTTTTGGGTATTTTCTATCATATAGACCCCTCAGTGACTTCAAATGTGATGCGGTTCCTAAAAAAAAAAAAAAAAAGTGTTGTAAAAATGAGAAATGACTGGTCAACTTTTAACCCTTGTAACTTCCTAACAAAAAAAAAAAAAAATTGGTTCCAAAATTGTGCTGATGTAAAGCAAACATGTGGGAAATGTTACTTATTAAGTATTTTGTGTGTCATATCGCTGTGATTTAAGGGCATGAAAATTTAAAGTTGGAAAATTGCAAAATTTTCACCAAATTTCCGTTTTTTTCACGAATAAAGGCAGGTTATATCAATGAAATTTTACCACTATCATGAAGTACAATATGTCACGAGAAAACAATGTCAGAATCACCGGATCCAAGGAAGCGTTCCAGAGTTATTACCTCATAAAGGGACAGTGGTCAGAATTGTAAAAATTGGCCTGGTCATTAACATGCAAACCACCCTTGGGGGTAAAGGGGTTAAAAAAGAAGGGGACCTCTCTCTGTGCTTTCCTCCACTTCCTGTGTCATGTACATCTAGCTGTGTCACAAGATTCACCATTATGTAAATTAGTACACATGTAGTAAGCTGCGTTCCCGCACTTAATACGCATGTGATTAGGAAGATAATGCGGTTTTACAGCATCTAATGAAAGTCTATGGGTAGTTTATTCAGCGCAGACTGAGCGTCTCCACTACATAAATAGACATGCTGCGGTCTGGAAAGATGCGTCGCATGTCCGTCTCTGCAGGTGAGCCGCGGGCATCGGTGAAAACATAGTGGGCATGGGTGAAAACATAGTGGGCATGGGATGTCTTTAAATCCCATCCACTATGCTTTAATAGCTGACCGTGGGAACATACCCTAATATAGCTGCGAACAGGAAATCACTTTTTTTCCTTCCCACAAGCCAACTTTCAATTAGCTATATTTCAAGTGACAAAAAAAAACAAAAAACAAAAAAAACGCATGCAATGAAAAAACACATGTGCAAAAAATGCCCCAAAAACGCATGTAAAAACCGAATCAAAAACACAGGTGACCTGCCAGTGACCACAGATGCAGATTTGGTGCAAATTTGACCTTCGTCAAATCCTGAGCCATTCCTGATCGTGTGCACATACCCCAAAACACATCAATATTTGGTGTGACCGCCCTTTGCCTTCAAAACAGCAAAGTATCAGTTCACATAGGTACTCTTCCACACAGTTTTTGAAGGATCTCGACAGGGAGGTTGTTCCAAATATCTTGAGGAACTAACCACAAATCTTCTGTGGATGTAGGCTTGTGCTGATAATTCTGTCTCTTCATGTAATCCCAGACGCAGGCGATGATGAAACCAGGACTAGGTGGGGGCCTCAACATAACTTTGAAGACTCCTTGTTCTTCTTTCCTTTGAATATAGTCCTTAATGACATTGACTGTATGTTTGGGGTCGTTTTCCTGCTGCAGAATAAATTTGGATCCTATTAGACACCTCCCTAATGGTATTGCAAGATGGATAAGTATCTGCCTGAATTTCTCAACATTGAGGACATCAAGAAATGAGCTACGCCGAGGACTGTAGACACAGTAATCGTACAAAGTAACTTAGAAAAGAAACATCATGCATGCTCACTTCCCTTCAAGTCAGAAGATATCTAGCAGTGCCCTCAGCTCAGAACTGCCAGCAACCAGTGGGACCAACCTACACCCATCTACAGTCCAGAGAAGACTGGCCAGAAGTGGTCTTTATGGAAGAGTTGTGGCCAAAATGGCATACCTTCGATATGGAAACAAGGCCTAAAGATTGAACAATGCAAAAAAACTCAAGTACTGGGGTGCTGAAAAATTGCAGCCGCTGCTCTGGTTTGAAGAGTCAAAATGTGAAATATTCGTCTGTAACAGAAGGCAGTTTGTGCAGGGAAGGGCTGAAGAGTGGTACAATAATGACCGTCTTCAGAAGCAGAAGCATGGTGGAGGTTTCTTTTATGTTTGGGGCTGCGTGTCAGCAAATGGAAGTTTGGTCAGGAATAATAATTTGCTTAACACTAATATATGCAGATACTTATCCATCTTGCAATGCCATCAGGGAGGTGTCCGATTGGCTAAAAATTAATTCTGCAGCAGGATAACGACCCCAAACATACAGTCAATATCTTCAGTGTAAAGAAGAACAAGGAGTCCTGGAAGTGATGAGGTCCCACAGAGCCTTGATCTCAACAATATTGCATCTGTCTAACATTACATGAAGAGACAGAAGGAATAGCACAAGCCTACACAGAAGATTTGTGGTTACTTCTCCAAGATGTTTGGAACAACTTCCCTGCCGAGATCCTTCAAAAACTGTGTGCAAGTGTATCTAGAAGAATTTATGCTGTTTTAAAGGCAAAGGGGTGGTCACACCAAAAACTATTATTTAGATTTCTCTTTTGTTTATTTAGTTTACACTTTTAATAACTTCTATTTTTTAAATATTTTAACTTTTGCAGCATTTTTCCTACACCTGCCTAACTTTTGCATAGTACTGGAAACTCACCAGTTTCTAGCGCTGCCTCCCCAATGCAACGCACTTGCCTTCTGTTCCATTTTGCAGACAGCAGCCTGCATACCCTATGCGACTGCTGCAGCCAATCATTTGCCTCAGTGGTCTCATGCAGTAAAGTGCTGAGGGTAGTTATTGACTGCTGCAGTAATGTGGTGCATAATGGCAGTGACAGTCCTCTGAAGACAGGGTATGGTAATGCTAGATTTCCTAGTGATCAGCTCGAGAAAGTGCTCAATTTCCCTGCAGCGCCACCACAGGAGAGATGAAGCATTATAGAATTCCTACTAAAATAGCTGTCATTAACGAATGTGCTAAATCCTTCTGAGCAAAATGCTCTTTGTAGCTGCTCTCCTCTAGGAGAACTGCAGATCCCCCATTTCGAAACTTTGATTTCACTAAACGTGTATAAGAAGAAGGTGTATAGAAAAAAAATGCCAGAGATAAACAAGCCAATTTGCCCAAGAAAGTATGATCATGTGGTAGAGCTGTATGAGGTCCTCCATGTGGCATCTGCCAGTGTGTTACAAAGGTAAAGATCCCTCGTGTCTCTATGTGCAGTCTATGGGAGATCTTATAGCAGCTTCTCTCTTTAAGGGGGTTTACAGTGTTAACTACAGTTTTAAGTGCAGTAGAAATCTAGGCAGCCAACTAAAGATTACAGTAAATGGTATGCCCCAAGAGCGCTCCAACCCGAGAAGTCAAAAATGTTGGCAGCCACTTAACATCCAGTTAACGGAGACTCAAAGCTGTAGAAGACTTGGTCAACAGCAGAGGACATGCCTCGCTTCCACCTGTTTAACTCCTGGGCATCATGTAGATGCTACCAGTCCTATACTGGGTCATGTGCACATTTTAGGGAATGCCACAATCTGAATAAAGGTAGCTCTGTTCGCAGAGGTCCAATGCTTGGAGCCCTGTGAACAGGTTAATATTGCTATGGTGTAAAATGTATATTTATTTTCAAAGTGACATTGTGGGGAGTCCATCGATTTCTGCGGTTGCCTGCAGTACTTCAGAGAGCTGGAAGTGACTCAGAGAATCAGAACACCCCTCGCCTATTAACTCAACTCGCTCAGGACCCGTTGAAGCGCAAGTGCGTGAAACGGCCGTCATCCACTCTCTGTACGTTCCTCCCGTGCCAATGCCTTTTAATCAATAAAGAATGTTCACGACAGAACGGTGAGTGCCATCACTTTTTTTCTCTTTTGTACATATATATCGCACTATAGAAAGACATGCATCGTTTGTAGTGGGTTTCACATCTCCTATCAACTTATGGTAAGTAACATTTGCCCACATTGAGTCGGCACAACAAAAAGGCCACTAAAAACAAGGGTGAAAAAAAACAAACAAACCCACCCTGATTTACCCACCAGAAGTAGTTTTCCCCTTCGTGTCCCTCCTGTAGCTTTTTGTCCTTCTATGCCATGTACACAAGTTGAAGCCATGACGTTTGCCACATCTGTCTGCATTAGTATCAAATGTGCATTAAAGTAAACTTAATGGGGATATGGGCATCAAGGACGTGCCCTCTTCCAATATACAGCCATTCGTAACCATGACGAGCTCCCACATTATAGGTCTCTCCCGATTAGGCCTCATTCACATGTCAGTATAAAACACGGACGAGGAAAAAAAAAAAAAAAAAAAAAAAAAAAAACAGTACCAGGGCCAGTGTTTTCCATCAGTGTGGCAATTTTTCCTATCCGAGTGTCTGTGCCTCAGTTTTTGTCATCAGCATGTCCCTTTGTGTCAGTGCCTCCGTTCTTGTCATCCGTGTGGCAATTTATGTCACCCGTGTGTCAGTGCGTCCCTTTTTTGTCACCCGTGTGTCAGTGCGTCCCTTTTTTGTCACCCGTGTGTCAGTGCGTCCCTTTTTTGTCACCCGTGTGTCAGTGCGTCCCTTTTTTGTCACCCGTGTGTCAGTGCGTCCCTTTTTTGTCACCCGTGTGTCAGTGCGTCCCTTTTTTGTCACCCGTGTGTCAGTGCGTCCCTTTTTTGTCACCCGTGTGTCAGTGCGTCCCTTTTTTGTCACCCGTGTGTCAGTGCGTCCCTTTTTTGTCACCCGTGTGTTCCTTTGTCATCCGTGTGTCCGTTTTTGTCAGATGCCACACGTACTGGAAACACGGAGGTGTGAAGGAGGCCTGGTTTATCCAGACGCATGTTACATGCCCTTTAACCTTGACTGTATGGACTTATAGAGGGGTGAACTTCATGTCCCCCCCAACTCCAGCGTTCTTGCTCTAGGGAAGGCTTTTGGAGAAGGACAGGACTGATTGGCCCGTCCGTTTCTGGAAGAGAAATTGTAACAAGTGTTCTCACATGAAAACAGAAAAAGGCATTTGTACTAACCCACAAATTTGTAAACTACAAAAAAAAAATTACATGAGCAACCTCCATGACTGAACTCCCCAGCGCCACCCCTCCTCCGCTAAGTTGGTGAAGGAGAAGAGCAAGAGGCACATGGCTCAGGAATAAATCCTTAGAGTACATCCAAGTTAGGCCACGTTCATACGTTCAGTATTTGGGGAGTATTTCACCTCAGTATCTGTAAGCTAAAACCAGGAGTGGGACAATCAGAGGAAAAGTATAATAGAAACTCGTCACCACTTCTGTATTTATCACCCACTCCTGGTCTTGGCTTACAGATACTGAGGTAAAAAACTCACTAAATACTGATGTGCACGTGGCCTTAAGCCGGAAAAACTGCAAAGGGAAAAATACGCAGCATAATCCGACATGCTGAAGATGTAATACCTGGAGCTCTGGTCAATTTCCTCCGTTAATGAGATTTTGTAAAATGTGTTATGTAATATATAACGGATCTCACGTGCATCAGTCCAATGAGGACAAGACCCTAGAGTCCGTTCTAAGGTCTATCACCTGCTCAGAGGATAGGTAAGTGAATGCTGGCTGGGGGTCCATGCCGTCCCGAGAATTGCTACCCTAGCAGCCTGTAATGTAGTGTGTAAGGAACATGGATTTCCTTCCCATTCACACATTGTATACAGTTTTTCTTACATCCTGAAAATACCAATCTGGAAGTTATAACACATAATATTGGTGACAAACAAGTTCTTTTTCCATAAACTTGATAAATCTGATAGAACCATAATGGCAGGAATACCCCTTAAAAGAACTTGGGGGAGGGGAGTTTGTAACAAGATATGGGTCAGATTCCTGCATTATAAGTGATAAGGGAGTATACGGTGTGAACAGAGCTCTAGGACGGAGACAGACTGTATGAAATCCTGGCGCGTGCTGCAATGTGTAAATCATCCATTTGTGAGAGGTCGCAGGTAAGGACAGAACTGCACGGCCGGCCACAGATGATGGGATGGTTCCCGCACACCCATGTGACTTGTGTACACTGCCATGTACTGTTATCCCCCAGTCTGTTAACCCTTCATAGCCAGGGCAGGCTGCTCGCCATCCAGTGCAGTCTATGTAATCAGTGAGTGATCTGCACCGTATATATCGCACAGGCTTTTATCTGATGACAATCCAAGGGCCTAAGCACGAGTCTGCTCCATCTGTCACTGCCCCGTTACCCGTAAACCTTAGGCCGAGTGCTCCATCTGTCACTGCCCCGTTACCCGTAAACCTTAGGCCGAGTGCTCCATCTGTCACTGCCCCGTTACCCGTAAACCTTAGGCCGAGTGCTCCATCTGTCACTGCCCCGTTGCCCGTAAACCATGAAGGACGCACCTCATACGTATATTATACGTCATCTGCGGCCACAGGAAAGCCAAAGGATAACATTTAGTAGCCAGCCCCTGGGACTTCATGCTCCCAGCTAATTGCCTCTGAAAGCAGTGGCCACAGTGGGACTGGCAGACAGGCTCCAGCGGGCAGGAACATTGGCACAAACCCAGATTTCACACAGAACATACGATGGAGAACGGGGACTGGATGGAAGGAGATCTGCACAGCCCTGGGAAGCCTGGAGCTTCCAACCGTCCACAATCCCGAGATTCTCCGGCCCCCCGCACTGTACCCCCCCAGAAGTACACAGATCCTCACACTGCGGCCTTCCACAAGGATCATGCGCCTCACGTACACAATGGCTACTGCTAGGGCTGCTGGATGCTCCGTGCACACAGCGCCGCTCACCTTGGTCTCCTTCACGTCCTGTCTGATGCCTTCTGGGTACCACTGCACCCGCACATAGCCCCTCTTCAGGGGCCCGAACCTGCTGGCCTCCCACACAGCATCGGATGCGGAGCTGCCCTGCTCTCCCCCGCCCGCTCCTCCTCCACCGGCGCCTCCCTTTCTTCGGCCCCCGCTGGCCCCCTCTTCCACCACATCCTCCTCTTCCTCGCTCTCCGAGTCCTCCCCATGGATGAGCCTCACCAGGCCGAACCGGCTCTGGCCTCTGTAGGCACCGAACACCAGATCATGTGAGAAAAGGAGCCGCTGAGAGCCAACGCTGCCGACCAGTGGCGGGGACTCGCCTGTCACAGGGGATGAGGGATCCGCGGCATCCGCCATTGTTGTTGTCCGGAAGAGAACAGAGGAGCAGCCGCCGGCCTGGGCGGTTACCAAGGAGAGACCGGCGGAAGAGCGAGGTGACGTCATCCCGCCCGACGTCGTTACTAGGTGCAGGGATGCTGTTGCTGGGGTAACCGGCACTGTGTTACCAGGGAACCGGCTACAGCTCGGACTACCGCGGCGGTTTTTTGCGTTTTGATGCGTTTTTTTTCCGCAGCGGTTTCAGATCTCATGGAAGAAGCCAAAACCGCTGAAAAATCGGCAACATTAAAGGTACGTGCACACGCTGCGGAATCCGCTGCGGATTAATCTGCACGGATTTTGCAAAAGCCGCAGGTCAAAAGACCTGCGGATTATCTGCGGTTTTGCCTGCGGTTTGGTCCTGCGGATTCCCCATCTCCACAATGGTGGAGATAGGAACCCGCTGCGGATTCCGCAGAAAGAATTGACATGTCACTTCTTTCTGCGGTTTCAAAACCACAGCAAATCCGCGCGGATTTTTCCGCTACGTCTACACAGCGGTTTTTTTATACCATTCATTTGAATGGTACTGTACACCGCAGCTAAAACTGCTGCCGGTCCGCAGCGGCCAAAACTGCTGCGGAAACGCAGCGGAATCCGCAGCGTGTGCACGCAGCCTAATTAGCATGCTGCAGTTTTTACCGCGATGCGGTTTTTTCACGGTAAAAAACGCATCAATGTGCACAAAAAGTGCAAAATGCATAGAAATGACTGGGAAGCTTATTTTTAGCGGTTTTATAGTGAAAACCGCTGTAAAAACCGCTAAAAAACGCTGTGTGTGAACACAGCCTAAGGGTATGTGCACACGCTGCGGATTCCGCTGCGGTTTTTTCCGCGCGGAACCGCAGGTAAAACCGCAGGTAAAGTGACCTGCGGATTTCCTGCGGTTTGGTCTGCGGTTTTGCCCTGCGGTTTCACACCTCTACTATGTTAAAGGTGAAAAACCGCTGCGGAAACCGCACAAACAATTGACATGCTGCTGTTTGTAAACCGCAGCAAAACCACGCGGAAAAAAACACAGCGTGAGCACAGCGTTTTTGAAACCCCATAGGGTTTCATTGTACTGTACTTGGTCAGCGGAACTGCTGCGTTTCTGCAGGGCCAAAACCGCTGTGGAAACACAGCAGAATCCGCACCGTGTGCACACAGCCTAACTATGAGCGAGGAACAAAAGGCGCAACCGACCACATGCGCAGTAGTCTGAACGTTATCCACCTGCATGTAACACCAACATGTCAGTAACGGCCAGCACCGGACACCTCACCCACGTGTAGTAGCGACGTGTCAGTAACGGCCAGCACCGGACACCTCACCCGCATGTAGTAGCGACTTGTCAGTAACGGCCAGCACCGCACACCTCACCCGCGTGTAGTAGCGACGTGTCAGTAACGGCCAGCACCGGACACCTCACCCGCATGTAGTAGCGACGTGTCAGTAACGGCCAGCACCGCACACCTCACCCACGTGTAGTAGCGACGTGTCAGTAACGGCCAGCACCGCACACCTCACCCACGTGTAGTAGCGACTTGTCAGTAACGGCCAGCACCGCACACCTCACCCACGTGTAGTAGCGACGTGTCAGTAACGGCCAGCACCGGACACCTCACCCGCATGTAGTAGCGACGTGTCAGTAACGGCCACCACCGGACACCTCACCCGCGTGTAGTAGCGACGTGTCAGTAACGGCCAGCACCGGACACCTCACCTGCGTGTAGTAGCGACGTGTCAGTAACGGCCAGCACCGGACACCTCACCCGCGTGTAGTAGCGACGTGTCAGTAACGGCCAGCACCGGACACCTCACCCGCGTGTAGCAGCGACGTGTCAGTAACGGCCAGCACCGGACACCTCACCCGCGTGTAGTAGCGACGTGTCAGTAACGGCCAGCACCGGACACCTCACCCGCGTGTAGTAGCGACGTGTCAGTAACGGCCAGCACCGGACACCTCACCCGCATGTAGTAGCGACATATAAATAATATGACACTCTAGATTATGTATAGGATGTGATCGATAGATGGATCAGTATTCCATCTCTGTGGGAGGAGCGGGTGATGTTTGGGGGTGACATCTTCAATTTGGACTGACACATCACCATATTTATGATCACATGTAATTTTTAGCATTGTTGAATAAAGATCTTTGATATTTTTTTACGCAATTCATCGCATGCTCTAGTTTTTTCTCCTGTATCCCAAGTTTTTGGAGTTTATGCATTTTGGTACTGGAGCTGGGGAAATGATCCCCCACCTTCTTGGTACTATATAATGTCTATGGGGCTTCTGTTGCCACACCTCAGCTACTGCAGAACCACTTAATACACACCTCAGCTACTGCAGAACCACATAATACACACCTCAGATATTGCAGAACCACATAATACACACCTCAGCTACTGCAGAACTAAACACCTCAGCTACTGCAGAACCACATAATACACACCTCAGCTACTGCAGAACTAAACACCTCAGCTACTGCAGAACCACATAATACACATCTCAGTCACTGCAGAACCACATAATATATACCTCAGCTACTGCAGAACCACTTAATACACACCTCAGCTACTGCAGAACTAAACACCTCAGCTACTGCAGAACATCATAATACACACCTCAGCTACTGCAGAACTAAACACCTCAGATACTGCAGAACTACACACCTCAGCTACTGCAGAACTACACACCTCAGCTACTGCAGAACCACATAATACACATCTCAGTCACTGCAGAACCACATAATATATACCTCAGCTACTGCAGAACCACATAATACACATCTCAGTCACTGCAGAACCACATAATACACACCTCAGCTACTGCAGAACTACACACCTCAGCTACTGCAGAACCACATAATACACATCTCAGCTACTGCAGAACTACACACCTCAGCTACTGCAGAACCACATAATACACACCTCAGCTACTGCAGAACTACACACCTCAGCTACTGCAGAACCACATAATACACACCTCAGCTACTGCAGAACTACACACCTCAGATACTGCAGAACCACATAATACACATCTCAGCTACTGCAGAACTACACACCTCAGATACTGCAGAACCCCATAATACACACCTCAGTCACTGCAGAACCACATAATACACACCTCAGCTACTGCAGAACTACACACCTGCAGCACTCCTTCTTCTCTCCCTCTTCTAGGGATCTCCTTCCTCTCGGACCCGTCCTCAGACTCTCCTGACTGACTGTCCAGACTGATCTGTAATTCTAAACCTTCCCAACCTTTTATATGGATCTCAACTCCACCCACATCCCAGCACATCCAGTGTTCCATGCAGGGAACCACCAAGGCACTCCTAATGTCTAGGAGGAGAGAGACACCTCAATGTGGTTGTGCAGAACTACCCTGTTGTGTGGGGTGCGAGTGTTGGAGTGTGGAAAGGCATTCCCAACTTACCTAGGTGGTGGGGCACTACACCTTAGGAGAAGGTGCAGTACCTCTGTGGCGACTGAGCCACAGGGGCGCCACATACCCCCCGTTAAACACAGCACATCCGCGGGCTGAAAAACAGCAAAGTTGACAGTATAGGAACATACAAAATTATTATAATACTGCATAAACAATTCTTATACTAAACTTCCTAGTATAGGAGGTACTTATTCTTGAATGTTACAAACAATTCTTAATTAACTATCTAAATGTCAAGTCTCAAAGTGCAATTTTTTTTTTTTCTAAGTGCCATTATCTGTGACTCACTATCACTTCAGTATTATTCAGCTTTCCTTCCCTAGTACACGTTTCTTTATCATTTTACTCTCTTCTAGACGCAAGACGCTGACCGCAAGTACCTGGTCCGTCACCTGTCTACTTTCAATTCTTTATTCTTAATTCTGTATCAAAACATTCTCAATTCTCTATCTAAAAGCCATTTCTCAGTTACTAATACTCTTATAAAACACATTATCAAGTACTTCACAGTAAAACATTCAACAATTATCCTTGTAAGTGCTGGACACCGCTCCAAGCCGGGATTTCCTTGCAGTGTCCTTTGAGGTAGACATCATCTTTGAAAAGTGTCCATGCAAAACATCATCTTCGCAAAGTGTCTTTATGTAAAACCAAGAAAGGGCACCTACAGAGGTGCAACTATTTACAATAAAAGTTTTTGGATCACTCCAAGTTCATGATCGCTTAGTTCAATAGGAAGGCTGCCAGTTGCCGGATGGTGGCTTAACATTGGGCCCAGTTCTCCTCTTCCTCCCGCTCTTCCTGGGACCGATCCAGGCTGGTATAGTACTGCGGCGCCACCTTCAGGGGTTCCGGTGTTCCCCCCCGGGGACTGATATCCCGGTCCCAGACCAGATCTAGCACGACCTGGCCAGCCGCTGCAACCTTGGTGCACCACAGGGCCTTCCCAGTTGTCGGGACATCAGACATACCTGGGGCTTCCTGGCGGTGGGGTCTCTGCTCCGGTGCAGCGGTGACAGGTACCGGTGGCAAGGGTACCAAGTTCAGGGGCGCCGGTGGTGTAGGCCCCTCCGGGGCGTGCGGCCTGCTCAGTCTCCATAAGGCCTCCTGCCTCAGTCGCAGGCGCCACGTCAGCTGGGCGATTTCGTCCTCCAGCTGCTGGCGGTTCATTTCAGAGATCGGGTCGGAGCCTTCAGCCATGGCGCCGGGGAGATCCAACTCAACCTCTGCGCGCTCTCCAGGCCTCCTTCCCTCACTCTCCAAAGTGGTGTTCTGGCGTTCTTCTTCCTGCCTCGGCCCCTTTCCCGCCACTGGCTTCTTCTGCCCCTCCTTCCGGGGGCGGCGTCTTCTTCCAGCGCCTCCATACCAAGCCAGTATATGAACCCCTCGGGGGGTGGGCCATGTCGCTGTCACATAGTAATTCAGGCAGGGAAGGCCCAATACTCCTCGCGGTCTTTTCCTAGGACCTCCCATCTCTTCACGCCCTTCTTCTCCGCGCCAGCGGCCATTTCTAATGTCCATTTTACAGTCTATTAAATTAAGTCTTCTGCACATTTTCAAAAGTATAAAGTCTCACAAATTTCAGGCGCACAGAACCCGATGGTATCGGGTCTCATCATCCTGTTCGTGACGCCAAAATTGGGTCGCCCTCCCATGGCTGTGGGGTACTCGGTACCGGGCCGGTGTCAGGGGGAAAGGTGTCACAGTGGCGGTGACCCGGTCCGTGGCCCTGGGCGCCAAATCAATAGTGGTTTGTGATATAGTTTATGTGATAGTTCGTGACACCACCTGTGGTGTTTGGCAAGCAAGATGTTAAGCCAACGCTGCGTGCAGATCCTCTGGGGCTGATGGTGTGTTGCAGCATAGATGGTGTAGCTCCCCACAGGTGAAGCTGTAACTAATGGCAATATGTAACGGTGCTGACGGTGTTAGCGCACAAATGAATGGAAGACACCAGGGCTTGCAGTTCCAAAGCTTTACTCACAGTCCGTGGTACACACTGGTGCCTGCCTCCGTGCCGTGTCCTCCGGGGCAGAGACTCAATCAACCTCCCGGGCAAGTCAGGATTCTCCTCTCCAACACTCCGCCAACATGTACCTTTCCTGAACGACGCCTCTATTGCGCCTTAAGGTGTGAAGAGCTCCAGTACCGTGGTACTCTGGAGTTCCTCCTGTCAGATGTTCCTAACAAATCTACTCGTATGGCAGACAGCTGTAGCCTCTCTTGGGGGCTCCCTTTATCCGGAGTCCTGGCTCTCTATTCAGTTGCTGTTGTGCCCCAAGTCTTAGATGGGAGTAGTGCATTTACAGCCAACTACTCCACCGGTGTCTGCTGCAGAACCATAAGTGTCCATACAACCTCGGGGACCGGGCCCCGGCCTTGCGCTGAGAACCTCTAGGCAGGGTTCCTCTTCCGACCCACAACTCCTCTCTGTTCTCTCTACTCCTCTTTCCTAGGGAAGCTTAGGTTGCAGTTCTACGTCTTTCTCCTTCTGTTCCTCTCCCGTGCCAGCTGGCTCAGATCACTGAGGCAGCTGCAGCACTCCTTCTTCTCTCCCTCTTCTAGGGATCTCCTTCCTCTCGGACCCGTCCTCAGACTCTCCTGACTGACTGTCCAGACTGATCTGTAATTCTAAACCTTCCCAACCTTTTATATGGATCTCAACTCCAGCCACGTCCCAGCACATCCAGTGTTCCATGCAGGGAACCACCAAGGCACTCCTAAAGTCAAGGAGGAGAGAGACACCTCAATGTGGTTGTGCAGAACTACCCTGTTGTGTGGGGTGCGAGTGTTGGAGTGTGGAAAGGAGTTCCCAGCTTACCTAGGTGGTGGGGCACTACACCTTAGGAGAAGGTGCAGTACCTCTGTGGCGACTTAGCCTCAGGTGCGCCACACATGTATACAGGATGGGAGAATGGGAGCAGAGCCATGTATACAGGATGGGAGAGTGGGAGCAGAGCCATGTATACAGGATGGGAGAGTGGGAGCAGAGCCATGTATACAAGGATGGGAGGATGGGAGCAGAGCCATGTGTACAGGGTGGGAGCAGAGCCATGTATACAGGATGGGAGGATGGGAGCGGAGCCATGTATACAAGGATGGGAGCAATGCCATGTATACAGGATGTGAGAGTGGGAGCAGAGCCATGTATATAGGATGGGAGGGTGGGAGCAGAGCCATGTATACAGGATGTGAGAGTGGGAGCAGAGCCATGTATACAAGGATGGGACAGGGGAGCCATGCATACAACAGGGGAAGCCACACAGAGCTGGACAGGACGGGGGGAACCCCACATACATTTTCTGATGATTAGAAAATAATCAGCATGTACGGTACTCCAGTACAATTTTTCTTAAGTGCTCAATTCTCCATTTCCTTGTAGGTTCCAATCATCATTAACAGTGACGGTCATCAGTAGAAGTAGCCCAGTGCTCCCACTGAAACAAACAAACAAGGCAGGTGCTCCCACTCATTCAAAACCTATGGTGAGTTGAGTCACATTATAAATGTTATAATTAAATGATAAGTATGCACTGCTAAACTACAACCGCGTCCATAGCCCCGCCCCATTATGACCAAAGCCCCGCCCCTGTCACACCTCCATCCTTGCCCTGCCGGGCCATGGATGAATGGTCTTGCTTGAAGCCGGTCCCTGGTGCAAAAAAGGTGGGGACAACTGGTGTAGGGAATCCAGGGCCCCGGCGGAAAAAAAAGTACACTATGATTTCACAGCCTTCGCTGCATTTCTGTGCCTGCTGTGCGGAGCGAAGCACATATTGGGCCCGCCTCCCTGCCTGCAGCCAGTCACAGAGTGTATTGCTTCAGACTAGTTCAGTCCCGCCCCTTCCCTGAGCCCTCACTATTAGCTCTCTGCAGAGCTGCCTGCCGCATGGACCTCTGGGAATGTAGGTCAGTTGTATATGTGCAGTGCTGCTGCTTATTGGGGACCTGTGCTGTGCAGTGCTGCCTATTAGGGACCTGTGTGCCTGCCTATTGGGGGCCTGTGCTGTGCTGCCTACTAGGGACCTGTGCTGCCTATTGGGGACCTGTGCAGCACTGTGCTGCCTATTGGGGACCTGTGCCTGCCTTTTGGGGACCTGTGCTGCCTATTGGGGACGTGTGCTGCCTATTGGGGACGTGTGCTGCCTATAGGGAACAATGCTGCGTATTAGGGACCTGTGCCTGCCTATTGGGGACCTGTGCCTGCCTATTGGGGACGTGTGCTGCCTATATGGAACAATGCTGCCTATTGGGGACCTGTGCCTGCCTTTTGGGGACCTGTGCTGCCTATTGGGGACGTGTGCTGCCTATAGGGAACAATGCTGCCTATTAGGGACCTGTGCCTGCCTATTGGGGACCTGTGCCTGCCTATTGGGGACGTGTGCTGCCTATATGGAACAATGCTGCCTATTGGGGACCTGTGCTGCCTATTGGGGACCTGTGCTGCCTATTGGGGACGTGTGTTGCCTATAGGGAACAATGCTGCCTATTGGGGACCTGTGCTGCCTATTAGGGAACAATGCTGCCTATTGGGGACCTGTGCTGCCTATTGTGGACGTGTGCTGCCTATAGGGAACAGTGCTGCCTATTGGGGACCTGTGACTGCCTTTTGGGGACCTGTGCTGCCTATTGGGGACATGTGCTGCCTATAGGAAACAATACTGCCTATTGGGGACCTGTGCCTGCCTATTAGGGAACAATGCTGCCTATTGGGGACATGTGCTGCCTATAGGAAACAATACTGCCTATTGGGGACCTGTGCCTGCCTATTAGGGAACAATGCTGCCTTTTGGGGACCTGTGCCTGCCTTTTGGGGACCTGTGCTGCCTATTGGGGACGTGTGCTGCCTATAGGGAACAATGCTGCCTATTGGGGACCTGTGCTGCCTATTGTGGACGTGTTCTGCCTATAGGGAACAGTGCTGCCTATTGGGGACCTGTGACTGCCTTTTGGGGACCTGTGCTGCCTATTGGGGACCTGTGCTGCCTATAGGAAACAATACTGCCTATTGGGGACCTGTGCCTGCCTATTAGGGAACAATGCTGCCTATTGGGGACCTGTGCCTGCCTATTGGGGATTTGGCACTTTGTAGTTCTGATGTGATTTTATAAGTACTATACATTAATAAATTCTTATTACTCTGTTGATTATACTTGTGGTTGTGATATTTTCATGAACCATTCTTTTTGTGGTGTTCTAGTTGTGGAAATATGCCAATTTAACCCTGCAATTAAAATCATCATTGTTTGACATAGATGGGACTTGAGTAACACCAGTTTGCAGGAAGGGTATGGTGATTTTTACTTTTAATTTCCATTAGGACGCAGACATGTAGTGCACAGCCTGGCCAGACGGACAGTCAAGTGAGACTGCTGCATAGAAATATATGCAGCTGTCACACTCGGGTCGGGAGAGACGCTGGCCAGAATGTGCACTGTTCTGATCTCATTCCAATTTATTTTTTTTTCAACTGTTTGACTGTGCCCCTACTTGTATATGTTTGAGGAAAAGGAGTGTGTAAATGGGTGTGGCTTAATAATGGGTGTGGCTTAAAATGGGCATGGCTTAAAATGGGGGTGGTTTTCCTACACACAAATACAGAACCTGTTGTTAAAAATTTGAATCCCACCACTGCTCCCTTGTATATATGGCTCTGCTCCCACTCTCCCTCCCTTGTATATATGGCTCCGCTCCAACTCTCCCTCCCTTGTATATATGGCTCCGCTCCAACTCTCCCTCCCTTGTATATATGGCTCCGCTCCCACTCTCCCTCCCTTGTATATATGGCTCCGCTCCCACTCTCCCTCCCTTGTATATATGGCTCCGCTCCCACTCTCCCTCCCCTGTATATATGGCTCTGCTCCCTCCCCTCCCTTGTATATATGGCTCCGCTCCCACTCTCCCTCCCTTGTGTATATGGCTCTGCTTCCACTCTCCCGGCCTCTCTTGTATATATGGCTCCGCTCCCACTCTCCCTCCCTTGTATATATGGCTCCGCTCCCTCTCTCCCTCCCTTGTATATATGGCTCCGCTCCAACTCTCCCTCCCTTGTATATATGGCTCCGCTCCAACTCTCCCTCCCTTGTATATATGGCTCCGCTCCCACTCTTCCTCCCCTGTATATATGGCTCCGCTCCCACTCTCCCTCCCTTGTATATATGGCTCCGCTCCCACTCTCCCTCCCTTGTATATATGGCTCCGCTCCCACTCTCCCTCCCTTGTATATATGGCTCCGCTTCCACTCTCCCTCCCTTGTATATATGGCTCCGCTCCCACTCTCCCTCCCTTGTGTATATGGCTCTGCTTCCACTCTCCCGGCCTCTCTTGTATATATGGCTCCGCTCCCACTCTCCCTCCCTTGTATATATGGCTCCGCTCCCTCTCTCCCTCCCTTGTATATATGGCTCTGCTCGGCTCCCCCATCATACTTACCCTCACGTCGCTGAACTTCCCTCCCTGCATCTCGCAGCGCTTCAGCTTCTTCCTGTGCGGAGCGGTCACGTGTTACCGCTCATTAAGGTACATGAATATGGAGAGGAGTGGCGTCCATATTCATGACCTTAAATGAGCGGTACACTTGACAGCTCAGCGCTGGAATCTGGATGAAGCGGCTTCAAACATGCACCGCTAATGAGCACCTGCTGACAGGGTATTTAACCCTGACCCACCACACAAAACATCACCGCACCTTTAGAAAGAGGCGAAACGTGCATCGGTGGCGGCGCAGCATTTGTCCTGCTTTGATTGAAGATGGGTAAGCACAATTGCGCTGGATAATGGGGTCTTTTCATTCAGATTGCGCACCTGTTTGTGACCTCCTCTAACTTTAGAGTTTTTAATAATTGGCCCATCATTATTGAATGCACTAAGCACTTTATATAAATATTTTGTTCAGTTTTGGACAATAGTAGCTTCTATTACCGGATCCTTTATTCGTGTATTTTATACATTGTTATGTCAGAATCAATTTTGATGTGGTAAATAAATTGTATTTATATTGGACGTGTACTCCGTTCAATCTATGTAACATGCTATGCAGGAGTATCCATCCATGATCCCTTTCAGTCAGTACTACATATTGCATGACTTATCTGGGATCTCTATGTTTGTGTTCCGTATGATTTTGTTTTATACACCTCAGCTACTGCAGAACCTCATAATACACACCTCAGTCACTGCAGAACCACATGATAATACACACCTCAGCTACTGCAGAACCACATAATACACGCCTCAGTCACTGCAGAACTACATAATACACACCTCAGCTACTGCAGAACCACATAATACACACCTCAGCTACTGCAGAACTACATAGTACACACCTCAGCTACTGCAGAACTACATAATACACACCTCAGCTACTGCAGAACTACATAATACACACCTCAGCTACTGCAGAACTACATAATACACACCTCAGCTACTGCAGAACCACATCATACACACCTCAGCTACTGCAGAACTACACACCTCAGCTACTGCAGAACCACATAATAAACACCTCAGCTACTGCAGAACTACATAATACACACCTCAGACACTGCAGAACCACATAATACACGCCTCAGTCACTGCAGAACCACATAATACACACCTCAGCTACTGCAGAATCACATAATACACACCTCAGTCAATGCAGAACTACACACCTCAGCTACTGCGGAACTACATAATACACACCTCAGCTACTGCAGAACCACATAATACACACCTCAGCTACTGCAGAACTACATAATACACACCTCAGCTACTGCAGAACTACATAATACACACCTCAGCTACTGCAGAACTACATAATACACACCTCAGCTACTGCAGAACCACATAATACACACCTCAGCTTCTGCAGAACCACATAATACACACCTCAGCTACTGCAGAACTACACACCTCAGCTACTGCAGAACCACATAATAAACACCTCAGCTACTGCAGAACTACATAATACACACCTCAGACACTGCAGAACCACATAATACACGCCTCAGTCACTGCAGAACCACATAATACACACCTCAGCTACTGCAGAATCACATAATACACACCTCAGTCAATGCAGAACTACACACCTCAGCTACTGCGGAACTACATAATACACACCTCAGCTACTGCAGAACCACATAATACACACCTCAGCTACTGCAGAACTACATAATACACACCTCAGCTACTGCAGAACCACATAATACACACCTCAGCTACTGCAGAACCACATAATACACACATCAGCTACTGCAGAACCACATAATACACACCTCAGCTACTGCAGAACTACATAATACACACCTCAGTCAATGCAGAACTACACACCTCACATACTGCAGAACCACATAATACACATCTCAGCTACTGCAGAACCACATAATACACACCTCACCTACTGCAGAACCTCATAATACACATCTCAGCTACTGCAGAACCACATAATACACACCTCAGTCAATGCAGAACTACACACCTCAGATACTGCAGAACCACATAATACACACCTCAGCTACTGCGGAACCACATAATACACGCCTCAGTCACTGCAGAACCACATAATACACACCTCAGCTACTGCAGAACCACATAATACACACCTCAGTCAATGCAGAACTACACACCTCAGCTACTGCAGAACCACATAATACACAGCTCAGCTACTGCAGAACCACATAATACACAGCTCAGCTACTGCAGAACCACATAATACACACCTCAGCTACTGCAGAACCACATAATACACACCTCAGCTACTGCAGAACCACATAATACACACCTCAGCTACTGCAGAACCACATAATACACACCTCAGCTACTGCAGAACTACACACCTCAGCTACTGCAGAACCACATATTAAACACCTCAGCTACTGCAGAACTACATAATACACAACTCAGCTACTGCAGAACCACATAATACCTCAGCTTCTGCAGAACCACATAATACACACCTCAGCTACTGCAGAACTACACACCTCAGCTACTGCAGAACCACATAATAAACACCTCAGCTACTGCAGAACTACATAATACACACCTCAGACACTGCAGAACTACATAATACACACATCAGACACTGCAGAACCACATAATACACGCCTCAGTCACTGCAGAACTACACACCTCAGATACTGTGGAACTACATAATACACACCTCAGCTACTGCAGAACCACATAATACACACCTCAGCTACTGCAGAACTACATAATACACACCTCAGCTACTGCAGAACCACATAATACACACCTCAGCTACTGCAGAACCACATAATACACACCTCAGCTACTGCAGAACTACATAATACACACCTCAGTCAATGCAGAACTACACACCTCAGATACTGCAGAACCACATAATACACATCTCAGCTACTGCAGAACCACATAATACACACCTCAGTCACTGCAGAACCAAATAATACACACCTCAGCTACTGCAGAACCACATAATACACACCTCAGCTACTGCAGAACTACATAATACACACCTCAGTCAATGCAGAACTACACACCTCAGATACTGCAGAACCACATAATACACATCTCAGCTACTGCAGAACCACATAATACACACCTCAGTCACTGCAGAACCACATAATACACACCTCAGCTACTGCAGAACCACATAATACACACCTCAGTCAATGCAGAACTACACACCTCAGATACTGCGGAACTACATAATACACACCTCAGCTACTGCAGAACCACATAATACACACCTCAGCTACTGCAGAACTACATAATACACACCTCAGCTACTGCAGAACTACATAATACACACCTCAGCTACTGCAGAACCACATAATACACACCTCAGCTACTGCAGAACCACATAATACACACCTCAGCTAGTGCAGAACCACATAATACACACCTCAGCTAGTGCAGAACCACATAATACACACCTCAGCTACTGCAGAACTACATAATACACACCTCCGCAAATGCAGAACTACACACCTCAGATACTGCAGAACCACATAATACACATCTCAGCTACTGCAGAACCACATAATACACACCTCAGTCACTGCAGAACCAAATAATACACACCTCAGCTACTGCAGAACCACATAATACACACCTCAGTCAATGCAGAACTACACACCTCAGATACTGCAGAACCACATAATACACACCTCAGCTACTGCGGAACCACATAATACACGCCTCAGTCACTGCAGAACCACATAATACACACCTCAGCTACTGCAGAACCACATAATACACACCTCAGTCAATGCAGAACTACACACCTCAGATACTGCAGAACCACATAACACACACCTCAGCTACTGCGGAACCACATAATACACGCCTCAGTCACTGCAGAACCACATAATACACACCTCAGCTACTGCAGAACCACATAATACACACCTCAGTCAATGCAGAACTACACACCTCAGATACTGCAGAACCACATAATACACAACTCAGCTACTGCAGAACCACATAATACACACCTCAGCTACTGCAGAACCACATAATACACACCTCAGCTACTGCAGAACCACATAATACACACCTCAGCTACTGCAGAACCACATAATACACAGCTCAGCTACTGCAGAACCACATAATACACACCTCAGCTACTGCAGAACCACATAATATACACCTCAGTCAATGCAGAACTACACACCTCAGATACTGCAGAACCACATAATACACACCTCAGCTACTGCGGAACCACATAATACACGCCTCAGTCACTGCAGAACCACATAGTACACACCTCAGCTACTGCAGAACCACATAATACACAGCTCAGCTACTGCAGAACCACATAATACACACCTCAGCTACTGCAGAACCACATAATACACACCTCAGCTACTGCAGAACCACATAATACACACCTCAGCTTCTGCAGAACCACATAATACACACCTCAGCTACTGCAGAACTACACACCTCAGCTACTGCAGAACCACATAATAAACACCTCAGCTACTGCAGAACTACATAATACACACCTCAGACACTGCAGAACCACATAATACACGCCTCAGTCACTGCAGAACCACATAATACACACCTCAGCTACTGCAGAACCACATAATACACACCTCAGTCAATGCAGAACTACACACCTCAGATACTGCGGAACTACATAATACACACCTCAGCTACTGCAGAACCACATAATACACACCTCAGCTACTGCAGAACTACATAATACACACCTCAGCTACTGCAGAACCACATAATACACACCTCAGCTACTGCAGAACCACATAATACACACCTCAGCTACTGCAGAACCACATAATACACACCTCAGTCAATGCAGAACTACACACCTCAGATACTGCAGAACCACATAATACACACCTCAGCTACTGCAGAACCACATAATATACACCTCAGTCAATGCAGAACTACACACCTCAGATACTGCAGAACCACATAATACACACCTCAGCTACTGCGGAACCACATAATACACGCCTCAGTCACTGCAGAACCACATAGTACACACCTCAGCTACTGCAGAACCACATAATACACAGCTCAGCTACTGCAGAACCACATAATACACACCTCAGCTACTGCAGAACCACATAATACACACCTCAGCTACTGCAGAACCACATAATACACACCTCAGCTTCTGCAGAACCACATAATACACACCTCAGCTACTGCAGAACTACACACCTCAGCTACTGCAGAACCACATAATAAACACCTCAGCTACTGCAGAACTACATAATACACACCTCAGACACTGCAGAACCACATAATACACGCCTCAGTCACTGCAGAACCACATAATACACACCTCAGCTACTGCAGAACCACATAATACACACCTCAGTCAATGCAGAACTACACACCTCAGATACTGCGGAACTACATAATACACACCTCAGCTACTGCAGAACCACATAATACACACCTCAGCTACTGCAGAACTACATAATACACACCTCAGCTACTGCAGAACCACATAATACACACCTCAGCTACTGCAGAACCACATAATACACACCTCAGCTACTGCAGAACCACATAATACACACCTCAGTCAATGCAGAACTACACACCTCAGATACTGCAGAACCACATAATACACACCTCAGCTACTGCAGAACCACATAATATACACCTCAGTCAATGCAGAACTACACACCTCAGATACTGCAGAACCACATAATACACACCTCAGCTACTGCGGAACCACATAATACACGCCTCAGTCACTGCAGAACCACATAGTACACACCTCAGCTACTGCAGAACCACATAATACACAGCTCAGCTACTGCAGAACCACATAATACACACCTCAGCTACTGCAGAACCACATAATACACACCTCAGCTACTGCAGAACCACATAATACACACCTCAGCTTCTGCAGAACCACATAATACACACCTCAGCTACTGCAGAACTACACACCTCAGCTACTGCAGAACCACATAATAAACACCTCAGCTACTGCAGAACTACATAATACACACCTCAGACACTGCAGAACCACATAATACACGCCTCAGTCACTGCAGAACCACATAATACACACCTCAGCTACTGCAGAACCACATAATACACACCTCAGTCAATGCAGAACTACACACCTCAGATACTGCGGAACTACATAATACACACCTCAGCTACTGCAGAACCACATAATACACACCTCAGCTACTGCAGAACTACATAATACACACCTCAGCTACTGCAGAACCACATAATACACACCTCAGCTACTGCAGAACCACATAATACACACCTCAGACACTGCAGAACCACATAATACACCAAAGTTACTGTAGAACCTCATTCATTACATTATGTTATGCGTATATATACATTTTTATATCCCAAATTATGAAATGGATGTAATACATATAAGTAATATACAGAGAGATTTAAAGATATATATATTTACATGACACATAAATAATATGATAGTGTAGATTATGTGTAGGATGTGATCGATAGATGGATCAGTAGAAAGATAATATATAGATAGATAGTGAGAAATATGCCATTGAGAAAGGCTCACACTTGGAGCAAAACGTCACTGATGCCCCTATGGGAGCGCATTATACTGTATGGAAGACTATGGGGAATGGATTATACTATATGAAGGTTTATTGGGTGCGCATTGGACAATATGGAGGACTAAGTGGCATGCATTATACAATATGGAGGACTATAGGATGCATTATATAATATTGAGGATTATGGGGTGCATTATACTATATTGAGGACTACGGTGTGTGTGCATTATACTACATGGAGGAATATGGAGCATCTATTATACTGTATACTATATGGAGGACTATGGGGAGTGTTTTATACTGTATGGAAGACTAAAAGGTGTACATTATACTATATGAAGGACTAAATGGTGTGCATTATACTATATGGAGGAATATGGGAAGTGTATTACAGTATATGGAGAACTGTGGGTGCATTATACTGTATGGAGGACTATGCAGAGAATAATATACTATACGGAAGAATATGGGGTATGCATTTTACTATATGGAGGACTATTGGATGTGCTTTATATTATATGGAGGACTATAGGGAGTGTATTATACTATATGGAAGACAATGATGAGGGTATTTTACTATATGGAGAGCACATTATAGCTGAGACCCCAGAGAACATGAATTGGGTCGGTTTTTACCGACCCCGCTTTTGCTATCGCCGTTATTAACCCTATAACTGCGATCGCAAAAAAAATCTGTGATTTTGCATTTAATTTCTCTCTCCTCTGATGTGCACATCAGAGAGAGAAATAGGGTCCCCGATCCCCCCGGTACCTCCCGGTGGTCTTGGGTCCCCTCCCGGTGGTCCTGGGTCCCTCCTACCTCCTCCGGTGGGTGCTGCCATCTTGGTCCTGGAAAAAAATGGCGGGCGCATGCGTAGATTCCATTCATTCATTTTGATCACTGTGATAAACTATCACAGTGATCAAAATAAAAAAATAGTAAACCCCCTGTTTAAAAATATATTTATTTTCAATTTTCCATTAGGGTTAAAGTTAGGGCTAGGGTTAGAATTAGGGTTAGAATTAGGGTTAGGGTTAGAATTCGGTTTAGGGTTGGAATTAGGGTTAGGGATAGAATAAGGGTTAGAATTAGGGTTAGGGATTAGCATTAGGGTTAGGGTTGGGATTAGGGTTAGGGTTGGGATTAGGGGTGTTAGGGTTAGGGTTGGAGCAAGAATTGAGGGCTTTCCACTATTTACCAAGTTTGAGGGTCTAATTTCTTCTGTTACCCTTGGGAAAATAAAAAAAATAGCGATCTGAAAATCATTTTTGAGGAAAAAAATGATTTTTTATTTTCACAGCTCTGCATTATAAACTTCTGTGAAGCACTTGGGGGTTCAAAGTGCTCACGACACATCTAGATAAGCTCTTTGGGGGGTCTAGTTTCCAAAATGGGGTCACTTGTGGGGGGTTTCTACTGTTTAGGCACATCAGGGGCTCTGCAAACGCAACATGACGCCCGCAGAACATTCCATCAAAGTCTGCATTCCAAAATGGCGTTCCTTCCCTTCCGAGCTCTCCCATGGCCACAAACTGGTTCCCCCCCCACATATGGGGTATCAGAGTACTCAGGACAAATTGCAAAACAACTTTTGTGGTCCAATTTTTCCTGTTAGCCTTGGGAAAATAAAAAATAGCGGGCTAAAAAAATCATTTTTGAGGAAAAAAATGATTTTTTATTTTCACTGCTCTGCGTTATAAACGTCTGTGAAGGACTTGGGGGTTCAAAGTGCTCACCACACATCTAGATAAGTTCCTTTAGGGCAGTGGTCCCCAACCTTTTTTGCACCAGGGACCGGTTTCAAGCAAGACCATTCTTCCATGGCCCGGCAGGGCGGGGATGGAGGTGTGGCAGGGGCGGGGCTTTGGTCATAAGGGGGCGGGGCTATGGACACGGTTGTAGTGTAGCAGTGCATACTTATAATTAAATAACATTTATAATGTGACTCAACTCACCATAGGTTTTGAATAAGTGCTCCATCACCCCCTTCTCCCCATCATTGCCTTCACCCCATCACTCCCTTCTCCCCATCATTGCCTTGACCCCATCACTCCCTTCTCCCCATCATTGCCTTCACCCCATCACTCCCTTCTCCCCATCATTGCCTTCACCCCATCACTGCCATCTCTCCATCATTGCCTTCACCCCCTTCTCCCCATCATTGCCTTCACCCCATCACTCCCTTCTCCCCATCATTGCCTTCACCCCATCATTGCCTTCACCCCATCACTCCCTTCACCCCATCACTGCCATCTCTCCATCATTGCCTTCACCCCATCACTCCCTTCTCCCCATCATTGCCTTCACCCCATCACTGCCATCTCTCCATCATTGCCTTCACCCCATCACTCCCTTCTCCCCATCATTGCCTTCACCCCATCACTGCCATCTCTCCATCATTGCCTTCACCCCATCACTCCCTTCTCCCCATCATTGCCTTCACCCCATCACTCCCCTCTCCCCATCATTGCCTTCACCCCATCACTCCCTTCTCCCCATCATTGCCTTCACCCCATCACTGCCATCTCTCCATCATTGCCTTCACCCCATCACTCCCCTCTCCCCATCACTGCCGTCTCTCCATCACTCCCCTCATGGCCTTCTCCTCATGTCCCCATCTCCTCCAGGGCCAGGCTACACAAACACAGACCAACACACACATACATACACACACACACACAGACAGACATACATACACACACACACACATTATACATACACACAGACACCACCTCTCTCCTCTCACCTGCCCGCCGCCCGCGCTACCTCGCTCTGACACAGCAGCGGCCGCGCTCCTCTCTGTCAGTCAGAGACAGGAAGCGCGGGCGGCGGGCAGGAAGCTGGACGCGACGGGTCCTTGCAGCTCCGCTCCTGCTATTCCCTCTTGCAGGCAGCAGAGCTGCTTGGATCGCTCCCTGCCGCCGCTAGAACTGCTGCGCGCCGCCCCAGCCCCCGCTACGCCACTGACTGCCCCTGGCTCCCCTTGTGTCCGCGGACCGGCAAGGGCACTGCAGCGGCCCGGCGGTTGGGGACCCCTGCTTTAGGGGGTCTAGTTTCCAAAATGGGGTCACTTGTGAAATTTTTCACTGTTTAGGCACATCAGGGGATCTCCAAATGTGACATGAGGTCCAATCTCAATTCCAGCCAATTCTGCATTGAAAAAGTCAAACGGTGCTCCTTCCCTTCTGAGCTCTGCCGTGCGCCCAAACAGTGGTTTACCCCTACATATGGGGTATGGGTGTACTCAGGACAAATTGAATATCAACTTTGGGGGTCTGATTTCTCCTTTTACCCTTGTAAAAATAAAAATTTGGGGGCGAAAATATAATTTTTGTGGAAAAAAAATGATTTTTTATTTTCATGTCTCTACGTTATAAACTTCTGTGAAGCACTTGGAGGTTCAAAGTGTTCACCACACATCTAGATAAGTTCCTTAAGGGGTGTAGTTTCCAAAATGGGGTCACTTGTTGGGGGTTTCCACTGTTTAGGCACATCAGGGGCTCTCTGGACGCCATGTTGCGTTCGATCTCAATTCCAGCCAATTCTGTGTTGAAAATGTCAAACGGCGCTCCTTCCCTTCAAAGCTCTGCCGTGCACCCAAAAAGTGGTTTACCCCCACATATGGGGTATCAGCATATTCAGAAGAAATTGCACAACAAATTTTGTGGTTCATTTTCTCTTTTAACACTTGTGAAAATAAAAAAAATTGGTTCTGAAGTAAATTTTTTGCAAAAAAAAAGTTAAATGTTAATTTTTTCCTTCCACATTGCTTCAGTTCCTGTGAAGCACATAAAGGGTTAATAAACTTCTTGAATGTGGTTTTGAGCACCTTGAGGGGTCCATTTCTTTAGAATGGTGTCACTTTTGGGTATTTTCTGTCATGCTCACCCCTCAAAGTGACTTCAAATATGATATGGTCCTTAAAAAATATGGTTTTGTAAATTTTGTTGTAAAAAATGAGAAATCGCTGGTCAACTTTCAACCCTTATAACTTCCTAATAAAAAAAAATTTTGTTTCCAAAATTGTGCTGATGTAATGTAGACATGTGGGAAATGTTATTTAATAAGAAATTTGTGTGACATATCTCTCTCATTTAAGGGCATAAAAATTTATGTTTGAAAATTGCAAAATTTTCAAAATTTTCACCATATTTCCGTTTTTTTTTCATAAATAAACACAAGTCATATAGAACAAATTTTACCACTAACATGAAGTACAATATGTCAGGAAAAAAAAATCTCAGAATCAGCGTGATCCGTTAAAGCGATCCAGAGTTATAACCTCATAAAGTGACAGTGGTCAGAATTGTAAAAATTGGCCTGGTCATTAAGCTGCAAAATGGCTCTGTCACTAAGGGGTTAAAGATAGCAGTGTCATTATAATTCTCCTAAATAAAAATATCTGCCCTATGCTGCTCCCCTGAATAAATATTTGCCCCTCACTATAGTCCCTGTACAAAATATGACCTCCTCACTGTCCCTCTTATGTTACATGCCCTCCACACAGCCCTCTCTTCACAATTGTTCACCCTTTAGGGTCTAATCTCTATACTATGCCCCTCACCACACTCCCCCTCCTTGGTGTGCTGTTCCCCCATTCTAGCCCCGGCACTACTCTGTCTCTATTCAGTGCCCACTAACACTGTTCTTCCTGCATACTGTCTCCTTGCACTATTCCCCTCAGTAGTCTCTTCACACTTTTCCCCCTCCTTCCTCATACATTTATCCTCTCACTTTCCAAACTGCCTCCTCATGCATCCCTCTGACTCCCCCATACTGTGTTTGCACCCATTCCATCACCCTCGCTCTCCATACTGTGTCCACATACATATTCTCTTTGCTCCTCATACTGTGTCCACACCCATCTCCACCATGCATGCCCCCATCTCACCCCTTCCACCTCATATTGTGCCTTCAAATTCCTCCCACTACCCATATTTTACCTGTTCCCAAACTTGCGTCCTCAAATCATCCCCCACTACACTAAATCTCCTCCAGGCCCTTTAGACTAACCCCCATCACAGTAAGGCTGTGGGCACACGTAGCATTTTAAAACGCTCACTAAAAACCGGACTCCTTCCCAGAAATCGCGCGTTTTTTTCCGCGCGATTTCACCGTGATTTTGCCGCGATTTTCGCGTGCGATATTCAAGCACTTTCCAAGCGATTTGAAGCATCGCTTGGAAAGTGATTGACAGGTTGGTCACACTCGTCAAACATAGTGTTTGACAAGTGTGACCAGATTTTTACTATTGAGGCCGCCTATGCGGCATCAATAGTAAAAGATAGGATGTTAAAATGCTAAAAAAAATAAAAAAATCGGGGTATATTTACCTTCCGGCGTCCCGCGCTGCATTCCCGGGCCACAGCGTTCCCAGTAATGCCTTGCGAGACCTGTGATGACGTAGTCTCACGTTACTATAGTGATCTCGCGAGACCACATTATTACAGGGCCTTGCCGCAAGGCATTACTGGGAACGCTTAGGCCGGGAATGCAGCGCGGGACACCGGAAGGTAAATATACCCCGATTTTTTTATTCTTTTTTTTACAGGGGTATGGAACCCAGGGCCTGGAGGACAGTCTCCTCTCCTCCACACCGTGGGTACCAAAGGCACATGAGACGCTTAACTTCCCGCATGGTGGGCATAGCCACATGCGGGAAGTAAGCGATTCTCATGCATTCCTATGGGTGCGGAATCGCGGCAATTCTTTGCGATTCCGCACAAAAGAATGAGCATGCTGCGATTTTTTCCGCGATGCGATTCCGCCGCGGAAAAAAGCGCAGCATTAGCACAGCATGTGCGGAATGCCATAGGAATGCATGGGGTGTGTTCTGTACACGATTTTTAAGCGTTTTCGCGCCGAAAATCGCGGCAAAAACGCTTAAAAATCGTATCGTGTGCACATAGCCTAAATCTCCCTGAGGCTCGTTACACTAAATACCCCCATCATAGTAAATCTCACCTAGGCCTATTAGGGTGTGTGCACATGCTGCGGATTCTGCTGCGGATCCGCAGCAGTTTTTGCTGTGGTGTACAGTACCATTATAACCTATTCAAATCTAAAACTGCAGTGCACATGTCATTTCTTTCTGCGGAATCCGCAGCTGTTTCACACCTTCTCCATTGTAGAGGTGTGATACCGCAGGGGTAAACCGTAGGCTAATTCACAGATAAACCGCAGGTCTTTTGACCTGCGGATTTTGTTAAATCCGCGCGAAAAATTCCGCAGGTGAATCCGCAGCGTGTGCACACAGCCTTACAGTAAATCTTCCACACACACAGTAAATACACCTACACACAGTAAATACTCCCCCCCCCCACACAAAATAATCTTCTCCTAGGCAGTAAATACCCCACACACACAGAAAATACCCTGCCTTCCATCTTCAGTATCTATCACCACAGTGCAGGAAAGACTAAGGGCAACACGAAGGGATAAGGGAAAGGGAACCTAACACTAGGGAAGGGGGACATGGAGACCCCTAGACAGACCTAAGGTCACCCTGTCTGCCCTATTGTCCCTATATATGTTCTGCATCTATCACCAAACAGGATACCTAGCCTCTGCCTAACTCTGGCGATAAGCCCTGCACAGGAAAGGACAGGATAAGCACTAGTCAATCCCCACTACCACTAAAGACAGATGGGATAGACAAACAAGGGGAACACTTAGCTTGAGTAGACTCAGAGAGAAACACAGACATCCTCCAAACCAGAGAGGAAGATAGTCAACTGCTATAGCTCCAAGCCTCAGTAGGGCAATGGAAATATCACCCGCAACTCCCAGCAACAAGCTAGGATTATAAACACCCTGGTCCAGGTGTGTCAACTAGTAAATACACCCCTACCCACAGTAATACCCCACACACATTAAATACTACTACACACAGTAATCACCCCCCAGGCAGTAAATACCCCCCACACAGTAAATACCCCCCACACACAGTAAATACCCTTCCTTCCATCTTTAGTGTCTACAGTTCCACGAACATGGAGCACATACCACCGATGTTCTCCGTGCTGGCGAGTGATGTCAGCAGCATGATTACATGACCTGATCATGCCGCTGATGTCGCTCTGACCTGGTTGATGAAGATGAAGGACTTCAACTAGAGACGTCACCAGTGAGTCAGTGTGTTACCTGTACACTGAGGTTATACACTGTATACTATATACAGAGCTCCTGTGTATAATGTCACCAGTGATTACTGTATTATTTGTGCAGTGACACTATATATAGAGCTTCTGTGTATAATGCCACTGGTGATCACTGTATTATCTGTACACAGACACTATATACAGAGCTCCTGTGTATAATGTCATAGGCTAACATTATATTACTTGTACACTATATGCTATAGACAGAGATCCTGTGTATGTTACCGGTGATCACTATATTACATGTACACTCACACTATACACTGTGTAATATATACAAAGTTCCTGATTATAATGGCACTTATGGTAAAATTAGTGTTGTGCTTTTTTTTTATTAACTATTAGTATTGTAGTATTCGATCACTATGTGGTTGTAATATGTATCTGGTCATGGTGTAATGGTATTTGTTCCTTGTATGTGGTAGTAATATATGGTCTGGTCATGGTGTGGCGGTATTTGTTCCTTGTATGTGGTATCATTTGGTCACCCTTTGGTTGTAATATGTGGTCTGGTCATAGTGTGGCGGTATTTGTTCCTTGTATGAGGTATTATTTTGTCACTGTGGTGGAAATATATGGTTTGGTCATGGTGTGGCGGTATTTGTTCCCTGTATGTGGTATCATTTGGTCACTGTGGTGGTAATATATGGTCTGGTCATGGTGTGGCGGTATTTATTCCTTGTATGTGGTATCATTTGGTCACTGTGGTGGTAATATATGGTCTGATCATGGTGTGGCGGTATTTGTTCTTTGTATGTGGTATCATTTCGTCATTTCGTCACTATGTGGTGGTAATATATGGACTGGTCATAGTGTGGCGGTATTTGTTTCTTTTTTGTGGTATTATTTGGTCACTATATGGTGGTAATACGTGGTCTGGACATGGTGTGATGGTATTTATCCTTGTATATGTTATTATTGTTAATTTAAAAATAATGTATGTGACACATTCCCGTAAAGAAACATAAATAAAAAAATACCTAAATAGAGTATAGGATATTTTAACAAATGTTTAATAGTTTAGAGTAGAGTAGGGTGCTGCCAAAAGAGTCTACCTTTTCGTGGTGGCGGCTTAAAAAATCTTTTGGCCAAAACAAAAGCTGCTTTCTGTGTATGTGATCTGGTGTTAGATGGGAACTGTTAACGTGTGATTGTTGAGGACGTGGTCCAGAAGTGGAGTATTTCCAAGATTGGGTGGTAGAACTTTGGAAGGCTGGAGGCAGTGCTAGGGTGATGCCTGGGCGGAATCTCAAGGGAGCTTGAAAATGTTGCCAGTATGTGGCCCTGAAATTCCTGGTGGTAAACCTGCCTCTATATAACATAATGCACACCCCATAGTCCTCCATATAATATAATGCACACCCATTGTCCTCCACATAGTATAATACACTGCATAGTCCTCAAAAGAATATAATGCACTCCATAGTTCTCCATTTTGTGTAATACACTCCCCATAGTACTACATATAGTATAATTCAAATCTTTTAGACCTCTGTGTAGTATAATGCACACCTTATAGTCCTACATACAGTATAAGACACTCCCCATAGTCCTCCATATAGTATAATACACCCTACAATCCTCCATGAAGCATAATGCACGCCACATAGTCCTCAATATAGTATAATGCATCCCATAGTCTTCAATATTGTATAATGCACCCCCATAGTCCTCCATATTGTACAAAACATCCCCCATTGTCTTCTCTATTGTATAATGCATTCCACCATAGTCCTCCATATAGTGCAATGCACTTCCGATAGTATAATGCACTCCATAGACCTTCATATAGTATAATGCATTCCCTATAGCCCTCCATATAGTAAAATACACTCCCCATAGTCCTCCATATAGTACAATGCATTCCCCATAGTTCTCCATACTGTATAATGCACTTCCCACAGTTCTTCATACAGTATAATGCACCCCATAGTACTGCATGCAGTATAATACAGTCCCCATATAGTATAATGCACAGCCCATTGTCCTTGATAAAGTATAATGCAGCTACAAAGAGTATAATGCAGCCCCATATAGTACATATAGTATAATACACAGCCTATAGTCTTTTATAGCGTATAATGCAGCCCCCATATAGTACATATAGTAAAATGCACTCCTCATACTCATAGAGCATAATGCAATCCTCATAGTCCTCCATACAGTATAATGCATCCCAGTCCTCCATGGGGCATAATGCAGCCCTCATATAGTACATATAGCATAATGCACTCCCCAAAGTTCTCAGTGGGTTATAATGCAGCCCCCATATAGTACATATAGTATAATGAGCTCCCTATAGTCCTTGATAGAGTATAATGCAGCTCCAGAGAGTATAATGCAGCCCCATAGTCCTCTGGTATTATGGCCATTATGTACTCACTGATTTAAAAAAGACTTAGAGGGGAAATGATTGGAGAAAGAAAGAGCGTCATATTCCTCTTGAGAAAGCGGCTTGTGGCGTCGTGAAATGCGTCGGGGGTGTCCTGCCGGGCTTCCCTTCTCCCCCACTCCACCTTGGTAAGCTTCCCTTTTTCATGTGGGGACACTATGGCTATATACCAGGTTTACCATGTGTAAGTTATAATTATGTACCCCATCTCTGTGAGTCTGTAGTCCTCACTTGGCCACTGGGTCTAGTGATTTTGTACGTACTGGGGATTCATACACATTTCTCTTTTTAAGACACTGAAAAAACACACAGTATGACAAATGTGCATAAATACTCTGTTGTAAAATATATGTAACAGTAAGCAGCAAGTGCTAGTAAAAGATGTTAACAAAACCAGGGTATTTTGTTGATACTTTTTTTTGCAAAAAAATGTACGCTAAGCCACTCCACCACGTCACAGTATACCCTTCTCGGAGCAGTCCTATCTAATATATTTAAAACCTGAACATGTGAACAATACCTTCATGAGCAGGGTTCAGAATGGTCTTGCCCAGTATGGGCTCGCTGGGCAAAATGGCTTTTTATGTGAATGTCCCAAAGGAGAGAGGCGGGGATCTCCCAAAGCTTGCATAAGCAAGAAATCAATAGATTCGGAACACATGACACATGCACAGAAAATGAACAGGTCAGTAAGACCCTGTTCACACCACCCAAGAACTAAGACACAGAAAAAACACACAGTATGACAAACGTGCATAAATACTCTGTTGTAAAATATATGTAACAGTAACCAGCAAGTGCTAGTAAAAGATGTTAACAAAACCAGGGTATTTTGTTGATACGTTTTTTTGCAAAAAAAATGTACGCTAAGCCACTCCACCACGTTTCGCTTTTTCCCTGGTTGGGATACAATTATCCACTGTGGGTGCTTTCCGGGAAGTATTCCATCTCTGTGGGAGGAGCGGGTGATGTTTGGGGGTGACATTTTCAATTTTGACTGACACATCACCATATTTATGATCACATGTAATTTTTAGCATTGTTGAATAAAGAACTTTGATATTTTTTATACGCAATTTATAGCATGCTCTAGTTTTTTTCTCCTGTATCCCAAGTTTTTTGGAGTTTATGCATTTTGGTACTGGAGCTGGGGATATGATCCCCCACTTTCTTTGTACTATATTACCGTATGTCTATGGGGCTTCTGTTGCCACACCTCAGCTACTGCAGAACCACATAATACACACCTAAGCTACTGCAGAACCACATAATACACACCTCAGCTACTGCAGAACCACATAATACACAGCTCAGCTACTGCAGAACCACATAATACACAGCTCAGCTACTGCAGAACTACACACCTCAGCTACTGCAGAACCACATAATACACATCTCAGTCACTGCAGAACCACATAATACACACCTCAGCTACTGCAGAACCACATAATACACAGCTCAGCTACTGCAGAACCACATAATACACAGCTCAGCTACTGCAGAACTACACACCTCAGCTACTGCAGAACCACATAATACACACCTCAGCTACTGCAGAACCACATAATACACACCTCAGCTACTGCAGAACCACATAATACACAGCTCAGCTACTGCAGAACCACATAATACACACCTCAGCTACTGCAGAACCACATAATACACAGCTCAGCTACTGCAGAACCACATAATACACAGCTCAGCTACTGCAGAACCACATAATACACAGCTCAGCTACTGCAGAACCACATAATACACACCCCAGCTACTGCAGAACTACACACCTCAGACACTGCAGAACCACATAATACACACCTCAGCTACTGCAGAACTACACACCTCAGATACTGCAGAACCACATAATACACACCTCAGCTACTGCAGAACCACATAATACACACCTCAGATATTGCAGAACCACATAATACACACCTCACCTACTGCAGAACTACACACCTCAGCTATTGCAGAACTACACACCTCAGACACTGCAGAACCACATAATACACACCTCAGCTACTGCAGAACCACATAATACACACCTCAGCTACTGCAGATCCACATAATACACACCTCAGCTACTGCAGAACCACATAATACACACCTCACCTACTGCAGAACTACACACCTCAGCTAATAATAAATAAATAATAATCTTTATTTTTATATAGCGCTAACAAATTCCGCAGCGCTTTACAGTTTTCACACATTATCATCACTGTCCCCAATGGGGCTCACAATCTAAATTCCCTATCAGTATGTCTTTGGAATGTGGGAGGAAACCGGAGTACCCGGAGGAAACCCACGCAAACACGGGGAGAACATACAAACTCCTTGCAGATGTTGTCCTTGGTGGGATTTGAACCCAGGACCACTGAGCCACCGTGCCGCCTGCAGAACCACATAATACTCACCTCAGCTACTGCAGAGCTACACACCTCAGCTACTGCAGAACCACATAATACACACCTCAGCTACTGCAGAACTACACACCTCAGCTACTGCAGATCATCATAATACACACCTCAGCTACTGCAGAACCACATAATACACACCTCAGCTACTGCAGAACTACACACCTCAGCTACTGCAGAACCTCATAATACACACCTCAGCTACTGCAGAACCACATAATACACACCTCAGCTACTGCAGAACTACACACCTCAGCTATTGCAGAACTACACACCTCAGCTACTGCAGAACCACATAATACACACCTCAGTCACTGCAGAACCACATAATACACACCTCAGCTACTGCAGAACCACATAATACACACCTCAGCTACTGCAGAACCACATAATACACACCTCAGCTACTGCAGAACCTCATAATACACACCTCAGCTACTGCAGAACCTCATAATACACACCTCAGCTACTGCAGAACCACATAATAAACACCTCAGCTACTGCAGAACCACATAATACACACCTCAGCTACTGCAGAACCACATAATACACACCTCAGCTACTGCAGAACTACACACCTCAGACACTGCAGAACCACACAACCTAGACACTGCAGAACCACATAATACACACCTCAGCTACTGCAGAACCTCATAATACACACCTCAGCTACTGCAGAACTACACACCTCAGACACTGCAGAACCACATAATACACACCTCAGACACTGCAGAACCACATTATACACCAAAGTTACTGTAGAACCTCATTCATTACATTATGTTATGCGTATATATAGATTTTTATATCCCAAATTATGAAATGGATGTAATACATATAAGTAATATACAGAGAGATTTAAAGATATATATATTTACATGACACACATAAATAATATGATAGTGTAGATTATGTATAGGATGTGATCGATAGATGGATCAGTAGAAAGATAATATATAGATAGATAGTGAGAAATATGCCATTGAGAACGGCTCACACTTGGAGCAAAACGTCACTGATGCCCCTATGGGCTATTAAACTACGGTACTTTTCTTTTTTTTTTTCAAAAAGGAGTGCTTTCTTTCTTTTTTTCCCACTATATTGAGGTCTATGCCTGGAAGATTTGGCACCCGATTTTCGTATACTGCTTGCTAGTGCTGCTTTTCAACTTTTCTTTTATAGATAGATATATACATAGATATCTCCACCAAATAAAAGCGGCAATTCTGACACTTGGTCTAGCGGTGAAGCAGGGGGAAATTTATTTTTTTATTTAACTCATTCATGGTGACACTGCCCCCTGCCATACTAGGCACCCACCCTCTGGTGCCTAGCGGTAAATACGACCCTGAGTCCCCTTTTCTTAATATTGAAGTCATGTCCCTCATTCAGCCGACCTGTCCTGTCCTAATCACTTTTCTGTCTGTAAGACGGCTGCAGATGCAGGGATCTGCAGCTAACCAATCAGAGCGCTCGCTCACCGATATATGCAAATGAGTTGGTGGCATGACTTTTCAACAAATTTCTCCTAAAAGTTCAGTGGTGCGGGTCAGTTTGTCAGCAGGGGTGGGTCAATTTGTCAGCAGGGGCGGGTTATTTTATCAGCAGGTCAACTTTATTTATTTATTTTTTAAAATCTCCATAAGGTAAAAGTTTCTGCCATTACTGGCATATAAATAGAGCTGAGGTTCTCCTGTATAATCGTGTGCGGTGCTGAGATCATGGCAGTGTAATGTATCTGCCAACAAGCTGAAATAACATCTATCAGCGAGTATCTGCCATGGGCGGCACGGTGGCTCAGTGGTTAGCACTGCAGCCTTGCAAGGAGTTTGTATGTTCTCCCTGTGTTAGCGTGGGTTTCCTCCGGGTACTCCGGTCTCCTCCCACATTCCAAAGACATACTGATAGGGAATTTAGATTGTGAGCCCCATCGGGGACAGGGACAATAAGGTTTGTAAAGCGCTGTGGAAGTACTGGCGCTATATAAATGAGGAAAATAAATAAAAAACAAGCTGAAATAACATCTATCAGTGAGAACAGGCGTACAGGACAGATAGGCAGATCTGACAGTTCTCATATGTGGCTGACAGGACATGGCCAGGCTTCAGTCGGAACTAGGCGATATGAAGTTGGTCTCTGCGCTGCACACACTTTTTCCTACAGGTTTGGTGGCTCAGAGCTTAGTGATCGTTGTGGTGCTGGGGTTGTTCAAATCCCACTGTGGCCACACGTGCACAATATTTTATGATTGTGCTTTCTCCAATCTTCTAAAAATTAACTCATAGGCTGAATGTTGGTCTATAGATCATTGTCCCCCAAGGCCAATCCTCAAGAGCCACCAACAGGTCATGTTTTCAGGCTTTATTACCTGCTGTTAGTATCTGCCCCTGCATTGACCTCTGTCATTCATCTCTGCATAGGAGCTGACAGAGCAGCGATCCTGTGTCCTCATCTGTAGTACAAGAATCTACCTCACATCACATCCACAGTGGTGACAGAGCCGTCACATGTCCTGACACAGGAATACTGGCAAGTGAAGAGTCTATAGCCGTGTGTGCAAGAGTGTAAGTATATATGGATGTGTGTGTCTACAATATACAGTATGTATACAGGGCTGGCATTAGGGGCAACCAAACTAGGTATTTGCCTAGGGCAGCCTCTCCCCCAAGGACCCCAAGACAGTAGCTGCTATGGGGTCCGTGAGTCAGGGGGGCCTGGTGCCAGCTTCATCTCCACCCCCCTATATACTGTATAGAGGTCTATGAGAAGTGAATTAATCTGCATGGAGGCCTATGGTGAGTGCATTATACTACAGTATATGTACTGTATGGGGTCTGCATTATACTCAATCAAGGATTATAGGCTATATGTGGGCTGCATTATACTGTATTTAGGACTATGGGGTGGATTATACTGTGTGGAGGATTATGGGGAGCGCATTATACTGTATGGAAGACTATGGGGAATGGATTATACTATATGAAGGTTTATTGGGTGCGCATTGGACAATATGAAGGACTAAGTGGCATGCATTATACAATATGGAGGACTATAGGATGCATTATATAATATTGAGGATTATGGGGTGCATTATACTATATTGAGGACTACGGTATGTGTGCATTATACTACATGGAGGAATATGGAGCATCTATTATACTGTATACTATATGGAGGACTATGGGGAGTGTTTTATACTGTATGGAAGACTAAAAGGTGTACATTATACTATATGGAGGAATATGGGAAGTGTATTATAGTATATGGAGAACTGTGGGTGCATTATACTGTATGGAGGACTATGCAGAGAATAATATACTATACGGAAGAATATGGGGTATGCATTTTACTATATGGAGGACTATTGGATGTGCTTTATATTATATGGAGGACTATAGGGAGTGTATTATACTATATGGAAGACAATGATGAGGGTATTTTACTATATGGAGAGCACATTATAGCTGAGACCCCAGAGAACATGAATTGGGTCGGTTTTTACCGACCCCGCTTTTGCTATCGCCGTTATTAACCCTACAACTGCGATCGCAAAAAAAATCTGTGATTTTGCATTTAATTTCTCTCTCCTCTGATGTGCACATCAGAGAGAGAAATAGGGTCCCCGATCCCCCCGGTACCTCCCGGTGGTCTTGGGTCCCCTCCCGGTGGTCCTGGGTCCCTCCTACCTCCTCCGGTGGGTGCTGCCATCTTGGTCCTGGAAAAAAATGGCGGGCGCATGCGTAGATTCCATTCATTCATTTTGATCACTGTGATAAACTATCACAGTGATCAAAATAAAAAAATAGTAAACCCCCTGTTTAAAAATATATTTATTTTCAATTTTCCATTAGGGTTAAAGTTAGGGCTAGGGTTAGAATTAGGGTTAGAATTAGGGTTAGGGTTAGAATTCGGTTTAGGGTTGGAATTAGGGTTAGGGATAGAATAAGGGTTAGAATTAGGGTTAGGGATTAGCATTAGGGTTAGGGTTGGGATTAGGGGTGTTAGGGTTAGGGTTGGAGCAAGAATTGAGGGGTTTCCACTATTTACCAAGTTTGAGGGTCTAATTTCTTCTGTTACCCTTGGGAAAATAAAAAAAATAGCGATCTAAAAATCATTTTTGAGGAAAAAAATGATTTTTTATTTTCACAGCTCTGCATTATAAACTTCTGTGAAGCACTTGGGGGTTCAAAGTGCTCACCACACATCTAGATAAGCTCTTTGGGGGGTCTAGTTTCCAAAATGGGGTCACTTGTGGGGGGTTTCTACTGTTTAGGCACATCAGGGGCTCTGCAAACGCAACATGACGCCCGCAGAACATTCCATCAAAGTCTGCATTCCAAAATGGCGTTCCTTCCCTTCCGAGCTCTCCCATGGCCACAAACTGGTTCCCCCCCCACATATGGGGTATCAGAGTACTCAGGACAAATTGCAAAACAACGTTTGTGGTCCAATTTTTCCTTTTAGCCTTGGGAAAATAAAAAATAGCGGGCTAAAAAAATCATTTTTGAGGAAAAAAATGATTTTTTATTTTCACTGCTCTGCGTTATAAACGTCTGTGAAGGATTTGGGGGTTCAAAGTGCTCACCACACATCTAGATAAGTTCCTTTAGGGGGTCTAGTTTCCAAAATGGGGTCACTTGTGAGTTTTTTCACTGTTTAGGCACATCAGGGGATCTCCAAATGTGACATGAGGTCCAATCTCAATTCCAGCCAATTCTGCATTGAAAAAGTCAAACGGTGCTCCTTCCCTTCTGAGCTCTGCCGTGCGCCCAAACAGTGGTTTACCCCTACATATGGGGTATGGGTGTACTCAGGACAAATTGAATATCAACTTTGGGGGTCTGATTTCTCCTTTTACCCTTGTAAAAATAAAAATTTGGGGGCGAAAATATCATTTTTGTGGAAAAAAAATGATTTTTTATTTTCATGTCTCCGTTATAAACTTCTGTGAAGCACTTGGAGGTTCAAAGTGTTCACCACACATCTAGATAAGTTCCTTAAGGGGTGTAGTTCCCAAAATGGGGTCACTTGTTGGGGGTTTCCACTGTTTAGGCACATCAGGGGCTCTCTGGACGCCATGTTGCGTTCGATCTCAATTCCAGCCAATTCTGTGTTGAAAATGTCAAACGGCGCTCCTTCCCTTCAAAGCTCTGCCGTGCACCCAAAAAGTGGTTTACCCCCACATATGGGGTATCAGCATATTCAGAAGAAATTGCACAACAAATTTTGTGGTTCATTTTCTCTTTTAACACTTGTGAAAATAAAAAAAATTGGTTCTGAAGTAAATTTTTTGCAAAAAAAAAGTTAAATGTTAATTTTTTCCTTCCACATTGCTTCAGTTCCTGTGAAGCACATAAAGGGTTAATAAACTTCTTGAATGTGGTTTTGAGCACCTTGAGGGGTCCATTTCTTTAGAATGGTGTCACTTTTGGGTATTTTCTGTCATGCTCACCCCTCAAAGTGACTTCAAATATGATATGGTCCTTAAAAAATATGGTTTTGTAAATTTTGTTGTAAAAAATGAGAAATCGCTGGTCAACTTTCAACCATTATAACTTCCTAATAAAAAAAAATTTTGTTTCCAAAATTGTGCTGATGTAATGTAGACATGTGGGAAATGTTATTTAATAAGAAATTTGTGTGACATATCTCTCTCATTTAAGGGCATAAAAATTTATGTTTGAAAATTGCAAAATTTTCAAAATTTTCACCATATTTCCGTTTTTTTTTCATAAATAAACACAAGTCATATAGAACAAATTTTACCACTAACATGAAGTACAATATGTCAGGAAAAAAAAATCTCAGAATCAGCGTGATCCGTTAAAGCGATCCAGAGTTATAACCTCATAAAGTGACAGTGGTCAGAATTGTAAAAATTGGCCTGGTCATTAAGCTGCAAAATGGCTCTGTCACTAAGGGGTTAAAGATAGCAGTGTCATTATAATTCTCCTAAATAAAAATATCTGCCCTATGCTGCTCCCCTGAATAAATATTTGCCCCTCACTATAGTCCCTGTACAAAATATGACCTCCTCACTGTCCCTCTTATGTTACATGCCCTCCACACAGCCCTCTCTTCACAATTGTTCACCCTTTAGGGCCTAATCTCTATACTATGGCCCTCACCACACTCCCCCTCCTTGGTGTGCTGTTCCCCCATTCTAGCCCCGGCACTACTCTGTCTCTATTCAGTGCCCACTAACACTGTTCTTCCTGCATACTGTCTCCTTGCACTATTCCCCTCAGTAGTCTCTTCACACTTTTCCCCCTCCTTCCTCATACATTTATCCTCTCACTTTCCAAACTGCCTCCTCATGCATCCCTCTGACTCCCCCATACTGTGTTTGCACCCATTCCATCACCCTCGCTCTCCATACTGTGTCCACATACATATTCTCTTTGCTCCTCATACTGTGTCCACACCCATCTCCACCATGCATGCCCCCATCTCACCCCTTCCACCTCATATTGTGCCTTCAAATTCCTCCCACTACCCATATTTTACCTGTTCCCAAACTTGCGTCCTCAAATCATCCCCCACTACACTAAATCTCCTCCAGGCCCTTTAGACTAACCCCCATCACAGTAAGGCTGTGGGCACACGTAGCATTTTAAAACGCTCACTAAAAACCGGACTCCTTCCCAGAAATCGCGCGTTTTTTTCCGCGCGATTTCACCGCGATTATGTTCGTGATTTTGCCGCGATTTTCGAGTGCGATATTCAAGCACTTTCCAAGCGATTTGAAGCATCGCTTGGAAAGTGATTGACAGGTTGGTCACACTCGTCAAACATAGTGTTTGACAAGTGTGACCAGATTTTTACTATTGAGGCCGCCTATGCGGCATCAATAGTAAAAGATAGGATGTTAAAATGCTAAAAAAAATAAAAAAATCGGGGTATATTTACCTTCCGGCGTCCCGCGCTGCATTCCCGGCCACAGCGTTCCCAGTAATGCCTTGCGAGACCTGTGATGACGTAGTCTCGCGTTACTATAGTGATCTCGCGAGACCGCTAGAGTCACGTGAGACTACGTCATTACAGGGCCTTGCCGCAAGGCATTACTGGGAACGCTTAGGCCGGGAATGCAGCGCGGGACACCGGAAGGTAAATATACCCCGATTTTTTATTTTTTATTCTTTTTTTTACAGGGGTATGGAACCCAGGGCCTGGAGGACAGTCTCCTCTCCTCCACATCGTGGGTACCAACCGCACATGGGACGCTTAACTTCCCGCATGGTGGGCATAGCCACATGCGGGAAGTAAGCGATTCTCATGCATTCCTATGGGTGCGGAATCGCGGCAATTCTTTGCGATTCCGCACAAAAGAATGAGCATGCTGCGATTTTTTCCGCGATGCGATTCCGCCGCGGAAAAAAGCGCAGCATTAGCACAGCATGTGCGGAATGCCATAGGAATGCATGGGGTGCGTTCTGTACACGATTTTTAAGTGTTTTCGCGCCGAAAATCGCGGCAAAAACGCTTAAAAATCGTATCGTGTGCACATAGCCTAAATCTCCCTGAGGCTCGTTACACTAAATACCCCCATCATAGTAAATCTCACCTAGGCCTATTAGGGTGTGTGCACATGCTGCGGATTCTGCTGTGGATCCGCAGCAGTTTTTGCTGTGGTGTACAGTACCATTATAACCTATGGAAATCTAAAACTGCAGTGCACATGTCATTTCTTTCTGCGGAATCCGCAGCTGTTTCACACCTTCTCCATTGTAGAGGTGTGATACCGCAGGGGTAAACCGCAGGCTAATCCACAGATAAACCGCAGGTCTTTTGACCTGCGGATTTTGTTAAATCCGCGCGAAAAATTCCGCAGGTGAATCCGCAGCGTGTGCACACAGCCTTACAGTAAATCTTCCACACACACAGTAAATACACCTACACACAGTAAATACTCCCCCCCCACACAAAATAATCTTCTCCTAGGCAGTAAATACCCCACACACACAGAAAATACCCTGCCTTCCATCTTCAGTATCTATCACCACAGTGCAGGAAAGACTAAGGGCAACACGAAGGGATAAGGGAAATGGAACCCAACACTAGGGAAGGGGGACATGGAGACCCCTAGACAGACCTAAGGTCACCCTGTCTGCCCTATTGTCCCTATATATGTTCTGCATCTATCACCAAACAGGATACCTAGCCTCTGCCTAACTCTGGCGATAAGCCCTGCACAGGAAAGGACAGGATAAGCACTAGTCAATCCCCACTACCACTAAAGACAGATGGGATAGACAAACAAGGGGAACACTTAGCTTGAGTAGACTCAGAGAGAAACACAGACATCCTCCAAACCAGAGAGGAAGATAGTCAACTGCTATAGCTCCAAGCCTCAGTAGGGCAATGGAAATATCACCCGCAACTCCCAGCAACAAGCTAGGATTATAAACACCCTGGTCCAGGTGTGTCAACTAGTAAATACACCCCTACCCACAGTAATACCCCACACACATTAAATACTACTACACACAGTAATCACCCCCAGGCAGTAAATACCCCCCACACAGTAAATACCCCCCCACACACAGTAAATACCCTTCCTTCCATCTTTAGTGTCTACAGTTCCACGAACATGGAGCACATACCACCGATGTTCTCCGTGCTGGCGAGTGATGTCAGCAGCATGATTACATGACCTGATCATGCCGCTGATGTCGCTCTGACCTGGTTGATGAAGATGAAGGACTTCAACTAGAGACGTCACCAGTGAGTCAGTGTGTTACCTGTACACTGAGGTTATACACTGTATACTATATACAGAGCTCCTGTGTATAATGTCACCAGTGATTACTGTATTATTTGTGCAGTGACACTATATATAGAGCTTCTGTGTATAATGCCACTGGTGATCACTGTATTATCTGTACACAGACACTATATACAGAGCTCCTGTGTATAATGTCATAGGCTAACATTATATTACTTGTACACTATATGCTATAGACAGAGATCCTGTGTATGTTACCGGTGATCACTATATTACATGTACACTCACACTATACACTGTGTAATATATACAAAGTTCCTGATTATAATGGCACTTATGGTAAAATTAGTGTTGTGTTTTTTTTTATTAACTATTAGTATTGTAGTATTCGATCACTATGTGGTTGTAATATGTCATCTGGTCATGGTGTAATGGTATTTGTTCCTTGTATGTGGTAGTAATATATGGTCTGGTCATGGTGTGGCGGTATTTGTTCCTTGTATGTGGTATCATTTGGTCACCCTTTGGTTGTAATATGTGGTCTGGTCATAGTGTGGCGGTATTTGTTCCTTGTATGAGGTATTATTTTGTCACTGTGGTGGAAATATATGGTTTGGTCATGGTGTGGCGGTATTTGTTCCCTGTATGTGGTATCATTTGGTCACTGTGGTGGTAATATATGGTCTGGTCATGGTGTGGCGGTATTTATTCCTTGTATGTGGTATCATTTGGTCACTGTGGTGGTAATATATGGTCTGATCATGGTGTGGCGGTATTTGTTCTTTGTATGTGGTATCATTTCGTCATTTCGTCACTATGTGGTGGTAATATATGGACTGGTCATAGTGTGGCGGTATTTGTTTCTTTTTTGTGGTATTATTTGGTCACTATATGGTGGTAATACGTGGTCTGGACATGGTGTGATGGTATTTATCCTTGTATATGTTATTATTGTTAATTTAAAAATAATGTATGTGACACATTCCCGTAAAGAAACATAAATAAAAAAATACCTAAATAGAGTATAGGATATTTTAACAAATGTTTAATAGTTTAGAGTAGAGTAGGGTGCTGCCAAAAGAGTCTACCTTTTCGTGGTGGCGGCTTAAAAAATCTTTTGGCCAAAACAAAAGCTGCTTTCTGTGTATGTGATCTGGTGTTAGATGGGAACTGTTAACGTGTGATTGTTGAGGACGTGGTCCAGAAGTGGAGTATTTCCAAGATTGGGTGGTAGAACTTTGGAAGGCTGGAGGCAGTGCTAGGGTGATGCCTGGGCGGAATCTCAAGGGAGCTTGAAAATGTTGCCAGTATGTGGCCCTGAAATTCCTGGTGGTAAACCTGCCTCTATATAACATAATGCACACCCCATAGTCCTCCATATAATATAATGCACACCCATTGTCCTCCACATAGTATAATACACTGCATAGTCCTCAAAACAATATAATGCACTCCATAGTTCTCCATTTTGTGTAATACACTCCCCATAGTACTACATATAGTATAATTCAAATCTTTTAGACCTCTGTGTAGTATAATGCACACCTTATAGTCCTACATACAGTATAAGACACTCCCCATAGTCCTCCATATAGTATAATACACCCTACAATCCTCCATGAAGCATAATGCACGCCACATAGTCCTCAATATAGTATAATGCATCCCATAGTCTTCAATATTGTATAATGCACCCCCATAGTCCTCCATATTGTACAAAACATCCCCCATTGTCTTCTCTATTGTATAATGCATTCCACCATAGTCCTCCATATAGTGCAATGCACTTCCGATAGTATAATGCACTCCATAGACCTTCATATAGTATAATGCATTCCCTATAGCCCTCCATATAGTAAAATACACTCCCCATAGTCCTCCATATAGTACAATGCATTCCCCATAGTTCTCCATACTGTATAATGCACTTCCCACAGTTCTTCATACAGTATAATGCACCCCATAGTACTGCATGCAGTATAATACAGTCCCCATATAGTATAATGCACAGCCCATTGTCCTTGATAAAGTATAATGCAGCTACAAAGAGTATAATGCAGCCCCATATAGTACATATAGTATAATACACAGCCTATAGTCTTTTATAGCGTATAATGCAGCCCCCATATAGTACATATAGTAAAATGCACTCCTCATACTCATAGAGCATAATGCAATCCACATAGTCCTCCATACAGTATAATGCATCCCAGTCCTCCATGGGGCATAATGCAGCCCTCATATAGTACATATAGCATAATGCACTCCCCAAAGTTCTCAGTGGGTTATAATGCAGCCCCCATATAGTACATATAGTATAATGAGCTCCCTATAGTCCTTGATAGAGTATAATGCAGCTCCAGAGAGTATAATGCAGCCCCATAGTCCTCTGGTATTATGGCCATTATGTACTCACTGATTTAAAAAAGACTTAGAGGGGAAATGATTGGAGAAAGAAAGAGCGTCATATTCCTCTTGAGAAAGCGGCTTGTGGCGTCGTGAAATGCGTCGGGGGTGTCCTGCCGGGCTTCCCTTCTCCCCCACTCCACCTTGGTAAGCTTCCCTTTTTCATGTGGGGACACTATGGCTATATACCAGGTTTACCATGTGTAAGTTATAATTATGTACCCCATCTCTGTGAGTCTGTAGTCCTCACTTGGCCACTGGGTCTAGTGATTTTGTACGTACTGGGGATTCATACACATTTCTCTTTTTAAGACACTGAAAAAACACACAGTATGACAAATGTGCATAAATACTCTGTTGTAAAATATATGTAACAGTAAGCAGCAAGTGCTAGTAAAAGATGTTAACAAAACCAGGGTATTTTGTTGATACTTTTTTTTGCAAAAAAATGTACGCTAAGCCACTCCACCACGTCACAGTATACCCTTCTCGGAGCAGTCCTATCTAATATATTTAAAACCTGAACATGTGAACAATACCTTCATGAGCAGGGTTCAGAATGGTCTTGCCCAGTATGGGCTCGCTGGGCAAAATGGCTTTTTATGTGAATGTCCCAAAGGAGAGAGGCGGGGATCTCCCAAAGCTTGCATAAGCAAGAAATCAATAGATTCGGAACACATGACACATGCACAGAAAATGAACAGGTCAGTAAGACCCTGTTCACACCACCCAAGAACTAAGACACAGAAAAAACACACAGTATGACAAACGTGCATAAATACTCTGTTGTAAAATATATGTAACAGTAACCAGCAAGTGCTAGCAAAAGATGTTAACAAAACCAGGGTATTTTGTTGATACGTTTTTTTGCAAAAAAAATGTACGCTAAGCCACTCCACCACGTTTCGCTTTTTCCCTGGTTGGGATACAATTATCCACTGTGGGTGCTTTCCGGGAAGTATTCCATCTCTGTGGGAGGAGCGGGTGATGTTTGGGGGTGACATTTTCAATTTTGACTGACACATCACCATATTTATGATCACATGTAATTTTTAGCATTGTTGAATAAAGAACTTTGATATTTTTTATACGCAATTTATAGCATGCTCTAGTTTTTTTCTCCTGTATCCCAAGTTTTTTGGAGTTTATGCATTTTGGTACTGGAGCTGGGGATATAATCCCCCACTTTCTTTGTACTATATTACCGTATGTCTATGGGGCTTCTGTTGCCACACCTCAGCTACTGCAGAACCACATAATACACACCTCAGCTACTGCAGAACCACATAATACACACCTCAGCTACTGCAGAACCACATAATACACAGCTCAGCTACTGCAGAACCACATAATACACAGCTCAGCTACTGCAGAACTACACACCTCAGCTACTGCAGAACCACATAATACACATCTCAGTCACTGCAGAACCACATAATACACACCTCAGCTACTGCAGAACCACATAATACACAGCTCAGCTACTGCAGAACCACATAATACACAGCTCAGCTACTGCAGAACTACACACCTCAGCTACTGCAGAACCACATAATACACACCTCAGCTACTGCAGAACCACATAATACACACCTCAGCTACTGCAGAACCACATAATACACAGCTCAGCTACTGCAGAACCACATAATACACACCTCAGCTACTGCAGAACCACATAATACACACCTCAGCTACTGCAGAACCACATAATACACAGCTCAGCTACTGCAGAACCACATAATACACAGCTCAGCTACTGCAGAACCACATAATACACACCTCAGCTACTGCAGAACTACACACCTCAGATACTGCAGAACCACATAATACACACCTCAGCTACTGCAGAACCACATAATACACACCTCAGACACTGCAGAACCACATAATACACACCTCAGCTACTGCAGAACTACACACCTCAGATACTGCAGAACCACATAATACACACCTCAGCTACTGCAGAACCACATAATACACACCTCAGCTACTGCAGAACCACATAATACACACCTCAGATACTGCAGAACTACACACCTCAGCTATTGCAGAACTACACACCTCAGCTATTGCAGAACTACACACCTCAGACACTGCAGAACCACATAATACACACCTCAGCTACTGCAGAACCACATAATACACACCTCAGCTACTGCAGAACCACATAATACACACCTCAGCTACTGCAGAACCACATAATACACACCTCACCTACTGCAGAACTACACAATACACACCTCAGCTACTGCAGAACCACATAATACACACCTCAGCTACTGTAGAACCACATAATACACACCTCACCTACTGCAGAACTACACACCCCAGCTAATAATAAATAAATAATAATCTTTATTTTTATATAGCGCTAACAAATTCCGCAGCGCTTTACAGTTTTCACACATTATCATCACTGTCCCCAATGGGGCTCACAATCTAAATTCCCTATCAGTATGTCTTTGGAAGGAAACCGGAGTACCCGGAGGAAACCCACGCAAACACGGGGAGAACATACAAACTCCTTGCAGATGTTGTCCTTGGTGGGATTTGAACCCAGGACCACTGAGCCACCGTGCCGCCTGCAGAACCACATAATACTCACCTCAGCTACTGCAGAGCTACACACCTCAGCTACTGCAGAACCACATAATACACACCTCAGCTACTGCAGAACTACACACCTCAGCTACTGCAGAACCTCATAATACACACCTCAGCTACTGCAGAACCACATAATACACACCTCAGCTACTGCAGAACTACACACCTCAGCTATTGCAGAACTACACACCTCAGCTACTGCAGAACCACATAATACACACCTCAGTCACTGCAGAACCACATAATACACACCTCAGCTACTGCAGAACCACATAATACACACCTCAGCTACTGCAGAACCACATAATACACACCTCAGCTACTGCAGAACCTCATAATACACACCTCAGCTACTGCAGAACCTCATAATACACACCTCAGCTACTGCAGAACCACATAATAAACACCTCAGCTACTGCAGAACCACATAATAAACACCTCAGCTACTGCAGAACCACATAATACACACCTCAGCTACTGCAGAACCACATAATACACACCTCAGCTACTGCAGAACCACATAATACACACCTCAGCTACTGCAGAACTACACACCTCAGACACTGCAGAACCACATAATACACACCTCAGCTACTGCAGAACCACATAATACACACCTCAGCTACTGCAGAACCACATAATACACACCTCAGCTACTGCAGAACTACACACCTCAGACACTGCAGAACCACATAATACACACCTCAGCTACTGCAGAACCACATAATACACACCTCAGACACTGCAGAACCACATAATACACACCTCAGCTACTGCAGAACCTCATAATACACACCTCAGCTACTGCAGAACCACATAATACACACCTCAGTTACTGCAGAACTACACACCTCAGACACTGCAGAACCACACACCTCAGACACTGCAGAACCACATAATACACACCTCAGCTACTGCAGAACCTCATAATACACACCTCAGCTACTGCAGAACTACACACCTCAGACACTGCAGAACCACATAATACACACCTCAGCTACTGCAGAACCACATAATATCACACCTCAGCTACTGCAGAACCACATAATACACACCTCAGACACTGCAGAACCACATAATACACCAAAGTTACTGTAGAACCTCATTCATTACATTATGTTATGCGTATATATAGATTTTTATATCCCAAATTATGAAATGGATGTAATACATACAAGTAATATACAGAGAGATTTAATGATATATATATTTACATGACACACATAAATAATATGATAGTGTAGATTATGTATAGGATGTGATCGATAGATGGATCAGTAGAAAGATAATATATAGATAGATAGTGAGAAATATGCCATTGAGAAAGGCTCACACTTGGAGCAAAACGTCACTGATGCCCCTATGGGCTATTAAACTACGGTACTTTTCTTTTTTTTTTTCAAAAAGGAGTGCTTTCTTTCTTTTTTTCCCACTATATTGAGGTCTATGCCTGGAAGATTTGGCACCCGATTTTCGTATACTGCTTGCTAGTGCTGCTTTTCAACGTTTCTTTTATAGATAGATATATACATAGATATCTCCACCAAATAAAAGCGGCAATTCTGACACTTGGTCTAGCGGTGAAGCAGGGGGAAATTTATTTTTTTATTTAACTCATTCATGGTGACACTGCCCCCTGCCATACTAGGCACCCACCCTCTGGTGCCTAGCGGTAAATACGACCCTGAGTTGGGTCCCCTTTTCTTAATATTGAAGTCATGTCCCTCATTCAGCCGACCTGTCCTGTCCTAATCACTTTTCTGTCTGTAAGACGGCTGCAGATGCAGGGATCTGCAGCTAACCAATCAGAGCGCTCGCTCACCGATATATGCAAATGAGTTGGTGGCATGACTTTTCAACAAATTTCTCCTAAAAGTTCAGTGGTGCGGGTCAGTTTGTCAGCAGGGGTGGGTCAATTTGTCAGCAGGGGCGGGTTATTTTATCAGCAGGTCAACTTTATTTATTTATTTTTTAAAATCTCCATAAGGTAAAAGTTTCTGCCATTACTGGCATATAAATAGAGCTGAGGTTCTCCTGTATAATCGTGTGCGGTGCTGAGATCATGGCAGTGTAATGTATCTGCCAACAAGCTGAAATAACATCTATCAGCGAGTATCTGCCATGGGCGGCACGGTGGCTCAGTGGTTAGCACTGCAGCCTTGCAAGGAGTTTGTATGTTCTCCCCGTGTTAGCGTGGGTTTCCTCCGGGTACTCCGGTTTCCTCCCACATTCCAAAGACATACTGATAGGGAATTTAGATTGTGAGCCCCATCGGGGACAGGGACAATAAGGTTTGTAAAGCGCTGTGGAAGTACTGGCGCTATATAAATGAGGAAAATAAATAAAAAACAAGCTGAAATAACATCTATCAGTGAGAACAGGCGTACAGGACAGATAGGCAGATCTGACAGTTCTCATATGTGGCTGACAGGACATGGCCAGGCTTCAGTCGGAACTAGGCGATATGAAGTTGGTCTCTGCGCTACACACACTTTTTCCTACAGGTTTGGTGGCTCAGAGCTTAGTGATCGTTGTGGTGCTGGGGTTGTTCAGATCCCACTGTGGCCACACGTGCACAATATTTTATGATTGTGCTTTTCTCCAATCTTCTAAAAATTAACTCATAGGCTGAATGTTGGTCTATAGATCATTGTCCCCCAAGGCCAATCCTCAAGAGCCACCAACAGGTCATGTTTTCAGGCTTTATTACCTGCTGTTAGTATCTGCCCCTGCATTGACCTCTGTCATTCATCTCTGCATAGGAGCTGACAGAGCAGCGATCCTGTGTCCTCATCTGTAGTACAAGAATCTACCTCACATCACATCCACAGTGGTGACAGAGCCGTCACATGTCCTGACACAGGAATACTGGCAAGTGAAGAGTCTATAGCCGTGTGTGTGCAAGAGTGTAAGTATATATGGATGTGTGTGTCTACAATATACAGTATGTATACAGGGCTGGCATTAGGGGCAACCAAACTAGGTATTTGCCTAGGGCAGCCTCTCCCCCAAGGACCCCAAGACAGTAGCTGCTATGGGGTCCGTGAGTCAGGGGGGCCTGGTGCCAGCTTCATCTCCACCCCCCTATATACTGTATAGAGGTCTATGAGAAGTGAATTAATCTGCATGGAGGCCTATGGTGAGTGCATTATACTACAGTATATGTACTGTATGGGGTCTGCATTATACTCAATCAAGGATTATAGGCTATATGTGGGCTGCATTATACTGTATTTAGGACTATGGGGTGGATTATACTGTGTGGAGGATTATGGGGAGCGCATTATACTGTATGGAAGACTATGGGGAATGGATTATACTATATGAAGGTTTATTGGGTGCGCATTGGACAATATGGAGGACTAAGTGGCATGCATTATACAATATGGAGGACTATAGGATGCATTATATAATATTGAGGATTATGGGGTGCATTATACTATATTGAGGACTACGGTGTGTGTGCATTATACTACATGGAGGAATATGGAGCATCTATTATACTGTATACTATATGGAGGACTATGGGGAGTGTTTTATACTGTATGGAAGACTAAAAGGTATACATTATACTATATGAAGGACTAAATGGTGTGCATTATACTATATGGAGGAATATGGGAAGTGTATTATAGTATATGGAGAACTGTGGGTGCATTATACTGTATGGAGGACTATGCAGAGAATAATATACTATACGGAAGAATATGGGGTATGCATTTTACTATATGGAGGACTATTGGATGTGCTTTATATTATATGGAGGACTATAGGGAGTGTATTATACTATATGGAAGACAATGATGAGGGTATTTTACTATATGGAGAGCACATTATCGCTGAGACCCCAGAGAACATGAATTGGGTCGGTTTTTACCGACCCCGCTTTTGCTATCGCCGTTATTAACCCTATAACTGCGATCGCAAAAAAAATCTGTGATTTTGCATTTAATTTCTCTCTCCTCTGATGTGCACATCAGAGAGAGAAATAGGGTCCCCGATCCCCCCGGTACCTCCCGGTGGTCTTGGGTCCCCTCCCGGTGGTCCTGGGTCCCTCCTACCTCCTCCGGTGGGTGCTGCCATCTTGGTCCTGGAAAAAAATGGCGGGCGCATGCGTAGATTCCATTCATTCATTTTGATCACTGTGATAAACTATCACAGTGATCAAAATAAAAAAATAGTAAACCCCCTGTTTAAAAATATATTTATTTTCAATTTTCCATTAGGGTTAAAGTTAGGGCTAGGGTTAGAATTAGGGTTAGAATTAGGGTTAGGGTTAGAATTCGGTTTAGGGTTGGAATTAGGGTTAGGGATAGAATAAGGGTTAGAATTAGGGTTAGGGATTAGCATTAGGGTTAGGGTTGGGATTAGGGTTAGGGTTGGGATTAGGGGTGTTAGGGTTAGGGTTGGAGCAAGAATTGAGGGGTTTCCACTATTTACCAAGTTTGAGGGTCTAATTTCTTCTGTTACCCTTGGGAAAATAAAAAAAATAGCGATCTAAAAATCATTTTTGAGGAAAAAAATGATTTTTTTATTTTCACAGCTCTGCATTATAAACTTCTGTGAAGCACTTGGGGGTTCAAAGTGCTCACCACACATCTAGATAAGCTCTTTGGGGGGTCTAGTTTCCAAAATGGGGTCACTTGTGGGGGGTTTCTACTGTTTAGGCACATCAGGGGCTCTGCAAACGCAACATGACGCCCGCAGAACATTCCATCAAAGTCTGCATTCCAAAATGGCGTTCCTTCCCTTCCGAGCTCTCCCATGGCCACAAACTGGTTCCCCCCCCCGCATATGGGGTATCAGAGTACTCAGGACAAAATGCAAAACAACTTTTGTGGTCCAATTTTTCCTGTTAGCCTTGGGAAAATAAAAAATAGCGGGCTAAAAAAAATCATTTTTGAGGAAAAAAATGATTTTTTATTTTCACTGCTCTGCGTTATAAACGTCTGTGAAGGACTTGGGGGTTCAAAGTGCTCACCACACATCTAGATAAGTTCCTTTAGGGGGTCTAGTTTCCAAAATGGGGTCACTTGTGAGTTTTTTCACTGTTTAGGCACATCAGGGTATCTCCAAATGTGACATGAGGTCCAATCTCAATTCCAGCCAATTCTGCATTGAAAAAGTCAAACGGTGCTCCTTCCCTTCTGAGCTCTGCCGTGCGCCCAAACAGTGGTTTACCCCTACATATGGGGTATGGGTGTACTCAGGACAAATTGAATATCAACTTTGGGGGTCTGATTTCTCCTTTTACCCTTGTAAAAATAAAAATTTGGGGGCGAAAATATCATTTTTGTGGAAAAAAAATGATTTTTTATTTTCATGTCTCTACGTTATAAACTTCTGTGAAGCACTTGGAGGTTCAAAGTGTTCACCACACATCTAGATAAGTTCCTTAAGGGGTGTAGTTTCCAAAATGGGGTCACTTGTTGGGGGTTTCCACTGTTTAGGCACATCAGGGGCTCTCTGGACGCCATGTTGCGTTCGATCTCAATTCCAGCCAATTCTGTGTTGAAAATGTCAAACGGCGCTCCTTCCCTTCAAAGCTCTGCCGTGCACCCAAAAAGTGGTTTACCCCCACATATGGGGTATCGGCATATTCAGAAGAAATTGCACAACAAATTTTGTGGTTCATTTTCTCTTTTAACACTTGTGAAAATAAAAAAAATTGGTTCTGAAGTAAATTTTTTGCAAAAAAAAAGTTAAATGTTAATTTTTTCCTTCCACATTGCTTCAGTTCCTGTGAAGCACATAAAGGGTTAATAAACTTCTTGAATGTGGTTTTGAGCACCTTGAGGGGTCCATTTCTTTAGAATGGTGTCACTTTTGGGTATTTTCTGTCATGCTCACCCCTCAAAGTGACTTCAAATATGATATGGTCCTTAAAAAATATGGTTTTGTAAATTTTGTTGTAAAAAATGAGAAATCGCTGGTCAACTTTCAACCCTTATAACTTCCTAATAAAAAAAAATCTCAGAATCAGCGTGATCCGTTAAAGCGATCCAGAGTTATAACCTCATAAAGTGACAGTGGTCAGAATTGTAAAAATTGGCCTGGTCATTAAGCTGCAAAATGGCTCTGTCACTAAGGGGTTAAAGATAGCAGTGTCATTATAATTCTCCTAAATAAAAATATCTGCCCTATGCTGCTCCCCTGAATAAATATTTGCCCCTCACTATAGTCCCTGTACAAAATATGACCTCCTCACTGTCCCTCTTATGTTACATGCCCTCCACACAGCCCTCTCTTCACAATTGTTCACCCTTTAGGGCCTAATCTCTATACTATGCCCCTCACCACACTCCCCCTCCTTGGTGTGCTGTTCCCCCATTCTAGCCCCGGCACTACTCTGTCTCTATTCAGTGCCCACTAACACTGTTCTTCCTGCATACTGTCTCCTTGCACTATTCCCCTCAGTAGTCTCTTCACACTTTTCCCCCTCCTTCCTCATACATTTATCCTCTCACTTTCCAAACTGCCTCCTCATGCATCCCTCTGACTCCCCCATACTGTGTTTGCACCCATTCCATCACCCTCGCTCTCCATACTGTGTCCACATACATATTCTCTTTGCTCCTCATACTGTGTCCACACCCATCTCCACCATGCATGCCCCCATCTCACCCCTTCCACCTCATATTGTGCCTTCAAATTCCTCCCACTACCCATATTTTACCTGTTCCCAAACTTGCGTCCTCAAATCATCCCCCACTACACTAAATCTCCTCCAGGCCCTTTAGACTAACCCCCATCACAGTAAGGCTGTGGGCACACGTAGCATTTTAAAACGCTCACTAAAAACCGGACTCCTTCCCAGAAATCGCGCATTTTTTTCCGCGCGATTTCACCGCGATTTTACCGCGATTATGTTCGTGATTTTGCCGCGGTTTTCGCGTGCGATATTCAAGCACTTTCCAAGCGATTTGAAGCATCGCTTGGAAAGTGATTGACAGGTTGGTCACACTCGTCAAACATAGTGTTTGACAAGTGTGACCAGATTTTTACTATTGAGGCCGCCTATGCGGCATCAATAGTAAAAGATAGGATGTTAAAATGCTAAAAAAAATAAAAAAATCGGGGTATATTTACCTTCCGGCGTCCCGCGCTGCATTCCCGGGCCACAGCGTTCCCAGTAATGCCTTGCGAGACCTGTGATGACGTAGTCTCGCGTTACTATAGTGATCTCGCGAGACCGCTAGAGTCACGCGAGACTACGTCATTACAGGGCCTTGCCGCAAGGCATTACTGGGAACGCTTAGGCCGGGAATGCAGCGCGGGACACCGGAAGGTAAATATACCCCGATTTTTTATTTTTTATTCTTTTTTTTACAGGGGTATGGAACCCAGGGCCTGGAGGACAGTCTCCTCTCCTCCACACCGATGGTACCAACCGCACATGAGACGCTTAACTTCCCGCATGGTGGGCATAGCCACATGCGGGAAGTAAGCGATTCTCATGCATTCCTATGGGTGCGGAATCGCGGCAACTCTTTGCGATTCCGCACAAAAGAATGAGCATGCTGCGATTTTTTCCGCGATGCGATTCCGCCGCGGAAAAAAGCGCAGCATTAGCACAGCATGTGCGGAATGCCATAGGAATGCATGGGGTGCGTTCTGTACACGATTTTTAAGCGTTTTCGCGCCGAAAATCGCGGCAAAAACGCTTAAAAATCATATCGTGTTCACATAGCCTAAATCTCCCTGAGGCTCGTTACACTAAATACCCCCATCATAGTAAATCTCACCTAGGCCTATTAGGGTGTGTGCACATGCTGCGGATTCTGCTGCGGATCCGCAGCAGTTTTTGCTGTGGTGTACAGTACCATTATAACCTATGGAAATCTAAAACTGCAGTGCACATGTCATTTCTTTCTGCGGAATCCGCAGCTGTTTCACACCTTCTCCATTGTAGAGGTGTGATACCGCAGGGGTAAACCGCAGGCTAATCCACAGATAAACCGCAGGTCTTTTGACCTGCGGATTTTGTTAAATCCGCGCGAAAAATTCCGCAGGTGAATCCGCAGCGTGTGCACACAGCCTTACAGTAAATCTTCCACACACACAGTAAATACACCTACACACAGTAAATACTCCCCCCCCACACAAAATAATCTTCTCCTAGGCAGCAAATACCCCACACACACAGAAAATACCCTGCCTTCCATCTTCAGTATCTATCACCACAGTGCAGGAAAGACTAAGGGCAACACGAAGGGATAAGGGAAAGGGAACCCAACACTAGGGAAGGGGGACATGGAGACCCCTAGACAGACCTAAGGTCACCCTGTCTGCCCTATTGTCCCTATATATGTTCTGCATCTATCACCAAACAGGATACCTAGCCTCTTCCTAACTCTGGCGATAAGCCCTGCACAGGAAAGGACAGGATAAGCACTAGTCAATCCCCACTACCACTAAAGACAGATGGGATAGACAAACAAGGGGAACACTTAGCTTGAGTAGACTCAGAGAGAAACACAGACATCCTCCAAACCAGAGAGGAAGATAGTCAACTGCTATAGCTCCAAGCCTCAGTAGGGCAATGGAAATATCACCCGCAACTCCCAGCAACAAGCTAGGATTATAAACACCCTGGTCCAGGTGTGTCAACTAGTAAATACACCCCTACCCACAGTAATACCCCACACACATTAAATACTACTACACACAGTAATCACCCCCCAGGCAGTAAATACCCCCCACACAGTAAATACCCCCCCACACACAGTAAATACCCTTCCTTCCATCTTTAGTGTCTACAGTTCCACGAACATGGAGCACATACCACCGATGTTCTCCGTGCTGGCGAGTGATGTCAGCAGCATGATTACATGACCTGATCATGCCGCTGATGTCGCTCTGACCTGGTTGATGAAGATGAAGGACTTCAACTAGAGACGTCACCAGTGAGTCAGTGTGTTACCTGTACACTGAAGTTATACACTGTATACTATATACAGAGCTCCTGTGTATAATGTCACCAGTGATTACTGTATTATTTGTGCAGTGACACTATATATAGAGCTTCTGTGTATAATGCCACTGGTGATCACTGTATTATCTGTACACAGACACTATATACAGAGCTCCTGTGTATAATGTCATAGGCTAACATTATATTACTTGTACACTAAATGCTATAGACAGAGATCCTGTGTATGTTACCGGTGATCACTATATTACATGTACACTCACACTATACACTGTGTAATATATACAAAGTTCCTGATTATAATGGCACTTATGGTAAAATTAGTGTTGTGTTTTTTTTTATTAACTATTAGTATTGTAGTATTCGATCACTATGTGGTTGTAATATGTCATCTGGTCATGGTGTAATGGTATTTGTTCCTTGTATGTGGTAGTAATATATGGTCTGGTCATGGTGTGGCGGTATTTGTTCCTTGTATGTGGTATCATTTGGTCACCCTTTGGTTGTAATATGTGGTCTGGTCATAGTGTGGCGGTATTTGTTCCTTGTATGAGGTATTATTTTGTCACTGTGGTGGAAATATATGGTTTGGTCATGGTGTGGCGGTATTTGTTCCCTGTATGTGGTATCATTTGGTCACTGTGGTGGTAATATATGGTCTGGTCATGGTGTGGCGGTATTTATTCCTTGTATGTGGTATCATTTGGTCACTGTGGTGGTAATATATGGTCTGATCATGGTGTGGCGGTATTTGTTCTTTGTATGTGGTATCATTTCGTCATTTCGTTACTATGTGGTGGTAATATATGGACTGGTCATAGTGTGGCGGTATTTGTTTCTTTTTTGTGGTATTATTTGGTCACTATATGGTGGTAATACGTGGTCTGGACATGGTGTGATGGTATTTATCCTTGTATATGTTATTATTGTTAATTTAAAAATAATGTATGTGACACATTCCCGTAAGGAAACATAAATAAAAAAATACCTAAATAGAGTAAAGGATATTTTAACAAATGTTTAATAGTTTAGAGTAGAGTAGGGTGCTGCCACAAGAGTACCTTTTCGTGGTGGCGGCTTAAAAAATCTTTTGGCCAAAACAAAAGCTGCTTTCTGTGTATGTGATCTGGTGTTAGATGGGAACTGTTAACGTGTGATTGTTGAGGACGTGGTCCAGAAGTGGAGTATTTCCAAGATTGGGTGGTAGAACTTTGGAAGGCTGGAGGCAGTGCTAGGGTGATGCCTGGGCGGAATCTCAAGGGAGCTTGAAAATGTTGCCAGTATGTGGCCCTGAAATTCCTGGTGGTAAACCTGCCTCTATATAACATAATGCACACCCCATAGTCCTCCATATAATATAATGCACACCCATTGTCCTCCACATAGTATAATACACTGCATAGTCCTCAAAACAATATAATGCACTCCATAGTTCTCCATTTTGTGTAATACACTCCCCATAGTACTACATATAGTATAATTCAAATCTTTTAGACCTCTGTGTAGTATAATGCACACCTTATAGTCCTACATACAGTATAAGACACTCCCCATAGTCCTCCATATAGTATAATACACCCTACAATCCTCCATGAAGCATAATGCACGCCACATAGTCCTCAATATAGTATAATGCATCCCATAGTCTTCAATATTGTATAATGCACCCCCATAGTCCTCCATATTGTACAAAACATCCCCCATTGTCTTCTCTATTGTATAATGCATTCCACCATAGTCCTCCATATAGTGCAATGCACTTCCGATAGTATAATGCACTCCATAGACCTTCATATAGTATAATGCATTCCCTATAGCCCTCCATATAGTAAAATACACTCCCCATAGTCCTCCATATAGTACAATGCATTCCCCATAGTTCTCCATACTGTATAATGCACTTCCCACAGTTCTTCATACAGTATAATGCACCCCATAGTACTGCATGCAGTATAATACAGTCCCCATATAGTATAATGCACAGCCCATTGTCCTTGATAAAGTATAATGCAGCTACAAAGAGTATAATGCAGCCCCATATAGTACATATAGTATAATACACAGCCTATAGTCTTTTATAGCGTATAATGCAGCCCCCATATAGTACATATAGTAAAATGCACTCCTCATACTCATAGAGCATAATGCAATCCTCATAGTCCTCCATACAGTATAATGCATCCCAGTCCTCCATGGGGCATAATGCAGCCCTCATATAGTACATATAGCATAATGAGCTCCCTATAGTCCTTGATAGAGTATAATGCAGCTCCAGAGAGTATAATGCAGCCCCATAGTCCTCTGGTATTATGGCCATTATGTACTCACTGATTTAAAAAAGACTTAGAGGGGAAATGATTGGAGAAAGAAAGAGCGTCATATTCCTCTTGAGAAAGCGGCTTGTTGCGTCGTGAAATGCGTCGGGGGTGTCCTGCCGGGCTTCCCTTCTCCCCCACTCCACCTTGGTAAGCTTCCCTTTTTCATGTGGGGACACTATGGCTGTATACCAGGTTTACCATGTGTAAGTTATAATTATGTACCCCATCTCTGTGAGTCTGTAGTCCTCACTTGGCCACTGGGTCTAGTGATTTTGTACGTACTGGGGATTCATACACATTTCTCTTTTTAAGACACTGAAAAAACACACAGTATGACAAATGTGCATAAATACTCTGTTGTAAAATATATGTAACAGTAAGCAGCAAGTGCTAGTAAAAGATGTTAACAAAACCAGGGTATTTTGTTGATACTTTTTTTTGCAAAAAAATGTACGCTAAGCCACTCCACCACGTCACAGTATACCCTTCTCGGAGCAGTCCTATCTAATATATTTAAAACCTGAACATGTGAACAATACCTTCATGAGCAGGGTTCAGAATGGTCTTGCCCAGTATGGGCTCACTGGGCAAAATGGCTTTTTATGTGAATGTCCCAAAGGAGAGAGGCGGGGATCTCCCAAAGCTTGCATAAGCAAGAAATCAATAGATTCGGAACACATGACACATGCACAGAAAATGAACAGGTCAGTAAGACCCTGTTCACACCACCCAAGAACTAAGACACAGAAAAAACACACAGTATGACAAACGTGCATAAATACTCTGTTGTAAAATATATGTAACAGTAACCAGCAAGTGCTAGTAAAAGATGTTAACAAAACCAGGGTATTTTGTTGATACGTTTTTTTGCAAAAAAAATGTACGCTAAGCCACTCCACCACGTTTCGCTTTTTCCCTGGTTGGGATACAATTATCCACTGTGGGTGCTTTCCAGGAAGTATTCCATCTCTGTGGGAGGAGCGGGTGATGTTTGGGGGTGACATTTTCAATTTTGACTGACACATCACCATATTTATGATCACATGTAATTTTTAGCATTGTTGAATAAAGAACTTTGATATTTTTTATACGCAATTTATCGCATGCTCTAGTTTTTTTCTCCTGTATCCCAAGTTTTTTGGAGTTTATGCATTTTGGTACTGGAGCTGGGGATATGATCCCCCACTTTCTTTGTACTATATTACCGTATGTCTATGGGGCTTCTGTTGCCACACCTCAGCTACTGCAGAACCACATAATACACACCTCAGCTACTGCAGAACCACATAATACACACCTCAGCTACTGCAGAACCACATAATACACAGCTCAGCTACTGCAGAACCACATAATACACACCTCAGCTACTGCAGAACTACACACCTCAGCTACTGCAGAACCTCATAATACACATCTCAGTCACTGCAGAACCACATAATACACACCTCAGCTACTGCAGAACCACATAATACACACCTCAGCTACTGCAGAACCACATAATACACACCTCAGCTACTGCAGAACTACACACCTCAGCTACTGCAGAACCACATAATACACACCTCAGTCACTGCAGAACCACATAATACACACCTCAGCTACTGCAGAACCACATAATACACACCTCAGCTACTGCAGAACCACATAATACACACCTCAGCTACTGCAGAACCTCATAATACACACCTCAGCTACTGCAGAACCTCATAATACACACCTCAGCTACTGCAGAACTACACACCTCAGCTACTGCAGAACCTCATAATACACACCTCAGCTACTGCAGAACCACATAATACACACCTCAGCTATTGCAGAACTACACACCTCAGCTACTGCAGAACCACATAATACACACCTCAGTCACTGCAGAACCACATAATACACACCTCAGCTACTGCAGAACCACATAATACACACCTCAGCTACTGCAGAACCACATAATACACACCTCAGCTACTGCAGAACCTCATAATACACACCTCAGCTACTGCAGAACCTCATAATACACACCTCAGCTACTGCAGAACCACATAATAAACACCTCAGCTACTGCAGAACCACATAATACACACCTCAGCTACTGCAGAACTACACACCTCAGACACTGCAGAACCACATAATACACACCTCAGCTACTGCAGAACCACATAATACACACCTCAGCTACTGCAGAACTACACACCTCAGACACTGCAGAACGACATAATACACACCTCAGCTACTGCAGAACCTCATAATACACACCTCAGCTACTGCAGAACTACACACCTCAGACACTGCAGAACCACATAATACACACCTCAGACACTGCAGAACCACATAATACACCAAAGTTACTGTAGAACCTCATTCGTTACATTATGTTATGCGTATATATAGATTTTTATATCCCAAATTATGAAATGGATGTAATACATATAAGTAATATACAGAGAGATTTAAAGATATATATATTTACATGACACACATAAATAATATGATAGTGTAGATTATGTATAGGATGTGATCGATAGATGGATCAGTAGAAAGAGAATATATAGATAGATAGTGAGAAATATACCATTGAGAAAGGCTCACACTTGGAGCAAAACGTCACTGATGCCCCTATGGGCTATTAAACTACGGTACTTTTCTTTTTTTTTTTCAAAAAGGAGTGCTTTCTTTCTTTTTTTCCCACTATATTGAGGTCTATGCCTGGAAGATTTGGCACCCGATTTTCGTATACTGCTTGCTAGTGCTGCTTTTCAACTTTTCTTCTATAGATAGATATATACATAGATATCTCCACCAAATAAAAGCGGCAATTCTGACACTTGGTCTAGCGGTGAAGCAGGGGGAAATTTATTTTTTTATTTAACTCATTCATGGTGACACTGCCCCCTGCCATACTAGGCACCCACCCTCTGGTGCCTAGCGGTAAATACGACCCTGAGTTGGGTCCCCTTTTCTTAATATTGAAGTCATGTCCCTCATTCAGCCGACCTGTCCTGTCCTAATCACTTTTCTGTCTGTAAGACGGCTGCAGATGCAGGGATCTGCAGCTAACCAATCAGAGCGCTCGCTCACCGATATATGCAAATGAGTTGGTGGCATGACTTTTCAACAAATTTCTCCTAAAAGTTCAGTGGTGCGGGTCAGTTTGTCAGCAGGGGTGGGTCAATTTGTCAGCAGGGGCGGGTTATTTTATCAGCAGGTCAACTTTATTTATTTATTTTTTAAAATCTCCATAAGGTAAAAGTTTCTGCCATTACTGGCATATAAATAGAGCTGAGGTTCTCCTGTATAATCGTGTGCGGTGCTGAGATCATGGCAGTGTAATGTATCTGCCAACAAGCTGAAATAACATCTATCAGCGAGTATCTGCCATGGGCGGCACGGTGGCTCAGTGGTTAGCACTGCAGCCTTGCAAGGAGTTTGTATGTTCTCCCCGTGTTAGCGTGGGTTTCCTCCGGGTACTCCGGTTTCCTCCCACATTCCAAAGACATACTGATAGGGAATTTAGATTGTGAGCCCCATCGGGGACAGGGACAATAAGGTTTGTAAAGCGCTGTGGAAGTACTGGCGCTATATAAATGAGGAAAATAAATAAAAAACAAGCTGAAATAACATCTATCAGTGAGAACAGGCGTACAGGACAGATAGGCAGATCTGACAGTTCTCATATGTGGCTGACAGGACATGGCCAGGCTTCAGTCGGAACTAGGCAATATGAAGTTGGTCTCTGCGCTGCACACACTTTTTCCTACAGGTTTGGTGGCTCAGAGCTTAGTGATCGTTGTGGTGCTGGGGTTGTTCAAATCCCACTGTGGCCACACGTGCACAATATTTTATGATTGTGCTTTTCTCCAATCTTCTAAAAATTAACTCATAGGCTGAATGTTGGTCTATAGATCATTGTCCCCCAAGGCCAATCCTCAAGAGCCACCAACAGGTCATGTTTTCAGGCTTTATTACCTGCTGTTAGTATCTGCCCCTGCATTGACCTCTGTCATTCATCTCTGCATAGGAGCTGACAGAGCAGCGATCCTGTGTCCTCATCTGTAGTACAAGAATCTACCTCACATCACATCCACAGTGGTGACAGAGCCGTCACATGTCCTGACACAGGAATACTGGCAAGTGAAGAGTCTATAGCCGTGTGTGTGCAAGAGTGTAAGTATATATGGATGTGTGTGTCTACAATATACAGTATGTATACAGGGCTGGCATTAGGGGCAACCAAACTAGGTATTTGCCTAGGGCAGCCTCTCCCCCAAGGACCCCAAGACAGTAGCTGCTATGGGGTCCGTGAGTCAGGGGGGCCTGGTGCCAGCTTCATCTCCACCCCCCTATATACTGTATAGAGGTCTATGAGAAGTGAATTAATCTGCATGGAGGCCTATGGTGAGTGCATTATACTACAGTATATGTACTGTATGGGGTCTGCATTATACTCAATCAAGGATTATAGGCTATATGTGGGCTGCATTATACTGTATTTAGGACTATGGGGTGGATTATACTGTGTGGAGGATTATGGGGAGCGCATTATACTGTATGGAAGACTATGGGGAATGGATTATACTATATGAAGGTTTATTGGGTGCGCATTGGACAATATGGAGGACTAAGTGGCATGCATTATACAATATGGAGGACTATAGGATGCATTATATAATATTGAGGATTATGGGGTGCATTATACTATATTGAGGACTACGGTGTGTGTGCATTATACTACATGGAGGAATATGGAGCATCTATTATACTGTATACTATATGGAGGACTATGGGGAGTGTTTTATACTGTATGGAAGACTAAAAGGTGTACATTATACTATATGAAGGACTAAATGGTGTGCATTATACTATATGGAGGAATATGGGAAGTGTATTATAGTATATGGAGAACTGTGGGTGCATTATACTGTATGGAGGACTATGCAGAGAATAATATACTATACGGAAGAATATGGGGTATGCATTTTACTATATGGAGGACTATTGGATGTGCTTTATATTATATGGAGGACTATAGGGAGTGTATTATACTATATGGAAGACAATGATGAGGGTATTTTACTATATGGAGAGCACATTATCGCTGAGACCCCAGAGAACATGAATTGGGTCGGTTTTTACCGACCCCGCTTTTGCTATCGCCGTTATTAACCCTATAACTGCGATCGCAAAAAAAATCTGTGATTTTGCATTTAATTTCTCTCTCCTCTGATGTGCACATCAGAGCGAGAAATAGGGTCCCCGATCCCCCCGGTACCTCCCGGTGGTCTTGGGTCCCCTCCCGGTGGTCCTGGGTCCCTCCTACCTCCTCCGGTGGGTGCTGCCATCTTGGTCCTGGAAAAAAATGGCGGGCGCATGCGTAGATTCCATTCATTCATTTTGATCACTGTGATAAACTATCACAGTGATCAAAATAAAAAAATAGTAAACCCCCTGTTTAAAAATATATTTATTTTCAATTTTCCATTAGGGTTAAAGTTAGGGCTAGGGTTAGAATTAGGGTTAGAATTAGGGTTAGGGTTAGAATTCGGTTTAGGGTTGGAATTAGGGTTAGGGATAGAATAAGGGTTAGAATTAGGGTTAGGGATTAGCATTAGGGTTAGGGTTGGGATTAGGGGTGTTAGGGTTAGGGTTGGAGCAAGAATTGAGGGGTTTCCACTATTTACCAAGTTTGAGGGTCTAATTTCTTCTGTTACCCTTGGGAAAATAAAAAAAATAGCGATCTAAAAATCATTTTTGAGGAAAAAAATGATTTTTTATTTTCACAGCTCTGCATTATAAACTTCTGTGAAGCACTTGGGGGTTCAAAGTGCTCACCACACATCTAGATAAGCTCTTTGGGGGGTCTAGTTTCCAAAATGGGGTCACTTGTGGGGGGTTTCTACTGTTTAGGCACATCAGGGGCTCTGCAAACGCAACATGACGCCCGCAGAACATTCCATCAAAGTCTGCATTCCAAAATGGCGTTCCTTCCCTTCCGAGCTCTCCCATGGCCACAAACTGGTTCCCCCCCACATATGGGGTATCAGAGTACTCAGGACAAATTGCAAAACAACTTTTGTGGTCCAATTTTTCCTGTTAGCCTTGGGAAAATAAAAAATAGCGGGCTAAAAAAATCATTTTTGAGGAAAAAAAATGATTTTTTATTTTCACTGCTCTGCGTTATAAACGTCTGTGAAGGACTTGGGGGTTCAAAGTGCTCACCACACATCTAGATAAGTTCCTTTAGGGGGTCTAGTTTCCAAAATGGGGTCACTTGTGAGTTTTTTCACTGTTTAGGCACATCAGGGGATCTCCAAATGTGACATGAGGTCCAATCTCAATTCCAGCCAATTCTGCATTGAAAAAGTCAAACGGTGCTCCTTCCCTTCTGAGCTCTGCCGTGCGCCCAAACAGTGGTTTACCCCTACATATGGGGTATGGGTGTACTCAGGACAAATTGAATATCAACTTTGGGGGTCTGATTTCTCCTTTTACCCTTGTAAAAATAAAAATTTGGGGGCGAAAATATCATTTTTGTGGAAAAAAAATGATTTTTTATTTTCATGTCTCTACGTTATAAACTTCTGTGAAGCACTTGGAGGTTCAAAGTGTTCACCACACATCTAGATAAGTTCCTTAAGGGGTGTAGTTTCCAAAATGGGGTCACTTGTTGGGGGTTTCCACTGTTTAGGCACATCAGGGGCTCTCTGGACGCCATGTTGCGTTCGATCTCAATTCCAGCCAATTCTGTGTTGAAAATGTCAAACGGCGCTCCTTCCCTTCAAAGCTCTGCCGTGCACCCAAAAAGTGGTTTACCCCCACATATGGGGTATCGGCATATTCAGAAGAAATTGCACAACAAATTTTGTGGTTCATTTTCTCTTTTAACACTTGTGAAAATAAAAAAAATTGGTTCTGAAGTAAATTTTTTGCAAAAAAAAAGTTAAATGTTAATTTTTTCCTTCCACATTGCTTCAGTTCCTGTGAAGCACATAAAGGGTTAATAAACTTCTTGAATGTGGTTTTGAGCACCTTGAGGGGTCCATTTCTTTAGAATGGTGTCACTTTTGGGTATTTTCTGTCATGCTCACCCCTCAAAGTGACTTCAAATATGATATGGTCCTTAAAAAATATGGTTTTGTAAATTTTGTTGTAAAAAATGAGAAATCGCTGGTCAACTTTCAACCCTTATAACTTCCTAATAAAAAAAAATTTTGTTTCCAAAATTGTGCTGATGTAATGTAGACATGTGGGAAATGTTATTTAATAAGAAATTTGTGTGACATATCTCTCTCATTTAAGGGCATAAAAATTTATGTTTGAAAATTGCAAAATTTTCAAAATTTTCACCATATTTCCGTTTTTTTTTCATAAATAAACACAAGTCATATAGAACAAATTTTACCACTAACATGAAGTACAATATGTCAGGAAAAAAAAATCTCAGAATCAGCGTGATCCGGTAAAGCGATCCAGAGTTATAACCTCATAAAGTGACAGTGGTCAGAATTGTAAAAATTGGCCTGGTCATTAAGCTGCGAAATGGCTCTGTCACTAAGGGGTTAAAGATAGCAGTGTCATTATAATTCTCCTAAATAAAAATATCTGCCCTATGCTGCTCCCCTGAATAAATATTTGCCCCTCACTATAGTCCCTGTACAAAATATGACCTCCTCACTGTCCCTCTTATGTTACATGCCCTCCACACAGCCCTCTCTTCACAATTGTTCACCCTTTAGGGCCTAATCTCTATACTATGCCCCTCACCACACTCCCCCTCCTTGGTGTGCTGTTCCCCCATTCTAGCCCCGGCACTACTCTGTCTCTATTCAGTGCCCACTAACACTGTTCTTCCTGCATACTGTCTCCTTGCACTATTCCCCTCAGTAGTCTCTTCACACTTTTCCCCCTCCTTCCTCATACATTTATCCTCTCACTTTCCAAACTGCCTCCTCATGCATCCCTCTGACTCCCCCATACTGTGTTTGCACCCATTCCATCACCCTCGCTCTCCATACTGTGTCCACATACATATTCTCTTTGCTCCTCACTTTGCTCCTCACTTTCCAAGCATCGCTTGGAAAGTGATTGACAGGTTGGTCACACTCGTCAAACATAGTGTTTGACAAGTGTGACCAGATTTTTACTATTGAGGCCGCCTATGCGGCATCAATAGTAAAAGATAGGATGTTAAAATGCTAAAAAAAATAAAAAAATCGGGGTATATTTACCTTCCGGCGTCCCGCGCTGCATTCCCGGGCCACAGCGTTCCCAGTAATGCCTTGCGAGACCTGTGATGACGTAGTCTCGCGTTACTATAGTGATCTCGCGAGACCACGTCATTACAGGGCCTTGCCGCAAGGCATTACTGGGAACGCTTAGGCCGGGAATGCAGCGCGGGACACCGGAAGGTAAATATACCCCGATTTTTTATTTTTTATTCTTTTTTTTACAGGGGTATGGAACCCAGGGCCTGGAGGACAGTCTCCTCTCCTCCACACCGTGGGTACCAACCGCACATGAGACGCTTAACTTCCCGCATGGTGGGCATAGCCACATGCAGGAAGTAAGCGATTCTCATGCATTCCTATGGGTGCGGAATCGCGGCAATTCTTTGCGATTCCACACAAAAGAATGAGCATGCTGCGATTTTTTCCGCGATGCGATTCCGCCGCGGAAAAAACCGCAGCATTAGCACAGCATGTGCGGAATGCCATAGGAATGCATGGGGTGCGTTCTGTACACGATTTTTAAGTGTTTTCGCGCCGAAAATCGCGGCAAAAACGCTTAAAAATCGTATCGTGTGCACATAGCCTAAATCTCCCTAAGGCTCGTTACACTAAATACCCCCATCATAGTAAATCTCACCTAGGCCTATTAGGGTGTGTGCACATGCTGCGGATCCGCAGCAGTTTTTGCTGTGGTGTACAGTACCATTATAACCTATGGAAATGTAAAACTGCAGTGCACATGTCATTTCTTTCTGCGGAATCCGCAGCTGTTTCACACCTTCTCCATTGTAGAGGTGTGATACAGCAGGGGTAAACCGCAGGCTAATCCACAGATAAACCGCAGGTCTTTTGACCTGCGGATTTTGTTAAATCCGAGCGAAAAATTCCGCAGGTGAATCCGCAGCGTGTGCACACAGCCTTACAGTAAATCTTCCACACACACAGTAAATACAACTACGCACAGTAAATACTCCCCCCCCACACAAAATAATCTTCTCCTAGGCAGTAAATACCCCACACACACAGAAAATACCCTGCCTTCCATCTTCAGTATCTATCACCACAGTGCAGGAAAGACTAAGGGCAACACGAAGGGATAAGGGAAAGGGAACCCAACACTAGGGAAGGGGGACATGGAGACCCCTAGACAGACCTAAGGTCACCCTGTCTGCCCTATTGTCCCTATATATGTTCTGCATCTATCACCAAACAGGATACCTAGCCTCTGCCTAACTCTGGCGATAAGCCCTGCACAGGAAAGGACAGGATAAGCACTAGTCAATCCCCACTACCACTAAAGACAGATGGGATAGACAAACAAGGGGAACACTTAGCTTGAGTAGACTCAGAGAGAAACACAGACATCCTCCAAACCAGAGAGGAAGATAGTCAACTGCTATAGCTCCAAGCCTCAGTAGGGCAATGGAAATATCACCCGCAACTCCCAGCAACAAGCTAGGATTATAAACACCCTGGTCCAGGTGTGTCAACTAGTAAATACACCCCTACCCACAGTAATACCCCACACACATTAAATACTACTACACACAGTAATCACCCCCCAGGCAGTAAATACCCCCCCACACACAGTAAATACCCTTCCTTCCATCTTTAGTGTCTACAGTTCCACGAACATGGAGCACATACCACCGATGTTCTCCGTGCTGGCGAGTGATGTCAGCAGCATGATTACATGACCTGATCATGCCGCTGATGTCGCTCTGACCTGGTTGATGAAGATGAAGGACTTCAACTAGAGACGTCACCAGTGAGTCAGTGTGTTACCTGTACACTGAGGTTATACACTGTATACTATATACAGAGCTCCTGTGTATAATGTCACCAGTGATTACTGTATTATTTGTGCAGTGACACTATATATAGAGCTTCTGTGTATAATGCCACTGGTGATCACTGTATTATCTGTACACAGACACTATATACAGAGCTCCTGTGTATAATGTCATAGGCTAACATTATATTACTTGTACACTATATGCTATAGACAGAGATCCTGTGTATGTTACCGGTGATCACTATATTACATGTACACTCACACTATACACTGTGTAATATATACAAAGTTCCTGATTATAATGGCACTTATGGTAAAATTAGTGTTGTGTTTTTTTTTATTAACTATTAGTATTGTAGTATTCGATCACTATGTGGTTGTAATATGTCATCTGGTCATGGTGTAATGGTATTTGTTCCTTGTATGTGGTAGTAATATATGGTCTGGTCATGGTGTGGCGGTATTTGTTCCTTGTATGTGGTATCATTTGGTCACCCTTTGGTTGTAATATGTGGTCTGGTCATAGTATGGCGGTATTTGTTCCTTGTATGAGGTATTATTTTGTCACTGTGGTGGAAATATATGGTTTGGTCATGGTGTGGCGGTATTTGTTCCCTGTATGTGGTATCATTTGGTCACTGTGGTGGTAATATATGGTCTGGTCATGGTGTGGCGGTATTTATTCCTTGTATGTGGTATCATTTGGTCACTGTGGTGGTAATATATGGTCTGATCATGGTGTGGCGGTATTTGTTCTTTGTATGTGGTATCATTTCGTCATTTCGTCACTATGTGGTGGTAATATATGAACTGGTCATAGTGTGGCGGTATTTGTTTCTTTTTTGTGGTATTATTTGGTCACTATATGGTGGTAATACGTGGTCTGGACATGGTGTGATGGTATTTATCCTTGTATATGTTATTATTGTTAATTTAAAAATAATGTATGTGACACATTCCCGTAAAGAAACATAAATAAAAAAATACCTAAATAGAGTATAGGATATTTTAACAAATGTTTAATAGTTTAGAGTAGAGTAGGGTGCTGCCAAAAGAGTCTACCTTTTCGTGGTGGCGGCTTAAAAAATCTTTTGGCCAAAACAAAAGCTGCTTTCTGTGTATGTGATCTGGTGTTAGATGGGAACTGTTAACGTGTGATTGTTGAGGACGTGGTCCAGAAGTGGAGTATTTCCAAGATTGGGTGGTAGAACTTTGGAAGGCTGGAGGCAGTGCTAGGGTGATGCCTGGGCGGAATCTCAAGGGAGCTTGAAAATGTTGCCAGTATGTGGCCCTGAAATTCCTGGTGGTAAACCTGCCTCTATATAACATAATGCACACCCCATAGTCCTCCATATAATATAATGCACACCCATTGTCCTCCACATAGTATAATACACTGCATAGTCCTCAAAACAATATAATGCACTCCATAGTTCTCCATTTTGTGTAATACACTCCCCATAGTACTACATATAGTATAATTCAAATCTTTTAGACCTCTGTGTAGTATAATGCACACCTTATAGTCCTACATACAGTATAAGACACTCCCCATAGTCCTCCATATAGTATAATACACCCTACAATCCTCCATGAAGCATAATGCACACCACATAGTCCTCAATATAGTATAATGCATCCCATAGTCTTCAATATTGTATAATGCACCCCCATAGTCCTCCATATTGTACAAAACATCCCCCATTGTCTTCTCTATTGTATAATGCATTCCACCATAGTCCTCCATATAGTACAATGCACTTCCGATAGTATAATGCACTCCATAGACCTTCATATAGTATAATGCATTCCCTATAGCCCTCCATATAGTAAAATACACTCCCCATAGTCCTCCATATAGTACAATGCATTCCCCATAGTTCTCCATACTGTATAATGCACTTCCCACAGTTCTTCATACAGTATAATGCACCCCATAGTACTGCATGCAGTATAATACAGTCCCCATATAGTATAATGCACAGCCCATTGTCCTTGATAAAGTATAATGCAGCTACAAAGAGTATAATGCAGCCCCATATAGTACATATAGTATAATACACAGCCTATAGTCTTTTATAGCATATAATGCAGCCCCCATATAGTACATATAGTAAAATGCACTCCTCATACTCATAGAGCATAATGCAATCCTCATAGTCCTCCATACAGTATAATGCATCCCAGTCCTCCATGGGGCATAATGCAGCCCTCATATAGTACATATAGCATAATGCACGCCCCAAAGTTCTCAGTGGGTTATAATGCAGCCCCCATATAGTACATATAGTATAATGAGCTCCCTATAGTCCTTGATAGAGTATAATGCAGCTCCAGAGAGTATAATGCAGCCCCATAGTCCTCTGGTATTATGGCCATTATGTACTCACTGATTTAAAAAAGACTTAGAGGGGAAATGATTGGAGAAAGAAAGAGCGTCATATTCCTCTTGAGAAAGCGGCTTGTGGCGTCGTGAAATGCGTCGGGGGTGTCCTGCCGGGCTTCCCTTCTCCCCCACTCCACCTTGGTAAGCTTCCCTTTTTCATGTGGGGACACTATGGCTATATACCAGGTTTACCATGTGTAAGTTATAATTATGTACCCCATCTCTGTGAGTCTGTAGTCCTCACTTGGCCACTGGGTCTAGTGATTTTGTACGTACTGGGGATTCATACACATTTCTCTTTTTAAGACACTGAAAAAACACACAGTATGACAAATGTGCATAAATACTCTGTTGTAAAATATATGTAACAGTAAGCAGCAAGTGCTAGTAAAAGATGTTAACAAAACCAGGGTATTTTGTTGCTACTTTTTTTTGCAAAAAAATGTACGCTAAGCCACTCCACCACGTCACAGTATACCCTTCTCGGAGCAGTCCTATCTAATATATTTAAAACCTGAACATGTGAACAATACCTTCATGAGCAGGGTTCAGAATGGTCTTGCCCAGTATGGGCTCGCTGGGCAAAATGGCTTTTTATGTGAATGTCCCAAAGGAGAGAGGCGGGGATCTCCCAAAGCTTGCATAAGCAAGAAATCAATAGATTCGGAACACATGACACATGCACAGAAAATGAACAGGTCAGTAAGACCCTGTTCACACCACCCAAGAACTAAGACACAGAAAAAACACACAGTATGACAAACGTGCATAAATACTCTGTTGTAAAATATATGTAACAGTAACCAGCAAGTGCTAGTAAAAGATGTTAACAAAACCAGGGTATTTTGTTGATACGTTTTTTTGCAAAAAAAATGTACGCTAAGCCACTCCACCACGTTTCGCTTTTTCCCTGGTTGGGATACAATTATCCACTGTGGGTGCTTTCCGGGAAGTATTCCATCTCTGTGGGAGGAGCGGGTGATGTTTGGGGGTGACATTTTCAATTTTGACTGACACATCACCATATTTATGATCACATGTAATTTTTAGCATTGTTGAATAAAGAACTTTGATATTTTTTATACGCAATTTATCGCATGCTCTAGTTTTTTTCTCCTGTATCCCAAGTTTTTTGGAGTTTATGCATTTTGGTACTGGAGCTGGGGATATGATCCCCCACTTTCTTTGTACTATATTACCGTATGTCTATGGGGCTTCTGTTGCCACACCTCAGCTACTGCAGAACCACATAATACACACCTCAGCTACTGCAGAACCACATAATACACACCTCAGCTACTGCAGAACCACATAATACACAGCTCAGCTACTGCAGAACCACATAATACACAGCTCAGCTACTGCAGAACTACACACCTCAGCTACTGCAGAACCACATAATACACATCTCAGTCACTGCAGAACCACATAATACACACCTCAGCTACTGCAGAACCACATAATACACAGCTCAGCTACTGCAGAACCACATAATACACACCTCAGCTACTGCAGAACTACACACCTCAGCTACTGCAGAACCACATAATACACACCTCAGCTACTGCAGAACCACATAATACACACCTCAGCTACTGCAGAACTACACACCTCAGCTACTGCAGAACCACATAATACACACCTCAGTCACTGCAGAACCACATAATACACACCTCAGCTACTGCAGAACTACACACCTCAGCTACTGTAGAACCACATAATACACACCTCAGCTACTGCAGAACCACATAATACACACCTCAGCTACTGCAGAACCACATAATACACACCTCAGCTACTGCAGAACCACATAATACACAGCTCAGCTACTGCAGAACCACATAATACACACCTCAGCTACTTCAGAACCACATAATACACACCTCAGCTACTGCAGAACCACATAATACACAGCTCAGCTACTGCAGAACCACATAATACACAGCTCAGCTACTGCAGAACCACATAATACACACCTCAGCTACTGCAGAACTACACACCTCAGACACTGCAGAACCACATAATACACACCTCAGCTACTGCAGAACTACACACCTCAGATACTGCAGAACCACATAATACACACCTCAGCTACTGCAGAACCACATAATACACACCTCAGATACTGCAGAACCACATAATACACACCTCACCTACTGCAGAACTACACACCTCAGCTATTGCAGAACTACACACCTCAGCTATTGCAGAACTACACACCTCAGACACTGCAGAACCACATAATACACACCTCAGCTACTGCAGAACCACATAATACACACCTCAGCTACTGCAGAACCACATAATACACACCTCACCTACTGCAGAACTACACACCTCAGCTACTGCAGAACCACATAATACACACCTCAGTCACTGCAGAACCACATAATACACACCTCAGCTACTGTAGAACCACATAATACACACCTCACCTACTGCAGAACTACACACCTCAGCTAATAATAAATAAATAATAATCTTTATTTTTATATAGCGCTAACAAATTCCGCAGCGCTTTACAGTTTTCACACATTATCATCACTGTCCCCAATGGGGCTCACAATCTAAATTCCCTATCAGTATGTCTTTGGAATGTGGGAGGAAACCGGAGTACCCGTAGGAAACCCACGCAAACACGGGGAGAACATACAAACTCCTTGCAGATGTTGTCCTTGGTGGGATTTGAACCCAGGATCACTGAGCCACCGTGCCGCCTGCAGAACCACATAATACTCACCTCAGCTACTGCAGAGCTACACACCTCAGCTACTGCAGAACCACATAATACACACCTCAGCTACTGCAGAACTACACACCTCAGCTACTGCAGAACATCATAATACACACCTCAGCTACTGCAGAACCACATAATACACACCTCAGCTACTGCAGAACTACACACCTCAGCTACTGCAGAACCTCATAATACACACCTCAGCTACTGCAGAACCACATAATACACAGCTCAGCTACTGCAGAACCACATAATACACACCTCAGCTACTGCAGAACTACACACCTCAGCTATTGCAGAACTACACACCTCAGCTACTGCAGAACCACATAATACACACCTCAGTCACTGCAGAACCACATAATACACACCTCAGCTACTGCAGAACCACATAATACACACCTCACCTACTGCAGAACTGCACACCTCAGCTACTGCAGACCCACATAATACACACCTCAGCTACTGCAGAGCTACACACCTCAGCTACTGCAGAACCACATAATACACACCTCAGCTACTGCAGAACTACACACCTCAGCTACTGCAGAACATCATAATACACACCTCAGCTACTGCAGAACCACATAATACACACCTCAGCTACTGCAGAACTACACACAACAGCTACTGCAGAACCTCATAATACACACCTCAGCTACTGCAGAACCACATAATACACACCTCAGCTACTGCAGAACTACACACCTCAGCTACTGCAGAACCACATAATACACACCTCAGCTACTGCAGAACTACACACCTCAGCTACTGCAGAACCACATAATACACACCTCAGTCACTGCAGAACCACATAATACACACCTCAGCTACTGCAGAACCACATAATACACACCTCAGCTACTGCAGAACCACATAATACACACCACAGCTACTGCAGAACCACATAATACACACCTCAGCTACTGCAGAACTACACACCTCAGCTACTGCAGAACATCATAATACACACCTCAGCTACTGCAGAACCACATAATACACACCTCAGCTACTGCAGAACCACATAATACACACCTCAGCTACTGCAGAACTACACACCTCAGCTACTGCAGAACATCATAATACACACCTCAGCTACTGCAGAACCACATAATACACACCTCAGCTACTGCAGAACTACACACAACAGCTACTGCAGAACCTCATAATACACACCTCAGCTACTGCAGAACCACATAATACACACCTCAGCTACTGCAGAACTACACACCTCAGCTACTGCAGAACCACATAATACACACCTCAGCTACTGCAGAACTACACACCTCAGCTACTGCAGAACCACATAATACACACCTCAGTCACTGCAGAACCACATAATACACACCTCAGCTACTGCAGAACCACATAATACACACCTCAGCTACTGCAGAACCACATAATACACACCACAGCTACTGCAGAACCACATAATACACACCTCAGCTACTGCAGAACTACACACCTCAGCTACTGCAGAACCACATAATACACACCTCAGCTACTGCAGAACCACATAATACACACCTCAGCTACTGCAGAACCACATAATACACACCTCAGCTACTGCAGAACTACACACCTCAGCTACTGCAGAACATCATAATACACACCTCAGCTACTGCAGAACCACATAATACACACCTCAGCTACTGCAGAACCACATAATACACACCTCAGCTATTGCAGAACTACACACCTCAGCTACTGCAGAGCATCATAATACACACCTCAGCTTCTGCAGAACCACATAATACACACCTCAGCTACTGCAGAACCTCATAATACACACCTCAGCTACTGCAGAACCACATAATACACAGCTCAGCTACTCCAGAACCACATAATACACACCTCAGTCAATGCAGAACTACACACCTCAGCTACTGCAGAGCATCATAATACACACCTCAGCTACTGCAGAACCAAATAATACACACCTCAGCTACTGCAGAACCTCATAATACACAGCTCAGCTACTGCAGAACCACATAATACACACCTCAGCTACTGCAGAACCTCATAATACACACCTCAGCTACTGCAGAACCACATAATACACCAAAGTTAGGCTGGTTTCACACTAGCGTTTTATCGCGTAGCGCATCGTGCGCTATTGGGCGCACGCACAATGTTCCCCTTTCTCTAACATGGTGGTCGCAGGGTCTTGTGATTGCACGCGCTCATCAGCGTTTAGTGTGTGCTGCGCATTTTACAGGTGTGTGCCCAGACGCGCCGTACGCTACATGTTGCATTTTTTGTTCCGCCTACATCGTTAAAAAAATAGCGCGCACTTGTGCGCCCAAAAATAGCATTACAGTCTATGGGGTCTCTGACGTGCGCGCATCCAAGCTTTTTCAGTAAACAATGTCTAGACACTTGTCTAAACCTCACCCTAAACAAGCAACATTGTTTGAGAGGAGTCTAGATAAAAGAAGGTGTCTTCAGGGCCAGACCAATACTCTACAGACAGCCTTGAAGAGACAAGACAGCCTTCCAACTGTGGATTCAAGCTTCAGAAGCCAAAATGTGAGTATTCTTCAACATAATGTCTGCGTGTCCTGTACAATTTTATAATGTACTAATGTATTTTTTGTTTAAATTTCAGCATGTCTTCTTCTGGATCGGTCTGTTCGCCATCTCGGCAAGAACTGGCCCAAGCTGATTGTGAGGTGAGGATGCTGCTGCCTTTGGGTAAGTTTAGCTGCCTCTAGAAATGTGCTTTAATTTTATTTCTCTTGAACAGACATCGGACACGGCCAGTGAAGGTGAAGTGCGGGAGCAGTCTGAGCGGGAGGATTTTGAGCAGGAGCAGCGTAGCCAAGTCGTGGCGAGGAGACGCAATGTTAGTATATAGTCTTTCCTTTTTTTTTTTCTGTCTTTATTTTCATCTTTTATCTTGCTTCTTCTCTGCTTATTTTTCTATCTTTTTCATTCTCCAAAATTACAAAGATTCAAATTTTTTTTTTCTAGGTTCCACAACGGGATGACGAAGAAGTGTACATCGACAACGAGCACCTGATCCGCCTTGTTGAGGAGCATATCCCGTTGTGGGACAGCCGTGACCAGCAGTACAAAGACACAATGGTGACCCGGCAGCTCTGGAATGAGGTGGCCGCAGCGATGATGGATGGCTGGGACAGCGCCTCTCCAAGTTCAAAAAGGGCGTTCAGTAAATATAAAGATGCTCTATGATAATGCATTGATTTTTGGTCCAGATAGTGCTGGTGTGTTTGTGGTAAGATATATTCTTGTATCAAACACACCAATGCCTTCTGGAAAACAGTGATTGCTTTGTGTATTGAACTGCTGTCTTGAAGCTGCATTGATTTATGGTCCTGATGGTGCTGGTGTGTTTGTGGCAAGATATATTCTTGCATCAAACACACCAATGCCTTCTGGAAACCAGTGATTGCTTTGTGTATTGAACTGCTGTCTTGAAGCTGCATTGATTTATGGTCCTGATGGTGCTGGTGTGTTTGTGGCAAGATATATCCTTGCATCAAACACACCAATGCCTTCTGGAAAACAGTGATTGCTTTGTGTATTGAACTGCTGTCTTGAAGCTGCATTGATTTATGGTCCTGATGGTGCTGGTGTGTTTGTGGCAAGATATATTCTTGTATCAAACACACCAATTCCTTCTGGAAAACAGTGATTGCTTTTTATATTGAACTGCTGTCTTGAAGCTGCATTGATTTATGGTCCTGATGGTACTGGTGTGTTTGTGGTAAGATATATTCTTGCATCAAACACACCAATGCCTTCTGGAAACCAGTGATTGCTTTGTGTATTGAACTGCTGTCTTGAAGCTGCATTGATTTATGGTCCTGATGGTGCTGGTGTGTTTGTGGCAAGATATATTCTTGCATCAAACACACCAATGCCTTCTGGAAACCAGTGATTGCTTTGTGTATTGAACTGCTGTCTTGAAGCTGCATTGATTTATGGTCCTGATGGTGCTGGTGTGTTTGTGGCAAGATATATTCTTGTATCAAACACACCAATTCCTTCTGGAAAACAGTGATTGCTTTTTATATTGAACTGCTGTCTTGAAGCTGCATTGATTTATGGTCCTGATGGTACTGGTGTGTTTGTGGTAAGATATATTCTTGCATCAAACACACCAATGCCTTCTGGAAACCAGTGATTGCTTTGTGTATTGAACTGCTGTCTTGAAGCTGCATTGATTTATGGTCCTGATGTGTTTGTGGCAAGATATATTCTTGCATCAAACACACCAATGCCTTCTGGAAAACAGTGATTGCTTTGTGTATTGAACTGCTGTCTTGATCTTGTTTTCACTCTTGCTCCTGAAGATACTGTTGTTTTGGCTGCTACATATATTCTAGCAGGAAACATAACAGTGTCCTCAGGATCAACAGTGACTGCATTGTGTATAGAATTTGTGCTGCAGCATTGACTGTTTGCAAAGTTCTATCCGGTGTGTGTGCTGATAATTATGTTGCCTTCAGTGCATTGTCTAACGTTTTTTCTTTTTTTTTCCCCACAGTGAACAAAATCCGCACACGTTGGCGCTCGATGAAGGACCGCTTCAACACTGATGTTTGTGCTGAGGGACAGGTTTGCAGTGGTTCAGCGGCAAGGCGCAGAAGAAAGTACCGCTATCATCGCGAGTTGGCTTTCCTGAGACCGATCCTTGCCAGCAGAGCGCAAGTACTTTTTTTTTTTTTTTTTTTATTACTATGTGCTTTTCTATACCACAGCTGATGCTTCTTGTTAATGCATGATACTAATGTTTTACCTTTCTTTCCACAGCACTTGGAGCAGCACCCTGCAACCTGTCCCGGGAGCGGTTCTTCATCGATCGACCTCAGACCCGTCCCAGCCATCCGACAGCCAGGAAGCATCTTGCAGGTCAGCAATACAGACAGCTGGTGACCAGGAAGCTGGTCCATCAGGTGTTCCCCTGTCCCAGGTCTCTGCCACTGGTTATGCGGGCATTACCCGCCAGCGGCAGAGGGCCTCGGACAGGCCTGTCATGCCCGAGTTCATGTACTTGAGCGAGGCCTTTCAGGCCAGCCTTAAGGCGCTGTCCGCCAGAATGGAAAGCGTTTTTTCCCTGATGGAACGTGGTTTTAACCACATGGAACACCGCTTCGACTCTATTGACCAGTGCCTTGACCGTCTGGAGGCCGACCTCAACAGACCAGCGCACCATTTTTTCAGTGAAATTGAACAGGGCATGGCGGAACACCTTAGTCCTGAGCAACAGCTGAGTGTGTTACAGGCCTGCAACACTGCTTACTTGCAGGCTATGCAGCAGAATCGGTATGTGCAGCAGTCAGTGGTGTCATTTCCAACAGTGCCACCGCTGACTCGCTACACCTCCCTGCCGACTTCTGCTGCATACCACTGCACGGCCACCTGCATTCCCAGCGAAGCCGGACACCACTTCACCACCCCAAGTCTGAGTGCTGCTGGACACTCCTCCGCCACCACCACTATGGCAAGCGCTGCTCCTGTATGGAGCACCACCACCGCCACAGCACCACCTGCTTGGAGCAAAACCACCACAGAACCAGACCCCACCAGTCAACATCAAAGGCGCACCGCCAGCACTCCTCAGCAAAAGAGCACAGCCACCAATTCTCCTCCTCGGAGTCCCGCCAGAACTTCTGCTCACATCACCGACACGACTACATCTCCAAGGATCACCGCCACTTCTTTGAGCACCGACACTATTTCATCTCGTATGACATCCACCACCGCCACTTCTATGAGCACCGACACAACTTTGTCCCCTTCTAGGAGCACCGCCAGTGCCACTTCTAGGAGCACTGCCACCGCCACCACAGAGCAGCAGAGTGGTGACCCGCATTCGATATTTTACAGGTCAACGCCACGGACCACCATCTCCAAGCGGTCGAGCAAAGTAAGGCGGTCACACGGTGGAAGTCGGTCCAGGCAGGATACTCCTGCGCCAAAGAAAAGAAAAAAAAAAAAAACTTTGTTCGTCCATCCACCCTCTCCTCCTAATGTGTCTCAACCTGCCTCCATGTCCATTCCAGAGCTCTCTTCCCCCAGTACTTTCGTCGCCCCTTTTCCTAGAACCCCTTCCTCAACCTCCAGCTGTTCCTCGTCTCTCCACACCCCCAAAGTATCCCAATCTTCTCCCTTTGCAATACTCCAAGAATGTAGAGACTGCAGTGGAAAAGACAAGTCATGTAGATTGTTTTTTTTTATTTTTACAACAATTTAGATCTAGACTGACACAAGAAACATCAGTAATGGAGATATCTGGTGTATTGCACAGACTAAATTGAGCAGGGTTCCCCATCTCCAGTCTTCAAGGCCAACAAACAAATCATGTTGTAAGTAATTCCATTACTCTGGTGATAACTGCATCACCTGAGGAAAAAAAAAATTAAATCCTTAAAACATGATCTGTTGGTGGACATTTAGGACTAGATTTTGGAAACTCTGGCATAGAGGATGGTGTTGAGTGCAAGGCATATCTATTGTTACCTTGCCTATTTTGTACCATCATCATTTAACTATTAGAGATAAGGCAAGGAACTGTAGATATACCTTGTAATTAACCACATACTCTATTACGTGTGTGTTGAAGAAACTGATTAATGATGGTGAAAATAAATGTTATATATACTTCACAAATACCCTGACCTTGTATCATCATCACTATGGGCAGGTGAATACACATGAGTTTGAACCTGCAGCGTGGCTTAACTCTCCATATATCTGAAGAACAGTGTAGTGATGCTGCAGTTTAATGTGTATTCTCCTGCCCATTTTTGATAAATTTGTGAAGTATTCGTCCCTTCAGCATTACAACAGGCCTGGGTATTTTACCAGTGTGCTTTCAAAATCCAAGCCACAGTGCTGATACTACAAATAATATTTATAGTCACATGTTTCGGTGGCATAAAAAGTGAAGTATGCCAGTGAATCCAAAAAATCACTATTTGTAAAAATCGCCCCATGTGACATATATTAGTTGTATTATCTCCACGGTCGCTGTTAATTGAACACACTGTAGAGATTATAAAGGTAATACAACTTGTGTGTGTATGTCACCTACTCCGGAGTATTAGTGAATTCATGATGCACAAAACACAGCATCATAAATTCACGGATACACCTGGCTACTTGCTAATAGTATAGGGAGTGTAAAAACTGAGAATGCACTCAGTACAGGTATCAAAACAGTGTTTTTTATTAACATACCAACAAGACAATTTTTTTACACCATTTGCTCTTGCCATTCCACCCGTCCTACATCTGAGTTGAAGTAGACCGCAAATTGGTCCCTCATTTGCCCAACGTCAACGGATGACCTGAGAGGGTGCTGAGTAAATTCAGGCAATGGGTTAGGAGCAACATCATCAAGATCAAAGTTCAGGTGCTCTGAAGAAATTACAAAATTATGTAGCACGACACAGGCCTTCACCACCTCATCCACTGTTTCCAGTTTCAGATTAATGGCTGTGCCAAGAATGCGCCATCTCGATACAAGTATACCAAATGCACACTCTACTGTTCTCCTGGCCCTGGTCAGCATGTAATTAAAAATTATTTTGTTGTGGTCCAAGTCCCGGCTGGAGTAGGGCTTGAGCAGGTTTTGGCACATCTGGAACGCTTCATCACCAACCATTACAAAGGGCTGTATCGGACCTTCGGTGTTGGGAAGAGGCCGTGGCATGGGGAAATTGAAGTTGTTGCCATACAACCTCCTGACCATGTCAGAGGTCTTAAAAGCCTGGGAGTCATTCCCACGGCCAAATGCACCAATGTCCACAGCAATAAACATACAGTCTGCAATGGCCATGAGTACTGTAGAAAAGTACTTTTTATAGTTGTAGTACTCAGAGCCTGTTCTTTTGGGCTTGATAATCCAGATGTGTTTCCCATCAACCGCTCCCAAACAGGGAAATAGCAGACAGTCCAGAATCTTTCGGCGATTTCCAACCACTTTTCTGCTGTGGGCAGGGGCATGAATTCTGGACATAGAACGTTCTACAAAGCCCGGCAGGTGTCCGCTACAATTCCAGACAACGTGGAGATTCCGATCCGGTACTGGAAGTGGAGTGAAGAGAGTGTCTCTCCAGTAGCATGGAATCTGTGTCACAAAGAAAAAACAAATTTAATATTTGTGTATAGGGATTTTTGTACACACCTAAAATTCAATAAAAAAAAAAAAAAAAAATATATATATATATATATATATATATATATATATATATATATCTGCAGCCTTTTGTTCAATACATGCCATAAAAAATTACCGCAGCCTTTTGTTAACTACATGGCAGAACTATAATTCTGCCAGATTTGGAAGAGTACATGTCACAACAAAGAAAATTAGGCAGGCATTGGTTTTGCAAAACTACATACCGTAATGTGACCAGTAGCCGTTCCTCAGGAGTAATCGCATGCCGCAGCTGCGTGTCCTGTCTCCGGATGGCTTCTTGGACACGACCAAGCAAATAGTTAAAGGTTTCTTGGGACATCCGGGTATAATCCGTAAATTTCTCTGGGTTTGCCTGAAGCTCGCTGTAGAGGGTGTGGTACGCTCCACGGCTCTCCCGGAGTTCAATAATGGGAGATAGCCACAAACGCCGCTGCTGCCTTCTTCGCTGCCTCTCTCTCCCTCTGTTCATGGCAAGCAACGGCATAAGCCTGAGCCATCCTCATGTCCAGATCCAAGTCAAAGTAAAAACTCTTCCAGCGCAGATCCATGTTTCTCAAGTCAAATGCAAGCAAATGTGAAGAATTCAGCTGTAAACAGGGTCTATATAAAGAATTTCCATAAGACACGCCCACTGCTGTCCCATTGGTGGAGTGTGTTGCAAGAATTTTTCAAGGATTTTCCTCCTGTGAAGTGACATCATTGCGCATAAAAAATGCAAACGCATGAAAACCGCTTACAAACGCATAAAAACGCGGCAATTTTTTTTGTCGTAATGCGCACAATAATGCTACAAAAAGCGCAGCGTTTACAGGCGTTTGCATGCGCTTTTGACATGCGTTTCATGTGCGCTCGATACGCTGCGCAAAAAGGCACAAGTGTGAAACTAGCCTTACTGTAGAACCTCATTCATTACATTATGTTATGCCTATATATACATTTTTATATCCAAAATTATGAAAAGGATGTAATACATATAAGTAATATACAGAGAGATTTAAAGATATATGTATTTACTTTTCTTATTTAATTTTTTCAAAAAGGAGTGCTTTCTTTCTTTTTTTCCCACTATATTGAGGTCTATGCCTGGAAGATTTGGCACCCGATTTTCGTATACTGCTTGCTAGTGCTGCTTTTCAACTTTTCTTTTATAGATAGATATATACATAGATATCTCCACCAAATAAAAGCGGCAATTCTGACACTTGGTCTAGCGGTGAAGCAGGGGGAAATTTATTTTTTTATTTAACTCATTCATGGTGACACTGCCCCCTGCCATACTAGGCACCCACCCTCTGGTGCCTAGCGGTAAATACGACCCTGAGTTGGGTCCCCTTTTCTTAATATTGAAGTCATGTCCCTCATTCAGCCGACCTGTCCTGTCCTAATCACTTTTCTGTCTGTAAGACGGCTGCAGATGCAGGAATCTGCAGCTAACCAATCAGAGCGCTCGCTCACCGATATATGCAAATGAGTTGGTGGCATGACTTTTCAACAAATTTCTCCTAAAAGTTCAGTGGGGCGAGTCAGTTTGTCAGCAGGGGTGGGTCAATTTGTCAGCAGGGGCGGGTTATTTTATCAGCAGGTCAATTTTATTTATTTAAGTCTCCATAAGGTAAAAGTTTCTGCCATTACTGGCATATAAATAGAGCTGAGGTTCTCCTGTATAATCGTGTGCGGTGCTGAGATCATGGTAGTGTAATGTATCTGCCAACAAGCTGAAATAACATCTATCAGCGAGTATCTGCCATGGGCGGCACGGTGGCTCAGTGGTTAGCACTGCAGCCTTGCAAGGAGTTTGTATGTTCTCCCCGTGTTAGCGTGGGTTTCCTCCGGGTACTCCGGTTTCCTCCCACATTCCAAAGACATACTGATAGGGAATTTAGATTGTGAGCCCCATCGGGGACAGGGACAATAAGGTTTGTAAAGCGCTGTGGAAGTACTGGCGCTATATAAATGAGGAAAATAAATAAAAAACAAGCTGAAATAACATCTATCAGTGAGAACAGGCGTACGGGACAGATAGGCAGATCTGACAGTTCTCATATGTGGCTGACAGGACATGGCCAGGCTTCAGTCGGAACTAGGCGATATGAAGTTGGTCTCTGCGCTGCACACACTTTTTCCTACAGGTTTGGTGGCTCAGAGCTTAGTGATCGTTGTGGTGCTGGGGTTGTTCAAATCCCACTGTGGCCACACGTGCACAATATTTTATGATTGTGCTTTTCTCCAATCTTCTAAAAATTAACTCATAGGCTGAATGTTGGTCTATAGATCATTGTCCCCCAAGGCCAATCCTCAAGAGCCACCAACAGGTCATGTTTTCAGGCTTTATTACCTGCTGTTAGTATCTGCCCCTGCATTGACCTCTGTCATTCATCTCTGCATAGGAGCTGACGAGCAGCGATCCTGTGTCCTCATCTATAGTACAAGAATCTACCTCACATCACATCCACAGTGGTGACAGAGCCGTCACATGTCCTGACACAGGAATACTGGCAAGTGAAGAGTCTATAGCCGTGTGTGTGCAAGAGTGTAAGTATATATGGATGTGTGTGTCTACAATATACAGTATGTATACGGGGCTGGCATTAGGGGCAACCAAACTAGGTATGTGCCTAGGGCAGCCACTCCCCAAGGACCCCAAGACAGTAGCTGCTATGGGGTCCGTGAGTCAGGGGGGCCTGGTGCCAGCTTCATCTCCACCCCCCTACATCGCGCATTCAACTGTATCAGCACCAGATGCCGATACATGATGGAGGAGAGACTGTTAGGTGATGCTCCCTCTCTCATCACCCCCCTCTGCGTCTAACACAGCTGACTTGATAACGTCACTTCATCGTGAGCCACACTGTTTCCGGCAGTGGAGCTGCTGAGGAGATATGCTGCAGAGCCTGGAGCCATGAAGGAATGGGAAGAGTATTGTTTTGTTTTTTTTGTTTTTTTGCTTTTTAAATCAATGAGTACCTGATGGCCATAATACTGGAGGACTATGCGGCTGCATTATACTATATGCACTATGTGGGGGCTGCATAATACTCTATCAAGGACTATGGGATGTGCATTATACTATGTGTATTATATGGGGGCCGACCTGTGACACAGCGTATGCCTCATGAAAGTCGGTGCCAATCCGACCCATGATGCATATGCTGTGTCATGAATTGATAGCCCCCCTGCGGGTCGGGTGACCGGGGTCACTGAAAGGTCACCTGACCCGCAGGTACAAGGGTCTTTGTACTTCACCCCAGGGGGGTGGCTTAGCTCCCACGTGGCTACAATCACTCTGATTGGCTGTTTCACTTTTAACAGCCAATCAGAGCGATTGTAATATTTCACCAATGAAATTTGGTGAAATATTACAATCCAGCCATGGCCGATGCTGCAATAGCATCTGCCATGGCTGGAGACCCAGATCCGCCCCACTCCCACGACTCACAGGGCCCCCGATACCGACTGACGGCGGCAATGTGCCGCCGCCGTTATCATCTGCTCCCCTCCCCCTTTCCTCCGCTCCCCCCACCTTACGATTACCCCCCTCACCCCCCCGGTACCTCCGATGTCCCGCTCTGGCTCCCGGTGTCCCGACATCCCAGATCGTGGGCGCCGCCATCTTGGAAAATGGCGGGCACATGCGCAGTGCACCCGCCGGAATCTGCAACGCTGCAGATTCATTCATTCATTTTGATCACTATGATAAACTTTCACAGTGATCAAAATAAAAAAAATAGTAAATAACCCCCTCCTTTATCACCCCCATAGGCAGGCACAAATAATATAATAAAGAAAATATTTTTATTTATCCATTAGGGTTAGGGTTAGAATTAGGGTTAGAAATAGGGTTAGGGTTGGAATTAGGGTTGGGATTAGGGTTGGAATTAGGATTAAGATTAGGGTTAGGGGTGGGTTGGGGTTGGGATTACGGTTAGGGTTAGAGTTGGGATTAGGGTTAGGGGTGTGTTGGGGTTAGGGTTGGAATTAGAATTGAGGGGTTTCCATAGGGTCTCCAAACGCAACATGGCACCACCATTTATTCCAGCCAATTTTGCGTTCAAAAAGTCAAACAGTGCTCCCTCCATTCCGAGCCCTGACGTGTGCCCAAACAGTGGTTCCCCCCCACATATGGGGTACCAGCGTACTCAGGACAAACTGGACAACAACTTTTGGGGTCCAATTTATCCTGTTACCCTTGTGAAAATAAAAAATTGTGGTCTAAAAATCATTTTTTGAGGAAAAAAAAATATTTTTATTTTCACAGCTCTGCTTTATAAACTTCTGTGAAGTACCTGGGGGTTCAAAGTGCTCACTATGCATCTAGATAAGTTCCTTAGGGGGTCTAGTTTCCAAAATGGGGTCATTTGTTGGGAAGCTCCAAAGTTTAGGCACACAGGGGCTCTCCAAACATGACATGGTGTCCGCTAACGATTGGAGCTAATTATCCATTCAAAAAGTCAAATGCGCTCCTTCCCTTCTGAACCCTGCCGTGAGCCCAAACAGTAGTTTATGACCACATATGGGGTACCAGCGTACTCAGTACAAACTGGACAACAACTTTTAGGCTCCAATTTATCCTGTTACCCTCAGGAAAATAAAAAATAGCGGGCTGAAAAATCATTTTTGAGGAAAAAATTGATTTTTCATTTTCATGGCTCTGCGTTTATAAACTTCTGTGAAACACTTGGGGGTTCAAAGTGCTCACTACACATCTAGATAAGCTCCTTCGGGGGTCTAGTTTCCAAAATGGGGTCACTTGTGAGGGGGTTTCTACTGCTTAGGCACATCGGGGCTCTGCAATCGCAACATGACACCCACAGAACTTTCCATCAAAGTCTGCATTCCAAAATGGCGCTCCTTCCCTTCTGAGCTCTCCCATGCGCCCAAACAGTGGCTCCCCCCCCACATATGGGGTATCGGTGTACTCAGGATAAATTGCCCAACAACTTTTGCAGTCCAATTTATCCTGTTAGCCTTGTGAAAATAAAAAATAGCGGGCTAAAAAATCATTTTTGAGAAAAAAAAATTATTTTTTATTTTCACTGCTCTGAGTTATAAAACTTCTGTGAAGCACTTGGGGTTCAAAGTGCTCACCACACATCTAGATAAGTTCCTTGGGGGGTCTAGTTTCCAAAATGGGTCACTTGTGGCGGAGCTCCAATGTTTAGGCACACAGGGTCTCTCCAAACGCGACATGGTGTCCGCTAATGATTGGAGCTAATTTTCCATTCAAAAAGTCAAATGGCACTCCTTTCCTTCCAGGCCATGCCGTGCGCCCAAACAGTGGTTTATAACCACATATGAGGTATCGGGGTACTCAGGAGAAATTGCGCAACAAATTTTAGGATCCATTTTATCCTGTTGCCTATGTGAAAATGAAAAAACTGAGGCTAAAAGAAATTTTTTGTGAATAAAAAAAGTACTTTTTTTTTTTAACGGATCAATTTGTGAAGCACCTGGGGGTTCAAAGTGCTCACTATGCATCTAGATAAGTTGCTTGGAGGGTCTAGTTTCCAAAATGGGGTCACTTGTGGGGGTGCTCCAATGGTTAGGCACACAGGGACTTTCGAAACGCGACATGGCAACCGCTAAATATGACAGCATATTTTCCATTCAAAAAGTCAAATGGCGCTCCTTCCCTTCTGAGCCCTGCCGTGCACCCAAACAGTGGTTTATGACCACATATGAGGTATCGGTGTACTCAGGAGAAATTGCCCAATAAAGTTTAGGATCCATTTTATAATGTTACCCATGTGAAAATGAAAAAATTGATGCTAAAAGAAAATTTTTGTTGGAAAAATTAAAATGTCCATTTTTCCTTCCACGCTGCTTTAGTTCCTGTGAAGCACTTGAAGGGTTAATAAACTTCTTGAATGTGGTTTTGAGTACCCTGAGGGGTGTAGTTTCTAGAATGGTGTCACTTTTGGGTATTTTCTGCCAAATAGACCCCTCAAAATGATTTCAAATGTGAGGTGGTCCCTAAAAATAAATGGTTTTGTAAATTTTGTTGTACAGTTGTGGCCAAAAGTATTGACACCCCTGCAATTCTGTCAGATAATACTCAGTTTCTTCCTGAAAATGATTGCAAACACAAATTCTTGGGTATTATTATCTTCATTTAATTTGTGTTAAATGAAAAAACACAAAAAGAATTGTCCTAAAGCCAAATTGGATAGAATTCCACACCAAACATAAAAAAGAGGGTAGACAAAAGTTTTTGGCACTGTTCGAAAAATCATGTGATGCTTCTCTAATTTGTGTAATTAACAGCACCTGTAACTTACCTGTGGCACCTAACAGGTGTTGGCAATAACTAAATCACACTTGCAGCCAGTTGACATGGATTAAAGTTGACTCAACCTCTGTCCTGTGTCCTTGTGTGTACCACATTGAGCATGGAGAAAATAAAGAAGACCAAAGAACTATCTGAGGACTTGAGAAACCAAATTGTGAGGAAGCATGAGCAATCTCAAGGCTACAAGTCCATCTCCAAAGACCTGAATGTTCCTGTGTCTACCGTGCGCAGTGTCATCAAGAAGTTTAAAGCCCATGGCACTGTGGCTAACCTCCCTAGATGTGGACGGAAAAGAAAAATTGACAAGAGATTTCAACGCAAGATTGTGCGGATGTTGGATAAAGAACCTCGACTAACATCCAAACAAGTTCAAGCTGCCCTGCAGTCCGAGGGTACAACAGTGTTAACCCGTACTATCCGTCGGCGTCTGAATGAAAAGGGACTGTATGGTAGGAGACCCAGGAAGACCCCACTTCTTACCCCGAGACATAAAAAAGCCAGGCTGGAGTTTGCCAAAACTTACCTGAAAAAGTCTAAACCGTTTTGGAAGAATGTTCTCTGGTCAGATGAGACAAAAGTAGAGCTTTTTGGGCAAAGGCATCAACATAGAGTTTACAGGAGAAAAAAAGAGGCATTCAAAGAAAAGAACACGGTCCCTACAGTCAAACATGACGGAGGTTCCCTGATGTTTTGGGGTTGCTTTGCGGCCTCTGGCACTGGACTGCTTGACCGTGTGCATGGCATTATGAAGTCTGAAGACTACCAACAAATTTTGCAGCATAATGTAGGGCCCAGTGTGAGAAAGCTGGGTCTCCCTCAGAGGTCATGGGTCTTCCAGCAGGACAATGACCCAAAACACACTTCAAAAAGCACTAGAAAATGGTTTGAGAGAAAGCACTGGAGACTTCTAAGGTGGCCAGCAATGAGTCCAGACCTGAATCCCATAGAACACCTGTGGAGAGATCTAAAAATGGCAGTTTGGAGAAGGTACCCTTCAAATATCAGGGACCTGGAGCAGTTTGCAAAAGAAGAATGGTCTAAAATTCCAGCAGAGCATTGTAAGAGACTCATTGATGGTTACCGGAAGCGGTTGGTCGCAGTTATTTTGGCTAAAGGTTGTGCAACCAAGTATTAGGCTGAGGGTGCCAATACTTTTGTCTGGCCCATTTTTGGAGTTTTGTGTGAAATGATCAATGTTTTGCTTTTTGCTTCATTCTCTTTTGTGTTTTTTCATTTAAGACAAATTAAATGAAGATAATACTACCAAAGAATTTGTGTTTGCAATCATTTTCAGGAAGAAACTAAGTATTATCTGACAGAATTGCAGTGGTGTCAATAATTTTGGCCACAACTGTAAAAGTGAGAAATCGCTGGTCAACTTTTAACCCTTATAACTTCCTAACAAAAAAAAATTTGTTTCCAAAATTGTGCTAATGTAAAGTAGACATGTGGTAAATGTTATTTCTTAACTATTTTTTGTCATATAACTCTCTGGTTTAACAGAATAAAAATTCATATTTTGAAAATTGCAAAATTTTCACCAAATTTCCATTTTTTCACAAATAAACGCAAAAATTATCGACTTAAATTTACTACTAACATGAAGCCCAATATGTCATGAAAAAACATTCTCAGAATCTCTAGGATCCGTTGAAGCGTTCCTGAGTTATTACCTCATAAAGGGACACTGGTCAGAATTGCAAAAAATGGCCAGGTCATTAAGGTCAAAATAGGCTGGGTCATGAAGGGGTTAAAACATTAGTACCTGGTGGCCATAATACTGGAGGACTATACGGCTGCATTATACTCTATGCACTATGTGGGGGCTGCATTTTACTCTGTGGGGCTGCATAATACTCTTTCAAGGACTATGGGCTGTGCATTATACTATGTGTATTATATGGAGGCTGCATTATACTGTATTTAGGTCTATGGGGTGGATTATACTGTGTGGAGGATTATCGGGAGTGCATTATACTGTATGGAAGACTATGGGGAATGGATTATACTGTATGAAGGTTTATTGGGTGCGTATTGGGCAATATGGAGGACTATGTGGCATGCATTATACAATATGGAGGACTATAAGGATGCATTATACAATATTGAGGACTATGGGGTGATTATACTATATTGAGGACTATGGTGTGTGCATTATACTACATGGAGGAATATGGAGCGTCTATTATACTGTATACTATATGGAGGAATATGGGGAGTGTTTTATACTGTATGGAAGACTATAAGGTGTGCATTGTACTATATGAAGGACTAAGGGGTGTGCATTATACTATATGGAGGACTATGCAGAGTATAATATATCATACGGAAGACTATGGGCGTGCATTATACTATATGGAGGACTATGGGATGTGCATTATACAATTCAATTCAACTCAATGAAGCTTTATTGACAGGACCAAATAAACATTAGTTTTGCCAAAGCATGTGTACAGTAGGGAATAGGGAGCAGGGACTGTGGGGATAATGGGTGGGGATTGAGAGAATGATGGATGGGGTACAGTGTGGGGGCTAAGGAAGTCCATGGCATGTCATGGTTGTCTTTCTCGCAGCCTATGGCTTGCACTCACATACTGTGCTGCTACTGCACCACGCTTTCTTCTCCCAGCAGGATATATGTTTTCTCTTCCTCCTTCATGGAGCGGAGATCCAGTAAGAGATTGGATAGTCTCCGGCGGTGAGTGTCCCACACTGTTGAGTATTTGGTGCAGTGTAGCAGGAAGTGGGTCTCATCCTCCAGGGCCTCCAGGTCACAGTGTAGGCACAATCTGTCTTCCCTGAGTTTGTAGCTCTGTCTGTACTGGCCGATGGCTAGATTGTGGGCACTGAGTCTATATCTGCTCAGGATCTGTCTGTCTCTGGGGTCCGAGAGTTTCTCCAGAAATGGATCCAGTCTGTAGTCTCTCTGTAGACTCTGGTTCATGGTCAGTTTCTGAGAGCTGATGATCTCGTTCTTGCAGTCATTGACGTACATCTCCTGTCCCTCATCTACAGTTACTATATTCCTGATTCTGGCTTTTGTCAGGTTGCTTTGGTTGACTGTTTGGTCAGGTTGGGTTTGGGTGCGCTGTTCCAGGGGTCCTGGTTTGTGGGGACCACCTACATGTAGCATGGCTTTGTGGTGATGGGAGTTTGGGTTGCTACTCTGTTGGCGAGCCTGGAAGGACAGCGCCCTCTTCAGGACCGCTAGGTGCAGTGGGAATCTGCCCAGCTCAGCCCGGCAGGCACTGTTGGTGGTGCTCCGATGGATCTGGAGAAGGTGTTTACAGAATTCCAGGTGGAATATTTTTGTTGGACTGGAATCTCACTTTGACCAGTCTGGGTATGTGTGAAGGCCCCAGACTTCACTGCCATACAGGAGGATTGGGGTGATTATGGCATCGCAAATTTTTAGACAGACCCTAACTGGAGCTTCAGATGGTTGAGTTTCCTTCGGATGGCATAGAAGGCCTTGTCCTTCAGGGTCTCTATGACTTGTTTGAAGCCCGCTGACTGGTTAATTTCCAGGCCCAGGTAGGTGTATTTGTCTGTTTCTGTAAGAGCGCAGTTGTTTAGAACAAATGGAGGGTGCTGGTTCGATCTTGGTTTTCTCTTCTGAAACACCATGATGTTGGTTTTCTTTGCATTGATCGGTAGTGCCCATGTGGAGCTAAATTTCTCCAAGATTTTCAGGTTTTCTTGGAGACCTTTCTCAGTTGGTGATAGCAGCAGTAGTTCATCTGCATACAGCAAAAATTTCACCTGGCCATCATGGAGTGTTAGACCTGGTGCAGTGTAGGTGAACTGCTATTATGTAAATTAGTACACATGCGTAGTAGCTGCGTTCCCACACTTATTACACATGTGACTAAGAAGATAATGCGATTTTACCGCATCTAATGAAATTGTATGGGAAATTAATGCAGCGGAGACGAAAGTCTCCACTACATAAATAGACATGCTGCTGTCTGGAAAGACATGTCCGTCTCCGCAGAGAAGTCGGAGGCGTCTCAGGACGCATAGTGAAGATGAGATTTTCTTGAAATCCCATCCACTATGCTGCAACATCTGGACACTGCGAGTTTGACGCTGCGGATGTACGTATTGTCCAACCTGTAGCATTTACTGAACATGTGAGTCACTCAGCTCCCTACACTTGCCCATTTTTTCTGTTTACAAGTGACCATTTACTTGATCCTGTATGTATGTCACCTCTTGACACATGCTATTGAAAAGATATTGGGTCCAATTCATCAGCGCTTTTACACCAGAATTCGGAAGAAGCTTTGAAAAGTCATAAAAATTTGATGCAACTCAAGGCTGCACTAAAATTTAGCAACTTTTGGAATTCTCATGCCACTTTCTCCCAGCTGAAACAAAGTGGTTTGAGCTGGGGTGGTACGGGGTTGTGGCGATGAGGACCACCGGTGGTCAAACTCATGATGAGCAGCAGCGTTTGTTACAGTGCAGATGTTACTCCAGCAGAAACTGGAGTAAGATTAATGGGAGGTGCACACAGAGGCGCATGTTACTCGTTAGACGCTCCTGATTCATTAAGAGCCTCTTAAATAATCAGGAACCTTGATTTCCAACCTCTCCCACTCAACAAGGCCAGAGTGAAGATCGGGGCCATAATACCACCTGTTTTAATGTTATGGCTGATCGGAGTATGTATTGCCAGGGGTAGACACAGGTATAAGAGGCCCCTGTGCAAGAAAATTATATGGGCCCTTTGCAGTCCAATAGCTCATCATAGTGCACAATTCCCCTTGCATTGAAGGTGGATGTGGACCCCTCTACCCTCTTGGGGACCTGTGCGGCTGCACAGATTGCACCAATGGCGTGCCCGCCCCTTCCTGGGTTTTGTGGTTTGGAAGTAATAGTGTATAAGGGTGTGTGCACACGTTGCGGATTCTGCTGCGGATCCGCAGCGGATTTGGCCCTGCGGATCCGCAGCAGTTTCTGCTGCATTGTACAGTACCTGTATTTTCAAAGGAAAATAAAAACCACAGTGCACATGGTGCGGATTTTTCCATGCGGATTTGCTGTGGTTTTAAATCCGCAGCATGTCACTTCTTTGTGCGGAATCCGTAGTGGTTTCACACGTTCTCCATTGTACAGGTGTCAAACCGCAGGGGCAAACCGCAGGCTAATCTGCAGATAAAACGCAAGTCTCTTGATCTGCGGATTTACCTGGGGATTTTGCAAAATCCAGGCGGAAAATTCCGCAGCAGAATCCGAAACGTGTGCAATGGCCTTAGTCGGCAGTGAGGTATAAACTTTGCATTTCTGTCAAGAGTAAAGTAGATGCAGCAGTGACAGCACCATTAGATGCAATACACAGCTTGCCCTCCAGGTGTCTCCCTTGCTCTGCCCTGTAGTTCGCTCTCCAGGACTATAAATCCTGATTTACGTTATAATTTATTTATAGATCATCTTATATATTGAGGGGAGCCATTTAAATGAAGAAAACATTGTAAAACATGTTGCCTACTCTCACAAAAATTATTTACAGCATTTATGGTTTATGACCATAATCGATGGACATGCTCTCTAGATTATTGTAATATATAAATACTGATCAGGCCCTACTTTATTTATAGCCTTAAAGGGGTACTCCAACTGCAGGCATTTATGACATATCTATACTTGACCTCACCCAGCTGTTGTTGACTGATCTGAATCTTATTCTGTATCTATTTATGGGTCTTTAAGCGCATATTAATGTCCTCCCGTATATATCCCGTGAGTCTGATTGGCATCTTAATTCCTCACAACTTTCTTCATTAACATATAAATACCTAACGCAAGTACTAGGTATTATGATGTATTACTATGTAACACATTAGCATTTGTCCATATAGGTTTTTTATGCATGTTTTGCTACATAAAAATAAAAAAAATGTAAGGAAATGATCCTTTGACTGATCCCATTTATTTTTATGGGATGTAAACTAACATCATTTCATCCATTAAATTGGCTTATAGGTTCACTAAGATAAAAAAAAGACAAACATGTGGCCTCCTTACACTATTAACTATGGTATTTAAATGTTAATAAGTATCAGGATTTTATGTATTCAGGAACCCAAATAAACTATTATTACCATAAATCATAGTGGGAAAAAAAGCTGTAAGTGCAAGCACCCATACAACACAATATAACATTGGGTCACAAATAATAGAAAAATCTAAGAAAATCCAAAATATTTTTACATGTTTCTGTAAATGCCAGAGATTCCCAATGTCCAATAGGACATAAAGTTATAAGGCATCTGAGGGTCTTCAGTAGTGGCAGACAGGAGTGAAAGTTTCCCGTTCTCTCCGCTAGTCACTAGCAAAACCTTAAACCCTTTATAGACCGTCACGTGAGTGATCAACAGCTTAATTCAGAAGATGTCATCATGAGCCGGCAGCTCAGCAGATCAGTGGACACCAGCAGCACCTACTGACCTAGGCTCCTGTCTCCCGTAGCTTCTTGGCCCCAGTCGGGAGCGGTCCACCAAGGTCTGTGCTAAACACAGGTGAGTAATCTCATGGAGAAGATTCAAAAAGCTCTAATATATTTTACTCATTTATATAGCACCATTAAATCCAAAGCGCTTTACAGACATTATCGGCACTATCCCGATGGGGCTCACAATCTATATTCCCTATCAGTATGTCTTCGGAATGTGGGAGGAAACCCACGCCAACACGGGGAGAACATGCAAACTCCTTGCAAGGCTGTAGTGCTAACCACTGAGCCACCGTGCTTTTGGCACTACTGGAGGAATATTTTTATTTCTCATCGTGACTACTACAGATGTGTCCATCCTTTCTTACCTTTCCACGAATTACGTAAAGGTCTCCAGAGACATAGAACCTAAAAACTGCCCAATTTTCCCCACCCCAAAGCAAACCACTAATATTGGGATATTTACAGCCAAGAAATTCATAAGAAAGGACACATCTGTATGCTATTCACAACTTGTGGCTTTTGTAAATCTGGTCGGTGACAATTATCTAAATGTACATAGAAAAATGTAGCAGAGCTGAGTTAGTAAGCCCTCGGAGTTCAGATAATGTAGATTTGCTTGCGGGACTATGTAAAACCACCGCCAATACAAGTAGGAAATCTTCTGCTACTTGTGATAAGCCACAGCTCTGCTACATTTGTAAAATTGGTCATTTCTGCGTTATCCTGTTTATCAGCAGATTACATCCAGCACAGACACCGCATAGCCACGTCCTTCACCATTTAACATGTTTACCCTGTAAGTGCTCATTTACAGACCTCTCCTCCACAATTAACACGGAGCAATTATATTAACTCTGCTTCTGACGTCCATTGCTCTCATGCAGAGCGCTCTATCATCATTAATGCCCAGGCATGCTCATTTTGACAATTATTTTAAGTGTTGGTTGGTTCACGCACCCCTGTGTAGCAGCGTTCAGGCTTTCCATTTTCATTCAATGAGAGGTTTTAGTAAAGGGTCTAGATTGTGAAAATGGCCATTTTTAAAAATAATTCAACTAAAATACTTGCTTTAGATTTTTTTTTTTTTTAGAAAAGCAGATTTTAATTTATTCATTGGAAGATTAAATTGACAAATCCATGACATGATTAACTCTTTACTGTTCTTACATTGATGTAGATAAACCTTCCAATGCACATTAGATTGGCAGATCCTGGGATCTTAAAGGGGTTTTATCAGGAACAAAATACATTTTAATCAATAGATCTTGGAACAATAATAAGTTTCACAATTGGATGTGTTTTAAAAAATAATGTTCCTGTGCTGAGATAATCTTATAAATGTGCCCCTGCTGTGTACTGTGTAATGGCTGTGTCTGACTGTGCGGGAACATGGTCTGATCATACCACAGCTCCTGGGCGGGGAGAGCAAAAGAGTATGCAGGCAGGACAGCAAGGGATCACAGCTGATTCTTTGAAGTAAAATATTGCTTAAAAATGGGCAAGGAAATGTTTTGACTCACAATCAGTTGTGATCCCGTGCTGTTCTGTCTGTATACTCCCTTTTGCTTCCTCCCCTGCCCAGGAGCTGTGGTATGATCAGACCATGTTCCTGCACAGTCAGACACAGACATTACACAGTACACAGCAGGGGCACATTTATTATTTATTTATATAGCACCATTGATTCCATAGTGCTGTACATGAGAAGGGGTTACATACAAGTTACAGATATCACTTACAGTAAACAAAATTACAATGACAGACTGATACAGAGGGGAGAGAGGACCCTGCCCTTGCGGGCTTACATTCTACAGCATGGTGGGGAAGGAGACAGTAGGTTGGGGGGTTGCAGCAGCTCCCGTGTTGGTTGCGGTGGTTGCTCCTGTAGTTGTGAGGAGGCAGCGGGGATCATTGCAGGCTGTAAGCTTTCCTGAAAAGAAGAGTTTTCAGGTTCCGTCTGAAGGATCTGAATGTGGTTGATAGTCGGACGTGTTGGGGCAAAGAATGGGGGATATTCAGGAGAAGTCTTGGAGGCGTTGGGTGAGGAGCGAATAAGTGTGGAGGAGAGAAGGAGGTCTTAGGAGGACCGGAGATTACGTGAGGGAAGATATTGGGAGATTAGTTCAGAGATATATGGGGGTGACAGGTTATAGATGGCCCTGTAGGTCAGTATTAGTAATTTGAACTGGATTCCTGAGGGAATGGGAGCCAGTGAATGGATTTGCAGAGGGGAGAAGCGGAGGAGTAGCGCGGAGGGAGATGAATCAGTCGGGCAGCAGCGTTAAGGATGGACTGGAGCGGTGCAAGGGTGTTAGCAGGGAGACCACAGAAAAGGATGTTGCATTAGTCAAGGCTGGAGATGATGAGGGCATGAGAAACTAGATTGAGGGTTGAGAAAAGGATGGATTCTGGAAATATTTTTGAGCTGGAGGCGACAGGAGGTAGAAAGAGCTTGGATGTGCGGTTTGAAGGACAGGGCAGAGTCGAGGGTTACTCCAAGGCAGCGGACTTCTGGTACGGGGAAAGCGTGATGTCGTTGTGATAGATAGGTCAGGTAAAGATCTGTGAGATTGGGGAAAGATGATGAGTTCAGATTTGTCCACATTGAGTTTGAGGAAGCGAGAGGAGGATATGGCTGATAGACACTCCAGGATTCTGGACAGCAGAGAGGTGATGTCTGGGCCAGAGGGGCCATCTGAGTGTCATCAGCATATAGATGGTACTGAAATCCATGGAACTTTATGATTTGCCCCATGCCAAATGTATAGATTGAGAAGAGTAGGGGTCCTAGAAAAGAACCTTGGTGGACTCCAACAGAGAGAGGGTGGGGTGAGGAGGTAGTGTGGGAGACGCTGAATGTGCGGTTGGAAAGGTATGATGAGATCCAGGATAGGGCGAGGTCTTTGGTGCCAAAGGAGGAAGGGATCTGTAGTAGGAGGCAGTGGTCAACTGTGTCGAAAGCAGAGGACAGGTCTAGAAGCAGGAGTATAGAGTATTGTCCAATAGCTTTGGCTGTAAGTAGGTCGCTAGTAATTTTGGTTATAAGATTATCTCAGCACAGGAACATTTTATTTAAACATATCCAATTGTGCAAATTATTATTATTATTCCAAGATCTATTGATCAAAACTTTTGGGGAAAACCCCTTTAAGTGATTGGGTATTTCCAAGAGCCTCTGTTGGGGGAAGTTAGGATGGGGCATGCTGGAAATCAGCATGCCCAATACTATGTCCTCTTGGGAAATAAACATCACCATAAGCATGCATCATTGTCAAGGAGATATCTGTGTTAAGCAAAAGGATGACCTCTTTAATATGAAAGCATGTGATGATCAAGAGATCTTTGGAGATTCTGCTCCCATGACCAGTGGTACACAGATAATTTTAATTAATTTTTTTAAGATTGACAAAATAATATGTTAGAGAAACAAATCAATCTACTTTTAGGAAAAAATTTATACGAAAAAAAAAAATTCTGAGTTGCTCCCAAACTTTCAGCCCCATTACTAAGGCACTGTGCTTTATTTTGAAGAGCTCAGTGGTGCTTTTCTTTTTAGTTGTCAATGTTTGTGGCTTCTAGACAGGTAATATGGCAAAAAGGAAAATCGACAATGACAGAAAAATATCTCTGGGACTCGGCCAAGGAAGATCTTTGTTGTGATATGATTCAATATAAGTTGGCACCATGGATTAGGTCCTATTCCTATCCATCTAAAAAATGGGTGGTAGTTTGGAGAATTCAGGAAGGGGGCAGAGGCCCATTAGTGTGATGTGACCCCCTCCTTGTTAAATTATGTGGCAGAGAGACTGCATTCAGATCTGGGGTGAGCAGGCAGAGAGCACGGGTCCTATGCATGAGCAGTCCATGACAAACATCTCTCTATATGTCATAACAGGCTGTCGTTGACTTGGCATATTGGAGGTTGTAGTGTCTAATAATGAGTGCAAGTGCTTGATACTTGAGCTTGCCTACAGTACTCGAGTGACATACAAAACATGCAAGGATTGCCTGTTAGCCAAAAAACATGGGGGGATTGCCTGACAAACAGCCACGAAACATGCGGGGACGCGAACACGTCACTCGAGCACCTGCGATACTCAGTGCATACTGGTGCACCCTAGGCAAACTTGAGTATCAAGCACTTGCGCTCATCACTAGTAGTTTCGGAACAGTTATAGAACCACACGTTGAAAAACAATGTTTTAAAACAATTGTATGAGATTTTTAATTTCACAAACCTGACAGTGGTTTCCATGGTTCAGGTTGGTACAGACAATTCACAACTTTGGATCAAAAAGACAAGCCAATGTTGTTTTGCTTCTGGTTCCCAGCTGTGCAGAGAAGGGTAATGTGGCTCCATGAAACTGAAAGGGAATATGCCCACACATCAGTAAATGATGGTGGGCTTACCTGCTTGTGGTATAAAATTTATCTAAACCTTCCAATTATAGGGTATAAATATATTTGAATATTCATAGGGGGATGATGGACACCTAAATGGATGTGATGTGTCTACATTGTGACACCGTTAGTGCCCTTTGCTGTATGAGTCATAGGAACAGTATTTATAAGCGTTGCTGACAGGTGCCTACTTATTTCCAACAGGATTTGCTATTGGGACAGAGTCATAGAGACCCAGATCTTGCAATGTCTGTACTGAATGCATTACCATTCATGAGGCCAGTCAACATCCGATCACCACGCCAGCAGAGACGCCACACACTTCCTGCCAGTGAATTTCGCTGTCTTTCCCCAGAAGACGCAGTCAGTGTGTTTGAGATAGAAAGAGAAGGTAAGTAAAGATGCATTTAAGGGATTTTATACTTTCTTAACATCATGGCCAAAATAACAGCACATTCCCACCCTGCTAGCATGAGTACGAAACACCCAATTTTTGGGGGATTGGCCAACAATCCTATGTCTATAGCACATTTGATTGTCTGCAGACCCCACAATATGTAAAATTGCAGCAGTTCATGCTGCTGCAATAGGGTTTATGGAAAGAGGACACCTAGCCTTTACTAGTCCCATCCTCTTTTGCACTTGGGTGGAGGGATCCAGGATAAGGGTTCCTTGGCCCCGTCGGTGTTTGCTTCCGAACCCTCAGCAAAGCAGGATTTGGATGTATGTGCCGACGGGACCAAGGAACAGGTACCTGAAAGCAATGTGAAAGAACCCGAAGACACCCCTATCCATAGGAACTACATTGTTTGCAAAGTAGGTAAGGATTTGTACTATGGGTAGGCAAAAGGGGCACTGTAATGAGACCTTGTTACTACAATTTTCACCACTGTCAGGATCTGCTATGTAGGATCTAATCAACTGATGCAAAGTAAAGCCACATGATATTCTCGCTCTGCGTTGCCCTGATTTTGGTTTAGTTCTAGTTCTTATGACTCCAAATGAATTGTGATACTCACCGATGCCAATATCCTTGCAGCCTTTATATCAGTATCTGGAGAATGTCCTCTCCATCTGGATGAAGTTCGTCATTTCTTGACCCTTTGCCCAGAGCTGTCACTTGGCTGGTTTGAAGAGGGACGTCTTGTGGCATTTATCATTGGATCATTATGGGATCAGGACAAGCTCAATCAGGTAATTGAAATTACACTCAGAAAATTCTATAATTAGGACAATACCTCAACAGCAATTTTCATCATAATCAGAATTGCAGACATGATGCTAAGAAGTTCCTTTTAGATGTCTAAAATGGTCAATTAGCTATTCAGGCTGCATTTTATGTGGTTAGTATGGAAGGCTTCTCTACTTAGAGAGTCCATAGTAATAGCACCGAGTATTGTGCCGAATATAAAGGAGCAAAAACAATTACCGATTATGTTATTGATCACCTTTGTCTCCTCCTAGGATGCCCTCACCTTGCACAAACCACACGGGTCAACAGTCCACATCCATGTCCTGGCTGTACACCGCACATTTCGGCAGCAGGGCAAGGGATCCATCCTGCTCTGGCGTTATCTTCAGTACCTGCGTTGTCTGCCTTTTGCACGGCGGGCAGCGCTAATGTGTGAAGATTTCCTGGTTCCTTTCTACTCCAAGTGTGGCTTCAAGGCTGTGGGTCCTTGTGACATAACGGTTGGACCCTTGACCTTTATTGAGATGCACTGTCCAGTCAAAGGTCACGCCTTCATGCGAAGGAATAGTGGTTGCTAGCCCCTAACTCTACTCTTTTGCTTCTCAAGGGGTACAACGTATTGCAGAACAGTACATTTTACCTTTGATGCCAAGCAAAAGTGTTAATAACGGGAATGACAGGGTTATGCTTAGTAATTCAGGCATGGAGTGGTTAATACAAATGTATGGCGTCCTAAGGCTCTGGGTGCACGTGGCACTTCTGTATAAAATCCTATAATCTTGCAAATTATTTCACTGTACAAAACCCCATTTAATATAATCTGTCACATTAAATCTGTTTTTTTTTCTATGTCTGTCTTGTCTAAGAGTTATTCTTGAAGTTGTTAATGTTAATTGTTATTAGCCATGCAGCTAAGGAGACTTAACTTTCTTTTATGGTGGGCTACCTGTATGAAATAGTTCATGTTTCCGGCCTTGATAGTGTGATGCAGCGGGACCAGCACAGTGTTAAATTCCTCAATCGACAGGGACCTTTGGCTCAACAAATAACATTTTCTACGATTTTGCTGCTGCAGAATGTCTGGTACTCTTCCATCTAGTGGAGTGATTCGTGGAAATAAAATCCATTACGACAGCTCCCAACTGCTCCATCACTCCCTCCGCTCAGTGTTAGTGATAGCAAGAGAAAAATAGGATGGGGTGGTAGACTTATTTATGGGGGAAAAAAGGAGAGAGAGTACCCCAGAGGGCAAATAAAGAGGAAATTACTGAAGACAGCAGAACACTAGTAACAAACACAGCTCACATTCAGCCTATATTACTGGGAGGGACACTCCCACAAGAAATAAATTTGATACTTGGCTCAGACTGCAAACTGTAAACCAACGGGATTGAAAATGAATAAAGATTGAAACGCAGTGGTTACTTTTAGTTAATAAAATTGCACCAACATGTATAAATTATTCTTTCCCATGTCATAGATTTCCTTAGCCTTTAAAATCCATATGTGTGAGCGTTTAATACATCATATAAATACTACAGAGGGTTAACACAGCACATGCATGTTGTTCAACTTTATAGCTTAGGCATCCACAAACTAAGAGATGCAATGCAACCGTAAAGGGGTTTTTCCACCTTTTGGGACATTTTTTTCTCAATCCAGTTAGAGACTAAAAATATTTTTTTGTTTTACAATGAGGTTACATTAAAAAATTTGTACCATTTGACTTATACAGTTTTACAGGTACACACATCCCTTCACATTCAATGTTAATGTGGTAGGTGACCATAAATAACATGAGTGGCGCACAGAAAAGAAAGTACAGATTAGTGTTACAAACTCAACGGACTGAGCTCACGGACTGATTCCAAGTCAGCTGATTTTGCCGCCAGCAATAGAAAGTGCAACTAGGTCTATAGGACACAAACTGTGCAATATTGTTAATGTAACCCAAATGTATAATTAATTTTTAGCCCACATTACATGCATTTAAGTAAAAAAAGAAAAAAAATTTCAAGACCATAGCAGTAATTATCTGTACAAACGCAACAGCACATATACTTTCGCTTGTACGGAGGACACTAAGGCATTTCACCAGATAGATATATTTGCATTACTGATTACAGATGCTACTTGCCGTAACGGTAGGACCTATATCTGCATCAGGGCAGTTGCTGGTGTGATATAGAAAAGGAACGGCTCCACGGTTCACATCATCCATCTGATGCGGCTGCACGGATCACATCATCCATCTGATGCGGCTGCACGATTCACATCATCCATCTGATGCGGCTGCACGATTCACATCATCCATCTGATGCGGCTGCACGATTCACATCATCCATCTGATGCGGCTCCACGGTTCACATCATCCATCTGATGCGGCTGCACGATCACATCATCCATCTGATGCGGCTCCACGGTTCACATCATCCATCTGATGCGGCTGCACGGTTCACATCATCCATCTGATGCGGCTCCACGGTTCACATCATCCATCTGATGCGGCTGCACGATCACATCATCCATCTGATGCAGCTGCACGATTCACATCATCCATCTGATGCAGCTGCACGATTCACATCATCCATCTGATGCAGCTGCACGATTCACATCATCCATCTGATGCGGCTCCACGGTTCACATCATCCATCTGATGCGGCTGCACGATCACATCATCCATCTGATGCGGCTGCACGATTCACATCATCCATCTGATGCGGCTGCACGATTCACATCATCCATCTGATGCGGCTGCACGATTCACATCATCCATCTGATGCGGCTCCACGGTTCACATCATCCATCTGATGCGGCTGCACGATCACATCATCCATCTGATGCGGCTCCACGGTTCACATCATCCATCTGATGCGGCTGCACGATTCACATCATCCATCTGATGCGGCTCCACGGATCACATCATCCATCTGATGCGGCTGCACGATCACATCATCCATCTGATGCGGCTCCACGGTTCACATCATCCATCTGATGCGGCTGCACGATCACATCATCCATCAGATGCGGCTGCACGATCACATCATTCATCTGATGCGGCTCCACGGTTCACATCATCCATCTGATGCGGCTCCACGGTTCACATCATCCATCTGATGCGGCTGCACGATCACATCATCCATCTGATGCGGCTGCACGATTCACATCATCTGATGCGGCTCCACGGTTCACATCATCCATCTGATGCGGCTGCACGATCACATCATCCATCTGATGCGGCTGCACGATTCACATCATCCATCTGATGCGGCTCCACGGATCACATCATCCATCTGATGCGGCTGCACGATCACATCATCCATCTGATGCGGCTCCACGGTTCACATCATCCATCTGATGCGGCTCCACGGTTCACATCATCCATCTGATGCGGCTGCACGATCACATCATCCATCAGATGCGGCTGCACGATCACATCATTCATCTGATGCGGCTCCACGGTTCACATCATCCATCTGATGCGGCTGCACGATCACATCATCCATCTGATGCGGCTGCACGATCACATCCATCTGATGCGGCTCCACGGTTCACATCATCCATCTGATGCGGCTGCACGATCACATCATCCATCTGATGCGGCTGCACGATCACATCCATCTGATGCGGCTCCACGGTTCACATCATCCATCTGATGCGGCTGCACGATCACATCATCCATCTGATGCGGCTCCACGGTTCACATCATCCATCTGATGCGGCTGCACGATCACATCATCCATCTGATGCGGCTCCACGGTTCACATCATCCATCTGATGCGGCTGCACGATCACATCATCCATCTGATGCGGCTGCACGATCACATCATTCATCTGATGCGGCTCCACGGTTCACATCATCCATCTCATGCGGCTGCACGATCACATCATCCATCTGATGCGGCTCCACGGTTCACATCATCCATCTGATGCGGCTGCACGATCACATCATCCATCTGATGCGGCTGCACGATCACATCATCCATCTGATGCTGCTGCACGATCACATCATCCATCTGATGCTGCTGCACGATCACATCATCCATCTGATGCAGCTCCACGGTTCACATCATCCATCAGATGCGGCTGCACGATTCACATCATCCATCTGATGAGGCTGCACGATCACATCATTCATCTGATGCGGCTGCACGATCACATCATTCATCTGATGCGGCTGCACGATCACATCATTCATCTGATGATGCTTCACAGTTCTCATCATCCACCTGATGCGGCTCCATGGTTCACATCATCCATCTGATGCGGCTCCATGGTTCACATCATCCATCTGTTGCAGCTCCATGGTTCACATCATCCATCTGATGCGCTTGTTTTAATAGATCAGTATTTATTTAAGTGACTTCAGAATTGCAGTCACTTTTGAGTATTACAAAAGGCATCAATGGCAAAGAGACATAACTGTTGCTTACGTGGCACAGAACAATCAGCAGTAGAATTTTTTTTTTTTAAATCACACACAGGACACAGAAATTGGAAACATAATGAGTGTTTTATTTCAAAAACTGTTCTGTGCTCCGTGGCTAAAACCAGTCATGAAGCACCAGCAAACAGCTGCTGTATTACAACCCCCATCCTCTTGGCAGTAAGGATAAAGAAGGGGGTGTATTCTGGCTTTAAATAAATTAAATATAAACATTTAACAAAAAAAAGTTGCATCAAAAACGACTTGATTGCATATGTCTCGTGACATTAGAACAGCGCGCGTGTACAAAAATCAACATTCACTCCAAAATGGTTTGCAACACCTTGCAGAGCAGACCCTATTGCGCAGCAAAGGGATTAATTTAAAATCCAAGTGTTTCATGCAAAAAAAGTCTTACATTAAAAAATATTCTACTCTCTCTGGAAAAAACTAAACTAAAGCCCTTTCTTGTTTTCAGTAGATTCATCTTGCAGACATTTGCACAGTGAGATAACTATCCTTGTAATTCACCGAGCATGGATTTGGTCCATTAATGTAAAAACAGAGAACACTGCGTCCCTGATATATGTGCATTCATCTAGATGTGAGGTACTGGAAGAGATCCCTGATGTTTTCCTAGGACTGGTAAGATGGCGTGGATCGGGTCCTTTTTTACCATACCTGGGGAGGGCTGAGAGGCTTACCTGACATTTCCCAACTATTCTTGCTTTTACTAAATGTACATTTACAATGAAGGATTACCATGAATGATTATCTTAAGAACATTCCTTCACCATAATCTTTCAGTGTAAATTAGGTGGCGATGACCCCAAAGCTCTTTCTTTGGGTGACATGATCTTTTGTGCAAAACAAAAAGATCATCATTCTCGGCAGCACATTGCCAACAGGACTTGCGCTGCCGAGTAAAAGGGCAGCCCATGCACAATGAGCAATCTGTTACAGATCATTCACATTGGTAAACATTTACCAAATGGCAGTCGTTTAGTGCCACCGGTCATTTCGTATAAATGGACCGCGTGATTGAAGTAAGCAAGATGAGGAATGTGCCTATTCAGCCGACCACCTATCTAGAAATGGGAGCTTATATTTTAAGTGACTAATTTTAGGGTCAGGGTGTGGGGGAGGTTGTAAACAAAAATGTCCCTTAATGTGCCTCAAGGCTAAATAGTAGTCTGCCGAAAGCATAATAGTTGAGAAGCCCCCATACACATCAAATGATCAGCCAGTTCTGCAAAAATCGGCATGTGGCTGACTTTAGTATATATGGGGACTATGAAATCACAGCTCAGTGCACAAGTCAACATTTAGTGCCAATCTCCTTGGAAGGAATTCAATTAAGGAATAAATATGGGGCTCACATAAAGAGCCATAATATGTTCATACATATGCATTGCCAATCTCATACTTTAGTAGATTTGGACAGGAGACTTGTTCCACAGGGCACCGGGGTATTGGTGTGTGTAGTACCCTTATAATTTAGAGCAATGTTGACTACTTACCACACCTGGCTCTGTGATACATCAGAGTAAAGGCTACACGCCTACCCTGAACCTTTCACAAAAATGTGGAGGCATAAGCAGAACAGTAAAATAAAAAGCTGTAGAGCAGAGCCCTCAGAGATCTCGAGAAGCAGAAATACATTTCAGACTACTTTGGTCTTCAGAACTTTTAAGTTACGTCTTATCTAACGTTTCTTCTAGTGTTTTTTCTAACCCAGAGTTTTGTCTGTAAACTGAAGTGAGATGAAATGTCCCTCAGAGGCAGCATTAATTTTTACCAGAAAATAGCAATTTTGATTGAGACCTTCAGGTTTTCACCACAAATGTTCACATCTTTTCAGCTTCTGCTGCAGTTAAATATACCTATGCTGGACATTTTCTATTATCTCAAAGTTGGGGGTTTACACTTAACAGTGATACTGCGTGAGTTACAGGGGGGATTCCTGAGCTGACGAGGTCCTCCAATCTTTGCAAAGTTCATTCACTCTCCCATACAACGTCCACAGTCAAATCAGTGGATCCGTAAGCAGGCACTGAGATTTGGACTCGCTCAAGAATTGGTTCAGATATTTCGATCTCATTACTGGAGCTAAAAAAAAAATCAAGTACAAATTGTCCAGAGTTGTGTTTCACATCAGTCACGTTAAAGTTGATATAAAAATCCAAGTCACATTTAATTCTGAGCTCAGCCTTCCAAGATCGTCAGTACCTTCCAGTTGTTCTTTCAAGAAGCCTCTGCTGTTCTAAAGCCAGTAAGTTAGTGGAGCACCTGGTCAATATCATATTTCTCACAAAACTTGTTGGTAAAGGGAATACAGGTCAGATATTCTATCCAAGGCCAGTTGATTGGATAAACGTAGAGCCAGATAACGAGTGAAGCAAAAAGACCTATAAAGACCATCAGTGAAACCATGATCATGACTCTCTTGCGGTACTTGTCAGCCGTGCCAAATGTAATGTATGGGAGGAATGCAAATGAGAGCAGAAGACCACTTAAGAAGCCAAAAATATGAGCTATGTTATCAATCCAGGGAAGAAGTCCAAAGAGAAACAGAAAGAGAACAATTCCACAAAGCTTGAAGAGTGCCTTCCATGGCTTGGCCAAGATTTGCCAGCTCTGGAAAAGTTCAACGAAAAGGCATGCCAGAAGACCAAACTGAGATCCTGCTGGACCAACCTGCAGGAAAATACACAAAATACAAGTGAAAATTGTGGTAAACCCTCACATTTGCGATACAGTGAATTAAGGTCTGTTTACGTGGACTAACCGTCAGCAAGACACGACCACCGATTGGTAAACATATAAAAATCGGAGATCGTTAGGACACCTATTTACAGGCAGACCAAAGAAAAACATGCACACTGAGTGAACTATATTCTATCACTCACTGTGCATAGGCCACTATAGTTCTTGGCAGTGTGAGTCCTGTTTACACAGGATGATTCACTGCAAAGAATGGGTTTTTTTTGTGCTGCACAAAAAATAATTGCACCTGATGAACGGCAGACTTGGCAGGATAATCATGAAACACTTGTTCACGATTATCTTGCAGTGTAAATGCCCCTTAGTTAACCACAAGACCTCAGTCCTCATGTCAAACTCAACAGGGTCCAGAAAACTTTAAGAACTAACCTGTCTACCTTCCCCATAGCTGCCAGTGTCACAGAGGGGACAAACTAGAAAAGTATGGCTAAAATGTCATGTACAATGTGAGGACAGTGAAAGTGTGGTGACCCAGCGAAAGCTACAGACAGATACTCTTGGGAAATGGGTGACAAATCCTGGCTGTCTGATTACATGGATTAGTGGCAGGCTTAGGCCAGACAGGTAATCTCTAGATAAGCCTATGAAAGCTAGAAAATAAAGGAGCACGAGAGGGGAATTCACGTGCGCATCAGACCATGGGAGTTGTTTTGTTAGAAACACTGAGCTAGTTAAAAAAACAAAATAAAAAACACCTTGACCTGTATATATCATCTGGGAACGTCTTATCTATCCACTTTGCTTTGCCCAGACTAAACTGGCACACTATAACATTTCACACATTAGTTCATAAGAATAAATTAAATGTAGCAAAAGGGGGTGTCTAGCTAAGAAAACATGGCTGCTTCCTTCCAAAAATGCATCACATCTGTACACGTTTTATGCGGCATTGTAGCGCGGCCCAATTCACTGCAATAAAGGAGAGGCAGTAATACCAGACGTAACCCATGGACAGGTGTGGTTCTGATTCCTGAAGAAGGCAGTCACGTTTTCTAATCCCTTTAACGGGTAGAAGCTTTAAAGTGCATCATATGTGGCAAAGGCCGAAACTGCATTTCTATCACACAGTTCACAAAGGACTTACCTCTGCCCTGTAGGGCAGGAATAAGGCACTGGCTAGGTTCCCTGTAATGCCACTCAATATGTAGATGATGGAGATCCGAAGCCAGCCTGCCAGCTTCTCTAGATCACGCAGGACAGTCATCTGGAAAATCACTGACACCAAACAATGGACAATCCTAAAATAAGCAAGTGAAGTTAGAAACCAAGCAGGTCAAAAGGATGAGACATATTCAGACCCATAGCAACTTTACAGCCATTTTATGTCCTTATCGTGCTCTGAAAAGAGAAAGCTGCATGGTCGTTTGTTTCTTTAAGGCCAGTTTTATGGGTTTTTTTTATTTTCTATAAATAAGACCTCAAAATAGGAATGCCCTAAATATATAGCCAGATTCAAACAGTCACTGGTCACGTAAATGTACATCGGTGCACATTGTAGTGGATGTGTGTAGGAGCTGAGAGACAGTTTTCAGCGATGTATCAGTTATTAGGCAGTGTGCGATTTTCATACAATGAATGTTTTATCACCAGGAGATTATCACTGCCTAGACTACAGCTCACGTGAGCTCAGGTCCAGTACTGATTATCAGCTTACTATTTATATTAAGAATGTATACAGATGTGCCGGGTTTCACTTTGAGCTTTGCACCCACTAGGCTAAGTGACACATCAGTGGAATCAGGATCTCTTTTCCTACATTATGCTGCGCTCAGGTAGCAAAAACCTGGTGATAGATTCTTTTTAAATGTCTTTTTTTAAATTTATTAGGTCATGTGCACACGCTTCGGATTCTGCAGCAGATTTGGCCCTGCGGATCCGCAGCAGTTCTGCAGACAGTGTACAGTACCATGTAAGTCTATGGGATTTACAATCCGCAGTGCACATGCTGCGTTTTTTTCACTGCGGAAAAGCTGCAGTTTTAAATCCGCAGAAAGAATATTTTTTCTGCGGATTCCGCTGCGGTTTGACACCTATTCCATTGTCCAGGTGTCAAACCGCAGGGGAAAACCGCTGGCCAATCCGCAGGAAAACTGCAGGTCACTTTACCTGCGGTTTTACCTGCGGATCCGCACGGAAAAATCCGCTGGTGAATCTGCAGCGTGTGCACATAGCCTTAGTTTTTTTTACATCAAGCAGAATTATGCAACTTTTCAATTCCCCTTTCTTTAACCATGAATATCAATTCCTTACCACTCCCCAAGATTGGGGAGATGCCCCCAGCTGGTGACATCTAGTTGTCAGTTCATTTATATTTTTATTTTAGGAAGAATAACGAGGGAATGGAACAGTGCAAAGATATAAAAAAGCAATCCAAAACCATTTCACGGGAAACACCAAGGTTACTTACCGGTATCCGTTTTTTCCGGAGCCCATGACGGCACACATGATAGAGGGGATCTGCCCAGTCAGGACAGGAACCCTACTGAAGATAAAAGGGCGGTACCTCTCCCTCGCTTCAGTTGGTTTACAGAGCATGAGAGCCATGAGAGGCCCCCCTGGTTAGTACACATGGTAAAACTATCACCACATCATATTTAACTAAAAAAGCACCCAAACTATAGTGCACACCAAAGGAGTGATAAGGTGGGGGAATATACAGGTGCCGTCATGGGCTCCGGAAAAACCGGCTTCCGGTAAGTAACCTTGTTGTTTTCCCGTCTCCCATGACGGCACACTTGAGAGACTTTTGTAGAATAAGACACCTTAGGGAGGGACCACCGCTTGTAGCACCCTTCTACCAAAGGTTAGGTCAGTAGAGGAAGATAGATCAAGTCGGTAGTGCTTAAAAAAGGTCGACGGTGAGGACCAAGTAGCGGCTCTACAAATCTGCTCAATAGATACCTCAGCCTTCTCTGCCCAGGAGGCAGCCACGGCTCTGGTGGAGAGAGCCTTGATGCCTTCAGGAACAGGAGCGCCACTCGCAGAGTAGGATAATAGAATGGCCTCCATGATCCATCTGGCAATGATACTTTTAGCTACCCCATACCCTTTTCTACTACCCTGAAAGGCTATAAACAGGGATTGATCTTTCCTCCACTGACTAGTTACTGACATGTAACGTAATATGGCCCTCCTTGCATCCAATGTATGGAACTTTGCTCCCCAGGGTTTCTAGGATTATTACAGAATGATGGCACCTTGGGGAGGTAGGCCGGGTCTGGTCTTAGAACCACTCGGTCATCCAAGATCTGCATATATGGAGGGCATATAGATAGAGTTTGTAGGTCGCTCACTCTGCGGGCCGATGTTAAGGCTACCAGTAATACAGTTTTAAGTGTGAGTAGTTTTGGCGACAGCTCTTGTAATGGTTCAAAGGGATCTTGACTTTGAGGGTGTTAGTGGCTAACCTGAGTTGTAGTCCTGCCTGTAGAAACTCTAGGATAGGTCCCACTGGAGCTACATCTCCTAAAGGTTCCCCCAAGAAGTCAAGGAACTTTTTCCACATTCTACCGTAGATTCTGGATGTGATAGGTTTTCTACTCTTCAACAGGGTGGAGAGTAACCCTGGTGAGAATCCATGGCAATTCAGTAGCGCCCTCTCAAATTCCAGGCTATCCGATGGAAGCCCTTCACCTGAGAGTGGACCACTGGTCCCTGGGTAAGTAGGTCTGGAATTTGTGGTAAGATCCATGGATCTGTTACTGACGTGATTTTCAAAAAGGAGAACCAAGACCTCCTCGGCCAGAACTGAGCTATGAGGATTAGTCTCGCTCGGTCTTTCCTGATTTTCTGGACTACTATCGGAATCATTGTTCTGGGGGGAATGCGTAGGCCATAGAGAATTTCCAGGGTATTTGTAGGGCGTCTACGGCGAACGGGTGTTCTTTTGGATTTAGTGAGCAGAACTTCCTGACTTTTCTGTTGTGTGAGGTGGCAAACAGGTCTATTTCTGGTTTGCCCTAAGCTTGCGCTATTTTTTGGAAAACCTGGGGGTTTAGGGACCATTCCCCCTGTCTCAGGTGTCTGCGACTCAGGAAGTCTGCTTGCTTATTTTCGACGCCCCTTCTGTGCAGTGCCGTGATGGATAACAGATGTTGTTCTGCTAACTGGAAAAGTAGATTTTATATTTCCTTGAGGCCCTGACACCTCGTTCCCCTCTGGTGGTTGATGTAAGCTACCACTGCACGATTGTCCGTCATGACTCGAGTGTGGTGGCCCCAAAGAAAGGGGAGAAAATGTTTCACGGCCTTCTTTACTGCCCATAGTTTTTACCTTTAAACCGTGATCCCTTTCTAGCGAGGACCAGGTTCCCTGTATTGAGTGGGATCTCAGGTATGCTCCCCACCCTGTAGCACTCGCGTCGGTTGTAATGATGTCCTTGACTGGTTTTTGCCACAGGCCACCGGCTGTTAGATGCTCCTCTACAGTCCACGATAGTAGGGAATCTCTTACAGCCATGGAGAGACATAGTTCTCCTCCTAAAAGCCCTTTCAGTTGTTTCTGTGCTGACAGAACTTCCCACTGCAGTTGTCTTAAGTAGTACTGTGCCCATGCTACTGCGGGTATGCATGATGTCAACGAGCCAAGAAGGGACATTGTGTTCCTCAGTATCATAGCCGGCCTTGGCATTGCTGTGGAGCTCGGCCCCTTATCTTGGTCACTTTGTTCTCTGGTAGGAGGCAGCTCTGTCGCTCAGAGTCCAGTATTAACCCTAAGAAGGAGTGCACTTTTACTGGTGTTTATCTTGAATTGGGGATGTTTACTATCCATCCTAACCCTATTAAAGTTGATATGATTTTCTTCACTTGGTGTGTGCAATGGGTCTCTGACCTCCCTACCACAAGGAAGTCGTCCAGGTATGGGATGATCACTATATCCCGGGAACGAAGAAATGACATTACGTCGGCCATCACTTTGGTGAAAAGTCTGGGGGCTGTAGACAGGCCGAATGGAAGGGCTGCGTATTAGTAGTGTTTGACCTGACCTTGGACATAGAGCGCTACTTTCAAGTACTTTTGATACTCCCGATGGATTGGGATATGATAGTAGGCATCTTTTAAGCCTATCACTGCCATGAGGCAGTGCTGGAACAGGATTTTTGTGGCCGTATTGATTGACTCCATTTTGAAGGAGCAATTGTCTATCCACTGATTGAGTCTCCTCAGATTGACTATGGTCCTCTAAGAGCCGTCTGGTTTTTGTATTAAAAAGAGGGGTGGGGGGGGTAGTAAAACCCCCTTCCTTCTTCTTGAACTGGGACTTCCTGTAGGACTTGTTTTTGCACTAGTCCCAAGACTTCCGTCTCCAAAGCCAGTTGTTGCTCTTGGGCTTTCCTTCGGGGTGTCATTATAAAGGTTCGCCTGGGCGGATGGGTGAATTTTATTTTTAATCCGTCCTTGATTATGCTTAGGACCCATGTACTGGGGGAGATATTTTCCCAGGTGGAAAGGAAGAGAGAAAGCCTTCCCCCTACCTCTGACCTGATGTCATTGGGGAGATTTTTTGGAGGAAGTAGAGGGCCCTTTTAAACATATAGCCCGATCACCTCTTTTCTTTAAAGTCCCAATTTTTCCTATCTCCCGGGAGACGACCCCTGTTAAACCTTCTCCTCCGAAAGGGCTGCTTTTTGGGTTCTTCCGGAAATTGGGGAAAGCCTTTCTTCCTATCCCCCGCATGCTCCAAAATTTCCTCTAGGTTTTTTCCTGAAGAGGAATTGGCCGTCACATGGAATGGAACACAGACTATGTTTCAATGGCAAATCCCCCGGACACCCTTTAAGCCACAGGACTAGTCTTGCCGCATTTGACAAGCTCACCGCTCTAGCTGTTAATCTCGCGGAATCTGCTGAGGTACCCGCTAGGAAAGCCACTGCTCCATGTACCAGTGTCAGATTAGACAGTATTTCGTCCCTAGGAGCTTTATCCCTGATCTGGTCCTCTATTTGTTGTAGCCAGACCATGAGGGCACGGGCGGTACAAGTACCAGCTATTGCCGGTTTTAATCCACCTGCCAATGCTTCCCAGATATGTTTCAGGAACCCATCTGCTTTTTTTATCAAGCGGGTCTTTCAGCACGCCAGAGTTCTCTAATGGTAGAGATACCTTTGAGGATTTAGCCACGGCACCATCAAATTTTTGGGATTTTTTCCCAGGTTTCTGAGTCTTTTTGTTCAAATGGGTACCTCCTTTTCAATGTAGAAGGTAAGGCACCCGACCGCAGGTTTTTTCCCTTCCCTGTCAATTAAGGCCTTTATCTTATCATTTACAGGGAAGGTGCATTTTTTTCTTTTCCTCCAGCCCTCCAAACATAACATCCTCCAATGATTTAGGTGTCTTTTCCTTCTTAAGGCCCATTGTAGGCCTGACAGCTTTGACCAGTTTTTCCACGTCCACTGTTGGGAACACGGACGGCCCCCTATTTTGCTGTCTGAGGAGGAGTCTGAGGACTGAGTAGAGGAAGAGGAGGTGCCCCCTATTTCGCTGTCTGAGGAGGAGTCTGAGGACTGAGTAGAGGAAGAGGAGGTGGACAAGGATCTTTCCCGACCTTCCTGCACTAGCGAGGCCTCTGAATCCAAGTCCCTTTTGCGGCTTTTTTTTTCCCACCATTTTGAAGGCTGCCTTTAGGGAACCTTTCACTTCCTCTTGTATGATAGCCCTAAGGCTAGTTACAAAATCAAGGGTCTCATCCCGTATGGTATTATTTACACAGTCAGTGCAGAGATTATTCTGCCACTGAACGACCAGCGGGTTTTTGCATAGGGCGCATTCGACCCCTAGTGATCAAGCAGAAATATGGAACCCCGTTACCATAAGGGTGACATTCATGTAGATCACTCACCACCACTGTCAATCAAGGATACCGATTTTGGAGGCTGACGTTTTTTCTCGACATTGCAGAGTCTTGCCGGTCCTGTTTACGACTGCCGCTCCTACCACTTGAGTGGCTACTCCTGGTATGCTGACGGCTCGGCAAGGCATCTGGCGAGAGCTCCTGCAGAAAAGGCTGCTGCTGCTCTTTTTGCCCCACTTCCATTGTGAAGCTTTGGGCATGAGTGCGTCTTCTGTGGTCATCCCTCTTTCCAAGAGGGATCCACTGCACTCTCCGCTTCCTTCGGTGCCCATTGACAGCCCCTCCCCCCCTGCCACGCCACCGGGATGATTATTTGCCAGCCGGCATTTCTTCGTGGGAGCCGCCATCTTGGATCCGGCGCCGCCACCCCCCCGACGTCACGCGGGCGCGCCCATTCCCAGCGTGCCTTGCAGGTGACCTCAGAGGGGCACGCCCCGAAGCGGCGGCCCCTTCCTGGATGCCGGCAGGGGGAGGAGGGCGGCGTGGCAGGCACGGAAGAGCCCCTGGACCCCTGACCATGCTGCATGGACACCTGCTCACAGGCTCTGCCTGATCTTCCACACTGGCACGGGAGAGGGGCAGGTACGTGTGACCTCCGTCTTCAGCACACGGGTCCCTGTCAGGACAGAAAACCCAAGCGAGGGAGAGGTACCACCCTTTTATCTTCAGTAGGGTTCCTGTCCTGACTGGGCGGATCCCCTCTCTCATGTGTGCCGTCATGGGAGACGGGAAAATACATATGTACTAAACTAGATGTTAGGAGAAGCGAGGTCCACCTCAAATCCAGAGGTTGAAATTGATAGCAGCCTCTACAATTCTCGTGTACCAATGTTGCAATGCTATTAGCTTAGAAACCAATCATTCAGCTGGATTATGGTTATCAATACTTGACAACTAACTATAAATATCCTCACTGACAAATACCTACCCAGCATGAAGGAAAAGGGATAACCAGAGTCTGTAAAACTGATCAGGGATCTCAGGATTTAGAAATGGCAGCAAACCACACACTTCATCCAGACAGTGGACCTGCAGAAGATAAAACCATTTAACAACACAAATACAAATATCAGCTTTAATGATATTACCCATTTCTAAGGAATTGTACCAAGAATGCAAATTCTCACCTATTTACAGGATCAGTGAAAAATTGAAGAATAGTGGGACCACTACCAATCTAGAGACGTCGCCTCTCTATTGAGTGCCATGGTTGAATGGAATGCTAAAGTGCAGTCTTGGTATAACTTTGTAACTAAGCGGATTTCAGACCCCTGATCCTATCCACACAACTAGCAGTAGCCGTGGAGCGTACCTACGATGATCCTAGACGCCTCGGCACAGCCGGAGAGCTAACTAAGCCTACAGCAAGAAAAGGGAAATCTAAACTGCCCTGGAGCAGACCACAAAGGAATAGATAGCCCCCAAACATATATTGTTGGTGAGACAAGATGAAAACACAAACGCGGGCAGGAAAATAGACTGAGCAAATGATGGGGCCCACACTGACTAGACAGGACAGGAAAGGAAAGACACTGTCTGCAATCACGCAAAAAACCCAACACGTCTGATGCACAAAAAACACTGAAGTCGCACGACTTCGCCCCCACTATATCAGCACTCTGGTATATTCTGAAAGCAAATCAAAAAGAGACCAATATAACAGGGGACAAAACAAACAGTGTCTTCTGCATACTAGGGTAATATGTCAAGAGTCCCTGCACCTGCATGTCTCATGGCTGTTTGACAGTCGCAACACATGCAGGCATTGCCTGTTTTTTAGACAATCCCTGCATGTGTTGCAGCTGTCAAACACCCTTGAGACATGCAGCCACGAGGGACACAAACACATTACCCGAGCACGCCGAAGACACTCTGTTAGTGCCCGAGCATGGAGCATAACACCTTATCCCAGCACTTTCGCTCATCACTACTCTGCAGTAAAGGAAAATTGTTGGCGCACAGAAGCTGCCCAGATCCAGCAATCCGGTCAAGGCTTACAAGTCACATTTTACAGTGAAGTTTTTTTTTTGAGCTACCATTATGTAATAGGAATTTGGATTCCCGACTGCAGTTTTCCTCTAGTACCAAGATTAGCCCTGCTTGTAATATTTAGGCAACACAAGTCATCAGAAAATTGCTGATAATGCAAATCACCAATAAGAGCAAATGATCTCTACGCCATCTTATTCATTCAGTAATCTACTATATACTTACTTTGTAATGTCTTCCCATTCTGTTCCGTCCAGATGTGTCCGTATCCCAGATTTCTAAGTGGCGGAAGTTCACCGACCGCCATATTGGGACACCCAAGTGATGGGTGTCTCAAGGAGGAAGCTGCTGGTGGTACAAACCTATTGCGTGGTACCACCAGAGGAACACCGTCGCACCACATACACACTGTATACGCCATGCAAAAGACAATACTGACATTACAGCAGGGGATCACAGAGGATTCATTTTGTGAGGGAAAATATTTCACTGTTTTCAAACAATATTTTACCTCACAAAATGTATCCTCTGCGATCTCCTGCAGTAATGTCAGTATTATCTTTCGCTTCCTCCCCTGCCCAGGAGATGTGGTATGTTCTGTAAACGGTCAGACACAGACAATTTTTAAAACGAACTTTCGTTCGTAGGAAAACCCCTTTAAAAAGCAAATATCAAAGCCAACATGGGGTAGACCGGTCAAAGAAGAGAGCACAGACGGGAGAAGTCAGCAAATGGGGAAAGAGATAGTGGATAGGTGGGTGAGCACATGGGGTGGGGTGGGGGGGGGATTCTTAACGCTGCAAAGCCTGCCCCCATCGTGACATTACCGCCCTCCTGATGTGATAGCATCGGACCTCCATCTAGTATACCATAACCATCTATTGGAAACCAAGACTGACCTGTGAGCAAAGTGTGGCCTCTTCATGGAAATACCCATGCATGAAGTCACAGTATTCCCTTGTTGTAATTTCACAACTGAGAAAAATAAAAAAATTTAATTATAAAATGGGAAAACTACTTTCCTCTCCCACCGATGCCGAATTATACATCCTTACAAAGTGTATGCCATAGTTCTTACCTCCCCTTGGTACCAATACAGCATGGTCTTCCTTTGATTTCACAGTCCATGTGTCTAAATCCAGTGTGGTTGTTTTTGGGTTGATAGGTGCAAATCTAGAGAAAGGACAGTTGTTAGAGAGTATCTGTCATCGGGTTTTAGCAAATTCATCTGAGAACATCTTAATATAGGGGACGATACCATGACTTCAGCGATGTATCACTTAGGCTAGTTTCACACTAGCGTTTTTGAGCGCAGCGACGGCCTGCACATGGCCGCCGCTAAGCCCCGCCCCCTGCCGCGCCTCCGCCGGTAGCTCCGCCTACCGGCGCATGACGCTGCATGCGCCCTGCGTCCCCTATCTTTATCACTGGGGGCGCAGGCCGTGCGCAGTATGCGTTTGGTGGCGCATGCGCCTTTTTGACGGTGCGCTGGCGCAACCAAACTGCAGCAGGTTGCGTTTGGCGCAGGTCGCCGCACCGTCAAAAGGACGCATGCGCCGCCAAACGCATACTGCGCACGGCCTGCGCCCCCAGTGATAAAGATAGGGGACGCAGGGCGCATGCAGTGTCATGCGCCGGTAGGCGGAGCTACCAGCGGAGGCGCGGCAGGGGGGAGGGGCTTAGCGACGGCCATGCGCAGGCCGTCGCTGCGCTCAAAAACGCTAGTGTGAAACTAGCCTTACAGGGCTGCTTGCTGTAGTTTTGATCAAACGTTAGTTTATCGGCAGCAGATCTAAAACTTCTCTGAATGATGAGCTCTGTAACCCCGGCCAAACCACTGTGTCAGCTTTCTGCCTATGCACAGTGTACACAACTGCCAATCAGTGATGGGGATTATACAGAGGTTGTGAATATGAAGGACGACTACCTGGCAACAGGTTTTTTAGTCTTCCAGTGGTGATCTCCACCTGATAAATCAGTGATTTTGTCAATAAGTAAGCAGCCCAGTAAGTTACACATCACTGGAATTAGAATCTCTGGTCTGTACATTATGCTTCTCACAGATTAGATGACAAACACCTCATGACAGATTCCCATCAAGTACCACCCTGCCCATCTAACTGAATCATTAACTCACTGAATAACACTTACTGGCCACTGAGTGATGTCATCAGCCCAGACATGCGGGGTTATAGAGGCGGGCTCCTCACAAGTCCTAGTGGAAAAAAAAATTAAAAGGTTTACAAGACCATCAAAACTGGCATGACCAAATAGAACGTTAAATTAATATTCAAAGACTGGCCCCAAATTATGGTCCACTAGCACACAGAATGATACTGGCACAATCTATAGGTTTCTCTTTTGCATGAGTGACTTTGGATTGTGTGTAAGAGATGAGGATATAAGAATGTGAATCCCAAACACATTTATCTGCAGGTAAATACAGCTTTAGTTTCAACGATTTTATTGAAAACATGAATATCTTTTAACATGAAAGACATTGATATCAAAGCACAAGGGTCCCCTCGCAGGGGGACTTATGTGAGAGGATAAATGAAAAAATATACAATATCCTTATTATCATAGTCTTAGCTTTATAAAATTATAGAATAACAGTCTTAACACAACTAGTTAGGGTTAATGGGGGATAGACAGGTAAATACAGTTTTAATCCTGGTCTTCAGTTTAATTGGAAGTGCAGCTACAGAGAGAAAATTAAATTGTATTCTACCTGCAGCTGCTCACTTCCAGTACTTGGTGGCAGTGCAGGGAGCTGTAACAATCAGCGCTCACTACACAGCGAGTGTTGTAGGGCAGGATGTCGGCCATGGTGTAGGGGGCTGATTAGTATGCGCTCATTGTGTAGTGATTGGTGACTACATAGCCCCTTGGAATACCCCAATAAGCAATGTCCTTCTCCCTACAGCGGCTCTTCCAATTAGACTGCCAATGATCATCCTGCAGATGATCACTATAGCATGTAGGCATGGGTGAAAAACTTTAGTTTTTTTTTTTTGCTGACAGGTTCCCTCTAAGAGTACAAAGCTATGGAAAATGTTGCTGCTATGTAGACAATTGGACATAAAATAGATTGCAGAAAAGAGATTTTGTAAGTTTCATCTTTATGACTTCTGGAATGCAGCACAGCATATAGAGACATGCACACTGGAGGCTTACATAAGGATTTAGAGATGGCGTACAGATCGCTCTGGATGTTATGGAGGACCTAGTAGGTTATCGTGGGTTTAATAGCCTAACAGACAGATGAGTGGCAAAGTCCTATTCCTGTAAGTAAGCCAGCATGCCACCACTGGCGGACAAACAATGAGCACGTGGCAAGGGAGCTGATCCTAACGGAGGACAATAGGTCTTGTGACAAGCAGACAGCTTTAGTAAAGTAGCCATAGTAATCCAAGGCCAGGGATGGGTGGCTGCTAGCACATAGGCAAGACATCTGGGCAGGACAGAGGCTAAAAGACATTTTAGGCACTAGGTCCCATTCCTAAATGATAAGTATTCCACACCTCAAGTAAAACGTTATATATCAGGCAAAAAGGACGAACAAATACTGTTTCAATACTAATTATGTAGTGTGCCCACTAACATCCACAAGTCTGAAGATGAGTATATGCTAGACCTCAGGAAGGCAATGGTGTATCTGTTCTGCAGCCATTATATGGCATTTTAAAGATTTATCAATAGGATATGCCATGAATGTCTTAACAGATTAAATGGATGTCTTTGTTGATATTTTTTTAAAGCGACTATTGTTAGTATGCCATAAGGAAGATGATCGAGCAGCCAATTCTAGAGCCTCAGCGCTAATCAATTTCAACTCACCGAGGGTCTTGGTGACACACAGCCCCCGAAACTCTCATTTCACCATTCTCATTAAGTTTAGGAGCACTATAATCTGGCCACTTTAAGAACGTAGCCAATGTTTCCTAGCATAAAAAAAACACAACATTTAGAAACATGCTGGTAGTGAGACTTTTTTTTTTTTTTTGATTATTGACATACATTTTAAAAAGTTAAAAGAAAGAAGCACAGAGCCAACACATTGGGAAACTAATACTAATAACCCACTCAATTACCATTACTCAGATAACGCCCTTTACAATCGAGGCACTGGGAAATCTCCCACAATTACAATCCATTCATAGGGCTGCAAATTAAAATATTCTGAAAGACCTCTATTAGAGCCCGAGCAGCAATAAAAACTTGTAAAAGCTCCCGGTCCTGATGGACTCCCTTTAAGGTATTATAAATAGTCTGGCTCCCCACTTACTAAACTTTCATAGAACACTCCTTTTTGCGCTCCTTCCTAATTCTTCTTTCGCTTTATCTATACTGTCCTCCATTCCGCTTTGCTATCCCTTCTACGAAATCGGGAGGTAGGTTTGGAGTCAAATCCCCCCCCCTGTAAATATTCAGCCGTTAGGCATATTATTATAGCTTTATTCACATTTAATGTATGTTTACAATAGTATTTTACAGATATTTGAAGATGGTCATTATTTCTGCCCACTATTTGCAACTTTGAAAGCGATACAGCATGTTTTCTATTGGACCTGTGATGCCATGTGGAAAACGCTAGGACTGAGCAAAGATGTTTGCTGGACCCTTGTCCAGTGGCCTTATCGGTAATCCGGCAAACTTCCATCTCACTGCCGGCATGCCCAGCCCCTATTCTAATTAATAGTACTGATGCAATGTCATGTGTGTTTTCCAATTAAGTTGCAACAGACCTACTAATCAGAGAGGATCAAGGGAATGCCGGAAAATAGAGAGGTACGCAGCGCTGGAGTCCAACGGTAGTCCGTGGCCTTTGGACTAGGGTCCTAAAAAAAAAAAAAAAAAAAAAAAAAAGGTTTGTCTCAACTTAACGCTTTCGATGCCATAAATGAAATCTCAGAACTATTAGGTTACAGTGTAATGTATAGCGTCCCATCTAGTATCACATTAAACCTGGTCCACAAGTGGTTAAGACAAACAGCACAAAAAATAAATGCATTTTTTTTTTCTAATAAGCCTTTATCAGTTTTTTTTTTATAAGAGCATGCCAACACACTATCGTTGTCTGTTTACATGTAAGCGCCCTTCGGCAGCACGGTGGACCAGTGATTAGCGCAGCTGCTTTGCTGCGCTGGAGTCCTGGTTTCCAATCTCACCAAGGACAACATCAGCAAGGAGTTTGTATGTTCTCCCCATGTTTGTGTGGGATTCCTCCGGGTACTCCGGTTTCCTCCCACACTCCAAAGACATACTGATAGGGAATTTAGGTTGTGAGCCCCAATGGGGACAGCGATGATAATGTGTGCAAACTGATAGCGCTATATAAGCAAAGCATAATAAATAAAAAAAAAAAAGTGACCTTAACCATCGAAAAATGAAACGCTGCCGTGGCACATACATCAGGGGAGCAGAGGGAGGCTAGACAAATAGGCACGAGTTTAACATATTCTACGAAGGTTATTAGACAAAAGGGTCCTTTCACTTTTGGATCTGAATGTAAATTTTGCTGCTCCGAACTCAAAGCGTTAATCATGCAGCCAAACTAAAGTAACAAGCATGTGCTGGTGACTGTGCGCCACCTACTGGTAATATATTGTGAACAGGGCGAAGATGGAAGAGGAAAACATCAGACTTTAACCTTACCGAGCAGTCTCGACGTAGTGTCTGTACACATCCTGAGTTATCATTCTGAATGCAGCAGCCAGACTCGCGTTCAAGGTCGTGTTCCCTTTTTATCAGGCTCTCGATTTGCTCATCTCTCCGTATGCAAGGGGAGAACTTTGCTCCCAAGTGGATGAGTGCTATCTGAAATGGAAAGTTTTCTGATAAGGCTCCACATTTCCTTTAAATTATAGAGGTCCCAATATACAATGTGGGGCCCTTACAGATGAGTCCTACTTACAGAACTGGGACCTATCCAGAAGTTTTCTTGCTGAATGTATTTCACGCTCTCATATACTCCTTTGTTCCGTAAAACCTACACACAAAGCGCAAATATAAATCCTCAAGTTGTCCACTTGAGTGAAGTCTTTGAATGGACTATTTGGCCATTTGTTATTTCAATTCTAATTGGAGAGATCAGTTTCCCACTGAAAGTAACCAATAGAAGTAGTAACTTTTTGGGAAAAAGTAGTCAGTCCCCTATGGTAATGAATTTAGTGACCAATGCAACATACAGTACAGAATAAAGAACCCACAATCTAAAAGAGACATTCCCATACATATAACTTCTCCTTGATGTCAGGAATAAGCGTTAGCGAAAGCTTCCCATTTCTTGAAAGCACAGAGTATGTAGGAAAACCTCATTTTTACCCACTGACTCAAAATTGAACATTATACCATGAAACGAAAAGATGGCTAGAATACTGGGATATTACATAAATTGCCGAACTTTTGGAGAAGAAAAGGCCGCAACAGAGTTACCTCTTCAATGCAGTGTCAAGAGGATGATGTTCATGTGTGTGCGGCTATAGTTCAGCCCCATTTCTTAAAAGTGCTAAGGATAGGCCATCAGAATAAAATACAATAAATATCCTTAAAGGGAACCCGTCACCAGGAAAACTATGTACAATATGCCCCATATTATACAGTAGGAAAAGTGGAGTAGATTCATATACATAGTGTTGTGAGAAAAGACTCAGTATAACATGTGTTTTCATCCTTTAAAGGGAATCTGTCACCCCTTTTTTCGAATATGAGCTGCCGGCACCGCCATCAGGGGCTTATCTACAGCATTCTGTCTCCGTCCGATGGGTATTGCGGTTCGGCGCCTCCCATCTTCTAACGGTGACGTCTTCTTTTCTGCCTGTCATGGCTCCTACGCAGGCGCACTGCTCTGCCCTATTGAGGGCAAAGCAGAATACTGCAGCGCGCAAGCGCCAGACCTCTCCCGGCGCCTGCGCACAGCAGGACTCTGCTCTGCCCTCAACAGGGCAGAGTAGTGTGCCTGCGCAGAAGCCACGGCAGGAAGGAAAGAAGAGGACGGCATCGTATGAAGATGGGAGGCGCCGGACCGGATGGCGACACCCATCGGACCAGACCAAACGCCGGGGTGACTATAATCTAACTCTTTTTTCTTATCTTTCAGGTTACATCGGGGGGCTTATCTACAGCATTACAGAATGCTGTAGATAAGCCCCTGATGGCGGTGCCGGCAGCTCATATTCGAAAAAAGCGGTGACAGATTCCCTTTAAGCCTCTGCACTTTGAGACCTTCAGTCCAGTGGGCGGTCCCATCAGTGATTGACAGCTATATCTTTATGCTGACTTCTACAAAGACAGCTGTCAGTCACTGATAAGACCGCCAACTGGACTAAAAATCACAAAGTGCAAAGGCTTAAAAGATTAAAAAGAGGGATTTTTGGTTCTTACCGTAAAATCTCTTTCTTGGAGCCTTCATTGGGGGACACAGAATACCATGGGTGTATGCTGCTGCTGCTAGGAGGCTGACACTATGCAAAAACAAGAAAATTGGCTCCTCCCCGGCAGTATACACCCACCGACAGATACCCAGTACCTCAGTTGGTGAAAAAGCAGTAGGATAGGCCACAGAACTTTAAACATATGTACAACCCAACAAGGGGCTCAACAAGCCCAACACGGTACAACAAACAGGGGAGGGTGCTGTGTCCCCCAATGAAGGCTCCAAGAAAGAGATTTTACGGTAAGAACCAAAAATCCCTCTTTCTTTATCGCCTTATTGGGGGACACAGAATACCATGGGACGTTCCAAAGCAGTCCCCAAGGGCGGGAACAGCAATAAGGAACAACGAACAAGAAGGGCTTAGGTCGGCCGGTGTGCCACCGCCGCCTGCAGAACCTTTCTACCAACAACTGCATCCGATGAGGCCTGGGTATGAACCCTGTAGAAACACACAAAAGTGTGTAAGGACGACCAGGTCGCGGCCCTGCAAATCTGTAAAGCCGAAGCCTGGTGACGCACAGCCCACGAAGCTGCCACAGCCCGGGTGGAGTGGGCTCTCACTCCCGGAGGGGGCCGCTTTTCCTGAAGTCGGTACGCTTCCAGAATGGTAGAACGAATCCAGCGAGCTATCATGGATTTGGACGCCGGAAACCCTTTCCGGCGACCTTCAGAGATGACTAGCAAGGAATCGGATTGACGAAAAGAAGCAGTCCTGGCGAGATAAACATGCAAGGCTCTGACTACATCTAGTTTGTGGAGGGACTTCTCAATAGGGTAAGACGGAGCCGGGCAAAAAGATGGAAAACGATATCCTCATTGATGTGGAAAGAGGATACGACCTTTGGGAGAAAGGAAGGAACGGGCTGAGAACGACCTTATCCTGATGGAGAATCAGGTACGGGGAACAGCTTGACAAGGCCGCTAATTCAGAAACTCTTCTGATGGATGTAATGGCAATCAAGAAAGTTACCTTCCACGAGAGAAGGGATAAAGGAATGTCCTGGATAGGCTCGAACGGCGCCTTTTGGAGAGCGCCAAGGACGAGATTGAGATCCCACGGATCTATCGGCGAATGATGCGGAGGAGCCACATGGGCGACCCCTTGGAGAAAAGTCTTAACCTGCGGTAAGGCCGACCAGCTCTCTTTGGAAGAGGATAGACAGGGCGGAGACCTGGCCCTTGAGGGTACTGAGGGACAGACCCGCATCTAAACCAGACTGGAGGAACCCCAGAATAGATGGAATGGAAAAGGACATAGGAAAGACTTTTTTACCGTCGCACCAACGGAAAAAGGCCTTCCAGCACCTATGGTAAATGCGGGAAGAGGCTGGTTTTCTGGCTTTGATCATAGTCTGAATCACCTGGTCGGACAAACCTGATTCTCTCAGGATCGCGGCCTCAATGGCCATGCCGTTAAATTCAGAGACTGAGAATTCTCGTGGTAAAGGGGACCTTTCAAGAGAAGATCCGGACGGTCTGGAAGCCTCGAGGGGACGTCCGCGAACATGTTCACCAGCTCCACGTACCAAGGGCGTCTTGGCCAGTCTGGGGCCACCAGAATCACTGGTACGCCTTCCGATTTGATCTTTTTGACCACTCGAGGGATCAAGGCAAGAGGCGGAAATAGATAAGGAAGTCGGAACTGGGACCACGGAATTACCAGGGCGTCGCAAGCGACGGCTAGAGGGTCCCTGGACCTGGCTACGAAGCGCGGAACTTTGTGGTTCATCCGAGATGCCATGAGATCGACATCTGGGGTGTCCCAGCGCTGGCATATCTGATGGAAGACTGAGGGGTGAAGGGCCCATTCGCCTGATGCTAGACCTTGACGACTCAAAGTCGGCCGTCCAATTTTCCACCCCTGGAATGTGAACGGCGGAGATCGCAGGAACGTGACTTTCTGCCCAGCGCAGTATCTTGACTACTTCCGCCATTACTTGCTTGCTGCGCGTGCCCCCCTGGTGGTTTATGTATGCCACAGCCGTGGCGTTGTCCGACTGAATGCGGACCGGCTTGCCGAGGAGGAGAGGCTGCAAGTGAAGAAGTGCCAGGAAGATTGCTCTGCTCTCCAGAAGATTGATGGGGAGAAGAGCCTCCTGTGGGTCCCACCGGCCTTGAGACATTTTTAGATGGAACATCGCTCCCCACCCTAGAAGGCTGGCATCGGTGGTGATGACTTTCCATTGAAGCGGAAGAAAGGACCTCCCTTGAAGAACTGACTCTGGCCTTGCCCACCAAGTCAGGGATTGTCTCACTCTGAGGGGAAGGAGAATGGGATGGTCCAAGGACAGCGAGGTCTTGTCCCAGGCCAAAAGAAGAGCCAAAAGGAGGGGACGAAGATGAAATTGTGCAAAGGGCACCGCTTCCATGGAAGCTACCATCTTCCCCAGAACCTTCATGCAGGACCGAAGGGGAATGGGGGTTGGCCGCTTGAGAAGTCGCATCCCCTTGGAATGAGCTGCAAATTTCTCCTTCGGAAGAAACACACGGGCTAGATTTGTGTTGAATTCCATGCCTAGGAAGGTCAGGAGCTGGGTGGGGATCAAAATGGACTTTGCATGGACTTTTCTTTGTTGATTATCCAACCGAGACGGCAAAGAGTGTCTAGGACTATCTGAAAACTCTGAAGACAGTCTTGATCAAAAGGACGTCAAGATAAGGGATGAGGAGGATCCCCCTGGAGCGGAGGATGGCCATGACTGTCGCCATCACCTTCTTGAAAACCCGGGGAGCGGAGGCCAGACCGAAGGGAAGAGCCGTGAACTGGTAGTGGTCTTCCTGAATCGCAAAACGAAGGCATTTCTGATGTTGCAAACACACAGGGATGTGAAGGTAGGCATCCCGTATGTCCAAAGAACAGAGAAATTCCTTGTGTTCCATTGAGGCTATCACCGACCGAAGAGACTCCATTCTGAAGTGGAGAATCTTTACGTGGCGATTGAGCAATTTGAGGTCCAGGATTGGCCGAAAAGAACTGTCCTTTTTTGGGACAACGAAGAGATTTGAATAGAAGCCTGAAAATCGTTCGTGTACAGGAACCAGAACGATCACTCCGGCGGCAAGAAGAGAGGAGACGGCTTGAAAGAATCCTGGAATGTGAGACCGCTGTCTTGGAAGTCGAGACAGGAAAAAGCGTCTCATTGGCGGAGACGCAAACTCGATCTTGTTGCCGGATGTGATGATTTCCCTGACCCAAGCGTCGTCAACGGACAGCCAGGCGTCCATGAAAAAGGAAAGTCTGCCTCCCACCCTGGAAGAAATTCCAGGTGGGGGTGACCCGCCACTTGGAGGCAAACCTACCGGACCGGGTACCTGACGACCTGGGGTATTGACCTCTAGATCTCCAGCGGGGAGCGGGTTTGTAAGATGGTCTTTTCTGCTTTCGCTCCCTAGAGGCGGAAGGCTGATCTTGCTGGGCAGATCTCTCGGATGACGCGAAGGGACGAAAGGGCCTAAACGGCCGGAAACCCTTTTTGTGATCCAACTTGGCTCCAAAGAGCCTAGAACCATGGAAAGGCAGATTGGTAAGTGACTACTTTGAGGTAGTGTCCGCATTCCATGACTTTAGCCAAAGGACTCGGCGTACGGCCACTATGTTGCTGTTAGCCCTTGCCACGCACCCAGGGGCATCTAGGGCGGCAGCCAAAAGGTATTTACCCGCATGATTAATTTGATCTGCCAGATCCTCCAACTCGTCCTGAGGAGCTGCTGCTAAGATGCCCCTGCGAAGAATCTTTGCCCAAGCAGAGATGACCTTTGCTACCCAGGCAGACGCGAAAATCGGACAGAGGGAGGCACCAGATGCCTCAAAAATTGATTTAGCTAGAGACTCTATTTGTCTGTCTGTTGGATCCTTAAGTGATGCCCCATCCGAGAGGGATAGGACCGTCTTTGAGGCTATGCGAGAGACAGGAGGATCCACTTCGGGGGCTTTGGACCATTTTGCGCGTAAATCCACATCAAAGGGGTACAGGACATCTAAGTACCTGCGGCCTGAGAAGTGCTGCTCGGGGTGCTCCCAATGTTTGGTCAGTGTAGTATCAAACTCTTTGTGGTTTGGGAAAGTTTGGGATGGAGGCCTTGCCAGCTTAGATGGAATAGAACATTCCTGAGATGGGGGCTTGTCTTGTTTAATTTCTAAGGTTTGAAAGATAGCTGAAAGGAGGCTATCGACCATATTCCGAGTTTTAGATATGTCATCTGCTTCTGAACTAGATCCCGATTGGGGATCCTCATCTGACCTAGTGTCGTCTCCTGAAGAGGGAGAAGGGCACCTGGGAGAAGCAGCCGGGCCTAGAGAGCTGGAGGACGAGCCAGAGAGAACACGCTTCCTACTAATTCTACTTGATCTGTCCCTCTGAAGGTCGCGGTCAGGTGCAGACGACTCACCTTGCGAGGCGGTCGGTGCACAGGTGGCTGTAGATAGCTGAGGCAAACGTTCTAGGACCTGGACCAGGGACTGAGACAATTTAGTCGGATCAGAGACCGACTGCGACATTGCCACGGCCCACTCTGGGAGAGAAGAGGTACCCTCATCCCGGGAATCTGTGTGCTCCTGAGAGGCTGACATGGCGGAAGGACTGCAGGACGGACAGAGGGGCGACGACTGACCTGAAGGCCACTTCTTTTTACAGCGTGCACAGGCGTAGTGAATAACGGTGGGCTTGAAAGAAAGTGCCGTTGAAGAGTTGAACATAGGTGGGATACGCCGTATGGCCGCACTAGATAAGATCAGGGACTGCAGAGGGGAGCCAATTTGCAATAAAGGGCTGAGCCTACCGAGAATCTGACGAGCAGCAGGACCCTGAAGTGTCCCCCAAGCAGCGAAGGAAGAAGAGAGATTCCAGTCAGGAAGCTGGCTGTGAGTTTGAGGGAGGCGGAGCTTGGCGCCGGGACGTGATTGGGCCATGGAGGCGGGGGGGCGCGGTAATAAAAAGATTGATGCCTCTGAAAGCAAAAGGAGCCCTGTAATAGGGTGGAATGGGCGCGCAAAAAAGGGCACCAGAAAGAAAAGGAGGAGCGCGTCCAGAGCGGGGATGCAGGAGAGAAAGTGAAACCGCTCTCCCTCCCCGCCTGGATCTCTAGCCTGCAATGGCCGCGGCGCCGATAGAGGTGAGCTGCGCCCCCATTGCTCTGGAAAAAACCTCCCCCAGTGATGAAAAGACCCATGCAGTTTATAAGCGACCGCTCCAGGAGACCGCTGATGCCTGTGCACGGCGGGGAGCACGGCTGTCAGCGAGGGAGGAGGGCGGGAATTTCAAATGTTGCTCAGACACATGCCGGCTGAAGGGAACGATCAGACTCTTACCTGACGTCCCTGAAGAGGATAACCGCCGGGGCCCTGCGTAACAGTCAGGCCCCTGGGAGAAGACCTCTTACTCTCTGACATGTCGAAGACGGCATTTTCTTGCTGGGAGCGAGGGAAAGCCTGCTGACCGCCGCCGTCTTCCTCTCAGCCCTGTCCCAGGAGAGGGGTGAGGGGTTGCTGTGGCAAGGACCGGCCACCCGTCATCCGCCCATAACACCGACTGGTGTTAGGGAAAGGTCCTGCCTGCGGTACTGAGAGGTGCGATGCGGGAAATCACCACACTGCTCGCTCAGTCGCCTGATATAGGAAATCAGAGTGAAAACTACACCCTGTTTCCGGATGTGAAGACCTGAAAGAAATAAGCGAGAAAAGATTAAAAAGATCGACAAATACCTAAGGAAATAAAAGGATTATTAACTGCGGATCTGAGAAGATCCCGGTCCACCTCCTACAGACACTAAGCACAAACTGAGGTACTGGGTATCTGTTGGTGGGTGTATACTGCCGGGGAGGAGCCAATTTTCTTGATTTTGCATAGTGTCTGCCTCCTAGCAGCAGCGGCATACACCCATGGTATTCTGTGTCCCCCAATAAGGCGATAAAGAAAACAGGTTATACTGCATCTTTTCGCAGAAAACTATATCAGTCTATTCTTGCCTCCTCCTGCTCTATAACATGTCTGCAGATTCGACTGCACTTTCATGGCTCCAGGTCTCCTTTAAAGGGGTTTTCTAGAGCAACATATTGATGACCTATACATACGATAGGTAATAAATATGAGATTGGTTGGAGCCAGACATGTGCCAACTGAAATCTGTTTTAGAAGCAACACATGTATGGAGCTGAATATCACAACTCTCTACATTGTTTATTGGTTGATGACAGTAATGAAGCTCATCTCCCATACACTTATAGCTTGTCTTATACTGTCAGCAGTGAAAAAGTCCACAAAGAGAATGAAAAACTTACATTATGTCAGAAGTTTAAAGATGGGGTTCTTAAAATCAGTGTGGCGAGTTCTTTATAGTTACAGAAAATCAAAACTGAGTAGATGTACATACCAGTTCTGTGGTGGTGTGCTGTGCAAAACCAATGGGCGCAATGCCATAGGTACCAATAGCTAGAAGAGTGATAAGGACATGGACAACTGTGATCCAATAAGTGAAATAAGGCCTAGAAGAAAAAAAGATCTACAAATTAAATATTGCACACTTCTTTAGTTGTTCTATAATCTTCACGAATGGAGACGACACAATGTGAGTCTAGATCATCTTCAAGTGCTGTGAGCAGAGTATGCGGTACATCCTGTTTGATGCAGCTTTACACTGCTCCCCCAGGCCTCCAGCTTTTAAGAGCTGACAGAAAGGAACCTTTCACAAGCAGGAGGCAAGAGAGACTGGCTGAAGAAGCTGCATCACATAGGTTAAGCTGAAACTCTGCAGTACAAGATGACAGCAGATCTATGTGATTAATCTATTACTGCCTACCATTAGAAAAAACTCAGAGCCAGTGCAACGTTATGAGAGAAAATTTAGGCTTCATTAGGCAATCATATCAAAGAATGAGAGTCAATCAACTACAACAGGTAAACAAAAGAGACACAAAAGAGCCTTTACGTTATTCATTAACAGCTTATTCTGCAAGAGTGCTTCTTCAGTTATCAAGAATGAACAAACATTAACATTTAGCTTTTAGTGAGTTAGTATGGAACGAAATGTATAAATTAATGGGATTGGCCAGTGAAAAATAGTTATCACCTATCCACAGAATGGGTGATAATGTGCTGATCAGTGTGTGTCCCACTGTTGGGAGCCAAACCAAATCGTAAAAACAGGGAATTTTCAACAGTTACAAAATGGAGCGCCTGGTCAGACACCCAGCTGCTGCTCCATTCATTCTCTATGGGGCTGACGGAATAAGCAGAGTGTAGCACTTGGCAGCCCCAAAGGAAGTAATGGAGAAGCAGTTACTCATGGTAAATCCTAACTAGGGTAAAAGTGTCCTGACGATCTCTGTGGGCCCCAGCGTTGGATTTCCACTGATCATCAAATTATCACATATCCTATAGGTAATAATTGGTTTTCACTAGCCAACCTCTTTAACCCCTTAACGACTGCCAATACGATTTTTAATGGTGGCAGTTAAGGCTACTTCTTCCTCAGCGCCGCTTTTTAACAGCGTTGAGAAATAAGGTTATAGCGCCCCTCAGCATCGGAAAGTCTCCGGGGTCTCTGCTACCGGGGGTAGTTGAGACTGCAGAGAACATGATTCGGGTTGGTTTTTACCGACCCCAGTGTTGCAATCACCGTTATTCACGAAACAACGATGACTGTAAAAATAAAAAAATAAAGTCAGATTTCCTATTCATTTCTCTGCCCTCTGATATGAATAAGCACATCAGAGGAGAGAGAAATGGGGTCCCCCGAGCTCCCCCGGTCCCTCCTGCTGACTCTCCTGGCCCTCAACGTCTTCTTCTGGGAAGAAAATGGCGGAGGCATGCACATTGCGCCCTCCGAGACCTGCCGGTCTGACACCAAGCAACAATAGGAGATTTTTCCTGATGGTTCATTTTGATCACTGTGATAGGGTCTAACACAGTGATAAAAAAAAAAGTAAATAAATCCCTCTTTATCACCCCCCTTAGTTAGGTTAAAACATCTGAATGTATCAGATGGTTCTCCAGGTGTGACATCATCCCAGTATTAGTGTTATGGGCTGTATATTATCGCCATTTCTTACCTGTGGCTGTCAATATGCTCCAGCTGAGTCTGCACTGTGCTGCTGATGCTTCTTCTGTAAGTCCTATTTAACCAGTTCCCCACCACTCCCAAGCCATAACGGCGCTTCTTCCGATCAAATGCAAAATGCTTGACCTGAGATGCAATACGCTTTCCTCTACATGGGTGGCCAGGCATGGTTGGAGACGGCCTTATCGATTCTTTCCTATCAGAAAATAGTTGACATTAACGCTTATTCAAGCAGCATTTTCATATTAAACTGATTCTATTGAAATATTTAGATATAAAAGACTATATAAAACATCTATTAATATAAATCTTTTTTCAACCAGGTGATTTTCTGGGGTTTTCTTCCTTTCCATCCAAGAGCCATGACTTTTCTATTTTACAACAGACATATGAGGGCTTGATTTTTGCAGGAAAAGTTGTAGATTTGATTGGCACCATTGACCATACCAATTAATGCACTGGGAAATGGGAGAAAAGTTCCATGCGTGGTGAAATTGCAACTCCTCCCCCCAACCTGCAGTTCTACAATTACATTTTTAATTCCGGTTTGGTAAAAATGACTTGTGACAATGATTCTACAGGTCAATATGATTACAGTGATATCAAACTTATATGGCTTATTTATTTAGGTCCTTTTTTTGTTTCTAAAGTTTTTTAGAATTTTTTTCAGAATTTCATAAACAAAAACATTGCTTGTGTCACTAGTTTCCCAAGATCTGTAAAGTTCCAATTTTCCTGTCTATGGGGCTCTGTGAGGGCTTATGTTCTGTGGTGTGAACTGATATTTTTACAGATACAAGTTTGGGGTAAGAAACGTTATCAACGCTTCACGTAGCAGTTTTTTTTTTGCAGAGATACAGCTACCTCCCCCAAAAAATAAATACAGATATATTTTAGCATTTATATTTTTTCTCCTTGCGGTGTTTTCCAATCATGTTGATCAATGTTAGATTTGGACAGATCAGAGTTTTACAGACACCGTGTGTTTTTTTTTTTTTTTTACCTTTAATGTCAGAAAAATGAGTGCTTTAAACTTGTAATCTTCTTTCCTTTTACTTTATTCTGTAGTCCCCTTGGGGAACTTGATTCTGTGATTGTCTGATCTGTATACTATACACAGCAATAGTATTCAGGTACATTGTGAAAATTAAGGTCTCCTATATATGCCCTGCAATCGCTTATAGAAGAGCCAAAGAGACTCCAGCAAGCAGCCCATTGCCTGGCAGAGAAGGGGGTGATCAGATGGGTTAGGGGTCTCATATGGTAATGCGCTTTTCAGAAAACATGGAGACACTTACACAGTTGTAATGGGTCCCTCTGATTTGTCTTCAGGAGTTGGCACGTGTGCTCTATAAGCTGCAGACAAGGGGGGAGATTCAAAGACATCATCGGGCATAGAGAATGCTTCATCATGCATGTCAACCTGTGCAAGAAAAAGAAAAAGTTAAATGAAGAAACTTCCTGGGTGCTTATAAATAACGGCTACCTGAAATAAAATAAGAAAAATGTCTTGCCTTACTGAAGAACGAGGAATCCAGAGTGTCTGGGGCATCCACTGTGTCCTCGTCCATAAAACTTGGATAAGCAAAGCTGCATTTCTGCCCAGCTTTTCGGCTGTGGGGGGTGTCTAGTATGGGTCGACCCTGGAAATATTCAAGCACAATATATTCAAGTACAAGATATAACCTCAGCATGTCACAGTCACATGGAGATGCAGCGTGTCTTTACGGAAATGACATAACACAGGCATGGATAAGATAGGTGATTTAAATTTTAAAGCGCTGCAGAATATGTTGGCGCTATATAAAGATGATTATTATTATTAATATAAGTAGAAATTCTGCACATTGTACCATACCTTAATAATAGCAGCTGCAGCACGAAAGCTCATGTGGGCAACACTTTCCCTCTTACGACGTGGTAAACGGGTGTACCCTGAACGTACGCTAGTGAAGGAGGTCAGGGACATTACTCCAGGAGTCACTGGGGTGACTCCTGTGTGAGGAGTTCTTGGCCGGTCCACCTCATCTGGATGTCGAAATGCACGTCCACGTGCCAGCGGGTCCACAATCTAAGTAAAAGATGAATAAAGATGACATCTTGATCTAAAACAGGGGCAAAGTCAGTTGCAGACACTTCATTCAGAACATTAACAGGTGAAATGCCTCATGGCCTTCACTTGGAGAAGGCGGTAAAATTCTAACTCGCTGGTCACTATGCAAGGGATAAGACCAGTGCCCGATGGACCCAATATACTCATCATGGGCTACATCATGTTAAGTGTCTGACCTATATAGGAAAGTGCTCCGTCATGCTGCCTTTTCTGGGGGGGGTCTACATGTACGGTCATTATTAGGCAGTATTGGAGGGTTATTATTCTATGATGGGGATCATTTCTGCACTGGACTGAATTGTTACAATGGTAAGTTTAGGTTTGCATTTTAGTGCAAGTATACAGCCTACCTTGGGTAGCCGAGAGGTGGCAGGAGACTCCGTCGCCTGGAAGGAGGGCGTTTCCTGGCTGGGCAGCTCCATATCCCTTTGGTATTGGGGCTTAAGTTTTCCATAACGGAGGCTGCAGTGACGAAGACTTTTGCGTTGCCACTGTTGTCTCTTTCCTTCCCAGTCATTGCTGACTCCGAACCACTGCGCTGTACCTCTGAGAGAAGAAAAGACGACAAGCTGTAGACTACTTTTCATACTACCCAACCATATTTATGGATACTCTTAATTCTAAAGGTTGCCCAAGGTGGTACAGACTAATGGATTGATGTTATTTTTGCAATGGAAGACATGGATTCCATTGAAATCAAGAAAGAAATCTGTAGAAAGCATGGACGCCCTGCATTCCCCACATTCTTCTGGATTATAAATGTTTCATCTATTTTACAATGCAGTAAGGGAATTTCACAAAAATGTTTCTTTTTTTTCTTCCCCTGAAATATGGTAAATATGATGTCCCTAGCATTCTTCTTATAGTGTGATAACAAATGTGCCCCTATAGTGTTAGCTGAGCAAATACATCTCTCTGTAGTAAGCACTTCTATGTGCTACACTGCCTTCTTCTAAATCCATTTACTGTTCACTTTTTCATGTAAAGATGACACTTTCCAAACTACAAGTCAGCAGATTAATGTACTTGTAGCAAACTCCCGGAGATTTACAAACTTAGAGGCGTCTACAAATGCGAGTGAGAATGGACAAAACGCATGCTGTGACTTAGAATCTGTACAAGAAAAAAAATAGGATTTTAAAAATGTACAACTTTTTTTAATTTTATATTCAGAGGTGATCTATGTTATATATTGTAAAAATGTTCCTTTAGACATGGATTTTGTAAGGATATGTAATGTTAATTACTTTCTTATGCTCTGAGAAAGTGATGTCTGTCTTCTAAACACGGGCCGGTCACCAGCGGCGCCATCATCCGCCCTTCTTGGTTCCTGCAGACTGACACTCTTTTGGTACAGTGGTTTGGTAAGTGGCTGGAAAAGACAACAGGAAAGTAAATATATCTTCCATCAAATGGCTTAAACTTATTTACATAAGTTATCAGCAAATGTCATATAGAAATAGTTCAGATCACAAGATTCTTGTCACCACTCCATACAGAGAAGCTGATTAGGGTATGTGAGGTTTATGTATATACTAAATTTATGTACATTTATACCACTCATATAAGCCAGATGTGTGTGTGTGTTGTGTGTTTAAGCACAGCACCAGCCGGAAGCTTCAAATGCAGAGAACAATTTTCCAGGAAAAAAGTATGAAAAAAAGAAACGAGAAAAAAAAACTGCACCAAGTTTAGAACCCATTGATCATCCATCATCATTTCATGTTCCATTAAATCATCACAATAGTCGTCCTTCCCTGCCGTCAAACCCTCGTCCTCCCTACCGTCAAACCCTCCTCCTCCTCCCTATTATCAGTGTCACCCTCTTCCTCCCTCCTCCATACCATCACTCTCCTCCTCTCTTCCATACCATCACCCTCTTTCTCCATCCTCAAAATCATAGTCTTCTTCTATCATTCATATTGGTTTTATACCCGTAACTGCTTGGCATCCCGCTCTGCTTCAGTTGGAGGGATAGTAATGGAGAGGTTTGGCGGTTTCCGGCTTTGTAGGCGCGAGTTGCTTCCATTCTTGTTTACAGATGCCATGTCTGAAAAAGAGGAAATATACATGTCAAGCCACACACATATTCATCTCTGAATTCTGTCCTGCCATGAGATCCCTGCAAATAGGCTGTGAGAGCAGTGTAAGCGCCATAAAGCAATTTACAGCCCGTCACTTCTGTACAAAGATAGTGAAATATTCATTGACGACCCTTCTAGATAACAGAGTACATATCTATGCCTTTACACACATAGTGAAAATGTCAACATCAGTATGTATTGTACAAAAATAGAAAGAAAAAAAAAAAAAAAAAAAAGGAAAAAAAATCCATAAGGGTGTATTCGATATTAAAAAAATGCAGTTAACCTATTAAAGCCTGCCAGCGGGCCTTTTAACAAAATCTGTTGAGGGTCCTTTGTAAAGAGTGATACTCTAGAATAAGTGCTGTATGGGTTGACCAAAGCTTGTACCCTGGAGCAGAAACACTGTGTCTAATTGAAGCCGAGCACCTGCTCTAACCCAGAATAATTAATAATTGGGTTCATTTACACCAATATGACAGAACCGTGTATACACAGTGCCATGCAGCCAGTGTGTGCACAATACATCATCTCCAGTGGGAGAGCAGATGGCAAAGTTTTTCACACATGAGTCAGTGAGTGGGAGCAATCAATGAAAGGCAGCATTCACAAATGTAGAGGGGAGAATGTAAGACCTTGATAAAGAGAGGCAACAAGGAGCCAAAAAGAGGGATTTTGGGTTCTTACCGTAAAATCTCTTTCTTGGAGCCTTCATTGGGGGACACAGAATACCATGGGTGTATGCTGCTGCTGCTAGGAGGCTGACACTAAGCAAAACAAGAAAATTAGCTCCTCCCCGGCAGTATACACCCACCGACAGGCACCAAGCACCTCAGTTGGTGAAAAAGCAGTAGAAGCAACCAAAAGCAATGAACATATGTACCAACCCAACAAGGGACTCGAAGACCCAGCACGGTACAGCTTAAACAGGGAGGGTGCTGTGTCCCCCAATGAAGGCTCCAAGAAAGAGATTTTACGGTAAGAACCCAAAATCCCTCTTTCTTTATCGCCTTATTGGGGGACACAGAATACCATGGGACGTTCCAAAGCAGTCCCGAGGGTGGGAACAGCAATAAAAGGAACGACAGAAGGAAGGGCTTAGGTCGGCCGGTGCGCGACCGCCGCCTGCAGAACCTTCCTACCAAGAGCTGCATCAGACGAGGCCTGGGTATGAACCCTGTAGAACCTCGCAAAGGTGTGCAAAGACGACCAGGTCGCGGCCCTGCAAAGTTGTGAGGCCGAAGCCTGGTGTCGCACAGCCCAAGAAGCCCGAACAGCCCGGGTGGAGTGGGCTTTCACTCCCGGAGGGGGCCGTTTCTCCTGAAGTCGATAGGCTTCCAGGATGGTAGACTGAATCCAGCGAGCAATTGTGGATTTGGAGGCCGGAAAACCTTTCCGGCAACCCTCAGAAATGAGAAGCAGGGAATCAGATTGGCGAAAAGAAGCGGTCCTGGCAAGGTAAACACGCAAGGCTCTCACTACGTCCAGTTTGTGGAGTGACTTTTCCAGAGGATGAGCAGGCGTAGGACAAAAACGATGGAAGGACGATATCTTCGTTAATGTGAAAGGGAGATACCACTTTTGGAAGGAAGGAAGGAAGGAAGGAAGGAACTGGCCTGAGAACAACCTTATCTTGGTGGAGGATAAGGTACGGAGAACGACAGGATAAGGCCGCCAGCTCAGAAACTCTCCTGATGGAAGTAATGGCGATTAGAAAAGACACCTGCCATGAAAGACAGAGGGATGTCCTGGATTGGTTCGAATGGTGCCTTCTGGAGGGCGCCAAGAACAAGATTGAGATCCCATGGATCTATCGGAGAATGATGAGGAGGAGCAACATAGGCGACTCCTTGGAGAAAAGTCTTCACTTGCGGTAAGGAAGCTAGATCCTTCTGGAAGAGGATTGCTAGGGCAGACACCTGGCCTTTGAGAGTACTGAGGGATAGGCCCGCATCCAAACCAGATTGGAGGAAACGAAGAATGGATGGAATGGAGAATGACAGTGGAAGAACCTCGTTATCGCTCCAACGGAAAAAGGCCTTCCAGTACCTATGGTAAATGCGGGAGGAAGCTGGCTTCCGAGCCTTGATCATGGTCTGAATGACCCGGCTGGAAAACCCTGAATGCTTCGGAATTGCATCCTCATCGGCCATGCCGTTACACTCAGAGCCTGAGAACGCTGGTGGTAACGAGGGCCGAGCGAGAGAAGATCTGTACGGTCTGGAAGCCTTCGTGGGACGTCCACGAGCATGTTCACCAACTCCGCGTACCAAGGGCGTCTCAGCCAGTCTGGAGCCACTAGGATGACTGGAATGCCCTCTATCTTTTTGACCACTCTAGGAATGAGGGCAAGGGGAGGAAACAGGTAAGGCAGCTGGAACTGGGACAACGGAATTACTAGGGCGTCGCAACCGACGGCTAGAGGATCCCTGGACCTGGCTACAAAGTGAGGAACTTTGTTGTTCATCCGAGATGCCATGAGATCGACGTCCGGGGTGCCCCAACGCTGGCATATTGGGATGAAGGGACCATTCGCCTGACGCTAGACCTTGGCGACTGAAGAAGTCAGCTGCCCAAGTTTCCACCCCTGGAATGTGAACAGCGGAGATCGCCGGAACGTGACGCTCTGCCCAGCGCAGCATCCTTGCCACTTCTGACATTACCTGCCTGCTGTGAGTACCGCCCTGGTGGTTTTTGTACGCCACAGCCGTGGCGTTGTCTGACTGAATGCGGACTGGTTTGCCTACGAGGAGATGCTGCCAACGAAGGAGAGCAAGGAGGATTGCCCTGATCTCCAGAAGGTTGATGGGCAGAAGAGTCTCCTAGGCGTCCCAGCGTCCTTGGGCCGTTTTCTGATGGTACACCGCCCCCCATCCTAGGAGACTGGCATCGGTGGTGAAGACCTGCCACCGAGGCGGAAGAAAAGACCTTCCGCGGAGAACTGACGCCGGCAATGTCCACCAAGTCAGCGATTGTCTGACACTGAGCGGAAGAATGGGGCGGTCCAGAGAAAACGAGGTCTTGTCCCAGACTGACAGGAGGAACAGTTGGAGAGGGCGAGAGTGGAATTGTGCGAAGGGCACTGCTTCCATGGAAGCTATCATCGTCCCCAGGACCCTCATGCAGGACCGAAGGGACTTGATCCTCGAGCGTTGTAGAGACTGGATCCTTTTGGAAAGGGTTGAAAACTTGTCCCTCGGTAGAAACACCCAGGCTAGATTCGTGTCGAACTCCATGCCCAAAAAGGTCAGACGTTGGGTAGGGCGCAGGATGGACTTCTCCTCGTTGACTATCCATCCGAGGCGGCTGAGGGCATCCAAGGTTATCTGAAGACTGTGAAGACAGTCTTGGCGGGACGAACCCTTGATCAGGAGATCGTCCAGGTAAGGGATGATAAGAATCCCTCTGGATCAAAGGATGGCCGTGACTGTTGCCATCACCTTCGTAAAGACACGGGGAGCGGAGGCTAGTCCAAAGGGGAGGGCCGTGAAGTGATAGTGATTGTCCTGAAACGCAAAGCAGAGGTATCTCTGATGCCGCAGAGAAAAGGGGATGTGGAGGTAGCCCTCCTGTATGTCCACAGAGCAGAGAAACTCTCCGGATCTTCACGTGGCGATTGAGCAACTTGAGATCCAAAATTGGACGAGAAGAGACGTCCTTTTTCGGGACTACGAAGAGATTCGAGTAGAACCCTAAAAACCGTTCGTCTGCAAGAACGGGAACGATGACCCCTGCGGAAAGGAGGGAGGAGACGGCCTGAAGGAACCCTGGAATCTGTGATCGCTGTCTTGGGGATCGAGACAGAAAGAAGCGACTGGGGGAGAAGAAAAACTCGATTTTGTATCCGGATGTGATGATTTCCCTGACCCAAGCGTCGTCGATAATGGATAATCATGCGTCTTAGAAAGAGGAAAGTCAGCCTCCCACCCTGGAAAGATTTCCAGGTGGGGGTGACCCATCACTTAGATGAAAGTCTGCCGGATCGGGAGCCTGAGGACCTGGAGGGCTGACCTCTGGATCTCCATCGGGGAGCTGGCTTATAAGAAGGCTTTCTCCGGTCTCTGGAAGCAGGATGCCGGTACTGCTGGGATGAACCTTCTGCGGGAGAGGAGGGGCGAAAGGACCTAAACGGCCGAGAAGCCTTCCTGTTAAAGAACCTCTTAGGGCGGGACTGGGGAAGGGAAATGCTCTTTCCACCAGTGGCATCCGAGATTCGCATTCCACGACTTCAACCAAAGAATGCGGCGTATGGCTACTATGTTGCTGTTAGCTCTTGCTACGCACCCAGCCGCGTCCAAGGAGGCAGCCAAAAGGTATTTGCCCGCATGACTAAATTGGTCTGCTAAATCCGCCAGCTTGTCCTGAGGGGCTGCTGCTGAAATGCGTTTGCGCAGAATCTTTGCCCAAGCTGAAATGACCTTCGCCACCCAAGCGGAGGCGAAGATAGGACAGAGGGGAGCATCGGATGCCTCAAAAATTGACTTAGCCAACAACTCTATTTGCCGGTCTATTGGATCTTTAAGAGAAGCTCCGTCCGGAAGGGAAAGAACCGTCTTAGAGGAAATCCGAGAAAACTGGTGGATCTACGTCGGGAGCTTTGGTTCATTTCGTGACTAGATCTGCATCGAAGGGATATAGTACATCTGAGTACTTGCGGCCTGAAAAACGTTTCTCAGGATGTTGCCAGTGAATGGCTAAGGAAGTGTCGAACTCTTTGTGATTAGGAAAGGTTCGAGATGGAGGCCTCGCTTTCTTAAAGGAAACAGGGCATTCCTGAGGGGGTGCCTTATCCTCCTTTGAGAGTTTGGAATATAGCCGATATGAGACTATCTACCATATCCGAGTTCTAGCTATGTTGTCCGCTTCTGAGTCAGATCCAGATTGGGAATCATCGTCTGACCTAGGATCGTCTGTTGAGGATGGAGACAAGGAGCGTAGCCTGGGAGAAGCGGAGGGACCCTGCGAACTGGAAGAAGAGCCAGACAGGACCCGCTTCCTAGAGCCCCTACCCGGCTTGTCCGTCTGAGGGTCGCGGTCAGGTGCTGGCAACTCACCGTGAGGCGGTCGGCGCACAGGTGGCTGCAGATAGCTGGGGTAACCGCTCTAAGACCTGGACCAGAGATTGAGACACTTTCGTGAGATCAGAGACCGACTGAGACCGCCACGGCCCACTCAGGGGGTGGGGTGCTCTCAACCCGAGGCTCGGAGTGCTCCTGAGGGGCAGACATGGAGGAAGGGCTGCAGGATGGACAGAAGGGAGACGACTGACCTGATACCCACTTCTTTTTACGTCGCGCGCAGGCGTAGTGAATAACGGTGGGTCCTAGAGCAGAGAGCTCCTGCAGGATTGGGCATATGTCAAAGGGGTAGAAACACTGCCTGATGTGGAACTGCGGATGGGAGCTAATTCTAGCGTCAGCTGAAGCAGCGCCGAGCCTACCGAGGATCAGGTGCAGAAAAACCAGCGGTGTCCCCCAGGAAGAAATCTTGTGAAGAGAGAGGCAGGAAGAGACGCTAGCGATGGGCGGGGCTTAATCGCCAAGCCCTGATTGGAAGAGGACCGAGGAGGGGGCGCGGTAAATTTCCCACTGACAGGGCTGAAGAGAAAGCAGCCCTGTGCTATGCTGTAAAAGTGCGCGAAGAAAGCGCTCACAGGGAGAGGGGAGAAGCTTTTTTTTTTTCTTTTTGAAAACGAAAGTGAAAGTGCTCCCTCTGCCCTCATGAGCGACGGCGCGCCCGGAGCAAAGAAACCACAGGGACAGAACCCACAGAGACCGGGAGGCCACAGGGATAGGAAGGTCACAGGGACAGGGCAGCCACCGGGTAGGATGCTGCCTGTGGAGGCCACCGCTGAACCCCCCGATGATAAGCGCATCTAACAGCGCTTAGGGAAAACTGGCGGGAAATTCAAAAAGGGGTACTGATCCTGATAGCGTGGTGCAGGGCTGTATTTTAATACAGCGCAGTACTGGCTGTAACACTGCAGGGCTAGGGTCCATATTTGAGAGCGGGGCTGGAGGGGACATCTGGATCCGCTTACCTGACGTCCTTGAGGAGGATGACCGCAGGGGCCCACGATAGCCTGCAGGCCGCTGGGAGAAACGATCCTCAGTACACGCACTATGTCCGTATGGTGCAGAAGACGGCCATGGTAGGGGAAACGTCACCGCTGGCGACTGCCGTCTTCCTCTCAGCCCTGTCCTGGGAGAGGGGTGAGGAGGGTACTCGGCTAGGACCGTCCACCGTTATAAGCCCATAGCACCCGAGGGTGATAGGGGAAGGTCCTGCCTGCGGTCCTGAGAGTTGCGATGTGGGTGACACCACACTGCTCGCTCAGCCGCATTAATAGGGAAAGCAGGATGAACTCACATCCCGTTTCCTGATGCTGTATCTGAAAAAGAAAGGGGAAATCATTAAAAAAAAACACAACTAAAACCTGAAAAGAAAGGATTAAATGCGGATCTGGGGAGATCCCGGTCCGCCTCCTACAGACACTAAGCACAAACTGAGGTGCTTGGTGCCTGTCGGTGGGTGTATACTGCCGGGGAGGAGCTAATTTTCTTGTTTTGCTTAGTGTCAGCCTCCTAGCAGCAGCAGCATACACCCATGGTATTCTGTGTCCCCCAATAAGGCGATAAAGAAAGCTCAATACACCATGCCCTGTTGCAGGGAGTTTGAGGTAAAAGACCTCTCAGAACTAATTTATAATGCAAATCCAGAGAGAGAAGAGCAGAGGGTAAAAAAAAGGCATAATAAACAGGGAAAATGACCAAAAATACCTGTCAGCTGTGGGAGTTTGAGAGAAAAAAAGGAGTTGAAAATGTTGACTAGTCCAAAGGTAGGCCATGAGAGGCCTCACCAACCTGCCCAACTTAGACTGATGGTGTACACCCCCCCCCCCCCTAAGAAGTCTGGTCAATCTAGACATCCAGGCGTGGACCTGCCCATTGGACTAGTCACCTCACCACTGCAGCGTTTCAGAGTGGAACATAGATGCTCATAAAAGCCGGCCTCTTATTCCTGCCATCTGCGGTCCGGGCTGCTAATAGCTACCGGTTACATTGGCTCAAATCATCATTGGTCAGGAGATAACCAACTTGTGCACTACTGCTTTTCAGCTCTGCCCGCATTTGGGCAAAGCATACTGTGCATGAGTGAGATCCCATTTGACTACGCACGCGCGAAATCTCTAAGCGATCTGCGTTATTCACATCAAGGAATGCGTACAACAAGCAGAGGAGATGTGAAGTGAGGGAACCGAAGCAATGCCCATCAGACTGGGCCAAACATTACCATACAGCATGGGAGCAATAAAACAAAGGTTTTTATGGGTGATACATGGGGAGTCAGGGGGTTTCAGAAATAGTTGTGGAACGCATAGCGGACACTCAATTAACTGATATTTTTAGCTGGTAGGTCAGAAAAGTGGTGACAGGTTCCCTTTAAATGTTCGCTTCAAAGTTCACATAAAAAAAATTCCATGTGAACATACCCCAAGAACTGGATAAGCAGAACAGTGGAATGGTATAGTGACATTGTATCAGGATCTGCTGAAATGATGATTCATTTACAGTAAATGCAGTCAGCTACATTTCACCAAGATGTGATATAGGGAAAAAATTATATATATATATATATATATATATATATATATATATATATATATATATATATATATACATATATACACACACATACATACATACATACATACATACACACACACAGTAGGGGATACTCGCTTAGCCGCCACAAAACCAGATCCGGCACGGGTTTTCCACAAAACAATCATAGTCCCTTCGGTTTATTCAGCATCATAAACCATCACAGCAACAGAAAACAGCATATAATCAGCATAGCGTCCATTACAGAGTTTCCCTCCGTTATCCTGTAGTCATATAAGTTACGCACTGTTCAATGCGCAGGCTTCCTAGCCCCAAGTTCTCTCACCCTGTCAGGGTTTCCTCATGCTGCTTCACCATGCTGCACACGTTCATTCCCTCCAGGGAACTAACAGGCACACGTCGCCATTACTCACAGCCACTTCACAGGCTGTTAGCCAGGAAGCCCCATCTCAGCGGGACCTTCCACACTGGACCAACCGGGTCCCAGCATTCACCACATGTGACCTACCCTGGCCACCTTATACGGTCCGTAGTCACACCCACCGGGTCACATGGCTATTCTCTCATCACTGGTCCTTGAACCATTCATACACTTTTATCACAACTTACTTGAACCCACCCCCTGGGTGGGTTTGTAGGTAACTGGGTCACCTGTCTCCCCAGTTACCTGGAGACTTCTCCCTGACACATTGAAACAACACTTCAGCAATATCATTGTTGATCAACACACACACACACACACACACACACACACACACACACACACACACAAGTCTCCATCTCAAGGCCACCTGTTGTAAGTTCATTGAGTTCTCCTTCCAGGCTCCCTCTGGTGGTAACAGGAGGTTGTGAGGCTGATTTAATCAGTAGAGATCTGCCACCTGATAATGAGGATGACGATTGGACCTCAGGAATCTCAGATTGGATTTAAGACAGCCGACGCCCTACTCTGGTGCCGGTGATTCCTTCTGCTTGTCAGGTCTTGGTTCTCAGCTCTGTTCCAGTCATCTCAAGCTAAGTTTCTCTGCTAATGTTCACACTTGATTTTGTTGTTCTATTCAGTTTTTTGTATGGTCAGCCAGCCCCGGCTGGGCCTGTGCTGAATTTCCACTCTTACTTATCTGTATTTGCCAATTTGCTTTTTGTCCCTTATTAGATTGGCCTCTTTTTGCTCTGTCTCAGAATATTTCAGAGTGCTGATATAGTGGGAGAAGTCTAGTGACTTCAGGGTTAATTTTGTTATCAGAAGTGTTGGACATTATTTTGTAGGGTTTTGGGCAGATTGCAGACAGTGTCTCTCCTTTCCTCTCCTTTCTAGTTAGTTTGGGCCCCATCGTTTGCTCAGCCTATTTTCCTGCATATGTTTGTGTTTCATCTTGTTTCACCGTCAATACATGTGTGGGGGCTGTCTATTCCTTTGGGGTCTGCTCTGGGGCAGTTAGTTTTCCCCTTATCTTGCTTTAGGCTTATTTAGTCCTCCGGCCGTGACGAGGCGTCTAAGTTCATCGTAGGTACGCTCCACGGCTGCTGCTAGTTGTGTGGTTAGGATCAGGGATCTGCAATCTGCATAGTTACCAACCTCTCTGGTTTTTCTGGGCTTAGCATGTTTAGGCTTTTTCCTCCTCGGTGACCCATTCATAACAGCCACCCACCTTGAGATACACAATGGTCCTTCAGGATTCTGCCACTCATCCTCTCTTGGGACATCCACACAGCGCCCCCTAGCGGACACAGTGGTCACTACACCACATACCTCCCCCTTTGTTCAAACTTGTAGGGTTGAACACACATTACACCAGGATCTAGAGACCGGGCACTCATTACACCTTGCCCCACAGGTCGAGAAAACTGTCTCCATCTGTCATACGGCCTCATCTCTACGTTAGGCCTCCCCCGCCCCCAGCGGTCAGAATACCGGCCCTGATCTTTGGCCCTCCAGTTACAGTCTGTCTGCGTCATCAGACACTGTCTATTCACCACCCTCCTACAGTGCGCTTCGTCACCTGACCTTTCTCCCACTGACCGGCTCTCCCGGTTGGTGCGGTCATCAGTCTTAATCGGGCCTACTGTCTGGCCTGAGTCTGACCCATTCAGCGTCTCAAGGAACTAATGTCTCTCAGCCTTGTACGGCCCGTCGAACTGCCACTGGCTGACATTCTTCGGCCACCTGCCATGTCACTACTTGGAGGAACCGTTCGGGTCCTTACATCTTGGGTTGAAGGCGGCCACCACCTGGTGTTCCGTGCCTCTTTATTGATTCACCGACGGTCCCGCCTCAACTGCTCAATCTCTTGCAGGTACCCCACTCGATACTCTACGAGCATCTGAAAGTCTCTCAGGCTCTCCGCGGAGCCAACCACCATGATGGGAATTCTACCCACTTCACTGGATACCTGGTCATCATCAGGAGGGATCCTCACCCTCACCACACCGGAGACATTCACAAGGTCTTGCATTACCTTCCCGGATCTTCCAATGATTCTTCCAATCAGAGCTTTGGGTACCGGAACCACATCTTTCCGCAAACCCAGCCGATCCATAGCATCCTTCGCTAACTCTAGGCGTCGAGCAGCCTTCATATTACTCCGCCTGACCAGCTGTTTGGCGTGGAGACATTGTAAATGCATCTCTTTCAGGACAGCTACCCGGTTTGCAGTATCTTCTCTGGCTGATATTATCACCAACTGCAGAGTCTCAGGTGCCCAGTGCACCTTACACGCCTTGACCGCCTCTTTGAAAGCCTCATATACACCTTCCTCCGCACAGGCTTCTTGCATGTCTTCGGGTACCTCGATCACAGATTTAAAGGTCGTGGTCTTGCTCTCTTCCTGGACAAAAGACTCTGGCTTTACCACGGACACTTCTCTCACTACAGTTGACCCGAACGGGTGACTGTCTTCTTCCGTTCGTTGCTTTATCTCTTCACGACCCTTTGCCAAGATGGATACTGGCAGTTCTGTCTTGTTATCACTCGCGCTCACCCACGGTAGGTCTTCGTCCAACTTCCTCTCCTGCCGAAGACCTTTTACTACTCCTCTGAGTTCTTCCATCTCTTCCCTAAGGGTCTTGTTCACGTTTTGCCACGTTGACAGGTGACCTCTGAGCTCCAAGACTTCTTTCTCGAGCCCCTCCACCCTGTGCTCGGCCATTTGTCTCAGGAACCTTTCTCGTTCGAGATGTTCTTCCACTGTCTCTTTTATCAACTGTATCTTATGGTCCTGTTCTTTTTCGGCCATCACATGTCGCACCACCACTTCTCTAATTATATCTTCAACGGGTACCACTGGGTCAGCCCTATCAGTCGAGTGAACCCTCCAGTCACCCTCTGACCGTGTGTCTAGTCTAGTCGTCTCATCTCCCAGCCCACCATCCGTCATGTCACGAGACGTCAGGTCCGTACGTTGGGCAGACATACCTCTTCTTCCGGTCAGTTCTACCTCTGACCTATCCACTTTAGGAGGCGTCACCGTCTCAGCGTCTGCTGGCCCCAAAGTCGAAACGTTTCCATCATCCAACCCTACGTCATCAAACAAAACAAAGTCCCGGCCCCTCTCCAAGGCATAGACTAAGTTAGGTGGTATCCCGCCCCCTTGGCACTCAACGCTATGGGACGGGTCAAACATTACTCTGTCTACTGCATAGTTCACCATGACCCCAAGTTTACAGCGAACCTGGACCATTTTCTCGGTCAGCCAGAAAGTGAGCAAAGTTTCTGTCAGAGTCACCTGACGGAGTCCAGCCGACCAGGGACTCTTTTCCGGCGCAACATCACAGTACACACCTGCGGCCCATCGTTACTATCTGGAAAGGATATCCCACATTCTGACCAAGTCATACACACACACTGCGGTTCCCTAGACATACCCACTGAGGTATCCAGTGCTGTTATTTCTTCAAACTCAGCCCCTTTCTGGACCACCACCCCACTTTGGGTCGCCGCCCCCTCCTGGGACTCCACCCCAATTTGGGACTCCACCCTGATTTGGGTCACCGCCCCCTTCTGGGACTCCACTCCCTTTCAGGATCTCCCCATGTCCATTATACCGGTCTTCTCAGACCACAGTTCACACCACACAGTTTGTGTCTCTTACGATACCACACAAGTCCTTGCTGGCACCACCACAGCTCCTGCTGTCACCGATCACCAACACCACCGGCTGCTGTACTCACACAGCTGCTGGTGTCCTCTTCGTAACCCCGCCGAGTTACAGGAAGCCGCTTGTCCCCTTCGTAACCCCGTCGAGTTACAGCAAACCGCTTGTCACCTCCTTGACTCCCACTGAGCCACTGCAGGCTGAGTCGAGAAAAGAAGAAAAAAAAAAAAAAAAAAAAAAAACACCACCACCACACAAAACTCACATGTCCTGTCTGTGTGCTATTCAGGACGTTCCGTCTCCTCCCGAGAACGTCCAACACACAGGGCGCACCGGGTGCTATTCAGGGAGCAGACCCTCCTCCCAGGGTTTCCCAACACACCGGCCTCACCAGGTCCAGGGCTCAGCGGGTGCTCTTCAGGAGACTGCCCAACACTCACGCCTCACCAGGTCCAAGGTCATACCACGTGCTCCAGGGATCCGATTCTCCTCCCAGAACCTCCCAACACTGACCCTCCAGGACCTTGCTCACTGACCCAGGTCAGTACAACACAAACACCTGTCCGTTACCTGTGTCGGCCACACAGGTCCTCGGGTTCCTCTTCTCCGCAGAGGCACCCTAGCAATCACCAGTCTCTTTCTCCTGACCTGCTGTCAGTATATCATACGGCTTTCACAACCGTCAGTCCTCCTGGCTCAGCGTTGCCAGCACTGCAACATGCGCTTTTTGGAAACCGTTGTCCTTAGCAACCGAATTTTGCAGTCCTCTTCCGTTGCTCCCAGCAACAAGGCTACAACATTGCCCATAGCTTTCTTCACCAATTGTGAGGTAGCGCTGTCATTCAAGTAGGGGATACTCGCTTAGCCGCCACAAAACCAGATCCGGCACGGGTTTTCCACAAAACAATCATAGTCCCTTCGGTTTATTCAGCATCATAAACCATCACAGCAACAGAAAACAGCATATAATCAGCATAGCGTCCATTACAGAGTTTCCCTCTGTTATCCTGTAGTCATATAAGTTATGCACTGTTCAATGCGCAGGCTTCCTAGCCCCAAGTTCTCTCACCCTGTCAGGGTTTCCTCATGCTGCACACGTTCATTCCCTCCAGGGAACTAACAGGCACATGTCGCCATTACTCACAGCCACTTCACAGGCTGTTAGCCAGGAAGCCCCATCTCAGCGGGACCTTCCATACTGGACCAACCGGGTCCCAGCATTCCCCATGTGATCTACCCTGGCCACCTTATACGGTCTGTAGTCACGCCCACCAGGTCACATGGCTATGACCTCAACACAGGTCCTTGAACCATTCACACACTTTTATCACAACTTTCTCGACACACCCCCTGGGTGGGTTTGTAGGTAACTGGGTCCACTCGTCTCCCCAGTTACCTGGAGACTTCTCCCTGACACATTGAAACAACACTTCAGCAATATCATTGCTGATCAACACACACAAATCTCCATCTCAAGGCCACCCACCTTGAGATACACAACGGTCCTTCAGGATTCTGCCACTCATCCTCTCTTGGGACATCCACACAGCGCCCCCTAGCGGACACAGTGGTCACATTATATATATATATATATATATATATATATATATATATATATATATATATATATATATATATATTTTATCTCATTATCCAAATAACTGAGGATCTTAATTATGGGTTATTACATACACTTGTAAGATTCATGCTGGTCTACTTGTGTTCTGCCAGCCTGAGTAAAAACAGGTTCTTTTGCAGCCACTTGACCTCCTGTTTGACCACTACTTGATTTCATGTACTGGAAGTTTTGTTATACACTTGACTGACTCAATGCTGCACAGACTTGTTTTGGTTGCCCAATCCTGACATACAACAGGAAAATTGAAAAAAGCAGAGCTTGATCACCACCATTGTTTTTGACATGAATAGTCATGAACCTTACTGAATATGTACATCTCGCTTTTAGACTATACTGGATATACCGTAGGTCATTTGGCCAGTAAAGTGTTAAAATATCTCCTGTTCAGATCCCCAATAACATGAAGCCGCTTTACATTTTGATAAGTTCTCTCTTCCATGCTATACAATTTCCATAATCTGTAATGCGGCAGGAGCCATATATTTAGTGCCAAGAACAGAATTGGATTCCCAAGACACAGCAGGAGCAGCTCTCGTGTACGGAGTAGTCTTACTAAACCGCACAAACCTGCGCTTATGCTCCCATCGATCAGTAATAGGAGAATTACAGCAAAGCTCTCTGTACTACAGGAGCCACGGGTATAGATTGGCCCTTCGTGGAGAGTATGCAGAATGCCCCACAGGAGGCCTAATGCCAAATGATAGTGTTGGCTAATGACATAATGGGGCTGTGCGAGCCATAGATTTGCGAATTCTCTGCATGCTACACCATTGTGGTGCCACTTATGTACAGATTCATAGCTATTTGTTGAGCATTTTTTATTTATTTACTAGTAGAATACCCGTGGCTTTGCTCACGGAAAATATGTTAAATTGTTGGTTATGGTAGTAAAGTTTTCAGTGTCACCCTGAAATTGATATTTTCAGAATGCTACAGTAAAATTTTTTTCCCACTTTAAGTTTTTATTATTTTGGTATTTTACTAATTTGTCAGTCACAACTGTTGTTTTCCCCTCAGCACTTTTACTTTCACATTTTTCAATTATATATATAGGGCCCAACTGCAGGGGCGCCCGTCTCATGACGGGGGAAGCTAGCGAGATGTAACGTGTGCAGTATTTTGCTCCTGTGGGTGGAGAGGGGGCGTGCCAAATTTCACCCAAATCGGGCGAGAACTGTGGATTTGTATAGAGCGGGCTGCTACAGATTGAGTTTTATATATATAGATTTCTGCATTAGATTTATGACCACTAACAGGATGGAATTCGCCTGTTGTCCATAATGGCCAAACACAGCATAGCTTTCATTGGCTATAGTGCTAAAAAAAAAAAATCAAAGCTGCTCTGTGACTGGTTACTTTGTGAGACACATTTTTATTAACAAACCATAATGGATATGATATTCCATATTCATCATGGCGATATCAAATTTATAGTATTTTTTTTTTTTTTTAAAGATATTTAAGCACTTCACTACCTTCCCAACATTAACAGTACTTGTGTTGTAGAGCCAGTATTTGGCTGCTACAGAAGTGATCAGTTTGTTGCTGCTGTTAATCCTTTAAATGCCACAGTCACTGACAGTGGCATTTAAGGTGAATAGTGCCAAAGTCACACCATTTCCAGGCACCCACTGGCCCATTTATGACACAATTGCGAGATGCCGATCATTTATCATGGCACCTGCCTGACGCCACCGTGTTGGAACCATTGAGCTTCATAGTAGCCTGTCATTTTGGTCATATACTGCAATACAGTTGTACTGCGATATATAGAACAAGAAATAACCCGATCTCAAAGTTCAAGTTCTCTCGGAGGATAAGCACTCCCATTTTCTCCCAATAAAAATAAACATATGCTGTATCACCGAGAAATATAAAATTATTTCACCTTATGGTGAACCACAGCGATCATTATCTTCGCTCACTGCACTTCCACAAAAAAAATGCAATGAAAGCATAATATGTACCATAAAATAGTATCACCAAAATCGACAAGGAAAAAAAAAAAAAAAAAATTACAGAAAAAGGGGAAAACAATTCTTACATTTTTTTTTTTTGTACATTTCACTTACATTTGTCTTGTTTATAGAATTGCATGAAGACTTTTTTCCAGGTGAATTGCTTTTTTTCCTACGGTCACAACTTTCAGGAGCGTACAACTTTCTGATTGCAGTTTATTCTATTTTTTTTTTCATGGGTGACAAAGGCTCATTTAAAAAAAATGGATTTGTTTTTTTTCCTCCTTACGGAGTTCACCATATTGGTTAAATGATTTTGCATTTTGAATTTTTATGGATTAGAAAAACGAAGTTTTTATTTTTGTTTTACTTTTTGGTGGCTTCATAGGGATGCCAAGCTTTCATGGGCTCATATTTGCCTATAAATTACATTCTAAATATCATGTAAATAAAGAAATCTGAGAAGTTGGCGTAAGGCCGCGGTGTTTATTTTAGGGTTACCCAAAGTAAATTCAAATAATACATTTTAATCAAATATGTAATAAATAATTATACCAAAATTACCTCAATACATTAAAATCCTGCCCACCCAGCATTAGCTGGGCGACCCCCCCAAAAGAAACACCGCAACAAGAAAACAAATAAAATAGGGGCAGGTGGGTGGGGAGATGCTTCCATGTAGAAATCTTCAGTCAGACAGCCCCAGATCCAGAAAGCAGAGGTTTAAATAGATGCCCGTTTCCCGCCTAAACTGCCAACTGCCAATCAAATTCCTGTTACCAAAATCTGCCTTATCACATGACACACTGAAGAAACCTCTAGAAGGTTGATACCACTAACAGAACCTTATAAAACAGGGGGGTGGATGAAAATGAATGATAAATGGAATGTACCACATTAGTAAAAACTAATAACATTAAATTAATAAAGGTAAAATGATCCCAAGTGCCCCCTCTGATGATATTAATTACGGGGGCTCACAGTAGGTCCACGACTGTCATGGTAAACATGGTCACCAAACCACAGACATCATGAATCAGAGCCTGGAAGGCCAGTTGAAGCCAGATACGATGTCAGCTGGGAATTACAGGAAGAGACCTGATTAACCCGGTGTCGCCCCCAGCGTGCTTCTCCTAGTTCTGCTCCAGCTTGATCAACAGGTCTCTCTATGTGCACACAAGAGATCGGTCAATCAACTAGAAAAGGGCGAGGTGAAGTCAGTCTGGGAACGCACTGGACTAGTCACTAGTCTCCCTATAGTCGCTGGCCGCCTCCTTAAACCATTTTTCTGAAACGTCGTGGCATTTCAAAGAAAGACATACTGTACCTTGGTCTAATCATGCCGTTAGGCCATGTGCACATGTTCAGTATTTGGTGAGTTTTTTACCCCAGTATTTGTAAGTCAGCATTAGTAGTGGAACAATCAGAGGAGAAGTATAACAGAAACCCGTCACCACTTCTGGATTTATCACCCACTCCCGATTTTGCCTTACAGATACTGAGGTAAAAATAAAAAAATCTAATGAAATGTATAAAATAGTACAGTTATCTCAAGGGTGCTGAGGAAAAAAAAGACAAATTACCATACAAATCAGTGTTGATCCTGTAATCACATCAATGCATTTCAAATGCTCTCAGGCGTTCTTAGTGTATGTTCACATTATGCTTTTTCCAGGCTGTCAAAACATCCGTTTTCTATCAGAAGACACTTTAGGAATTGCACTTTGCTGCTGATGTTTACTTCTAATAAAGCATTTTTACTAGTGTTTTATGGTTGCTTCTGGAAGTGCTTTGTTAGCACTTTTTAAAGCAGTTCTTTGCATGTTTTTCAGGTATTTTAATTTGCATTTTTCTCACTTTTAAATTTTTTTTTTCAAAATCCATTAATAAAAACGTTAGTGGGTTTTGAGGCAAAAACACTTACAAAACGCTCAAAAAGACACCCTGGTGTCTTTTCGTCATCATTTTAGCCTCCCCAATGAATTACATTGTCAAGCATGGAGTGTCTTACTAGCAGAAAAGGTTTTCTTTTCAACACTTGGTGTTTTTGAAACCTGAAGCATTTAAAAGACACAGAGAAAAAAGAAGATGTGAACAAGAAGAATTCTACCCAAAACTTGCTTATAACTAGTCATCCACCACTTACCTCACTAGACAGAGAAGTGAGGCATCTGGTAGACCCTTATGTTGTGAGTTCATTTTCCCCTTCATTACTGAGGCCCGAGGAACTCCCTCTTCTGGTAAAGAAAGGTAGTGAGCCTGATTATCAAACACCTGAGGCTGATGATGATGACTGGCTGAGTGGAGTTACTGACTGGATATAAGGCTGCCGATGCCCTTCTGCCCTGCGGGTGATTTCTCTGTGGGATCCTTGGAGACCAGTCTGAATTCCTGCTCCTCTAAAGCTAAGTTTGCTGCTCGGCCTTTTGCTTTGGTGCTTTGACTTTGTTTTGTTTTTCTGGATTTCTGCCATTCCCTGCTGGTGTGTGCTGAATTCATTTAGCTCTGTCTTCTGAAAATACCTGAGTGCTGATTTAGTTTTTGAAGCCTAGCTGCTTCAGGGCCTTTTTCATATCAGCTTGTTGGCTTATGTCTTTGATAGGGTTTTGGCAGATTGCAGACAGCAGCCTTCCTGTCCTTTCCTATTTAGGTAGTTTTGGGCCCCGTCTTTGCTCAGTCTATCTTTCTGTCTGTGTTAGTATTTTCATCTTGCTTCACCGTCATTATATGTTGGGGGCTGCCTATTGCTTTGGGGTCTGCTCTGGGGCAGTTTAGATTTCCCCTTTCTTTCTTTAGGCCTATGTAATTCTCCGGCTGTGATCAAGGGGTCTAGGGCATCGTAGGAACCCCCCACGGCTACTGCTATTTGTGTTGATAGGTTCAGGGGTCTGCAATCTTATAGTTGCCAACTTCTCTGGTTTTCTGGACTTAGCTTGTATTTCTGCTTTTGCCTCCTACGGTGACTCATTCATAACACCCTTATATCATCTCACCTAGAGGAATTCATGGTCAGACCTAAGGAGAACCATGCATGGTAGTTCTGTCCAAATTCCTGCAGGGTCTCCTCTTTGTTTTTGTTTAGGTCTCTATATAAGTTCATGTGTTGTAACCTTTGCGCCTTATTTTTTGAATATTAAATCTAAAATTTAAAAAGCTGGTTCCTTTCTTCTTTAAAACGTACATACCATTTTCAAAATTTAACAACAGAGATGCAATTGAAGTGTACACTTTTATGCTCAATGTACTGAACAAACATTTCCTGTAAAACTTTTAGAAATTGCAACTATTTTTCTAAAAGGCCTCCTCAATTCAGGGGCTCAAAAGTAATTGGATAAATTACCTTTACCTTGAAAAAAAATGTTCTTGTTTAATATTTTGTAGAGAATCCTTTGCATGCAATTACTTCTTGAAGTCTGGAAGCCATGGATGTCACCAAACGCTGAGTTTCCTCCTTTGTTATGCTGTTCCAGGCCTTTACTGCAGCTGACTTCAGTTGTTGCTTATTTGTGGGTATTTCTGCCTTAAAAGGGTTGTACACTACTAGGCCACCTCCCTTTTTATTTAAACGTTTGGCCCCGATAAAAATAAAGATTAAGACTCATCTGACATGCCAACACCGTTCCTGCGGTGTCGGCACTTGGACTCTCAGAGCTCTTGTGTGGTTGATATTGATGTGGTGCCCGATGCAAAATCAGCGCTGGCGTCACTGTCTCCACTTTTGTACGAAATAAACATGTTCAGCTCACACGAAGGCAGAGACAGTGACGCTAGAGCTTATTAGGCACCGGACACCACGTGTCACAACAGTGAGAACCCGGGAACGCGAGTGCTGACACCGCTAGAATGACGCTGGCACAGGAGGCAAGTATAATTTTTTTTTATTTTATAGGGCCAAGCGTGGCATACGAGAAGGGGTTGCCCTAGTAGTAGACAACGTCTTTAAGTTTTGTCTTAAGCATGTAAAATGTATGCTGGTGGGATTGAGATCTGGTGGTTGACTCTGCCATAGTAGGATATCCCACTAAAAAAAAAAAAAAAAACAGCACTCCTGGCTTGCTTTTGAAGTATGTTTTGGGTCATTGTCCATTGTACTGTGAAGCAGTGTGCAATCATTCTTGCTGCATTTGGTTGAATCTGAGCAGAAGTACAGCCCTGTACAGTTCAGAATTCATCCAACTGCTTATGTGTTCAGTCACATCATCAATAAACACCAGTGACATTGGAAGCCATGCATGACCATACCATCACACTGGCTCCATTTAAACACCAGTGACATTGGAAGCCATGCATGACCATACCATCACACTGGCTCCACCATGTTTTACAGAGTATGTGGCGTGCTTTAGATCATGAGCTGTTCCAAGCTTTCTCCATACTTTCTTCTTCCCATAATTCTGGTATAGGTTGATCTTAGTTTCATCTGTCCAAAGAATGCTTTTCCAGAACTGGGCTGGCTTCTTTAGATGTCTTTTTTTGTTGCAAAGTCTAATCTCAAGCCTGCTTAATGGTTTGCACCTTATAATGAACCCCACTGTGTTTTCACTCAAGTCTTCTCTTCATGGTAGAATTAAATACTGAAACACTTTCTGGAGAACATCCACCATTGTCCTCTTCTGTGGACAACCAGACATTTTTGAGTTCCCAAGCTCACCAGTGCATTTTTTTTTTTTTGCAGAATGTATCAAACTGTTGATTTGGCCACATCCAATATTTCTGCTCTCTCTCATGGATTTTCTTTGTTTTTTTGTACAGCCTAATGATGGACTGTTTCTCTTCCACTGAGAGCTTCTTTGCGTGTTATGGGATACAAGAAACAGCTTTTAAATGCAAATGCCACAGCTGGAATCAACTCCAGACCTTTAACCTGCTTAACTGATGATGAATTAACGAATCAATAGCCCATGCATCGCATTAAAAAGCTATTGAGATAACTGTCCCAATTACTTTTGGCCCCTTTACAAAGAGACAGCTACATATTAACCCCTTCATGACCAAGCCTATTTTGACCTTAATGACCAGGCCATTTTTTGCAATTCTGACCAGTGTCCCTTTATGAGGTAATAACTCAGGAACGCTTCAACGGATCCTAGCGATTCTGAGATTGTTTTTTCGTGACATATTGGGCTTCATGTTAGTGGTAAATTTAGGTTGATAATTTTTGCGTTTGTCAAAAAAACAGAAATTTGGCGAAAATTTAGAAAATTTTGCAATTTTCAAATTTTGAATTTTTATTCTGTTAAACCAGAGAGTTATGTGACACAAAATAGTTACTAAATAACATTTCCGACATGTCTACTTTACATCAGCACAATTTTGGAAACAAAATAATTTTTTGTTAGGAAGTTATAAGGGTTAAAAGTTGACCAGCGATTTCTCATTTTTACAATAAAATTTACAAAACCATTTTTTTTAGGGACCACCTCACATTTGAAGTCACTTTGAGGGGTCTATATGGCAGAAAATACCCAAAAGTTACACCATTCTAAAAACTGCACCCCTCAAGCTACTCAAAACTACATTCAAGAAGATTATTAACCCTTCAGGTGTTTCACAGGAACTAAAGCAATGTGGAAAGTAAAAATGGACATTTTAATTTTTCCAACAAAAATTTTCTTTTAGCATCAATTTTTTCATTTTCACATGGGAAACAGGATAAAATGGATCCTAAAATTTGTTGGGCAATTTCTCCTGAGTACAAGGATACCTCACATGTGGTCATAAATCACTGTTTGGGCGCACGGCACGGCTCAGAAGGGAAGGAGCGCCATTTGACTTTTTGAATGTAAAATATGCTGGAATTTTTAGCGGTTGCCATGTCATGTTTGGAGGGCCCCTGTGTGCATAAACATTGGAGCTCCTCCACAACTGACCCCATTTTGGAAACTAGACCCCCCAAGGAACTTATCTAGATGCATAGTGATCACTTTGAACCCCCAGGTACTTCACAAATTGATCTGTAAAAAAAAAAAAATACTTTTTTTTCACAAAAATTTTCTTTTAGCCTCAGTTTTTTCATTTTCACATGGGCAACAGGATAAAATGGATCCTAAAATTTGTTGAGCAATTTCTCCTGAGTGCACAGATACCTCATATGTGGTTATAAACCACTGTTTGGGTGCAAGGCAGGGCCCGGAAGGCAAGGAGCACCATTTGACTTTTTGAATGGAAAATTAGCTCCAATCGTTATCGGACACCATGTCGCATTTGGAGAGCCCCTGTGCACCTAAACATTGGAGCTCCCCCACAAGTGACCCCATTTTGGAAACTAGACCCCCTAAGGAACTTATCTAGATGTGTAGGGAGCACTTTGAACCCCCAAGTGCTTCACAAAAGTTTATAACACAGAGCAGTGAAAATAAAAAATATTTTTTTTTCCTCAAAAATGATTTTTAGCACACTATTTTTAATTTTCACAAGGCTAACAGGAGAAATTGGACCACAAATCTTGTTGTCCAGTTTGTCCTGAGTACGCTGGTACCCCATATGTGGGGGGGAACCACTGTTTGGGCACACGGCAGGGCTCAGAAGGGAAGGAGCGCCATTTGACTTTTTGAAATGCAAATTACTTCCAATCGTTAGCGGACACCATGTCGTGTTTGGAGAGCCCCTGTGTGCCTAAACATTGGAGCTCCCCACAAATGACCCCATTTTGGAAACTAGACCCCCTAAGGAACTTATCTAGATGTGTGGTGAGCACCTTGAACCCTCAAGTGCTTCACAAAAGTTTATGACGCAGAGCCGTGAAAATAAAAAAAAAATTTTTTCCCTCAAAAAATTATTTTTTAGTGCGCAATTTTTTATTTTCACAAGGGTACCAGGATAAATTGGACCCCAAAAGTTGTTGTCCTGTTTGTCCTGAGTACGCTGGTACCCCATATGTGGGTGGGGACCACTGTTTGGGTACACGTCAGGGCTCGGAAGGGAAGTAGTGACATTATGAAATGCTGACTTTGATGGAATGGTCTGCGGGCATCATATTACATTTGCAGAACCCCTGATGTACCTAAACTGTGGAAACCCCCCACAAGTGACCCCATTTTGGAAACTAGACCCCCTAAGGAACTTATCTAGATGTGTGGTGAGCACCTTGAACCCCCAAGTGCTTCACAGAAGTTTATAACGCAGAGACGTGAAAATAAAAAATATTTTTTTTTCCTCAAAAAAAATGATTTTTAGCCAGCAATTTTTTTTTTCACAAGGGTAGCAGGATAAATTGGATCCCAAAAGTTGTTGTACAGTTTGTCCTGAGTACGCTGGTGCCCCATATATGGGGGGGAACTATTGTTTGGGCACACGTAAGGGCTCAGAATGGAAGTAGTGGCGTTTTGAAATGCAGACTTTGATGGAATGGTCTGCGGTCGTCATTACGTTTGCAGAGCCCCTGATGTGCCTAAACAATAGAAACCCCCACAAGTGACCCCATTTTGGAAACTAGACCTCCCAAGTAACTTATCTAGATGCCTGGTGGGCACTTTAGACCCCCCAGTGCTTCACAGAAGTTTATAACGCAGAGACGTGAAAATAATAAAAAAAATTTTTTTTCCACAAAAATATTTTTTTTAGCCCCCAATTTTTTATTTTCCCAAGGGTATCAGGAGAAATTAGACCCCCAAAGTTGTTGTGCAATTTTTCCTGAGTACGCTGATACCCCATATGTTGGGGTAAACCACTGTTTGGGCACACGTCGGGGCTTGGAAGGGAGGAAGCACCGTTTAACTTTTTGAACGCAAAATTGGCTGGAATCAATGGTTGCACCATGTCGCGTTTGGAGACCCCCTGATGTGCCTAAACAGTGGAAACCCCTCAGTTCTAACTCCAGCCCTAACCCCAACACAACCCTAACCATAACCCTAACCACAAGCTTAACCCCAATTCCAACCCTAACCCTCTTTCCAACCCTAACCCTAACCCTCTTTCCAACCCTAACCCTCTTTCCAACCCTAACCCTCTTTCCAACCCTAACCCTCTTTCCAACCCTAACCCTCTTTCCAACCCTAACCCTCTTTCCAACCCTAACCCTCTTTCCAACCCTAACCCTCTTTCCAACCCTAACCCTCTTTCCAACCCTAACCCTCTTTCCAACCCTAACCCTCTTTCCAACCCTAACCCTCTTTCCAACCCTAACCCTCTTTCCAACCCTAACCCTCTTTCCAACCCTAACCCTCTTTCCAACCCTAACCCTCTTTTCAACCCTAATGGAAAAATAAAAATATTTTCTTTATTTTATTAGTTCTGCCTACCTATGGGGGTGATAATCGGGGGGTTTATTTACTTTTTCTTTCATTTCACTGTGATCAAAATGAAAGAATGGAATCAGCAGCCGGCAGATTCGGGCGGGCGCACTGTGCATGCGCCCGCCATTTTCCAAGATGGCGGCGCCCATCATCCGGACCCGAGGGACACCGGGAGGGACGGGGGGACTCAGGAGGTACCAGGGGGGGGAGTAGAGGGAATGGGAGGGGGGCAGATGATGACTGCGGCGGCAGATCGCCGCTGTCATTCAGTTGCGGGGGCGGGGGGGGCGATCGCCGGTGGGGGGGGTGGAATCGGTGTCTCCAGCCATGTCCGATGCTACAGCAGTGTCGGACATGGCTGGATTGTAATATTTCATCAATTTTCATTGATGAAATATTACTATCGCTCTGATTGGCCGTTTCACTTTTAACAGCCAATCAGAGCGATCGTAGCCACGTGGGGGCGAAGCCACGCCCCCTGTGGTGAATTACAAAGCCCCCTGTATCTGCGGGTAGGGTGACCTTTCAGTGACCCCGGTCACCCGACCCGCAGGGGGGCTTTAAAGTCATGACGCCACATAGGCGTCACTGGTCAGATTTGAACCAGGTTTCATGACGCCTATGTGGAGTCATTGGTCGTGAAGGGGTTAAAAAGCAGCAATTCCCAAACCCTCATTTTATAGCAGTCTGCATCTTAACCCCATATTGATTATATAATTGTATTTTGAATGTTTTAGTCAACAGCTAAACTACCAAGAACTTCTGACACTGTCCAAATAATTCTGGACCCAACTGTATTTATATGATAATCCTATTTCAGATCTACAATTAATCCAGGTCTACATGAGAACAAGTAGTGTAAAATGTGGTTTGTACAGAGCCTCGCAAAAGTATTCGTCTCCAAGAACTTTTCAACCTTTTCCCACATATCATGCTTCAAACATAAGGCTGTGTGCACACGCTGCGGAATCCGCTGCGGATTAATCCGCACGGATTTTGCAAAAACCGCAGATAATCCGCAGGTCAAAAGACCTGCGGATTATCTGCGGTTTTGTCTGCGGTTTGGTCCTGCGGATTCACTATCTCCACAATGGTGGAGATAGGAACCCGCAGCGGTTTCCGCAGAAAGAATTGACATGCAATTCTTTCTGCGGATTCAAAACCGCAGCAAATCCGCGCGGATTTTTCCGCAGCGTCGGCACAGTGTTTTTTTTTTCCCATTCATTTGAATGGTACTGTACACCGCAGCTAAAACTGCTGCGGAAACGCCGCGGAATCCGCAGCGTGTGCACGTACCCTAAAGATACCAAATGTACATTTTTGGTGAAGAATCAACAAGTGGGACACAATTGTGAAGTTGAACGAAATTTATTGGTTATTTTAAATTTTTGTGGAAATTCAAAAACTGAAAAGTGGGGCGTGAAATATTATTCGGCCCCTTTACTTTCAGTGCAGCAAACTCACTCCAGAAGTTCATTGTGGATCTCTGAATGATCCAATGTTGTCCTAAATGACTAATGATGATAAATATAAACCATCTGTGTGTAATCAAGTCCCCGTATAAATGCACCTGCTCTGTGATAGTCTCAGGGTTCTGTTTGAAGCACAGAGAGCATCATGAAGACCAAGGAACACAACAGGCAGGTCCGTGATACTGTTGTGGAGAAGCTTACAGCCGGATTTGGATACAAAATGATTTCAAAAACTTTAAACATCCCAAGGAGCACTGTGCAAGCGATCATATTGAAATGGAAGGTGTATCATACCACTGCAAATCGACCAAGACGCAGCCGTCCCTCTAAACTTTCATCTCAAACAAGGAGAAGACTGATCTGGATGAACTGCAGAGATCTACAGCTGAGGTGGGACAGTCTGTCCATAGGACAACAATCAGTCGTACACTGCACAAATCTGGCCTTTATGGAAGAGTTGAAAGAAGAAAGCCATTTCTCAAAGATATCCATAAAAAGTGTCATTTAAAGTTTGCAACAAGCCACCTGGGAGACACACCAAACATGTGGAAGAAGGTGCTCTGGTCAGATGAAACCAAAAATCGAACTTTTTGGCAACAATGCCAAATGATATGTTTGGCGTAAAGGCAACACAGCTCATCACCCTGAACACACCATCCCCACTGTCAAACATGGTGGTGGCAGCATCATGGTTTGGGCCTGCTTTTCTTCAGCAGGGACAGGGAAGATGGTTAAAATTGATGGGAAGATGGATGGAGCCAAATACAGGACCATTCTTGAAGAAAACCTGTTGGAGTCTGCAAAAGACCTGAGACTGGGACGGAGATTTGTCTTCCAACAAGACAATGATCCCAAACAAAGCAAAATCTACAATGGAAGGATTCACAAATTATCGTATCCAGGTGTTAGAATGGCCAAGTCAAAGTCCAGACCAGAATCCAATCGAGAATCTATGGAAAGAGCTGAAAACTGCTGTTCACAAACGATCTCCATCAAACCTCACTGAGCTCGACCTGTTTGCCAAGGAAGAATGGGCAAGAATTTCAGTCTCTCGATGTACAAAACTGATAGACATACCCCAAGCGACTTGCAGCTGTAATCGCAGCAAAAGGTGGCGCAACAAAGTATTAAGTTAAAGGGGCCGAATAACATTGCACGCCCCACTTTTCAGTTTTTGAATTTCTACAAAAATTTAAAATAACCAATAAATTTCATTCAACTTCACAATTGTGTCCCACTTGTTGTTGATTCTTCACCAAAAATTTACGTTTGGTATCTTTACGTTTGAAGCATGATATGTGGGAAAAGGTTGAAACGTTCCAGGGAGCCGAATACTTTCACAATGCACTGTATATTGTATGTGACCCTGCAAAAACCACCCGGGCAGAAAAATTCACACAATTGCCAATGATGCACACTTGCACAGAGGAAAAAACAAATATGTACACTATCCTACACTATAAAAATGGTTTGCATTCTGCAGAAATGAAACTGCCATACTAAGCACCAAATAATATTTATATCTCATCTCAGCCATAGTACTGAAAGCTAAATGTCAGAGGAAGCACCATACACAATAAAAGTAGTATTACAGGAATTGGTCAGATCGGCATTCATTAAATATAGCCACCTTTATAGCCCACAGTTGTGTTAATCAATCAGGTTAATTAGTAAAAACAATCAGCTTAACAACTAAAAAGTTCAACCCCAATTCCTGAAAAGTTGGTACAATGTGGAAAATTTAAAGAAAACAAAAATGTAACAAAAGGGAGAAATAGGAAAAGAACGAGAAGACTGGAAGAAACATGCTGTCTACTTAAGGAAGAAATCTAGATATGGGAAGCAGAGCGCACAATAGGGTGATGGAGGGAGAGTGGGTAAGTGCTTGGTTAACGCTCACCTGGTGATGTGACTGGCACGACTCATATGGAGACGAAAAACAGCTGCTGCTGCAACGTGACTGGTGGATAAATGCTCCATGAAATATCGGATCCAGTTGGATGAAACGCGTTAGCTGGGCTACGCTGCTGGAGTAAATCCAATTCTTCAACAATCATAAGGTTTTTTTTTTTTTATTCAGAATGTGTTTCAACCCCATACCAGCGTCTTTATCAAGTGACATAAATGTCATGGTTTTTTCACTTAATAAAGACACTGGTATGGTGTTGAAACGCGTTGTGAATTAAAAAAGCATTATTACCATCATTGTTGAAGAACTCATCTACTTAAGGAAAGCAAAATGTAGCCAGCAAAGACTTTAAAAGTGGTATTACAGTTTTAGCAACTGTATAATAAAAAAACGGTAATTAGACCTACCGGTAATTGTGTTTCCAGGAATCCACCCTGGAGGACGTCCTTCTTATCCGTAGTGGGACAGGAAACCACGAGAGCTTAAAAGGATCCTCCACCTACCATCCTTCAGTGATTTCACAAAGTAACACATCTGGATGGATGCAAACAGACTATTTAAACCAACCTTCTTCATACACGTTACATCACAGTTGTATGGAAAGTGTCATCGGGAGGGAACTAATAGTGCTGTCAGGATGGATTCCTGGAAACACAATTACAGGTAGGTCTAATTACCGTTTTCCAGGTCACCACCTGACAGCACACTGGAGTAATACCAAAGGATATTGGTCCTAGGGCGGGACCACTGCATGGAGTACTTTTCTCCCAAATGCTAATTGTGTGGATGCTACATCTAGCTTATAGTGCTTGGAGAAAGTACAAAGACTGGCCCAAGACGCTGCCCTGAAGATTTGTTCTGCCGAGGCTCCCCCCCTCTCTGCCCATGATGCGGCCATGGCCCTAGTTGAGTGGGCTCTAAGGCTCCCCGGGGGATTCTGACCTTGTGCTCCATAGGCTATGCTAATAGTGGATCTAATCCACCTTGCTATTGTAGATTTCGATGCCTTGTTCCCCTTATTAGGGCCTCTATATTGGACAAAGATTATTGTCCTGCCTCCAGGGTCTGGTTGCGTCCTGGTACCTGAGTACAGTTTCCCTTACGTCCAAGTTATGGTAAGCTTTTTCCCTTTTATTCTTGGGGGACTGAAAAAAGAAGGGAGCACTACCTCCTGATTCATGTTTGAGATAACCTTGGGTAGAAAGGCCAGGTCGAGTCTTAGGACTAACCGGTCACTAAATACTTGTAAGTAGGGTTCGTGGGTCGATAGGGCTTGTAGTTCTCCTAGTATTTTGGCTGAGGTAACTACTACCAGAAAGGCTGTTTTGAGTGAGATATTACCAATATTTATCTCTGCTCCTAGCTGGTATGGCCGTTTACACAGTGCATTGAGGACTAGGTTAAGGTCCCAGGGAGGGACGGTCTTTCTTATTAAGGGTTTAAGCCTCTGTACAGCTCTCGAGAACTGGGCTATCCACGGGTGCCATGATAGGGTTGTCATAGAACACGCTCAAGGCTGCAATCTGCACACTCAGAGCGCTGGGTCTAAGGCCCTTTTTGAACCCTGCCTGCAAGAAGTCAAGGATCTTCGGGATGTTGGGTTGGTCAGTCTTGACTGTCGTCTCTCCACAAAAGCTGCAGAACTTTTTCCAGATCTTGTTATATATTGCTGCGGTCACGGGTTTTCTACTTGCTTGTAGGGTAGATATGACTTCGTCTGATAGACCCCTTGCTCTTAGGACCTGCCGCTCAGGATACAGACTGACAACTGGAGTGCCTCCGGCCTTTGGTGTAAGACCGGACCCTGGTGGAGGTCTTCTCTTTTTGGCAGGAGAATGGGTTCCTCGCCTGATGTCTTCCTGAGTAGGGGAAACCAACTTCTTCTTGGCCAATAGGGGACCACCAGTATGACCCTGGCTCTGTCCTCGCAGATTTTCCTGAGGACCCGTAGAATGAGAGCTAGAGGCGGGAAGGCGTACAACAGGCCTCTACTCCAGGACTGTGATAGAGCGTCTATCCCTGTCGGGTTTCCCAGAGGGTTCAGGGAGTAGAAGGCCCCGACTTTTGCGTTCCATTTGTCCGCGAATAGGTCTATTTCCGGTTGTCCCCAACGGTCGCACAGGCTGCTGAACACTTCGTCTTTGAGTTCCCAGTCTGTTGCGGTTATTCTTCTGCTGAGGAAGTCCGCGACCTGTTTCCTGGTGCCCACCAGATGCACGGCTGAGATTGATAGGACCTCTCTCTCCGCCCATCTGAAGATCTGCTCTGCTAAGGCCTGCAGTGTCGGGTGTCTTGGTCCGCTCTGGTGACGGAGAAAGGCCACTGTCGTGGATTATCTGACAGTGTTTTGACGTGCTTGTTCTTTATGTGAGACCAGGTGGCGAGTAGTACCTTCCAGACGGCATGTAGTTCTCTGAAGTTGGAAGACCTGTTGCTGTCCACCGGACTCCATCGTCCCTGGTAGTACTTTCCTGCGACGTGTCCGCCCCAGCCGTACAGACTCACATCCGTTGTCACTACGACTTCCGGGGAATAAATCCATGAGACACCGGTTTTTAGGTTTCTCGGAGTGGTCCACCGTAACAGTGACCTTCTGACCAGGGGGGTTAACTGCATTTTCTTGTCCAGTGAGCTCTGCCTTCTGTCCCAGGACGCCAGGACTGCCCGTTGTAGGTCGCGGGAGTGGAATTGACTCCATCTGACGCAGGAAATGCACGAAGTCATCAGCCCCAGGATTCTCATTGCGTCCCTGATCGATACCTGTTTTTTTGAGAACTGACGAATCTTCTTTGGCATGCTGGCCTGCTTTTCGTCTGGTAGATAGGACATTCTTCTTTCCGAGTCTAGCATGACCCCCAAAAATTTTATTCTGGGCTTGGGTATGAGATCTGACTTTGTCCAATTTATGATCCCACCCAAACTCTGCAGCGTGGAGATTGAGGACTGACAGTCGACTCTGAGCTGGGTTGCTGAATCGGCTATAATTAAGAAGTCGTCTAGTTACGGGACCACCGTGATGTTTCGAGCTCTTAGGTAGGCAACTACTTCTACCATTAATTTTGTGAAGACTCTTGGTGCTGATGCTAGGCCGAAGGGTAGGCAGTGAAACTGATAATGGTGTATCCTGCCGTCCCTTTCGACCGCCAACCTGAGATATTTTTGGTGATCTGGGTGGATGGGGACGTAGTAATACGTGCTTTTTAGATCGAGCGTGCACATTACCACCGCTTTTCCCAGAAGCGGAATCGTGGATCTTATTGATTCCATCTTGAAGCGTTTGTATGTTACCTACTTGTTTAGGTTCTTGAGATTTATTATGGTTCTGGTTTCCCCAGATGGTTTTTTTTATTGCGAAGAGGCTCGAGCAGTGTCCTCTCCTTTCTTCTTGGGTGGGTACTGGTGTAATTGCTTCTATCGTCAGGAGATCCTGGATGTCCAACCACATGGGGGAAGCTGAACTGAGTCAAGAACTGGTCACTAAGAATCTGTTCGGGGGCAGGGAGTTGAACTCTATCCTGTACCCCTGAGAAATGACCTGTAGTACCCAGGGGCTGGAGGTAACCTCCTGCCATTCTCCCTTGAATTTGAGAAATCACCCCCCCCCCCCCCCACTCTGGTGGCGTCATTTTTTTCGGGAGCTGGACCCTGGGCCAGAGAAGATGGTATCTCTATTCCTACATCTACCCTCGCCCCCTTTGGGGTAGCTATCGACCCGACTTCCCCTTCCCTCTGTAGTCCGTTCTCTGGTTGTAACGGGGTCTACAAAAGGGCTGGTATCTTTTACGTTTCTCTTCAGGGAACCCCTTTTTTTCATCTGATGCCTTCTCTAAGATATCGTCGAGCACAGGCCCGAAGACTCTACCCCCCCCTCCCCGAGAAGGGAATTGAGCATAGCTTATTCTTTGACTGCATGTCGCCCGACCAACTCTTAAACCAGATAGCTCTTCTGGCTGCGTTGGACAGAGACTGGCTTCTGGCCGTGAACCTAACCGACTCCGCCGAGGCATCAACCAAAAACCCCGTAGCTAGTTTTAGTAGGGGGGAGGAACTTCAGGATAGTTTCTCTCGGAGTTCTGACAGGTGCTCCTCCAAATCATCTATCCATAGATGCATGGAGCGTGCCACATATGTCGCGGCTATATTCGTTTTTATGACCGCTGCTGAACTCTCCCAGTCCGTCTGCCTTCCGATCTAGGGGCTCCTTTAGGTTTGAGGAGTCCTCGAACGGAATCACCATCTTTTTTGATACCTTCGCCACTGGGATGTCTATCTTAGGGACCTCCTCCCAAACCTTGACCTCCTCAGGGTCAAACGGCAGGCGAAGCCTTAAGTCTCTGGGGATAGTCAATCTCTTCTCTGCTTCCTCCCATTCGTCCAATATCATTGCCCGTATATGGGTGTTTACTGGGAAGACCATCGAAGTCTGGGAGCGTAACCCCCCAAACATCTCGTCCTGTATTGAGAGGGTAGCCGGGGGTTCCTCAATCTGCATAGTCTGACGCACCGCCCCCAGTAGCTCGTCCGTATCCCCGGACGAAAAAAAGATATTTCCTTCCCCTTTCTGGGTGCTCTCTGATTTCCTCCTCTTCTGCGTCTGATTCGGGCAGGATGTCTTCAGAAGACGTGTCCGATTCCCTCTGCCTCTTTTTGGACAACTGGGGGTTCACCTGCGGGGTCGGGGAGGTGGCCAGGCTGGATACAGAGGCCTGTACTTTAATTATTGCTCTCATGTTAGACATAAGTGTCGCTTGTTCCTCCCCCACTATGCGTTTTGACAAGCATGGCAGAGGGTCTTTTGCCACGTGTCCTTTAGCTTCTTAGAGCAAACTGGACACTTCTTATCCTTCCTCCTGGGCTCCTTTCTCTCTGAGGTGGAGATTCCCCCCTGGAACATATAAAATACGTGTTCTGTGAGGTCTGTCTTACTGGTGCCCTGCAGTGACCTCTCTTTGAGGTTACTCACGTGACCCTGGCTGTCTGCTCCCGTCTCCGTCTTTGCCTGGTCCTCCATCCTGGTAGAGAGGAATACTGCGGCTGCCTGCTGACCGCTGTGAAGACACAGAGACGTGTAAGTGGCCATGGGCACCGTGTCTGGCTCCTAACTGCAGCAGAGCCCTGCGTACCGCTGCTTGCTGATCCACGCTGCCGATCCGCTCCTTGGACACCTGCCCACCTTCTCTGGTGGGCCTATACCGGCTGCGGCCAGTGACGACCGGAAGTGACACGCCCTCGGCTGATGACGCGACCGGAAGTGACACACGCCCGGTCTGTGACGCGCGCCCGGCTCTGACGATGCGGCCGGAAGTGACGCGCCCCGGTCTCCGGGCACGGCGGGGCCTTGTTCCTGACGTGCTACGTCCCATAGAGGGGGGAAGGTGCGGTGATCTGCTGCCGGGGTCCGCTTATGGGGCCAGTGCACTCCATAGAGGCGGCCCCGGCTCTGGGCTACGGTGGCGGCGTCCGGGGTCGAGAGCCCCCGTCAGGAGGAAGCGACCGCGTCTCCAGGAGCAGCGCTACCCTGGATGGGCTGAGGGACCCTCTGTTGGGTGTCAGCTGCAGACTTCTTGAGGTAGGAAGGGAAAGGTAGGGGGAGGATCCTTTTAAGCTCTTGTGGTTTCCTGTCCCACTACGGATAAGAAGGACGTCCTCCGGTGTGCTGTCAGGTGGTGACCTGGAAAAAAAAGTTATCAGTTTTCCAAAACAGTGTGTAAATTAAAAAAATCCAGAAAAGAAAACCCCTAAAAGGAAGTTATTTAACCCCTTAAGCCCCAAGGGTGGTTTGCACGTTCATGACCGGGCCAATTTTTACAATTCTGACCACTGTCCCTTTATGAGGTAATAACTCTGAAACGCTTCCATGGATCCTGGTGATTCTGACACTGTTTTCTCGTGACATATTGTACTTCATGTTAGTGGTAAAATTTCATTTAAATAACTTGCGTTTATTTGTGAAAAAAACGGAAATTTGGCGAAAATTTTGAACATTTCGCAATTTTCCAACTCTGAATTTTTATGCCCTTAAATCACAGAGATACGGCACACAAAAAACTTGATAAGTAACATTTCCCACATGTTTACTTTACATCAAAAATTTTGGTTCCAAAATTGTGCTTTGTTAGGAAGTTATAGGGGTTAAAAATTGACCAGCGATTTCTCATTTTTGCAACACCATTTTATTTTTACGGACCACATCACATTTGAAGCCACTTTGTGGGGTGTATATGATAGAAAATACCAAAAAGTGACACCATTCTAAAAAACTGCACCCCTTAAAGTGCTCAAAACCACATTCAAGAAGTTTATTAACCCTTTAGGTGCGTCACAGGAATTTGAATATTTAAAAAAAAAAAATGAACATTTAACTTTTTTTCACAAAAAAAATACTTCAGGTTCAATTTTTTTATTTTACCAAGGGTAACAGGAGAAATTGGACTGCAAAATTTATTGTGCAATTTGTCCTAAGTACGTTGATACCTGATATGTGGGGAGAACCACTGTTTCGGCGCATGGCTGAGCTCAGAAGGGAAGGAGCGCCGTTTGACTTTATCAATGCAAAATTGGCTGGAATTCAGATCGGACGCCATGTCACGTTTGGAGAGCCCCTGATGTACCTAAACAGTGGAAACCCCCCACAAGTGACCCCATTTTGGAAACTAGACCCCCCAAGGAACTTATCTAGATATGTGGTGAGAACTTTGAACCCACAAGGGCTTCACAGAAGTTTATAACGTACAGCGGAACAATTAAAAAAATCATATTTTTTCCACAAAAATGATCTTTTCACCCCAAATTTTTATTTTCCCAAGGGTAACAGGACCCTAAAAGTTATTGAGCAATTTGTCCTGAGTACGCTAATAACCCACATGTGGGGGTAAACCACTATTTGGGGGCATGGCAGAGCTCGGATGGGAAGCAGCGCCATTTGACGTTTTTGGCTGGAATTGAGATCGGACACCATGTCGCGATTAGAAAACCCATGATGTACCAAAACAGTGGAAACCCCCTCACAAATGACACCATTTTCGAAACTAGACCCCCCAAGGAACTTATCTAGATGTGTGGTGAGCACTTTGACCCCTCCACTGCTTCACAGAAGTTTATAACGCCCGGGCGTGAAAATAAAAAAATCGTATTTTTTCCACAAACATGATCTTTTAGTCCCCATTTTTTTTTATTTTCCCAAGGGTAACAGGAGAAATTGGACCCCAAAAGTTGTTGTCCAATTTGTCCTGAGTACGCTGACACCCCATATGTGGGAGAAAACTACTGTATGGGCACACGTCGGGGCTCGGAAGGGAAGTAGTGACGTTTTGGAATGCAGACTTTGATGGAATGGTCTACGGGTGTCATGTGCGTTTGGAGAGCCCCTGATGTACCTAAACTATTGAAACTCCCCACAAGTGACCCCATTTTGGAAACTAGACCCCCCACGGAACTTATCTAGATGTGTGGTGAGCACTTTGAACCCCCAAGTGCTTCACAGAAGTTTATAACGCCCGGGCGTGAAAATAAAAAAATCATTTTTTTCCACAAAAATTATATTTTTGCCCCCAATTTTTTATTTTCCCAAGGGTAACAGGAGAAATTGGATCCCAAAAGTTGTTTTGCAATTTGTCCTGAGTAGGCTGATACCCCATATGTGGGGGTAAAACACTGTTTGGGCGCATGGCAGAGCTTGGAAGGGAAGGACCACCATTTGACTTTTTCAACTCAGAATTGGCTGGAATTGAGATCAGACGCCATGTTGCATTTGGAGAGCACCTGATGTGCCCAAACAGTGGAAACCCCCAATTCTAACTCCAACCCTAACCCCAACACACCCCTAACCCTAATCTCAGCCCTAACCATAGCCCTAACGGGAAAATGGAAATAAATTTTCTTTTAGTTTTATTATTTTTCCCTAACTAAGGGGGTGATAACAGGGGGTTTGATTTACTATTTATGGCGGTTTTTATGTTTGGCAGCTGTCGCACGCTAAAAGACGCTTATTATTTTTCGGTATTTTGACCCACCGAGTCATGTGAGGTCTTATTTTTGCGGGACGAGTTGACGTTTTTATTGGTACCATTTTCGGGCACGTGACATTTTTTGATCGCTTTTTATTCCGATTTTTGGGACGCAGAATGAACAAAAACCAGCGTTTCATGAATTCCTTTGGGGGGGGGGGGTGCGCTTACACCGTTCCACATGCGGTAAAATTGATAAAGCGCTTTTATTCTTTGGGTCAGTACGGTTACAGCGATACCTCATTTATGCCTTTTTTTATGTTTTGGCAGTTTTATGCAATGAAAACTATTTTATATAAAAAATAATTATTTTTGCATCGCTTTATTCTGCGAGCTATAACTTTTTTATTTTTTCGCTGATGATGCTGTATGGCACCTCGTTTTTTGCGGGACAAGATGACGTTTCAGCGGTACCATGGATATTTATATGCGTCTTTTTGATCGCGCATTATTGCACTTTTTGTTCGGCGGTATGATAAATAATTTCTTGCTTCGTTTTTTATTTTTATTTTTTAAGGGGTTCGCTAAAGGGGTTAACTAATGGGACAGTTTCGTAGGGCAGGTCGTTACGGACGCGGCGATACCAAATATGTGTACTTTTATTGTTTTTTTTTTATTTCCAAAAAATGAATTTATTGGGGGAATATTTTTTTTTTCTAATTTATTTGGCGATTTTTTAAAAATTATTTTAACACTTTTTTTTTTTAACTTTATTACATTGTCCCAGGTGGGACATCACTGTCCTGCGACAGATCGCTGATCTGTCACATCACAGATCACTGTGACAGATCAGCGATCTGTCACAGGCAGTGCAGCAGACTTACTCGTGCTTGCGCTCTGCAGGCACTGAGGAAGCCGACTCCCTGCAGGCCCCCGAAGGTCCCCGTCGCCATCTTGGATTCGGGGGCCTGCAGGGAAGGAGCCCCCCGCAGCAGCGCTGCACATTGCGCTGCCATGGGGGGCTCAGGGAAGCGCCGATGCTTCCCTTTAACCCCCGGTACGCCGGCCCGTGATCGTGTTTGATCGCGTGTGCAAGGGGTTAACGTGTCGGGGGCGGTCCGTGACCACCCCTGTCACATTGTGCTGGGTGTCAGCTGTGATAATCAGCTGACACCCGGCCGCGATCAGCGGCGCTCACCACGTGGGCGCCGCTGTTCGCTGACGTACTATCCCGTCCCTGGGCACATGGACGGGATAGTACGTCATATGGGATTAAGGGGTTAAATTAAATCCTTAGGGTTAATATGATGGGAAATAGTTTTAAATATTTGCCTTTTTTAACTAAATACTCAGCTACAGGATAAAAATGAAGATGTATTTACCATGCAGCTGCCGCTTGTAGTGAGCACTCAGTGCTTAGAACACAGTGAGTGCACTGTAATAGTGCCCACCGCTTCTTAACCCCTAGGGTGGTTTTCACGTTAACTCCCGGGCTAATTTTTACAATTCTGACCACTGTCCCTTTATGAGGTAATAACTCTGGAATGCTTCCATGGATCCCGGTGATTCTGACATTGTTTTCTCGTGACATATTGTACTTCATGTTAGTGGTAAAATTTCATTGATATACCTTGCGTTTATTTGTGTAAAAAAAAAAACAACGAAATTTGGCAAAAATTTTGCAATTTTCCAACTTAATTTTCATGCCCTTAAATCAGAGATATGGCACACAAAATACTTAAGTAACATTTCCTACATATTTACTTTACATCAGCACAATTTTGGAACCAAATTTTTTTTTTTTGTTAGGAAGTTATAAGGGTTAAAATTTGACCAGCGATTTCTCTTTTTTACACCCTTTTTTTAGGGACCACATCACATCTGAAGTCACTTTGAGGGGCTATATGATAGAAAATACCCAAAAGTGACACCATTCTAAAAACTGCACCCCTCAAGGTGCTCAAAACCACATACAAGAAGTTTATTAACCCTTAAGGTGCTTCCCAGGAATTTTTTTGAATGTGTAAAAAAAGATGAACACTTAACTTTTTTTTTTCACAAAAAAATTACTTCAGGTCCATTTTTTTTTATTTTACCAAGGGTAACAGGAGAAATTGGACCGCAAAAGGTATTGTGCAATTTGTCCTGAGTACGCCGATACCTGATATGTGGGGGGACCACTGTTTCGGCGCATGGCAGAGCTCGGAAGGGAAGGAGCGCCATTTGACTTTCAAATTGGCTGGAATTGAGATCGGATGCAATGTCGCGTTTGGAGAGCCCCTGATGTGCCTAAACGTGGAAAGCCCCCACAAGTAACACTATTTTAGAAACTAGACCCCCCCAAGGAACTTATCTAGATGTGTTGTGAGAACTTTGAAACCCCAAGTGTTTCACAGTCGTACACACTGTTTATCTGTCGTAGAGCCATGAAAATAAAAAAAAAATAAAATCATTTTTTCCACAAAAATTATGTTTTTTCCCCCCAATTTTTTATTTTCCCAAGGGTAACAGGAGAAATTGGACCACAAAGGTTGGTGTGCAATTTGTCCTGAGTAGGCGGATACCCCATATGTGGGCGTAAAACACTGTTTGGGCACATGGCAGAGCTTGGAAGGGAAGGAGCATCGTCTGACTTTTTCAACGCACAATTGGATGGAATGGAGATCAGTCGCCATGTTGCATTTGGAGAGCACCTGATGTGCCCAAACAGTGGAAACCCCCAATTATAAATCCAACCCTAACCCCAACACACCCCTAACCCGAGCCCTAACCCTAGCCCTAACGGGAAAATGGAAATAAATACTTTTTTTAATTTTATTATTTTCCCCCTAACTAAGGGGGTGATAAAGGGGGGTTTAATTTACTGGCAGCTGTGACACGCTCAAAGACGCTTTATATTGCAAAAAATAGTTTTTGCATCACCACATTTTGAGAGCTATAATTTATCCATATTTTGACCCACAGTCATGTGAGGTCTCATTTTTTGACATTTTATTGGTACCATTTTCGGGCACGTGACATTTTTTGATCGCTTTTTATTCCGATTTTTGGGACGCAGAATGAACAAAAACCAGCAATTCATGAATTTCTTTTGAGGGGCGGGGACATTTACACCGTTCCGCGTGTGGTAAAATTTATAGAGCGGTTTTATTCTTCGGGTCAGTACGATTACAACGATACTTCATTTATGTCGGTTTTTCATGTTTTGGCACTTTTGTACAATAAAAACAATTTTATATAAAAAAATAATTATTTTTGCATTGTTTCATTCGGAGAGCGATAACTTTTTTTTTTTGCTGATGATGCTGTATGGCGGCTCGTTTTTTGCACGACAAGATGACGTTTTCAGCGGTACCATGGTTATTTATATCCGCCTTTTTAATTGCGTTAAAGCACTTTTTGATCAGCGGTATGATAAAGCATTGTTTTTTGCCTTTTTTTAAGGGGTTCACTAAAGGTGTTAACTAGTTTTATAGGGCGGGTCGTTACGGACGCGGCAATACTAAATATGTGCTCTTTTATTGTTTTTTTTTTTTTATCTACAAACAAAAACAATTAGGGAATTTTTTTATTTATTTAGGAATTTTAAAAAAAATTAAATTTTACACTTTTTCTTAGTTTCAATAATTTTTATTTCCTTTTTTTTTTTTTTTACTTTATTATATTGTCCCAGTGTGGGACATCACTATATAAAGTCAGATTTCTGATCTGACACTTTGCAATGCACTGTATCAGATCAGCAATTTGACAGGCACTGCAGGAGGCTTCTCAGCAGGCACTGATAAAGCCGCCTCCCTGCAGGACCCCGAAGGCCCACATGGCCATCTTGGATCCAGGGGCCTGCAGGAAGCACGCAGGGAGGGAAGCACACAGGGAGCCCCTTCCCTGCGGGATTCTTCCTTATGCCCCCAGTACATGCAATCATGTTTTCGTTGCAGTGTGCCAGGGGGTTCATGTGCCGGGAGCGGTCTGTGACCGCTCCTGGCACATAGTGCCGGGTGTCAGCTGTGATAATCAACTGACACCCGGCCGCGATCAGCTGCGCTCCCCCATGAGTGCAGTTCATCACGATGACGTACTATCCCGTCCATGGGCATTAAGGCACAGGGCACATGGATGGGATAGTACGTCAAATGCCGGGAAGGGGTTAAACGACATCCTGCAGCGCACACAAGTATTTTTGTATTTTTGTTGCGACAGGTTCCTTTTCATTCTTGCCTTACCAATACTCGGCCGCACCACTGACTTCTGAAAATGATGCAGTAAATCATGTTGGTAGCACATGGATGCTGGATCAGCATTAGGAACCCCAAATTTCAGGTGGCATTCCACCAAGATGTTATAGTTACTACATCTTATACATGTTCGATTTTAAAAATATTCTGTTCTTTTTAAAGGGAGTCTATCAACAGGTTTTTGATATGTAATATGAGAACAGCATGATGTTGGAGGTAAAACACAGAATTCAGCAACGTGTCGTGTGCTGTTGTTTACTGACAGTGAAGGTTTTATCACCAGGACATCATTGCTGTGACTAACTGGCAAGTGTAGACTTGACCTACCACGCAACCTCTTGTAATACACTATGTGTATAGAGAGCCTTGTGTGGGTGACGTTAGATTTCTCCGCTCTGCTTCATTCTAAATCAAAAGAACTCATTGTGTCACAACTACTGCACCCAGTAAACTAAGTGATATATCGTTGGACTCAGGGTCTCTTTTCCTACATCATGCTGCGGTCAGTTAAGGTTTCAAAAACCTGTGAGATTCCCTTTAAATGGAATCTGTCAACAGGATTTAACCCCTCCACACCTCAAACTTTTTATATGTGCATGTAGCACTTTCAAAGACAAGTCCAGCAATACTTTTACATGGCCAGTCCGCTCTCTTTTACTGAGAAATCGATGTTTGACTTGATATGCAATTGAGGCTTAAGAGCCATTATAGATCTGAAGCCTCTGTCACACTAGGTCTATTCCACGCCCAGTGCCGCCTCCTTCTTCTTGACTGACTGCTCCTTTGCCTGAAGTGACACAGCATAAAGATGGTCTCTCAAACAGGGGGAGGCAGCGCTGGAGGGGAATGAAGCTTCAGATCTACATCCTTATTTGCATATCAAGTCAAACACATTCCTCCACAGTAAGGGAGGAATGGACTGGCCATGTAAAGGTATATTGTTGGACTTGTCATTGAAAGAGCTACATTTGCATCAGGCAACAGGATATAAAAACAATCTTGCCAAGCCCCAAATGATGTATAAGATGGTACCTGCTGGTCAGTGCTACCCAAGATCATCCGGCTCTTGACCAGGGGGCTTCTTCGTGCACTTTAGGCATTAGCTATTTCCAGTCCTGTCCAAGATAGTCGGTTGGTTTCCAATAGCTCCACGCTGCAGAGATAAAAAAAAAAAAACATAAAAAAGAGTAAGATACGGAAGTTACACATGTGACTGAACATATAAAAAGTTCATGGTAAACGCACCGCAGTTTTAAGGAAGTGAGCATGGCACAGAAAGAGTTAAGGGAGTAGGGCACTGTGGTTTATTGGAAGGTCAGGGCAGGAGAATGGCTACATCATACATACAGTGGGGCAAAAAAGTATTTAGTCAGTCAGCAATAGTGCAAGTTCCACCACTTAAAAAGATGAGAGGCGTCTGTAATTTACATCATAGGTAGACCTCAACTATGGGAGACAAACTGAGAAAAAATAATCCAGAAAATCACAGTGTCTGTTTTTTTTTCATTTTATTTGCATATTATGGTGGAAAATAAGTATTTGGTCAGAAACAAAATTTCATCTCAATACTTTGTGATATATCCTTTGTTGGCAATGACAGAGGTCAAACGTTTTCTGTAAGTCTTCACAAGGTTGCCACACACTGTTGTTGGTATGTTGGCCCATTCCTCCATGCAGATCTCCTCTAGAGCAGTGATGTTTTTGGCTTTTCGCTTGGCAACACGGACTTTCAACTCCCTCCAAAGGTTTTCTATAGGGTTGAGATCTGGAGACTGGCTAGGCCACTCCAGGACCTTGAAATGCTTCTTACGAAGCCACTCCTTCATTGCCCTGGCGGTGTGCTTTGGATCATTGTCATGTTGAAAGACCCAGCCACGTTTCATCATCAATGCCCTTGCTGATGGAAGGAGGTTTGCACTCAAAATCTCACGATACATGGCCCCATTCATTCTTTCATGTACCCGGATCAGTCGTCCTGGCCCCTTTGCAGAGAAACAGCCCCAAAGCATGATGTTTCCACCACCATGCTTTACAGTAGGTATGGTGTTTGATGGATGCAACTCAGTATTCTTTTTCCTCCAAACACGACAAGTTGTGTTTCTACCAAACAGTTCCAGTTTGGTTTCATCAGACCATAGGACATTCTCCCAAAACTCCTCTGGATCATCCAAATGCTCTCTAGCAAACTTCAGACGGGCCCGGACATGTACAGGCTTAAGCAGTGGGACACGTCTGGCACTGCAGGATCTGAGTCCATGGTGGCGTAGTGTGTTACTTATGGTAGGCCTTGTTACATTGGTCCCAGCTCTCTGCAGTTCATTCACTAGGTCCCCCCCCGCGTGGTTCTGGGATTTTTGCTCACCGTTCTTGTGATCATTCTGACCCCACGGGGTGGGATTTTGCGTGGAGCACCAGATCGAGGGAGATTATCAGTGGTCTTGTATGTCTTCCATTTTCTAATTATTGCTCCCACAGTTGATTTCTTCACTCCAAGCTGGTTGGCTATTGCAGATTCAGTCTTCCCAGCCTGGTGCAGGGCTACAATTTTGTTTCTGGTGTCCTTTGACAGCTCTTTGGTCTTCACCATAGTGGAGTTTGGAGTCAGACTGTTTGAGGGTGTGCACAGGTGTCTTTTTATACTGATAACAAGTTTAAACAGGTGCCATTACTACAGGTAATGAGTGGAGGAAAGAGGAGACTCTTAAAGAAGAAGTTACAGGTCTGTGAGAGCCAGAAATCTTGATTGCTTGTTTCTGACCAAATACTTATTTTCCACCATAATATGCAAATAAAATGAAAAAAAAAAAGACAATGTGATTTTCTGGATTTTTTTTTCTCAGTTTGTCTCCCATAGTTGAGGTCTACCTATGATGTAAATTACAGACGCCTCTCATCTTTTTAAGTGGTGGAACTTGCACTATTGCTGACTGACTAAATACTTTTTTGCCCCACTGTACATACATGGAATACTAGGGATTTCCCTTCTCAGATCAAAAGCACAACACAGAAGAGGTCAGCCAGCTGGGTATGTTACAAAGTACAGGCATCTCACATCTAAATCACTCCACGTGGAAAGAAGGCTAAGGGGATCCAAATGTTTCTGTGCTTTTAATGCAAAAAAAATTCAAAGCAAATCTGCTGCTGTTTTTACAGTAAATGTGGTGCTTGCCACAGCTCTGGCCTTAAAGGGAACTTGTCACCCAGAAATTACAGTCCCATCTGCAGGCACCAAGTTATAGAGCCTGGGTAGAGGAGTAGATTGCTACACCGTTTTGTCAGTATAACGTATCATTTAAACCTCAGTTCTTTCAGAGATTTTCTGACCACCCCTATAAATGACTGACAGCTTTCTTGGTATAAGTGTGCATACAGAGAAAGCTGTCAGTCACCGATAAAACCACCCCCTAGACCAAAAATCCATGAAAGAGCCAAGGGTTTAAAAAGGGTGAAAAGACAGGTTATACTGACTTTTCCTACATAGCTATACAGCAATTGGCCCAGCTCCCCCTGCTCTATAACGTGGTGTGTGCCTGCAGACTGGACTGCAATTTCATGGTGACAGGTTCCATTTATAGGGAGAATAGCCTAATTGTACTAACGTGACCGGGAGAAGAAACGATCAGTTCACCGACATAAAATACACAAACTGCAGCTTCCAGAGTGAGCACTGTGTCCTGCAATGGAACCAAAATTCACAAAACTGCCAAGATCTCACGTATGAACCAATTCAAATTTGTGATAACCATATCCCAGACTAATAACAAGGGATCCACAGTAAAACATTCAATTTTCTTATTAAAAAACGAAATAAGTCATTTTAAAAAAGTTACATATTCCTTGTACTACCTCTCGAGGACATCACACACCTGGGTGGATTATTTAACACTACGGTACTTGCAAAATCATACCGGTATAGATTTTCATATATAGCCCAATTTTGCAAGTAGTGTTAATCCACCCAGGTGTGTGATGTTCCCCAGAGGTATTCTTTGTTCAATTTTTTTTTTTTTTTTAATTCTTTCAATAAAATTGTAAAGCTTTTACTGCATTATAGATCTCTTCTTATTGGTCTGGCATATGGTTATCACAGAATGAATTGGTTTATACATGTTTGAAATGCTATGGACTACTATGGGACAAATTTTCGATTATCAAGAATTCAAGTAGTCTAATGGGGAAGAAACGGAAGGAACTGTCCTCTCAGAAATCACCCAACAGCAATCCAGGGTGCAGGAGACCATAGATCACTGTATTCTCTGATATGCATACACATACACGTGCATAACACCCATAAAGTTGCCCAAAGTTTCAGACAGGGGTGGAAAGGGGGGCAATCATAAGGACTAAATAGGCAAAGTAAGAAAAAAAAAATCTAACATCTCCCAACCAAGCTGAATGTTCATTACCGTGCTGGGCACACAAAAAAAAAAAAAAATCACAGTATATGTTATATCAAATCTGCAGGACGTCCATATTTTTTGCCTACCTTTTCCTGCCCCGGTCTACTCTCATGACCATACAAATTTATGCACATGGGAGCTTAGCCCTCCCTTGCAGAACACTCATTGCACATACCGTCGCAAAGCAGGATACCTGGTTGTAAGAAATGGAATCAGGCTATGGAAATAGGTAGAGAAAAGAGTCTCTCTAATATACACTGCTCAAACGGATCCGCCTTTTTTTTTGGCGGATCCGTTTTTTTCCCCATTGAGTTGCAGTACCGGCGGATCTTGACGGATGGCCATCCGTTGGATCCGTTTTTTTGCGGAACCGTCAAATTTTTTTGCGTCCGCCGACATCCCTGGACGGACCCTGCAACTTTTGTTTTCTGCAGGATCCGCATTTTACAGTGCGCATGCCCGGAGAAAGGAAGTCAGTCGGAAATTTAACCCTGAAATCCTTTCTGGCGGACGAAAAAAATTCTCTCTCTCTCTCTCCTTCCCGGGCAGCGGCTCCTTTAAAATTCTTCATTCGGCGGATCCGTCAAAAAAACCGTCCGGTGGCATCCGTTCACATCAATTAGCAACGGATCCACTTTCCGCCATTTTGGCGGATTTTAACTGACCCAAAAAAATGGAAGTGTGAAACAGGCCTAAGGAGTGATGTGTGCAGGGGAACCTTAGGAAACCAGGGTTGGTGTGATCTCTGTCTCTTTTGCTATTTAGCGTTTACTAATAAGGGTCACCGTAAGAAGTTATTGGTGAGGTGTGGGAAACCTCAAAGGCACTTAGCACTTTATATGGATATATGCACAGACTCACATTGAATAATGGATTAAGTTATGGCTGTTCTTATATGAATTATAGGATTTGCAAGATTCATATATGCACTAAGCACTTTTATATTGTTTTAGTATATGCACAGCCTGTGAACATATAATTCATTTGGTATGGTTGCCCATTCATGAATTATAGGGATCTACTATGCACTAAGCACTTTATATATTATTGCACTAATAGCATGAAATTTATATATGAATTATATGACACTGTTGTTTATAAAAATGCACTAATTTTATATTAATTAATTTTTCACATTTTGATGAATTTATGGTGCACTTTTTTACATTCTTTATATTTTTTTGTATTTTTTCATTTAAATTTTGGTGTCTCCTTCCCAGCCTTTTGGTTTCTTGATGTACCCCTGCACACATGCATATCATGTATGTTTTTTTAATGCATTTGTGGAAAATTAAGTGTAAAATTTAAATAAAAATTCTTGTTCACTGAATATTTTTGTCATTAAATAAATATTTTATTATATAGAATATTTTTTGGTGGCGTTTCATTAGCAGTCGATATTCTTAAATATCTTTTATGGGTATTTAGTCGCATGGTTTTAACCTACATTTCTGGGATTCTGCAGGATTTATGAGATTGTGAGATGACTTATTAAGGTCTGCACCCTTTGGATAATGCCGATTTTTAAGAAGGGTCCTAGATAATAATCTTCACTGTTTGCCAATTAGGAGATGCTCAATAAAAAGGTTTACACCATGCTCACATGTGAAGGTCATGCTGCAGCTTTTAACCACAGCAGCCTTGTGCCTCTGTGGTCCTTCCATTGCTTTCCTGCACAATCACGTAATCTTTCAGGAAAACAGCTGTCTCAACTGCAAGAATGCGATGTCGATCATAATCACCATGTGATTTTGCATGCGAAACAGTTGATTCCCTGCCAAATTAAGGTATTGTATAGGTAAGCAGTGTAGAAATAGAGCGGAACAGGACAGCTGTGGTTAAAAGCTGCAACATGACATATCTATACACCAGCTGCATAGTCTGCTCAACATCTGGCTCTGAGCACGATACTACACTTCTCATCATGCCTGGTTCAGCAGACTGATAGACTAATGTACGGAAACCTTAGCTTCCCGGCCCATCTGTTAGACATTACATGTACAGCCAAGTGAGTTCCTTAGATGTGCACAGAATGATTACCAGATGGGACATATATGAGCATTTAAGAGGCCATCTTACACATCACACCCCAATGAACTCTGCTTATAGGGCACGTTTTACCCTTCTGCACTATAACCTACACTTTGAAGGTCTTAAAGGGAAGCGTTTAAAAGATTCAAGCAGCATGATCTAGTGGCAGGTTATAATTGTATTCTGAAATTTTCCTACATTTCAGGAAAAAAAACCTGTTTCATACAGAGTCGTCATCAGGGGAAGAGTCAAAGGGGTGGCTCACTGCCTGGCTTGATTGACAGGTCTTTCCTTATAGACAAATAGAGAGAGAACTGTCAATCAAGCCGAGCCGGATAAAGAATGGAGCCCAGATTACTAATCTTCCCGTTCCAAGCTCGGTTGGTAAATCATGATTTCTCTAAAATGCAGAAACATTCCAGAGTAAGACACAAGGTAGCCTGTGCCCGTTTAATACTGTTTGTCTGGAGAGGATCATTATACATTTCTATGGTCTGTATTTACTCAGGAACCCAAAGACACTGCCAGATTTGTCACACAAGCCTAAGAATGGAAATCTGGATGACAACTCCTTTATTAGTGGCCATAGAGGAATAGAATTGATATAGAAAGTATTGAGATACACCTTGTGGGGACTTTAGACGGAATCTGTCAGTAGGATGAACCTATCTAAGCTGTCTATATGGGCATGTAGGTCATAGGAAGAGAAGATATCTGTTGCTATGGACAAATAGCTTAGTTTAACAGCAATGATCAACTGGTCCGAAGACAGACTTAAGTGTCAGATATCAACTTGATGGAAATGTCCATATGTTATCAGATAAAATGACTACCAGTATAAATGACCCCCAGACGTCAGGCTATGCCCTTAAGCTGGAGTCACACATAGCGACTCACCAGCGATCCCGACAACGATATAAACGTGTCAGGATCACTGGTAAGTCGCTATGTGATCGCTGGTGAGCTGTCACACAGACAGCTTCACCAGCGATCAGCACCAGCGATGCCGAGCGCGCGGCGTCGCTGTGTACGTTAGTTACCAGCGCGCTGATGCAGGGAGCTGGTAACTAACGTACACATTGGGTATCCAAGGGACATAGATACCTGACGTGTACGTTAGTTACCAGCTCCCTGCATCAGCGCGCTGGTAACTAACGTACACATCGGGTATCCAAGGGACGCGCGTCCCTTGGATACTCAATGTGTACGTTAGTTACCAGCTAATCGCTGGTCTCCTGCCTGTCACACACAGCGATGCGTGCTGGCCAGCGGGAGATCAGAGTCGAAAGAAATGTCCAGAGGTTTCTTGCAGAGATCAGCGATACTGGCAGGGGGGCCGCTCGCTGATCGCTGTTGTGTCACAAAACTTGTGTAAATTGCTACAAGAGTGAAGTTTTGGGGGTGGAACAATAGGAGACGTGACTTCTGCAGAACTGCAGATGACACAACCATATCATGTGATGAAACACTGAATTATTTCACAATCACCACTATGAGCACACAGCCGGCCATCACCGCAGGGTTCTTCTCTTAACCTCGCAGGGAATTTACATAAAATGAATAAAAACAGCTTTAATAGCTTGTTCTTGAAAATGTTCCTTTCATATTGAGGCCGTTCTGCTAGGACAGAGTATCAATTCACAGTATGGGGGGGGGTAATATGATAATTAATTCCTCTACTGTACAGAACGTCAGCCAAGTCTTCACAAAGCCACAACATTTGCCAATCTCTTGTATGATAAGCAGCACTGTATTTCTATCCTGCCTGAAGACATAAAGGCCCTTTTACATTTAGCGATGCACCAGCGATCCAACCAGCGATCCGACCCGGTCAGGATCGCTGGTGCATCGCTAAATGATCGCTAGTGAGCTTTCATACAGAAAGATCTCACAGCGATGCAGCAGCGACGCAGCGCACGATACTTACCATTCACACACAGCGATCCTGCGTCCTCCCGCCCGCCTCCATGCGTCGCTGGACGTCACAGCAGGAAGCCCAGCAGGAAGCGCCCGACGAGAAATGGAGCCGGACATTCTCGCGCGATCAGCGATGGACAGCGGGGGAGCCGGTCGCTGGTAAGTATCACACATAGCGATATCGCTAGCAATATCGCTATAACGTCACAAAACCAGTGACGTTTTAGCGATATTGCTAGCGATATCGCTTAGTGTAAAACCCCCTTAAGATTCCTGTCAAAGTGATGGCAGACTATGGTCCAAGCCAGGTCATGGGCATCATCTACCTGGCTCCAATAAAATGGAGGGATTTGGGATACATAGCCACCTAAGACGTGTATAGCTGTGCACATTCATATGTAGAAAACCCAGGGAGTGGTTTCATGAAGGCATCCACTAATCATATGATCAACTGGGGTATATGGTCATCATAATGGTGGCCTACATTCTACGAGCCAAAGTAACAGTGATATACATCTAGGAATTTTACTGCCTTACGGTATGGATCACCTACAGTATAGTTCAATCAATATCAGACAACCCACACCCCCACCGATCATCTGTCTGCAGCTCCGGTGATGGATGGCTGTAAATAACACATGGATCCAGAAAAGCACAGCTCTGTAAACTGTAGTATCCATGATCAGGTCTTGAAGCTGTGCTGTTTTAGCACTGGAGCGATCCAGCAGGTCACAAACTGCTGGAGACAGAGAGAAGCGGTGGCGACAGAAGGTGAAGACGACAGTAGGAGAAAAATAAAAGAGAGTGCGTGAAGCTTTAAAGAAAAAAAAAAATACATACATATTATATATATATATATATATATATATATATATATATATATACATACATATATACATACATACACACTGTATATATACACACACACACTGATTGACAATCAATTTCAGATGCTGTTGTGCAAATGGAATAGGCAACAGATGGAAATTATTGGCAATTCTCAAGACACCCTCAATAAAGAAGTGGTTCTGCAGGTGGGGACCACAGACCACATCTCAGTACCAATGCTTTCTGGCTGATGTTTTGGTCACTTTTGAATGTTGGTTGTGCTTTCACACTCGTGGTACATTAGCACGAGACGGACTCTACAACCCACACAAGTGGCTCAGGTAGTGCAGCGCATCCAGGATGGCACATCAATGCGAGCTGTGGCAAGAAGGTTTGCTGTGTCTGTCAGCGTAGTGTCCAGAGGCTGGAGGCGCTACCAGGAGACAGGTTAGTACACCAGATGTGGAGGGGGCCATAGGAGGGCAACAACCAAGCAGCAGGACCGCTACCTCAGCCTTTGTGCAAGTAGGAACAGGAGGAGCACTGACAGAGCCTTGCAAAATGACTTCCAGCAGGCCACAAATGTGCATGTGTCTGCACAAATGGTTAGAAACCGACTCCATGAGGATGGTCTGAGGGCCCAACGTCCACAGATGGGGCTTGTGCTCACAGCCCAACACTGTGCAGGACGCTTGGCATTTGCCACAGAACACCAGGATTGGGAAATTCGCCACTGGCGCCCTGTGCTCTTCACAGATGAAAGCAGGTTCACACTGAACACATGTGACAGATGTGACAGCGTCTGGAGACGTCATGGAGAGCGATCTACTGCCTGCAACATCCTTCAACATGACCGGTTTGGCAGTGGGTCACGAATGGTGTGGGGTGGCATTTCTTTGGAGAGCTGCACAGACCTCCATGTGCTCGCCAGAGGTAGCCCGACTGCCATTAGGTACCGAAATGAAATCCTCAAACCTCTTGTGATACAATATGCTGGTGCGGATGGCCCTGGGCTCCTCCTAATGCAGAACAATGCCAGACCTCATGCGACTGGAGTGTGTCAGCAGTTCCTGCAAGATGAAGGCATTGAAGCTATGGACTGGGCCGCCCGTTCCCCAGACCTGATTGAAAACATCTGGGACATCATATCTCGCTCCATCCACCAATGCCACGTTGCACCACAGACTGTCCAGGAGTTAGCGAATGCGTTAGTCCAGGTCTGAGAGGAGATCCCTCAGGAGACCATCTGTCACTTCATCAGGAGCATGCTCAGGCGTCGTACAGTAGGGAGGTCATACAGGCACATGGAGGCCACACACAATACTGAGCATCTTTTCCTTGTCATGAGGCGTTTCCACTGAAGTTGGATCAGCCTGTAATTTGATTTTACACTTTGATTTTGAGTATCCTTCCAAATCCAGACCTCCGTGGGATAATTATTTTGATTTACATTGATAATTGTTTTGTTTTATTGTTCTGAACGCATTCCACTATATATAAAAATTTGCAACTGGAATATTTCATTCAGAGATATCTAGGATGTGGTATTTTAGTGTTCATACAGTTGTGGCCAAAAGTATTGACACCACTGCAATTCTGTCAGATAATACTCAGTTTCTTCCTGAAAATGATTGCAAACACAAATTCTTTGGTATTATCATCTTCATTTAATTTGTCTTAAATGAAAAAAACACAAAAAAGAATGAAGCAAAAAGCAAAACATTGATCATTTCACACAAAACTCCAAAAATAGGCCAGTCAAAAGTATTGGCACCCTCAGCCTAATACTTGGTTGCACAACCTTTAGCCAAAATAACTGTGACCAACCGCTTCCGGTTCCATCAATGAGTTTCTTACAATGCTCTGCTGGAATTTTAGACCATTCTTCTTTGGCAAACTGCTCCAGGTCCCTGATATTTGAAGGGTGCCTTCTCCAAACTGCCATTTTTAGATCTCTCCACACGTGTTCTATGGGATTCAGGTCTGGACTCATTGCTGGCCACCTTAGAAGTCTCCAGTGCTTTCTCTCAAACCATTTTCTAGTGCTTTTTGAAGTGTGTTTTGGGTATTTGTCCTGCTGGAAGACCCATGACCTCTGAGGGAGACCCAGCTTTCTCACACTGGGCCCTACATTATGCTGCAAAATTTGTTGGTAGTCTTCAGACTTCATAATGCCATGCACACGGTCAAGCAGTTCAGTGCCAGAGGCAGCAAAGCAACCCCAAAACATCAGGGAACCTCCGCCATGTTTGACTGCCTCTTTTTTTCTCCTGTAAACTCTATGTTGATGCCATTGCTCAAAAAGCTCTACTTTTGTCTCATCTGACCAGAGAACATTCTTCCAAAACATTTTAGGCTTTTTCAGGTAAGTTTTGGCAAACTCCAGCCTGGCTTTTTTATGTCTCGGGGTAAGAAGTGGGGTCTTCCTGGGTCTCCTACCATACAGTCCCTTTTCATTCAGACGCCGACGGATAGTATGGGTTGACACTGTTGTACCCTCGGATTTCAGAGGAGCTTTAACTTGTTTGGATGTTAGTCGAGGTTCTTTATCCAACATCTGCACAATCTTGCATTGAAATCTCGTCAATTTTTCTTTTCTGTCCACATCTAGGGAGGTTAGCCACAGTGCCATGGGCTTTAAACTTCTTGATGACACTGCGCACGGTAGACACAGGAACATTCTGGTCTTTGGAGATGGACTTGTAGCCTTGAGATTGCTCATGCTTCCTCACAATTTGGTTTCTCAAGTTCTCAGACAGTTCTTTGGCCTTCTTTCTTTTCTCCATGCTCAATGTGGTACACACAAGGACACAGGACAGAGGTTGAGTCAACTTTAATCCATGTCAACTGGCTGCAAGTGTGATTTAGTTATTGCCAACACCTGTTAGGTGCCACAGGTAAGTTACAGGTGCTGTTAATTACACAAATTAGAGAAGCATCACATGATTTTTCGAACAGTGCCAATACTTTTGTCCACCCTCTTTATGTTTGGTGTGGAATTATATCCAGTTTGGCTTTAGGACAATTCTTTTTGTGTTTTTTCAAGATAACACCAAAGAATTTGTGTTTGCAATCATTTTCAGGAAGAAACTGAGTATTATCTGACAGAATTGCAGTGGTGTCAATACTTTTGGCCACAACTGTACATATACACACACATACTCCAATCTAAAATGTGTGTTATTTCAGCCTAGCTCCAGTCACTGCAATAAAGTCAAGCACAGTAATGGCCATGTAACGCGTGGACAGGGGTGGTCCAGCTTCTGGAAGAGAGCAACTATGTTTTTCTAATCCCCTTCGATTTAATCCTTTCAAATATCCCACTCGCAAACTGTTCATACGTCAGCCTGAATGGTGGAGTAAAGCAGAACCAAGTCTCCGTAATCCACAGACAAAATAATAGCAAGGATCATACAGAACCATCATGAACTACATAAATTATGAAGTCAGGCTGCCTGGTGGGAAGAGAAGGGGGGGGGGACCACAGGTCACGCTCTGCTGTCTCAACATCTCTGCTCAGAGGCCAGTGCCTTATGCTCCAGCTGGGATCCACATAAAGCAGACTGTTGTGCAGCACATACTGGGGAATCCTTCCAAGTCAGAACCCCCTCCTTTACAATGGTCTCTTATTCACATCCTTAAGTGCGTGAATGAGGTGGGGGGACCCAGATGGAGCGGGGGAAGGCAGAAAGGAGCCAGTGTCCCTGGCACTGCCCAAATCCTGGAAAGACAAAGAGCCACATGGCATCACCCACTACAGACAGACAACAACTCTACAATGTGAATCAGGTCTGCTCATTACAGTTATTTGCTGTCAATTTTATGTCTGTAAAGTGATTCAAACCCAGCAGTAATTAACAGTTGCTCTGTGTGATCATTTATTGAGCTTTCATTGAAGTGTAAAGGTCAATTGCAGGCAAAATAAGCTACTGGTAGACATTAGGGTGACCAAATTGGTTTCACCCAGCTTCCATAAGAATCTTAAAGGGGTTGTTCTTTTTAAAGCGAACCTGTCAGCAGGATTTTGCTAAGTAACCTACAGGAATTGTCAGGTTGCTGCTGTTATACTGATTAAAATGATACCTGAGGTGAAGAAATCCGTCTTGGGGTTCTTGTGGAATCAGTGTTAGAAGTTTTCAGTTAACGATATGCCTGTGCTCAGGGGCAGGACCGTAGGCAGAGACTTATCTTTCTGCTCTAGGCCAAAGAAAACAGGAAGAGACCTGCCCTTCAGGGTGGCCAATATCAGATACAGGAGCAGAGGTGGAGGTGCAGCGCTGGACCCAGGGAGTGAGTATTAAGTGGGTTATTTTTGTTGCTTTACAATATACTGCACCCAGGGATCAGAATTTTCTGAAACTGGAACCACTTTAGCATGCATGACTCCCCAAAGGACTGCATATTGTAGATATGTCACCAGATTTTACAGTATAAATTTCATATATTAATAAGTAAATCTCTTTGCCAGATGAGACTGGTTTATGTACAATGAAATACCCAGTTGTAGGGTGAGAACTCATAAATCCAAGTATGTTTTGTCTTCGTTCCCGATAGCTGCAGTTATTACGGAACAGTGAGATATCGGTATCGGGGAGTAGCTGTCAATCAGGCTAGGTGAGTGGAGAATGAGAAACATTCATAAAGGATCAGGGAGTACAAAGTAAAAACAACATGGTTTGTACTGTGAAGTCTGGTGACAGATCTGCTGTATACTGGTGTATGGGGCCTGGTGAGCAGAAGCAAAGTGGGGGTCCCCGTACTGGGCAAGACACGCTGCGCAGCCTGCGCTGAGGCAGCACAGCCGAGTCACTGTATAAATGGTCTGGTACGCTGGGGACCGGGCAGAAACTCACAACCGCGGCTACTTACAATTTATGCCCGCAGCATAGGGGGCCGGCCGTGTCTGACATCAGACGCTGCCGGCTCGCCCTCTGTTTTTTTGCTGACGGCGTGACACAGTCTCTTGCGGCACATTATATGAAGGAGTTAAGAACTCGAAAAGTGATAAAGTGCACGCAAACTCGTCTGTCCGACCTCACATTCCCCAATTCAACCTCCCATTCGCTCACACACCTGCTTTCATATTTAGTGACAAAATTCAAGAAAGTCTATATTAGCGAGTGCCTTGTCTCAAAATCATTGGTCAACAATAACCAGAAAATGGTCAATCATTGTAATCATAGTTTAAAGTTTTGGAAGAATTTACTTTAAAAAGTGGTTGCCCACTACTAAGACAACCCCATCTTAAACTAAATGTTCGGCCCTGATAAAATATTAACGCAGTTACTCACCTCCCGTGCCGGCTCCATTCCAGTGGTGTTGGCACTCGCAGTCCCGGGGCTGTGATGCTGTGGGTTGACACGTGATGTCTGGTGCCCAATAAGCAGTAGTAATTTAAGACGTAGTAGAGGACAACCCCTTTAACCCCTTCACGACCAATGACGCCACATAGGCATCATAAAAACTGGTGCCAATCAGACCAGTGACGCCTATGTGGCGTCATGACTTTAAAGCCCCCCTGCGGGTTGGGTGACCTAGGTCACTGAAAGGTCACCCGACCCGCAGATACAGGGGGCTTTGTTCTTCACCATAGGGGGAGTGGCTTAGTCCCCACGTGACTACGATCGCTCTGATTGGCTGTTAAAAGTGAAACAGCCAATCAGAGCGATAGTAAAATTTCTTCAATGAAAATTGATGAAATATTACAATCCAGCCATGTCCGACGCTGCTGTAGCATCGGACATGGCTGGTGACAGCGATCCGACCCCCCCCCACACACACGTTAACGGGTGCAATCTGCCCCCTGCCACTGAATGACAGCGGCGATGTGCCGCCGCTGTCATCATCTCCCTCCCGCCTTCCCTCCGCTCCCCCGGCTTCCGATCGCCCCTCCTCCCGGTACTCACCGAGTGCCGTTATGGCTCCCGGTGTCCCGGACCATGGGCGCCGCCATATTGGAAAATGGCGGGCGCATGCGCAGTCCGCCGGCTGCAATTTCCATTCATTCATTTTGATCACTGTGATAACTCTCAGTGATCAAAATAGAATGAAAAGTAAATAAACCCCCCGTTTATCACCCCCATAGGCAGGATCAACTAATAAAATAAATAAATTATTTTTCCATTAGGGTTGGAATAATAATAATAATAATAATAATAAATTTTATTAGAATTAGGGTTGGAATTAGGGTTAGGGTTGGGATTCGGGTTAGAGGAGTGTTGGGGTTATTGTTAGGGTTGGGATTAGGGTTGGGATGTGTTGGGGTTAGGGCTGTGGTTAGGGGTGTGTTGGGGTTAGGGTTGAAGTTAGAATTGTGGGGTTTCCACTGTTTAGGCACATCAGGGGGTCTCCAAACGCGACATGGTGCAACCATTGATTCCAGCCAATTTTGCGCTCAAAAAGTTAAACTGTGCTCCCTCCCTTCCAAGCCCCGACGTGTGCCCAAACAGTGGTTTACCCCAACATATGTGGTATCAGCGTACTCAGGAAAAATTGCACAACAACTTTGGGGGTCTAATTTCTCCTGGTACCCTTGGGAAAATAAAAAATTCGGGGGCTAAAAAAATAGTTTTGTGGAAATTTTTTTTTTTTCACGTCTCTGCGTTATAAACTTCTGTGAAGCACTTGGGGGTTCAAAGTGCTCACCAGGCATCTAGATAAGTTCCTTGGGAGGTCTAGTTTCCAAAATGGGGTCACTTATGGGGGGGTTTCTACTGTTTAGGCACATCAGGGGCTCTGCAAACAGAATGGTCTGCGGTCGTCGTTACATCAAAGTCTGCATTTCAAAACGCCACTACTTCCATTCCGAGCCCTTACGTGTGACCAAACAATGGTTCCCCCCCATATATGGGGCACCAGCGTACTCAGGACAAACTGTACAACAACTTTTGGGATCCAATTTATCCTGCAACCCTTGTGAAAAAAAAAATTGCTGGCTAAAAATCATTTTTTTTTTGAGGAAAAAAAAATATTTTTTATTTTCAGGGCTCTGCGTTATAAACTTCTGTGAAGCGCTTGGGGGTTCAAGATGCTCACCACACATCTAGATAAGTTCCTTGGGGGGGTCTAGTCTCCAAAATGGGGTCACTTGTGGGGGGGGGGTTCCACAGTTTAGGTACATCAGGGGCTCTGCAAATGTAACATGATGCCCGCAGACCATTCCATCAAAGTCAGCATTTCAAAATGTCACTACTTCCCTTCCGAGCCCCGATGTGTGCCCAAACAGTGGTCCCCCCCCACACATGGGGCACCAACGTACTCAGGACAAACTGGACAACAACTTTTGGGGTCTAATTTATCCTGGTACCCTTTTGAAAATAAAAAATTGCGCACTAAAAAAATTTTTTGAGGAAAAAAATGTTTTTTTTTATTTTCACGGCTCTGCGTTATAAACTTTTGTGAAGCACTTGGGGGTTCAAAGTGTTCACTACACATCTAGATAAGTTCCTTAGGGGGTCTAGTTTCCAAAATGGGGTCACTTGTGGGGGAGCGCCAATGTTTAGGTGCACAGGGGCTCTCCAAACGCGACATGGTGTCTGATAACGATTGGAGCTAATTTTCCATTCAAAAAGTCAAATGGCGCTCCTTCCCTTCCGGACCCTGCCGTGCGCTCAAACAGTGGTTTATGACCACATATGAGGTATCCGTAAACTCAGGAGAAATTGCTCAACAAATTTTAGGTTCCATTTTATCCTGTTGCTGATGTGAAAATGAAAAAACTGAGGCTAAAAGAAAATTTTTGTGAAAAAAAAGTACTTTTTTTTACAGATCAATTTGTGACGTACCTGGGGGTTCAAAGTGATCACTATGCATCTAGATAAGTTCCTTGGGGGGGTCTAGTTTCCAAAATGGGGTCACTTGTGGAGGAGCTCCAATGTTTATGCACACAGGGACTCTTCAAACGCGACATGGCAACCGCTAAATATTCCAGCATATTTTCCATTCAAAAAGTCAAATGGCGCTCCTTCCCTTCTGAGCCCTGCCGTGCGCCCAAACAGTGGTTTATAACCACATATGAGGTATCGGGGTACTCAGGAGAAATTGCCCAACAAATTTTAGGATCCATTTTATCCTGTTGCCCATGTGAAAATGAAAAAATTGATGCTAAAAGAAAATTTTTGTTGGAAAAATTAAAATGTCCATTTTTTCTTTCCACGTTGCTTTAGTTCCTGTGAAACACCTGAATGGTTAATCTTCTTGAATGTAGTTTTGAGTAGCTTGAGGGGTGCAGTTTTTTTTAGAATGGTGTCACTTTTGGGTATTTTCTGCCATATAGACCCCTCAAAGTGACTTCAAATGTGAGGTGGGCCCTAAAAAAATGGTTTTGTAAATTTTATTATAAAAATGAGAAATCGCTGATCAATTTTTAACCCTATAACTTCCTAACAAAAAAATATATTGTTTCCAAAATTGTGCTGATGTAAAGTAGACATGTGGGAAATGTTATTTAGTAACTATTTGGTGTCACATAACACTCTGGTTTAACAGTATAAAAATTCAAAATGTGAAAATTGCGGAATTTTCTAAATTTTCGCCAAATTTCTAATTTTTTCACAAATAAACGCAAAAATTATCGACCTAAATTTACCACTAACATGAAGCCCAATATGTCATGAAAAAACAATCTCAGAATCGCTAGGATCCGTTGAAGCGTTCCTGAGTTATTACCTCGTAAAGGGACACTAGTCAGAATTGCAAAAAAAAAGGCCTGGTCATTAAGGTCAAAATAGGCTGGGTCATGAAGGGGTTAAAGTTTGTGTCACCCCTTATATTATAAAATAAAGAGAAACTTTCTAATAGACTGACAAGTCTAGAAGTTCAGCAGTCACCTCATTATCATTACTAGCAGGATTACAATGAGAGATCACAGAATCCACCATTCACAGTAGGTATTGTTAGGGTGTGTGAACACGTTGCGGATTTATTGCGGATCCACAAATGTGTGACCAAACAATGTTAACCAAAGGAAAAAAAAAAAAAAAAAAAAAAAAAATTGCTGTGCACATGCTGCTGAAAACTCTGCACGGAATACGCAGCGGTTTATTTTCCGCAGCATTCTTTTTGCGGATCTGCATGCATTTTACACCCATTGAATTAATGAAATCGGCAGGGGTAAAAACGCAGGCCAATCCGCAACAAGTCCGCACTAAAAACGCACAAAATCCGACAAAAAAAAGGAATGGATTTTTATATGCGTTTTCTAGCAAGAGATGCAGAATCCGCTCAGGAAATTCCTGATCCCAATCCACAACGTGTGCACATACCCTTACAGCTCACCTCTTCCCACACAAAAGAACATGTATAGAAAATTCTCCAAAGGAAATAGAGTCCCCTATGTGTTATGATACATATACATGTATATGTCCAATGTCCATATCTCCAAGAGAGCAGCGTCCATAAATGTCCAGAAAACAGAATATAATCCTCTGCAATCAGAAATACAGATTCTAAAAAAAAAATATCACAATCTGGTACCAGTTAAAAAAAAATGTATGTGACACATTCTCTTAATGAAAAAATAAAAATACACCTAAAAAGGGTATTGGTTATTTTAAGAAATGTCCCTTACTGCCAGCTGACGGAATAGTATGTCAGCTGGCAGTATCCCGCACTTTGAGGTGGGCTACGGCGGTGAGCCCACACCTCAAAGCCGTGACATGTCAGCTTAAACAGCTGACATGTGCCTGCAATAGGCGCGAGCAGAATCGCGATCTGCCCGCGCCTATTAACTAGTTAAATCCCGCTGTCAAACGCCTCAGCTACATGCTTTGCGACTGCTAGATTGCTTGAACATATGTGTCAATGCCTGTTTGTTAGGGAATTCCCACATGTATTTAGGATGTCTACAAGTCGCAAATCATGCAGCTGAGACGACGAAAAATAAATCTCCAAGCACGCCAAAATATTCAGAGATCACCCGAGCATGCTCGGGGAGAACCGAGCAAACAATGCTACTCGCCCATCATTAGTTGCAGCCAATGGCACGGGGAACATTTCATGTGTAGAGGGAAGAATGGATTCAATGAAATTTCAACACCTTCTATAAAAAAAGCTGAAATTAAAGGATGGCTTCTACAAATGGATAATGATCCTAAACACTCGTCTAAATCCAAATGAGACTTCCTCAAAAGTCGCAAGCTGAAAGTTTAACAATTACCCTCACAGTCCCCTGATCTGAACATTATTGAAAATCTGTGACTAGACCTCAAAATAGCATTGCATGCAAGACGAACCAGGAATCTCACAGAACTGGAAGAATTTTCCAAGGAAGAATGGATGAAAATCCCTCAAACAAGAACTGAAAGACTTTTGGCTGGCTACAAAAAGCATTTACAAGCGTTGTGTTAAGGCCCCTTTACATTTAGCGATGCACCAGCAATCCCGACCACGATATGACCCGGTCAGGATCGCTGGTGCATCACAAAATGGTCGCTAGTGAGCTGCCACACAGGCAGATCTCACCAGCGATGCAGCAGCGGTTGTTACTTACTTTTCAGATGCAGCGATAATGACGTCCTCCGCCTGCGTCCACGTGTCGCTCATTGGCGCCAGCAGAAAGCAGCCGACGAGAAATGGACCTGGACGATCTCGCGCGATCAGCGATAGCCAGCGGGGGAGCTGGTCGGAGGTAAGCATCACACATAGCGATATTGCTGCTGCGTCACAAAATCGGTGACGCTTTAGCGATATCGCTATGTGTAAAGCCCCCTTTACTTTTAAAAGGGGGTGCTACTAGGTGCTAACCATGCTGGGTGCCCAAACGTTTGCATTGGCCCATTTTCCGTTTCTTAATTTTTAAAATTAACAGTAATTGTGACCAGGTGTGCCCAAACTTATAAATAAATAGCTTGTAAATAGAATTATAACACATCCCCAAAACATCAGCGATCCACCTCCGTGCTTTACAGTGAAAATGGTGTTCCTTTCATCATAGGTCTTGTTGACCAATCTCCAAATGTAATTTTTGTTGGTATACCTGACCTTGGTTTGGTTTTTACAGAGCGCCTGATTTTCCATTTGTTAATCACAGGTTGAACGCTGCTGATTGGCATTATCAATTCCTTGGATATCTTTTTATATCCCTTTCCTGTTGTATACAGTTCAACTACCTTTTCCCGTAGATCTGTTGACAATTCTTTTGCTTTCCTCATGACTCATAATCCAGAAGCGTCAGTGGCGGGATGAAAGATGCAAGAGTCTGTGTGGATCCCACTGATTACAAGCAAACAGGTCACAGGTGAGAATGTTACCTTTAGGCTGTGTGTCCACAATGCGATTTTTAAGCGTTTTTGCCGCGATTTTCGGGGCGAAAACGCTTAAAAAACTCGTACAGAACGCACCCTATGCATTCCTATGGCATTCCGCACATGCTGTGCTAATGCTGCGCTTTTTTCCGCGGCGGAATCGCATCACGGAAAAAAACGCAGCATGCTCATTCTTTTTTGCGGAGTCGCAAAGAATTGCCGCGATTCCGCACCCATAGGAATGCATGAGAATCGCTTACTTCCCGCATGTGGCTATGCCCACCATGCGGGAAGTTAAGCGTCTCATGTGCGGTTGGTACCCACGGTGTGGAGGAGAGGAGACTGTCCTCCAGGCCCTGGGTACCATACCCTTGTAAAAAAACGAATAAAAAAAAAAAAAAAAAAAAAAAAAAAAATCGGGGTATATTTACCTTCCGACGTCCCGCGCTGCATTCCCGGCCTAAGCGTTCCCAGTAATGCCTTACGGCAAGTCCTGTGATGACAGTCTCGCGTGACTCTGGTGGTCTCACGAGATCGCTATAGCAACGCGAGACTACGTCATCACAGGTCTCGCAAGGCATCGCTGGGAACGGGAGCGTCGCTGAGACTGCGTGGGACGTCGGAAGGTAAATATACCCCGATTTTTTATTTTTTTTAATCATTTTTAACATTTTATCTTTTACTATTTATGCCGCATAGGCGGCCTCAATAGTAAAAAGCTGCTCACACTTGTCAAACACTATGTTTGACGAGTGTGACCAACCTGTCAATCACTGTCCAAGCGATGCTTCAAATCGCTTGGAAAGTGCTTGAATATCGCGGCAAAATCACAACACAATCGCAGTAAAATCGCGCGATTTCTGGGAAGGAGTCCGGTTTTGAGTGTCCGGATTAAAACGCAATGTGGGCACAGAGCCTTAGTAGTCATTCAAACCCATTTGTGTCATCTTCTGTGCATGGTATCAGGCCAAAATCACCAGGGTATGTAAACTTTTCATCAGGGTCATTTGGATGTTTTCAGTTGTCATTATGATTTAAAAAGAAAAAAACACAGTAATTTGACAATAAATGGCTTCACCCAACCACTAACAATGAGTGGAGAAAAAGTTTTGGTGTTATCATTCATAATGTCTGAAAGGAGGCCAAGAAAGCAAAAATTATGCCGAGGTATGTAAACTTTTGAGCACAACTGTATATCCTAAATTTATAAAGATTTATACCACTCATAACCCAGATATGTGTGTGTATATATACACACACACACACAATTCAACATAATGAACAGTCAACTTCTCTAAGACCAACAAAGTGAACAGAGGGTGTCCATAACAAACAAGCTGTCCAACAGAAAACACAGACGTAAGTCATGGTGGCCAAAGTCAGGCGATCCAAACTGATGAAGTCAACCGTCTGTCCTAAGAGATGAAAAACCGTAATTTTCATGGTCAGCAAAATCTGGCCATGACTGAGCAATACTCTCGTGGTAAACCATCTGACATGTCATTGTAAGGTCTAGCACATGATGGCAGATGAGTAATGCCGCAGTCAGTCTAGAAGTTGGCACAGGAAATAAACTACATTTACAAAGTCCTAGATTACAGTTCAAGCAATGCAGAGTAATACAAAGCGCTGCCAACTACTACAATAAATGCTCTGTGACAAATCTGGCCATACTATGGCAGTTTTATTTATTGCCGTCATTTACATTGTAAATCATTCCATCTACAACAAGCTGAATACAATCACTTCTTTCAACTGAAAATACAATGGTTTTGAGAAGCGCTAATTCACTAGAAATTATACATAGTGAATAATGTACAACATGCCAAGGAGGAAGAGAACCGATGAGAATATCCATATCTATATAGTTTAGATCTATACAGTAGAGAAATAAATGAATGAAATCTGCTATAACTTTCTAGAGTTCTAATAAATCAGTATTAGAGCCCCAACGTTATGTAAATACCTAGCATGTCCCCCTACTGGGCAGCTCTGAGCCCACCGCCAGGCCGGCATCTCCAAACCCATCTTCCATCATGGCGAGACGCCCAGACTGGCCCTCCAGACCCATCCCAAGATTCTTCACAACTGACCTGCTGTCCTCTCGTGGCCGATGCCACAGAGACGATCGGGTGCCGGCAGCCAATGATAGAAGCTAAATCTTCCAATCTTCCAGAACACTTCCTGGCTCTGAAAATTATTGGTGTTAACTCTTAAGATTCCAAAATATTTCTGAGGTAGAACGCTTCCTGCTCCTCCATCGATAAAGGCACAACGAAGATATTCACTGTAGGCTTGTGTGACTGTGAACCACTAGCTGCATAGGAGTTAAGTCAGCAGAATACTAGGTGACAGATTTTCAGCAAATAAACAGATGGGTCACCGTGGAAACAGGGAGGAACAGGACATTTGGATTCCAATATAACCCCCAAACTCAGGAAAGAACATGCGGCAATAAAAAAAAAATAGAGTTGATCATTCACGAGATAATAAACACAGTTCTTAAAAAAAAAAAAAAAAAAAATAAAAAAAATAATGCTGAATACTTAGACAGAAAACCGTCCTGCACTCACAGGTCAATGTCTGTGTCCTCAACATAAGTCTGAAAAAAAATACATTTCACATACTCTAAGGATTTTTTACATTAGTGGAGGCAGGTCATCCATTCTGGATCCTCAACTGTTGGCCAGAAAGGAGACTCCAAAAAGCATCCATCTCTGGAGGACCTGTCCCGCCCTGCATTACACACACCCCACTGATTTTAATGGACATTTTGTAATACTTCATTTACACACTGGTGGCGCTGCAGGCAAAATAAACCCTTAGGCTGCGTTCACACGTTCAGGCGTTTTATTTTGCCGCGAAAACGCAAAAAAAACAGCATCCCATGCAATCCTATGGGATTCCGCAATGCTGTGCTAATGCTGCGGATTTTCCCGCGGCGGAAGCGCATCGTGGAAAAATACGCAGCATGCTCATTAATTTTGCGGAATTGTGGCGATTCCACCCACATAGGAATGCATTGTTCTGCTTACTTTCCGCATGTGGCTGGGCCCTCCATGCAAAAAGTAAGCAGAACATTTGCGGATGGTATCCACGGGCTGGAGGAGAGGAGACTTTCACCTTCCGACGTCCCGCGCAGCGTCCCCAGGCTTCAGCGATACACGCGGCAGCTCCCGTTCCCAGTGATGCATTGCGATGACCTTTGCTGACGTCGTGTCTCACGATGCTGGAGCGGTCTCGCGAGACCGCGACGTCATCAAAGGTCATTGCCGCAATGTATCACTGGGAACGGGACCTGCCGCATGTATCGCGGAGGCCTGGGGACGCTGCGCGGGACGTCATAAGGTGAATAGAACATGATTTTTTACCTTAGTTACCCGCTGCTTACCCTGGATACTAGCATGCTCGCGGGTCCTGATCGCTGGAGGGGCTGCCTAGGTGACAGCTCACCAGCAATCAGCTAACTATGTCCCAGCGATCCCATCCACGTCGGATCGTTGGTGGGATCGCTGGGACATTGAAGCATGGAACGGGGCCCTTACTCTAAGTGCTCCTGCATTGTCTATGAGACGGTCGCTGCCAGATATCAGACGGTTGCTTATCGCTTGGAGAACAAGAGATTCAGCAGTCCAAAAATCGGACATGCTAGATCCCCCAAAGACAGGCCAACGGCTAAATCCATTGGTCCTGGCAGATTATTCCGACGGTAGCCCAACGTGTATGGAGGACTTTAGAACAAGGCTCATCAATCATGGTGAGCAGCCTTTGCCTCAAGCATGTTGTCTTTTTCATTATCTCCATGGCCTTGCATACTCCGGTTATGAACCTGAACAGAGCAACCTGCATGAACCCGGTAAGCACTTGATAAGGGCAATATGGCTTTCTTAGGCTACTTCGATTTATTTTAAAACTTATTTTATATAGTTAGCACAAGAAGATCAGCTGATCGCCAATGCGGATTGAATGAGCTCGCCTGCTCAAATCTTTAGGCACCTAGTTGAATGTTATCATCTGAAACACATAAGAATAACATAGGCAGAACCCAACCAGCTAATGTCAATGACTATTCCGACAACACATTTTATGGAAAAAGAGGGATGCTGAATTTAAACATTACTGATACGTAGTTCTCATACACAGTTGTGTCCAAACGTTTTGTGATGGTCACACTTTTTTTCCCCACAGTTTGCTGCTTCCAGGTTTAAGATCTTTTAGTTTGAACTTCAGTGACCATAGAAACATCTATAATCTGCATTTCATAAGTTTTTAACCTTTCATTGACAAATACATCAAGTTTATGCAGAGACTTAATTACAGAGCTGACCTATTTTTCAAGACCTCTGCAATTTTCCTGGAACCCTGGGAATCAGCTTCTGGACCAACTCCTGACTAATGAAAATCCATTCATGCATATTCAGAGATTGGCGTTTAGCTTAATTTCAGTGATTTTGTTTGTGCACTGGGTTTATGAGAATTGACTACATGTTCTCAATGGGACTTAGATCTGTGGAGTTTGTCACGCACCAAAAATGTAAATATTTCGTTTACCGAGCCAACTTCCTTGGAAGAAAAGCAACCCCACACATAAATGGTCTCAGGATACTTTCCTGCTGGCATGAAAAATAACTCAAGGTAGCACTCAGCTTTCCTTCTCAGGACATTCTTCCCAAAGTCCCAAATAGTCTGAAGGGGGCTTCAGGAAAAAAAAAATAAAAAATTTACTACTGTCTTATGCAGTCCTATTCCTTGTACTTCCTGCAGATTGTCAGTCTGTCCTCTGTGTTTTTCTTGGAGATAAGTGGCTTCTAGCTGCCTCTTCTTGACACAAGGCCCGCCTCCAAAAGCCTTTGCTTCACTCTGCATGCTGATGCATTGACAACTGACTGCTGTCTTTCCTGAGCAAGCTCTGCACTGGAATTAAACTGATCTTATAGTTGAATGCTCTCTAGGGAGACTTTCTGGCACTTGTTCGACTTTCTTGGTTGTCCTGAATTCTTCACAGCAACTGAACCTCTCTCTTTGATGTTCTTTATGATAGAATAAATGGTTGATTTAGGGGCAAGCTTAGAAGCAGCAATATGCTGCTTGCAAGGTATGGTAAAGTCCTTTTGATGCAAAGCAATGACCGCACGTATTTCCTTAAAGTCAACAAAAGAAGGCAATAATTTCAAACACCAGCCTCCTTTTAAATCAAAAAGTCTGCTGTTATAATTCAATCAACATAAGAGTAATATTAGCCGTTTAATCCTCGGTAATACATTCTCCTGAGTTAAAGGAAATCTGTCAGCAGGTTTTTGCTACCCCATGTGAGCGCAACATGATTTAGGCAAAGAGACCCTGAATCCAACAATGCATCACTTAGTTTACTGGGTGTACCCGTCCTGACGCAATCAGAGCTTTTAGATTTAGAAATGCATCAGAGCCGAGAAAGCTAACCCTGCCCACACCAGGCACTATGTACAACGTGTATAGACAGTAAGCTCACAGAAGGGAGCGGAGTCAGATGAGTGCACACAGGCTAATAGACTAAAGGATTAATCACCTGCTGATTAACGTTGTTGTGAATAAGTAAGCAACAGCACACAGCTGGACATGTAATACACCATTGAAATCTGTGTTTTAACCCCTCCATCAGGTTGTCCTCAGATTAAATAGCAAAAACCTGCTGATAGATTCCCTTTAAGGGCTCATACAGACGTCAATGATTCTTCTTGTATGCAATGTAAATACTTCGGTCCCAAAAAAATGAGAAAGGTATTCAAGGATTGATATCTTTATTGGCTAACCAGAGAAATTATATTTGCAAGCTTTCAGGGCTCAGAAGGCCCCTTCATCAGGCTCCATTACAAGTGAAAAAAATGGTCTGCGTTTCATTAGTTTCTTTAATCAGAGGAGTTTGGTCAGTGTCAGTTTTTACCATCAGCACTTCCTCATTTATTTTAAAAAACAAAAAACTGATGGAGGTTTCTAAAGGTGTCAAAACAGTCCTGGAGAAAAAAAAAAAAAAAAAAAAAAAAAAAAAAAAAAGACAGACAGTTCTCATTTGTGATAGATAAAAAACGGTCACAGGAGCGATAGAAAAGACCAGGACAAGGAGGTTTTTCTTAAATCACAACGCGTTTCGACAGCACCCCGTCTTCATCAGGTTGAAGTTCTCATATGGCATCTGAGTGCTGTCCAATTTTTCTCATAAATTTGCAATGGCGAGTTTGATCAGACACTCAGATCAAATTTGAACAAGTGTGTAATTTTGTGTGGACCATGCAGTCCACAAAAATGTGCGGACATGTCAACAATCCAAAAGACTATAATAGGAATGAGATCTGTTCATGAAAAAACACGGCTAGAACTGGAAAAACTGATATCTGATTGGCACCTTATGAGAAGATCATTGATATGTATGTAAGTAGGTCATTTTGTGGCACGACTAAAATTGAGTGATTACGTGTTTTCATCACAAGGAATGACCGTTTATGACCATTCATTGTATCTTCACTTACAAATTGCCACTATTCAAACTGAAGCCACAAACTTTGTGAAAATAAATTGTGTAAATCAAAATTTTGGCCAAGACAGTAATAAGCTGCCATCAGAGCTGTCAAGAAGCGACTTATTAGCCTCTTTCTGTTGAGAACATTAGCAATCTAGGCTTGGCGTACATGCGGCTGTTGGGAGGAATAGCTGTCTGTCAAGTGTCCAGCCGACAGCTATCTTAGGGATATGTTTAAAGTCACTACAAAAAAAAAAAAATCTTTACACAAAAGCAGATTTCATGTAATGACTTTTGGAAAAAAAAAAGCGCGAGACATCATCCACAATCTTGTAGTTTTAGATTGGATATCCCATCATGTTTCCTCCCTATCCAGCCCAATGAGTAATAACTGGAAAGTTGAAGCCCAATATTTCTGTTGTCACTCAGATCATGAAAACATTATGTAAGGCTAGAAAACACAACTAATCCACTTTTCCCTGGCAAATGATGAGACAAAGGCATCTGCGAATAGGCACCGATCATAAACAGTACTACAGATAGGAAGGTTACAGTTTTCCCCGCATTTACAATCAAATAGTTTTTATAGTGTCAATGTATCTGGAATAGAGATGGGCAAACCTCAACAATAAAGTTCAGTGTTTGTACCGAACACCTACTGTTCAGGCACGGACATCACCAGGAAGTCCGTGATACTGTTCAGGTTTGGCCCCACCGAACACCGGGTGTTTGTCGCACTGTCATGAGCATGACAACGCGGCAAACATCGCTTCTGATTTGCAGTAAAATCATCCCCGCTTGCAAGACAGCCGTTGTTTGTAAACTGTCAAATGTCAGCGTGAGCCCGCAGCTGTGATCGGAGGTATAAAGTTTACCTCCGGTCACTGGTGTAGGCTGATGGGACTACTGGTCCCATCAGACAACGCCTGCTGCCGCTAATAACAGTGAGAGCAGGAGGTGGCTGATGAAAATTAAATAAACAATAATTTAAGAAAAAAAGGCATGGGTTGCCCTGTATTTTTGATAACCAGCCAGGAAAAACTGCAACCCTCAGCTATCAGCGCTAGCAAGGCTGGTTATCAAGAATAGAGGTGTCTCCACGCTGTCGTTTTTTAAAAATTTAAATAAGTTTAAAAAATAATGGCGTGGCCCCCCATTTTTGACAACCAGCCTTACTAAAGCAGACAGCTGTGGGTTGGTATTCTCAGGCTAGCAAGCGGCCATGGATATTGGCCCCCTCCAGCCTAAAAACAGCCGCTCCAAAAAAGGCACATCTACAGTATTAGATGCAGAGAGGAGTTCACCGGGGAAAATTTCACTGTGGTCAACTCGCCTCTGCACTGAGACTTTTTCTCACTGTGCTAGTGGTGATTTCACTGGAAGGAGGTCACTGCATTTCATTGGCCCGGCTGGGAACGCAGCCTTAGTGACCTGCGGTAACTTCGAAGAGGGCACCGCTGCTCACTGATGCTGTGCTCGCAGCAGCTCATCCATCAGTGGTTCTCAGCCTGGACGGTCGCATTTTAGCACAGTCCAGGTTGAAAACTAAAACCCAAAGACATGGATTACGGTGTGGGACAGAATGACGTACAGGTGAGGGATATTGTTTATTTGTTTTATTACAGGAGACGAGGGAATGGAATGGGCATTAGGTGAGTATAACTGTGTTTTGCTTTATTTCAAATAAACTGTATTCTTGCTGTGTGTTTATTTACAATATAACTATAGGATTAGTAATGGAGAAGCATCTTATAGACGCTTCTCCATTACTAATCCATGGGCTTGATGTCACCGGACAATACAAAGGTGATTTCAACCTCACAAATATGAACCCAACTTGTCACCGCCAGAGGGCAAGTAGGAATAGTCGGGTAAAGTGTCAGAATTGGATTATCTAAATAGAAGCGCCTATTCTAGGCAGCTGCGAGCTGCTATCTTTAGGCTGGGGGGAGGGGGGGCAATATACACGGCCCCTTACCAGCCTGAGAATAACAGTCCCCAGCCGTCTGTTTTTGCAAGGCTGGTTTTCAAAACCATAATATAATTAAAAAGAACGCGTGGGTACCCCTCTATTCTTGATAACCAGCTTTGCTGAAGCTGAGGGTTGCAGCCCCCAACTGTCAGTTTTGCCTGGCTGGTTATCAAAAATACAGGGAAACCCATGCTTTTTTTTTTTTTTTTTTTAATTATTTATTTGCAGCGCAGACGCTGCCTGATGAATACTCCCATCAGCCACAGTCTGCTCTCACTTTTAATAGCGACAAGCATCGACTGATGGAAGCAGTGGTCTCATCAGCTGACACCAGTGACCAAAAGGTGAACTTTATACCTTCGATCACAGATGCGGGCTCATGCAGTCATTTGACAGCATGAGAATCGCAGCTGTCTGGCTGGTGGTAATGATTTTACCGCCAAACAGAAGTAGTGTTTGTCATACATATGACAGCGTGGCAAACAATGGATGTTCAGTGTCATGATCCATGCGGGATCAGGACAGATAAAAGCACAGGTAACCTTTTTTTTTTTTTTCCTTAAGCTGTGCTTAAGTGTGGTTTTTGCCCCCGGTGGCCATTTGGATTATTATAAAAGAGTCACAGGTGTTGCAATCAGCGTTGGTGATAGTATTCATTTCAACCATCCTTGGTGGAGGAAGGAGCTGGAGAACGTTCCTTGCAGCACTGTCTTAGCCCTGGTGTGGAAGGAGTCATAAGGGATTTCCTTGTAGCTCTGACAGAGCTTGGTAGCGGCGTTTCAGGAGGAGAGCTGCATTCTGGTGGTGGACTCTGTTGCCAGGAGCAAGTGCAACAGAGTAAAGTTAAGTGGTGTTTCCCTGTTTGTGTTTTTCCTTCGTGTGTATTAGTACAGCGGTGGGGCCAGTGCCTGTTCCACCCAGCTCCCTAGCAAGGGATAGGTGTAGGGTGTGCTAGGGCGACAGGTATCCTGAGCGGCGCCCGGTGTGGAACCGGCATAGGGAACATTAGGAGCGTTAGGGACACTGACTCAGGGGAGTGCCGGAGGTCTCCACGTCCTCTTTCCCAATTGCAGGGCCCACCGTTGTAACTGTTTTCCCTTCCCCTTGTCTTGTTGTTTTAGATACCGGCCTGCGGGCCGTGTCACACAGGACTGTATCACGTGCCGCGTCTTGATATTTACAGTTACCGGCCGGCGGGTCGCGTCACACAGGACGGGTCCACGTGACATTCAGGCCCCTCATTCAAATGAATAATTCCAGGATCAGGTTCGGGTACTGATCTGGTACCCGAACCCAAACTTTTTTTTTTTTTTTTTAACTGTTTGGCCAAACCCGAACATCTTGGGGTCCGCCCATCTGTAATCTGGGAAAAATATAATGCTTTTTTAAAAAGAATTTATCAGTAGGCTTTTGCCATTTAATCTGAGAGCTCTGATGTAGGGCAGAGACCTTAATTCCTGTGATGTGTCACTTAACCCCCGGAGCTTTTTTCGATTTTACGCTTTCGTTTTTCGCTCCCCTCCTTCCCAGAGCCATATCTTTTTTATTTTTGCAACAATATGGCCATGTGAGGGCTTATTTTTTTGTGGGATGAGTTGTACTTTAGAATGACACCATTGGTTTTTACCATGCTGTGTACTAGAAAACAGGAAAAAAAATTCCAAGTGAAATTGCAAAAAAAGTGCAACCCCACACTTGTTTTTTGTTTGGCTTTTTTGCTAGGTTCACTAAATGGTAAAATTAACCTGCCGTTAGGATTCTCCAGGTCATTACGAGTTCATAGACACCAAACATGTCTAGGTTCTTTTTTATCCAAGTGGTGAAAAAAAAATTCCAAACTTTGCTTAACCCCTTCACTACCAAGGGTGGTTTGCACGTTAACTACCGGGCCAATTTTTACAATTCTGACCACTGTACCTTTATGAGGTCATAACTCTGGAACGCTTTCATGGATCCTGGTGATTCTGACATTGTTTTCTCGTGACATATTGTACTTCATGTTAGTGGTAAAATTGCATTCAAATAACTTGCGTTTATTTGTGAAAAAAACGGAAATTTGGCGAAAATTTTGAAAATTTCGCAATTTTCCAACTTTGAATTTTTATGCCCTTAAATCACAGCGATACGGCACACAAAAAACTTAATACATAACATTTCCCACATGTTTACTTTACATCAGCACAATTTTGCAACCAAAATTTTTTTTTGCTAGGAAGTTATAAGGGTTAAAAATTGACCAGCGATTTCTCATTTTTGCAACACCATTTTATTTTTAGGGACCACTTCACATTTGAAGCCACTTTGAGGGGTCTATATGATAGAAAATACCCAAAAGTGACACCATTCTAAAAACTGCACCCCTCAAGGTGCTTAAAACCACATTCAAGAAGTTTATTAACCCTTTAGGTGCGTCACAGGAATTTTTTGAATATTAAAAAAAAAATGAACATTTAACTTTTTTTCACAAAAAAAATACTTCAGGTTCAATTTTCTTTATTTTACCAAGGGTAACAGGAGAAATTGGACTGCAAAAGTTATTGTGCAATTTGTCCTGACTACGCTGATACCTGATATGTGGGGGGGAACCACTGTTTCGGCGCATGGCAGAGCTCAGAATGGAAGGAGCGCCGTTTGACTTTTTCAATGCAAAATTGGCTGGAATTCAGATCGGACGCCATGTCACGTTTGGCGAGCCCCTGATGTACCTAAACAGTGGAAACCCCCCCAAGTGACCCCATTTTGGAAACTAGACCCCCCAAGGAACTTATCTAGATATGTGGTGAGAACTTTGAACCCACAAGGGCTTCACAGAAGTTTATAACGTACAGCGGTACAATTAAAAAATGATATTTTTTCCACAAAAATGATCTTTTCACCCACAATTTTTATTTTTCCAAGGGTAACAGGACCCTAAAAATTATTGTGCAATTTGTCCTGAGTACGCTGATACCCCATATGTGGGTGTAAATGACTATTTGGGCGCATAGCAGAGCTCGGAAGGGAAGCAGCGCCATTTGACGTTTTTGGCTAGAATTGAGATCGGACACCATGTCGCGATTGGAAAACCCCTGATGTACCAAAACAGTGGAAACCCCCCACAAATGACACCATTTTGGAATCTAGACCCCCCAAGGAACTTATCTAGATGTGTGGTGAGCACTTTGAACCCCCCAGTGCTTCACTGAAGTTTATAACGTCCGGGCGTGAAAATAAAAAAATCGTATTTTTTCCACAAACATGATCTTTTAGTCCCCATTTTTTTATTTTCCCAAGGGTAACAGGAGAAATTGGACCCCAAAAGTTGTTGTCCAATTTGTCCTGAGTACGCTGATACCTCATATGTGGGAGAAAACTACTGTATGGGCACACGTCGGGGCTCGGAAGGGAAGTAGTGACGTTTTGGAATGCAGACTTTGATGGAATGGTCTGCGGGTGTCATGTTGCGTTTGGAGAGCCCTTGATGTACCTAAACAGTGGAAACCCCCCACAAGTGACCCCATTTTGGAAACTAGACCCCCTAATGAACTTATCTAGATGTGTGGTGAGCACTTTGAACCCCCCAGTGCTTCACAGAAGTTTATAACGACCGGGCGTGAAAATAAAAAAATCGTATTTTTTCCACAAACATGATCTTTTAGTCCCCATTTTTTTATTTTCCCAAGGGTAACAGGAGAAATTGGACCCCAAAAGTTGTTGTCCAATTTGTCCTGAGTACGCTGATACCTCATATGTGGGAGAAAACTACTGTATGGGCACACGTCGGGGCTCGGAAGGGAAGTAGTGACGTTTTGGAATGCAGACTTTGATGGAATGGTCTGCGGGTGTCATGTTGCGTTTGGAGAGCCCCTGATGTACCTAAACAGTGGAAACCCCCCACAAGTGACCCCATTTTGGAAACTAGACCCCCTAATGAACTTATCTAGATGTGTGGTGAGCACTTTGAACCCCCCAGTGCTTCACAGAAGTTTATAACGACCGGGCGTGAAAATAAAAATATCGTATTTTTTCAACAAACATCATCTTTTAGTCCCCATTTTTTTTATTTTCCCAAGGGTAACAGGAGAAATTGGACCCCAAAAGTTGTTGTCCAATTTGTCCTGAGTACGCTGATATCTCATATGTGGGAGAAAACTACTGTATGGGCACACGTCGGGGCTCGGAAGGGAAGTAGTGACGTTTTGGAATGCAGACTTTGATGGATTGGTATGCGGGTGTCATGTGCGTTTGGAGAGCCCCTGATGTACCTAAACTATTGAAACTCCCCACAAGTGACCCCATTTTGGAAACTAGACCCCCCACGGAGCTTATCTAGATGTGTGGAGAGCACTTTGAACCCCCAAGTGCTTCACAGAAGTTTATAACGCCTGGGCGTGAAAATAAAAAAAACATTTTTTTCCGCAAAATTATATTTTTGCCCCCAATTTTTTATTTTCCTAAGGGTAACAGGAGAAATTGGACCCCAAAAGTGGTTTTGTAATTTGTCCTGAGTAGGCTGATACCCTACATGTGGGGGTAAAACACTGTTTGGGCACATGGCAGAGCTTGGAAGGGAAGGAGCACCATTTGACTTTTTCAACGCAGAATTGGCTGGAATTGAGATCAGACGCCATGTTGCCTTTGGAGAGCACCTGATGTGCCCAAACAGTGGAAACCCCCAATTATAACTCCAACCCTAACCTCAACACACCCCTAACCCTAATCTGAGCCCTAGCCCTAACCCTAGCCCTAACCCTAACCCTAGCCCTAACCCTAGCCCTAACCCTAGCGGGAAAATGGAAATAAATACATTTTCTTTTAGTTTTATTATTTTTCCCTAACTAAGGGGGTGATAACGGGGGGGTTTGATTTACGATTTATGGCGGTTTTTATGTTTGGCGGCTGTCGCACGCTAAAAGACGCTTTTTATTGTAAAAATAGTTTTTGCATCACCACATATTGTGAGCTATAATTTTTCCATATTTTGACCCACCGAGTCATGTGAGGTCTTATTTTTTGCGGGACGAGTTGACGTTTTTATTGGTACCATTTTCGGGCACGTGACATTTTTTGATCGCTTTTTATTCCGATTTTTGGGATGCAGAATGAACAAAAACCAGCTTTTCATGAATTTCTTTTGGGGGGTGCGTTTACACCGTTCCGCGTGCGGTAAAATTGATAACGCGTTTTTATTCTTCGGGTCAGTACGGTTACAGCGATACCTCATTTAGGTCGTTTTTTTATGTTTTGTCGGTTTTTTGCAATGAAAAACAATTTTATATAAAAAATAATTATTTTTGTATCGCTTTATTCTGCGAGCTATAACTTTTTTATTTTTTTGCGGATGATGCTGTATGGTGGCTCGTTTTTTGCGGGACAAGATGACGTTTTCAGCGGTACCATGCATATTTATATGCGTCTTTTTGATCGCGCGTTATTGCACTTTTTGTTCGGTGGTATGATAATAAATCATTATTTTTTGCTTCGTTTTTTATTTTTATTTTTTAAGGGGTTCGCTAAAGGGGTTAACTAATGGGACAGTTTTATAGGGCAGGTCATTACGGACGCGGCGATACCAAATATGTGTACTTTTATTGTTTTGTTTTTTTTTTATTTTCAAAAAATGGATTTATTGGGGAATATTTTTTTTTTTTTTAACTAATTTATTTAGCGATTTTTTTAAAATTATTTTTAACACTTTTTTTTTTTTTTTTTTACTTTATTACCTTGTCCCAGGTGGGACATCACTGTCCTGTGACAGATCGCTGATCTGTCACATCACAGATCACTGTGACAGATCAGCGATCTGTCACAGGCACTGCTGCAGACTTCCTCATGCCTGCGCTTTGCAGGCACTGAGGAAGCCAGCTTCCTCAGGCCCCCGTCGCCATCTTGGATTCGGGGGCCTGGAGGAAGGGAGTCCCCCGCAGCAGCGCTGCACATTGCGCTGCCGTGGGGGGCTCAGGGAAGCACGGAGGGAGCCCCCTCCCTGCCGATGCTTCCCTTTAACCCCCGGTACACCGCGATCGCGTTTGATCGCGGTGTGCAAGGGGTTAACGTGTCGGGGGTGGTCCGTGACCGCCCCTGACACATTGTGCCGGGTGTCAGCTATGATAATTAGCTGACACTCGGCCGCGATCAGCGGCGCTCACCACGTGGGCGCCGCTGATCGCGATGACGTAATATTCCGTCCATGGTAATTAGGTCCATGGTCACATGGACGGAATATTACGTCAATTGTAGGTAAGGGGTTAAAAAAACACCCATAGTGTCTACATTTATCGGAATCTTCAAGGCGTATTTTTCATGCGCCGAGCTTACGTTTTTAGTGATACCATTTATGTGCAGATACAATCTTTTAATCGCCTGTTATTGCATTTTAATGCAATGTCGCGGCGACCAAAAAAAACGTAATTCTGGCGTTTTTAATTTTTTTCTCGCTATGCCGTTTGGCGATCGGGTTAATCCTTTTTTTATTGATAGATCGGGCGATTCTGAACGCAGAGATACCAAATATGTATATGTGATTTGTTTAAAATTGTTATATTTTGCATGGGGCGAAAGGGGGGTGATTTTAACTTTTTTGTTTTTAAATATTTTTAAACACTTTTTTTTTTTTTTTTAACTTTTGCCATGCTTCGATAGTCACCATAGGAGATTAGAAGTTGGCACAACTCGATCGGCTCTGCTACATAGCGGCGATGAGCAGATTGCCTCTATGTAGGCGAATTACTGACTTGCTATGAGCGCCGACCACTGGGTCAGCCGGAACTGACAACAATAGAGGTCTCCAGGAGACCTTAGGTTGTCATGCAGATGCACCGGTGACCCGCGGTCACGTAACGGGGGGTCACCAATACGCGTATTTCTGTCCAGATGGCTGGAAGCGCCTTTTAAATGCTGCTGTCAGCGGCATTTAACTAGTTAATAGCCGCGGGTGGATCGCGATTCCACCTGCGGCTATTGCGGACACATGTCAGCTGTTCAAAACAGCTGACATGTCCTGGGAAAGATGTGGGCTCACCGACGGAGCCCACATCAAAGGGAGGGAATACCGACATCGGTGTAATAATACGTCTGATGTTGGTAACGGGTTAATATACCGCTTGCTGTAGCATCAATAAAATCAGTGTTTTAGCAGAAGGAGATTATGACTAGAGGTCTAAAGGCCCCTTTACATTTAGCGATGCACCAGCGATCCCGACCAGCGATATGACCCGGTCAGGATCGCTGGTGCATCGCTAAGTGGTCGCTAGTGAACTGCCACACAGGCAGATCTCACAGCGATGCAGCAGCGACCTAGGGGTCGTTACTTACCTTTCACACGCAGCGATCCTGACGTCCTCCCGCCCACGTCCACCAGCAGGAAGCAGACGACGAGAAATGGAGCAGCGTGATCAGCGATGGACAGCGGGGGAGCCGGTCGGAGGTAAGTATCACATATAGCGATATTGCTAGCGATATCGCTGCTGCGTCACCAAATCGGTGATGCTTTAGCGATATCGCTATGTGTAAAACCCCCTTAAATGTCTTGTGCCAAGCAGGTATTTTGCTGTGCAACCCTGCCCCTATCAAGCTGATTGTCAGTTCTGTGTGTGCACAGGCTGAAAAATTGCCAATCAGTAATGGTGGGGTTATAGAGAGCTCATCAAAGGACTGGGAGATCTGCAGCAGATGAGCAATTTTTCTCAAAACTGTAGCAAGCAGCCCAGTCAGTGGCATATTGCAGGATAGAAACCAAGAAGACTCGGTCTCTTTGTCATCTAGTCAAATCGCAGAAACGGGACCATCAACAACCAGAATGGTATGGCATATCCCAGCTATATGTAATACCATTATGTGATAAGAATACCCCTTTACAATGTAAAGTTCATACAAATATAATCAATGCAAGAAAAATACTTTGAATAATAGACAATGATACCATATATGATCCAGCTTTACTTGCTTTGATGAGGTTTTTAGGTACATATGATATTATTTTGATCACTTTTTATTGCTGAATGGACGAAACACAAAAATAAAAAAAAAATAAAAAAATAAAAATTGCAAAATCGCCAATTCTGGAGTCTGTTTTGATTTTATACTTTCACAGATCAGGCTTTTGTAGACATGACACTACCCAAAATGTTTTTTTTTTTTTTTTTTTACTTAACTTCTTTTTCTTTGAGCGCAGAAACTAGGGAGATTTAAACTTGGATGTTTTTATTTTGTTCATTTTTTTAAATTTTTAACTTTGTTTCTTAGTTCCTTCGGGGAAACTTGAACCTGCGAACATTTGATTGCTTATACAATACTAAAGTACCGTATTTAGAGTAATTAATATTCTCTTATGAATTCCGTAGGTTAACTATGATGAGCGAGTATACTCGTTGCTTGGGTTTTCCCGAGCATGCTCCGGTGGTCTCCGAGTATTTTGGCGTGCTCGGAGATTTAGTTTTCCTCGTCTTACCTGCATGATTTGCGACTTGTAGACAGGCTGAATACATGTGGGAATTCCCTAACAGGCATTCCTCACATGTATTCAGGCTGTCTAGCAGCCGCAAATCATGCAGGTAAGACGAGGAAAACTAAATCTCCGAGCACGCCAAAATACTCGGAGACTACCCGAGCATGCTCGGGAAAACCCAAGCAATGAGTATACTTGCTCATTACTAGTGTCTATATAAGTATACAAGTCTTAGAAAACAATATAAAATGACACCTTGACATCTGTAACCCGTGGATATATTCCATGAAACCCAAATTTACCTTATGTAAATGAGCTGTTAAAATCTATGGGCCAGATATATAGCTCCCTGAGAATCAGCGTCCAGGGCTTATTATACAGTGGGTTTGGGAAGTATTCACACCCCTTTACATTTTTACTCTGTTTCATTGCAGCCATTTGGTAAATTCAAAAACCCAATTGAGCATCTCTGGAGAGACCTGAAAATGGCTGTCCACCAACGTTCACCATCCAACCTGATGGAACTGGAGAGGATCTGCAGGGAAGAATGGCAGAGGATCCCCAAATCCAGGTGTGAAAAACTTGTTGCACCATTCCCAAGAAGACTCATGGCTGTACTAGCTCAAAAGGGTGATTCTACTCAATACTGAGCTAAGGGTCTGAATACTTATGGCCATGTGATATTTCCATTTTTCTTTTTTAATAAATATGCAAACATTTCTACATTTGTTTTTTGTCAGTCAAAACGGAGTGATGAGTGTACATTAATGAAAAAAAAAATTAAATTTTTCACTCTTTGTTTCATTGCAGCCATTTGGTAAATGCAAAAAGGTTCAAGGGGTCTGGATACTTTCCATACCCACTGTATATGTGCTCTTCACTGTGCCGCAAGCCCACCAAACCACAAGCAAGACTATTTAATACCATATGAAGATCAGCCTTCACCACTCATTATGTCCATGAAAGAAAAAGAGCCACGAATGAGAAGAGAATTGTACAATGTAGAGAAAAATCAAGAAGAGAAGAGAAAAAGGAAACATAAAAAAAAGGATCGTCATAAAAATAAAGTTCAGAAGCAGAAGAATCACTATAGGAAGCACCAAAAGAAGCAGCCTGATCATTCAGGATAACATCCGTAATCAGGTCGACCAGTATCCGAGGAACATCATTTGGACAATCCTGCTATTTTCTCTCTGCCAGTATCTCTGCTACACCAAAAGTAATCTAAGAAAATAGCAATAAGTAGGATACTAAATTAAAGGGGTTGTCTGAAGAAAATAGAATACGTGATAATTTACTGAGTGGCAAGGGTCCGACCATTGGCAGAACGTGAAATGTGCATTCACACGTCACAAAAATGATCACCTGCTATGAACTCCAGCCATGAGGCTGCATTCATAGCAGATCTGCAATGGCAACCACAGGTTCTCCTGCAGACACCTGTTGTCATGCCAACCCATCGGCACCCGGCATCATGTGACAGGGGCGCCAATAGTTGGGGTTTATGATGCGCTTCCGGCGTACATGTTAAATGCCGCTGTCAGAGATTGACAGCAGCATTTAACATGTTAAAGGTCGCGTGTGGATCACAATTCAACCCGCAGCTGTCAGGGTCACCTGACAGCTGATCAGATCAGCTGTCAGGTGCCTGAAAAAAATGCGGGCTCAGTGCCAGAGCCTGCATCAAAGAGAGGGAGGTGACCCATGATGTACCTATACGCTATATGTCGCAAAGGTGTTAAAAAAAACCCCAAAAACAACAAGACCTCACCACATGAGTAAAAAGTAGCTGGACAAACCAAAGTTCCCATGATGAGTATTTTAGTGCATGTATTTTATGCTGTAAGTTTCCTGCAGCATTTCTGCCCCAATTAGCTAGATTAGGGAACTTGCATTTTTTAATCACTTTTTTTGGAGCAAGTTTGTCTTTCTGGTAAGTCAAGCTTTAAATAAAAGTGCTTTGTTTTGGATACTTCATGGCTACCCAGCTTTGATAAAACATTATTGATACAGTCATGTGGTTTTAACTTGCAGATTTTCCTTTTCTCATTTAAGTCTAAGAGGAAAATCCAAAAATAAACCGCATATGGTATTTACTGCAAGAGAAGTTGACAATTGTGGACTTCAAAAGTGCACCTCAGGCCAGGTCAGTTCACTCCGTGTTAAAAAACAGACGAAAAAAAGTCTTAGTTACTCACCGGTTAACGGTATTTTTCGGAGTCCATGACAGCACCACCTGAGAGAGGGGATCCACCCCTTAGGAACAGGAAACCTACAGATACAAAAGGGTGGCACCTCTCCCACGCATCAGTTGGATTACAGAGCACAAGAGGACTTCCAAGGTTAATGCATGATTTATGTACAGTATTCTTTACAATTATAAACTTTTACCACCAGTGAGCATATACAAGAAATAGACGTGCACACCCCAATCAAACTATAAGGGAGGGAATATACGGGTGCTGTCATGGACTCCGAAAAATACCGTTAACCGGTGAGTAACTAAGATTTTATTCGGTCGTCCATGACAGCATGACCTGAGAGATTTACAGAGAGTAATATCAGCTTTAGGGAGGGACTACAGTCTGCAGCACCCTTATACCAAAAGAGAGGTCTGTGGAAGCACCCAGGTCTAGCCTATAATGACTATAAAAGGTGCTCGGAGAGGACCAAGTAGCCTCCTTACAAATCTGGTCAATGGAGACTTCTGATCTTTCGGCCCATGAGGTTGCCATGGCTCTGGTGGAATGCGCCCTCAGCTTCCCGGGTGGCGACCTGCCCTTTGAGGTGTATGCTATTGAAATCGCCTCTCTAATCCATCTGGCTAGTGTATTTTTTGATGCTCTACAACCTTTCCTGGGGCCTTGATGAGAGATAAATAGGGCATTATCTTTCTTCCAGGGATCGGTGACTGTCAGATATTCTATGAGGCCTCTCCTGACATCCAGGGTGTGTAGTTTCTTTTCCTTCTCGTTAGTTGGATTAGGGAGGAAGGATGGAAGAACTATTTCCTGTGTCCTATGGAAACTAGACACTACCTTCGGCAAGTACGCTGGGTCAGGTCTAAGTATTACCCTATCCTCTTTGAACTGTAAATAAGGAGGACACCTAGATAAAGCCTGGATATCGCTTATTCTGCGGGCTGATGTTAGAGCTACCAGGAAGGCTACCTTGAGGGACAGGTTTTTTAGGGAAGCCGACGAGATAGGTTCGAATGGGGTCTCTGTCATAGCAGTGAGGACTAGGTTCAAGTCCCACGGCATGAACCTATCCTTCATTATTGGCCTGGATCGACCTGCCGCCTTAATGAACCTGCTTACCCAATAATTACCAGCGATGTTACAGCTAAACAGAGCCCCCAAGGCTGACACTTGTACTTTAAGGGTACTGGTAGAGAGCCCCATGTCCAGACCTTTTTGTAGGAACTCTAATATCTGCATTATAGGCGCTGAATCCCTAGCGACTACTCCTGAGTTTTGAAGGAATTTCTTCCAAATTCTGACATAAATTTTTGTGGTAATGATTTTTCTACTCTTAAGTAGGGTGTTAATTAGGTCTGCGGAGAAGCCCTTCTCTTCTAATAATGACCGTTCAAACTCCACGCCGTCAGATGAAGGCCAGCCACCTGAGGATGGAAGACTGGGCCCTGGGACAGGAGATCCGGGATGTCCGGCAGAACCCAAGGATCGGACACCGACATGGTCCTGAGGCATGAGAACCATGCTCTCCTGGGCCAAAATGGAGCGATGACTATAACCCTCGCTCTGTCTTTCCTGATTTTCCTCATCACCAGGGGTAGAAGAGATAGGGGAGGGAAGGCGTAGGCTAGTTTGAAGTCCCACTTTATCAGGAAGGCATCTACCGCCAGAGGATTCTCTCTGGGATTTAGGGAGCAGAATTGTTTCAATTGCCTGTTGTCTCTGGTGGCGAAGAGGTCTACCTCTGGATATCCCCACTTTTGAACAATCAGATTGAATATGGAGGAGTTTAGGGACCATTCCCCTTGCTTTAGCTGATTGCGGCTTAAAAAGTCTGCCGTGATGTTGTCTCTTCCTTTTATATGCAACGCTGTTAAAGATAGAAAGTATTGTTCTGCTAGATGGAACAACCGCTCTGCTACAATCATCAGGGGTCTGGAACGGGTCCCGCCTTGGTGATTGATATATGCCACGGCGACCTGATTGTCGGAGAACACCCGCACGTGATGGCCCTGTAGATACACAAGGAGCTTTTTAGCCGCCTGTTCTACTGCTGTCAATTCTTTTAGGTTAGATGACATTCCTAACTGATCATGTTGCCATTGGTCCTGGACTAATATTTCACCCATATGAGCTCCCCAACCGTAAGGACTAGCATCCGTGGTGACTATGCGGGTTACGTTATACTCCCAGGGCACCCCTTTAGACAAGTTATCCTTGTCTAACCACCACTCTAGGGACTCCCTTGTGTTACGGGACAAGGTTAGCTGACCCTCCAAGTAACCCCCAAGGACCTTTTGATGTAATAAGACCTCGCTCTGTAGTTTCCTTGCATGAAACTGGGCCCACTGGACTGCCGGGATACCGGCCGAAAGAGAGCCTAGAAGGGACATGGCTTTCCTGAGGGACATGGTGGGGTTATTGGAGGCGTTCAGGATCTGATAATGGAGGCGAACAAGCTTCTCCGGAGGCAGACGGCATTCCTGTTTTTCAGAATCCAGGGTTAGGCCCAAGAATTGTTGGACTTTCATTGGTTGCAACCGAGACTTTTTGACGTTCAGCAACCATCCTAACCGTTCTAGGGCGGACATTGCCTTTTGTAGCTGTTGTAAACAATGATTCGCCGTTTTACCTACAATAAGAAAATCGTCCAGGTAGGGGATCACCAGAATGTTCAATTCACGTAGATGGGCCATGACCTCCGCTATTACTTTAGTAAACACTCGGGGAGCGACTGCCACTCCAAAAGGGAGGGCCGCATATTGGAAATGTCGAATTGACCCATCCAACTGAACCGCCACTCTGAGAAACCGCTGATGGCCTGCATGGATGGGTATATGGTAGTATGCGTCTTTCAGATCTAACACCACCATAAAGCAGTTTTGGAACAGCAATTTTATTGCAGATTTAATTGTTTCCATTTTAAAAGGACGTATGACCAAAAACTTGTTGAGGGCCTTAAGGTTTATTATTGTCCTAAAGGAGCTGTCTGGTTTGCGGACCAGGAACAGAGGGGAGTAGAATCCCTTCCCCCATTCTCCCTCTGGAACCTCTATCAGGACTTTTTTGGCGCACAGGTCATGAACCTCGGCCTCCAGGGCAGCTTGTTCTGAAGCAGACGACCTGAGTGGGGTGATTTTAAATTGATCAAGGGGAACCCTAGAAAACTCTAGTCGTAGTCCCACGGCTATTATCCCCAATATCCAGCTGCTATTAGAGATCAGAGACCAGGATGGGTAGAAGGCAGCTAGTCTCCCTCCTACCGGGGTAACTAGTCATTGGGGCGGCTTTTTCGTATCTCGAGCTGGACCTTCCTGGCGCCCCCCTCCAAACATGAATCCTGTACCTTTCCTTTTTTTCTCCTCCCATCTACTCTGATCTCTGGACGGCCTTCTCCGGAAAAAAGGACGTCTGTACGAGGGGTTCGGGAGACTGGGAAATTTCTTTTTGTCATCTCCAGCTTTCTCTAACAATTCGTCCAAGACAGGGCCGAATAGGTACTCCCCCTCGCAGGGAATGGAACAGAGACGGGACCGGGCTTGAATATCTCCTGGCCAACATTTTAACCAGAGCGCTTTTCGCGCTGCATTAGATAGACCCGCGGCTTTAGCCGCCATTCTTGCAGAGTCTGCAGAAGCATCGGCTAAAAACGCCGCGGCATTCTGAATGATCGGCAAACTTTTCCGAATAGATGATCTTGAAGCTCCGACTTTTAGCTCGGAATCCAGCGGATCTAGCCAGACCATCATCGATCTGGCTGTACAGGTGGCAGCTACCGCTGGTCTTAACGCGCCTACTGACATCTCCCATGTCCCTTTAAGAAAAGAATCCGCTTTTTTATCTAGCGGATCTTTCAAGGCGGCCATATCGTCAAATGGTATGGCAGATTTTTTAGATGCTTTGGCTACTGCTGCGTCTAGTTTCGGGGCTTTATCCCATCTATTTACTACTGGGTTATCAAAGGGGTATCTCCGCTTAAAGGCTGGTGGCATGGAGCCCCTTTTTTCCGGTCTCTTCCATTCTCTGTCAATTAGGTTCTGAACCTTATCGTTTAATGGAAAAGCTCTGCGTTTTTTTGGGTCTAGACCCCCGAACATTATGTCCTGTGCTGAGAGTTCCCGTTTTTTGTCCGCTACCCCCATGGTGGACCGTATTGCTTTCACTAATCTGTCCATCTGGTCTAAGGAGAAGCAGAACCGGCTAGAGTCTTCATCCAAGGAAGACGACGAGGAGGCCGAGGAGTCCGAGGAATTATCGCCTTTCCCAGGGGCGACTGAGGTCTCCGAGCCTGAACCACTAGCCTCTCTTCTCCTAGAAGGTTCTCTTTGAGGTAAGACTTTCATTTCTGCCCTGATCATCTCTCTCAGGTTCGAAGTGAAGTCAGGTGTCTCTTCCGCTACCTGCATAAACGGGGGAGAGTATAAGGGCCTGACAATCTACCCCTGGACTCCCTGTCTTTAATAACCCCTACCGTTTGCCGAATGCATGGATGGCATAATTTTTTAGGGTGGCCATCTGGTAGGGGGGGAACTACAGAGGGCACATTCCCTGTGCTTCTGTTTTCCCGTAGCCTTCTTCCCCTGAAAAAAAACAAAACATAAGGGAACACTGCATCAGGGTACATTCACGGAGATCTCTTACCCATGCAGATGAAGCAGGTACCGGATCACGGAGGGAGGCAGGGGGGTCCTTTCTGGAGGAACTTTCGCGGCTCTGGTCGCTAGTTCGTCTGTTTTTTCTGCTGGCCACTCGCAAGCGGTTTTGTCGTGGCCTGTTTTTGCGGGCGCTCCTGCGCCTCGTCCTGCTGGTCCAAGGGGGCTTCCGTTGAATCCATTGCTGGGGCCTTCAGAAGCACCCCAGCGGCATCCCCATCTGCCTTATATGCCCTCCTGGTGTCCGGGTCAGCAGGTATCCTGCCATAGCACCACCCACCCGGCTTTCCGCACTCCCTCCCCCATGCTCCGGCCCCCCTCGCCTTACCCGGGTCGCCGCGCGACCACCGGACGGGCATGCACCCGCGGCGCGCGCCGGAGGCCGGCCGGCACCCGACTTCCGGTATCGGCGCTATCGCTCCGCCCCTTCCGCCGCGTCACTTCCGCCGCTCATCAGAGCCCTGCGGGAGCGCGCGCGAAGGAGCCGCGCAGCGCCTCCTGGCCGGAATGCCCCACTGCCCCTCTGCGCACGCCGCCATGAGCCCGCCAGGGGCCAGCACTGACCGGGAGGACCGGGCCTGGGGAAGCGCAGCAGGACCGGGGCATACATACCAGGTGCTGGCGTTTTTGGAGACGGCATCCACCGGACCCCTGCTCCGACCACTGCCGTGGTTACCTACCCGGCCCCACCGTGGCGCCTCCAGGGACCCCGCACTGACCGAGGTAGGAGACCCCCTCGCTACCTGAGTCGGTCAGCCGGCCTGGGTACTCAACGACGACTCCATGACGGACGATCTGTAGAGAGTCCTGTCCTCTAGGAACAGGAAACCAACTGATGCGTGGGAGAGGTGCCACCCTTTTGTATCTGTAGGTTTCCTGTTCCTAAGGGGTGGATCCCCTCTCTCAGGTGGTGCTGTCATGGACGACCGAATAAAAACACATTGGGTATGAGATTTCTATAAAACCCATTCATTGTGCTGGAACTGTAACAATGCATTTTTTTGTGTAGTGACAATATACAGCATCAAAAAACAATTGTGGGAAGTTAGCCTAAAAGTAACCCCACTGGAGAGGCAGCACAAGAGATGAGCACCACAGAATGGTGCTTACCCTCATTCCTAAAAGAAAGTTACTACCGTACTTGTATAAAAATACAAGTTGGGAACTGCAATAGGTCGTTTAGTCCTCTAGACATGCATTGTATTGCCTACGGTTTGATTTGTACTCTTATTACACTCGGGCCACATTGGCTAGTGATAACCTTGCCCATATCAGTGTGCGCACATTCCAGTTTTATCTGCATTCATCTATTCCAGAAGTGGGCAATTAATTATCCCAAGCGGCCACATGAGATCCTATGAATGTGATGGAGGGCCAAACTTATTCTGTTTATTAATATTGTTTCATAATGTTATCATTAAGCAAAATTAAAGATTAACAGCTACTACATGTCATGATAGGGCTTATTGCAACATGTGTTCTTACCTGCAGCAGATAAACCATATAATGTACTGCTTTTCATAAAGTTTATATAAAACAGTAAATCATCCTGCCCCGGTTATTCAGACCTTGCATTTTGATCAACATAATAAGATGCCCCCCGCAGCCCCCTTATTACTGCATCAGGTCCCGGTGGATACTGGCCCCTTCTCAAAATAATACCAGCCCACAGCTGTCTGCTTTCCCTTACCTGGTTAGTAAAAATAAAGGGGACCCGTGCCATTTTTTTTTTTTTTTAAATGTATTCAATAAATTCAAGTACAGAAAACGACACAAACGAAGCACTGATTACATATCACACTGACATATTTCTATGCTCCTCATCGCTATCTCTCTCTCTTTCAACATCTTTAATACATAACACTTTTTAATTCCTATGCTGCGTTCCATTCCTTACGTGGCACACTGACACAGACATGTCGCCGGTACTGATTTTCCAGTAAGGGAATCACCAGGACGTATGAAGGGAGCCTAAAGTGAACCCGACACCTGATAGATGCTGCCCACAGATGGGCAGGATGTATCAGGCACTGGCTGTATGATCTCATAGATTGTAAGCTTGCGAGCAGGACCCTCATTCCTCTTGGTGTTACGATCTATGTGATTATTGTTATGCTGTAATGTCTATTGTCTGTACAAATCCCCTCTGAAATGTAAAGTGCTGCGGAATATGTCGGCGCTATAGAAATAAATCATCATCTCATACAGGCATGTTTTTAACTCAAACTCTGTGGCATAGCAGAGAAAGACATACTGTATTTTTCCGATTATAAGACGCACCCCAAATTTTGAGGAGAAAAATAGCAATTTTCTTTTAAATAAAATGGTGGTGCTTCTTATAATCCATGCGTCTTATTTCTTACCGAGGGGTGGTGGCTGCGATGAAGAGGGGTCCCAGGGTCTCTGCTGGAGGAGGCAGGAGTGGGGTGATCCTGAAGGCCGCAGGCTGGGATGAGGGGGTGTTCCGATGTGCGACGCGCTGCTGCGGGGGTGTTGCCGACGTTTTGTGAAAGGCCATAGCCGCCACAGTTTCATGCTTTCCTATGCGGTGGACTCTGGGAAAATGGCCGGGGACGTTGTATGCGCAGATGGAGATCTAGGCACCAAGATCTCTGGAGATGAAATTTCAACGCTGAGATCTCATCTCCCGAGATCTCCATCTGCGCATGTACGGTCCCTGGCCATTTTCCCGGAGGTCATCGCAGAGGAATCCATGTAACAGCGGGGACTCTGGCCTTTTACAAAACGTCAGCAGTGCCCCCACAGCAGCACCACACACACCCTCAGCACCGCCGGACACCCTCTCATCCCAGCCTGTGGCCTGCAGCCATGGTACCGGTAAGGTATATCCGCAATTTAAGACGCACCCCCATTCCCCCCCAAAAAAGGTTTTTTGGGAAAAAAAAGTGCATCTTATAATCCAAAAAATACGGTACTTTGAAAGGGACCGAGCTGCACGATAAAGACTAGCTGTATAGCCGGGTCCCCAGGGGATTCTCCCTGCTCTCCTGGAGTGACATGTCTCTCCCTATACACACAGAAAAACCATGCCAATCCAGGCAGCGTGTGGTGCCGGAGAGAATGTGAACATCACAATGGAAAATTATCGTCAATAGAGCTGTTGCAATTACAGGTTTTCACCCAGTCAGTATTTGGAGGAAAAAAAAAAAAAAAAAAAAGTACAACATGGGTTCAACAGTGCTGACGTGGGTTTCCTTAGAGATGTTTCAGCCTAATTACTCAATTGCATCTTTTTGAAATGTGGCAATATTTTTTGCGCAATTGCACTCTAGTACCATCTGCCTAATTTTATTTTTGAGCAGTTCAAGATTAACAAGACATTTTAAAAAATCATGTGACTTTTTGCACTAAAAAGGTAAGGACAAGAAAAATTAAAAAAACCTTAGATTTTGCGTAAAATTCATCAATTCATATACACCTCTTAAGAATTTGGTGCAAAAAAAAGTCAAACACACACAAGATAAAAAACAAAAGTCACCTATAAAATAAAGACAAAAAAAGCAATTGAAGGATCGAGGCTGAAAAACTTTTTTTATTGGTTTACAATATTAATGGTCCTTGGATGGTAGAGTAGACAACTCGTACTTCACACATGTAAGTCTGTAACAGCAGGGGTTCTCTACCCACCTACTCGTTATACCACCGTTGCCCACCATTTATGCCACTGGCTGCGGTGTAAAATGTCATCAAGACCTCATGTTTCTAGTAATAAAGGATTACGCAATCCCTAGCACAATTATAATCCTACAGCCATATATTACGCTTTTAGTCCAGGTCATGAGGCCATAATATGGATGAGACATTATGCATGGGTCCCAGTGGTCATGTAGCCCCTTTTCTCTCCAACAGCATTGCTACACTACAACATTTAGGTACACTATACAGATGAAAGTATTGGGACATGCTTCTTAAAGGAAATGTGTCAGCAGGTTTTTGCTACCTCATCTCAAAGCAGCATGATTTAGGCAAAGAGAAGCTGAATCCAATGATGTATCACTTAGATTACTGGGTGTACCAGTTCTGACAGTTTTTAACATTAGCATGAAATAAAGCTGAGAAAGCTGCCCCCACCAGGCTCTGTATGTAATCATAATAAATTTTATTTCTATAGCGCCAACATATTCCGCAGCACTTTACATTTCATTTACTATGTATGTACATGGTCTATAGACAGTGAACCGCTTATCACAGGAGGGGGCGTGTCAGACTAGCAGCCGTGTGCTCATCAGACCCGGCAGTGATTATGTCCTAGAGACAAAACCTTCACTGTAAACAACTGCACACAGCTTAATAAGTGACACATCACTGAATTCTGTGTTTTAATCCCTACCTCATGTTGTCCTCAGATTTCACACCAAAAACCTGCTGACAGATTTCCTTTAATCACTGAAATCAGATGTTTCATTCGACCCTATTGTCACTGGTGTATAACATTCACCCTTCTCCCCATGTTGCTGGTCTTTCCTAACATCCAAGAAAGAATGGGTCAATCTAAAGAACTTAGCAAATTTGAGCATGGTCCTGTACTAGGAGGTCACCAATATAACAAGTCCGTTTGATTCATTTCTTCCAAATATTCCCTCATTAACTGAGTGGTATTAATAGAAAGTGGAAGAGTTAGGGATCCACAGCTTCTCAGCCACGATATGGTAGACAACAAAGTTACAGCGCAGGGTCACCGAGTGGCGAGGCACATAGTGAATAAATGTTTTCAAAACTGTGCTAAGTTCCAAGTCCAAACTCCTCTGGTATTACCATCAGCACATAAACGGTTATCCAGACTGCACTTGGATGACATCAGACTGCAGTCTGAGGTTTCACGCGCACCCATAGACTTGTATGGGAGAGCGTGATCCAGTCATCAGATGCAATGACAGCGATTGTTTTCTCATGCTGAACCAGCACAAGAAAATAAGTCGCAGATTTGCACTGCCCCACAGTATAATATTTGGCTAAGTGCTATCCCATATATCATCAGATAGAACTCGGCCGTGTTCTACGCTCGTGTGAGAGAGCCCTGAATGGAAGTCATAAAGGGCTGTATCATGATTCGGCACAGAGTGACTGCAGACTTTTCTTCTTAGGCCTCTTTCACACTTCAGTTTTTTACAATCAGTCACAATCCGCCAGGTTTTGAAAAAAACGGATCCTCAATTTTCTTTTGAGGATCCGTTTTTTCCCCATTGACTTCCATTACTGGCGGATTGTGACGGATTGCCGTCCGTTGCATCAGGTTTTTTTGCGGATCCGCCAAAAGTTGCTGTCCGTCACCACCCTCAAAGATTTCAAAACGGAGCTTGTAACGTTTTTTTTTCTGGCGGATCCTCCAGACACTCATTTAACCCCAAATTCTTTCTGGGTGCCAGACAAAAAAAATTCTCTCTCTCTCTCTCCTCCTTCCCGGCCAGCGTTTCCTTTAAATTTCCTCATTTTCAGAATCCGTCTGAAAACGGATCCTGTGCCATCCGTTCACATCAGTTCAGAACGGATCCGCTTGTCTGCCTTTTTGGCGGATTTGAACTGATGCAAAAAACTGAAGTGTGAAAGAGGCCTTAGGCCGGGGTCAGACTTGCGAGAAACTCGCACGAGTCTCGCGTCTCAATACTTGACACTGACGCCGACACTCGGGACCGGAGTGTGCGGCTGCATGTATTTTTATACAGCTGAGTGCTCCAGTCTGAGTGCCGGGTATTGAGACGCGAGACTCATCCGAGTTGCTTGCAAGTCTGACCCCGGCCTTAAGGGCCCGTTACACATAGCGATATCGCTAGCAATATCACTGTAACGTCACTGGTTTTGTGACGCAGCAGCGATATCGCTACAAGTGATACTTACCTCCGACCGGCTCCCTCGCTGGCTATCGCTGATTGCGCGAGAATGTCCTGGACCATTTCTCGTCATCAGCTTCCTGCTGTGGAGACAAGCAACGCGCGGGCGTGAGGACGCAGGATCGCCTCGTCTGACAGGTAAGTAGCGACCCCCGACCCCTGCTATGTCGCTGGTGAGATCTGCCTGTGTGGCAGCTCACTAGCGACCACTTAGCGATGTACCAGCGATCCATATCGTTGTCGGGATCGCTGGTCCATCGCTTAGTGTAACGGTACCCTAGGACTGGGCAACCTGCTTCAGAATACCAAGACATTTTGGACAACTGTATGCTTCCAGCTACGTGGGAATGTTTCTGGTCCACCGTTACTGTGCCCCATGCACGGTCCATAAAGGCATGACTGTGGGAATGGGTTTGGTGTGGAAGAACTTGACTGACCGCAGAGTCCTGACCCCAAACCCATCCAACATTTGGAGATTGCGTCCCGGGACGTCTCCTCCAACATCAGTGTCTGACCTCACAAATGCTCTTCTGGATGAATGGGAAAAAATTCCCACAGACAATCTCGAAAGTCTTGAAGGAAACCTTCCCAGAAGAGTGGAAGCGGTTATATCATCTAACGGGGAAACTTCTCGATATTAAGAACTATGGATTTAAAATGGGATGTCAAAGGCTCCTGTGGGTGTAACGTGTGGGTGTCCCAATACTTTTGCTCATGTAGTGTAGTTTGGCCCACATTTACCCAGTGTGTATGGCCACCTAAGGCTGGTTTCACGTTAGCGTTTTTTTTTGCGCAGCGCATCGTGCGCGTCCATGCGCATGCGTCATCCGTAGCTATGTTTAACATGGCGTGCATATGGTCTTGCGTTTGCATGCGTTTTCGTGCGCATGCGTTTTTCAAGGTGTGCACCTAGGCAACCTGTTGCGCACGGAACGCGACAAAATAACCCATTACAGTCTATGGGAACACAGGCGCGCGCATGTACATGCATTTGTCTGTGTTTTCGTGCGCTTGCGTTTTTGGCATAAACATGTGTAGACACTAGTTTTAACCCCTAGAGAACAAATGCGTTTTTTTGCATGCGTTTCTATTGCGCACGATGCGCTGCGCAAAAAAAACGCGAATGTGAAGTTAGCCTAAAGCGCTGCAGACTCATGCAATTGGCAAGTATCTGACACCCGACCCTGAAACCAACACACATGGTAGTTCCAGCACTTCTCATTAAGCTGATGGCTCCTACTACCGGACTGTTTTGCCTTCAGAAATTCTGATATTACATTATTCATCAAAACTACCCCCATAGCAATAAAGCGCATCCCCCAACATAAGTCACAGGCTGCTAAAAAGCAGAAGCCGTATGCTTTCATCATAGATCATGAAAAGCCCAGACAGCTTCTGATAAATTATTTACTGAAAGTTTCATCACACCTCATCCTCAGGGTGCGGTCAAATCTTTTGTTTTGTTTTTTTTTTTTTCCATTTTCTACACGCACAAAAAAAAAAAAAAAGTTGAAAAATGTAGCATCTGCTCTATCCCTTAGGTCTCCTCGATGTCTGTAGTCCATCCATAATCTTCACGGATAGGACCCATAGGAGGCAATTCATCAAAGCTTTTTCGACAGATTTCTGGTGAAAGAAAAAGCTTGGAAAAGTCACATTCTTTTGCGGAAATACGAGGTTATGCAAGAAATGAGACTTTTGGTGTTTTCACGCCATGTTCACTCCAGCTCCAACAAAGCAGGAAGAGCTTGGGCATAACGTGGAGTTGTGGGGCCCATCACATTCACAACAAGTGGCGACAAGTGGAGCGACAACCCCTCCAATGGCTGTAATGACGCCCATATTGGTAGCCATCCAGCTTTTCTTCATGCAAAAACTAAGAGGATTTATGTTTAAAGGGAATTATTTATGGGGGGAAAGACAGCTGTATACACGAGCGATGGTAACATACCGCATGTCCTATACTCTCCCCTCCAATGACAGAGTATAATACGGTGTAAAGGACCACCGATGGGGAGACTGCCCTGGTCCACGTCGTGATCAGAGACCAACAAGTGCTAATCATTACACTGCTGCCATACACAATACAGGCTCTGGGATGGATGGCGGGAAGAGTGTTATGACTTACTACTCCAAGCTATGGTTTAACCTCATCACCACCCAGCGGGTGCCGTATACACACTTATACAGTAAGAGGAAATAGAGCAGAAGAGACACAAAGGACGAGTGGCAGGATGCAGAGAAGGAGGATTGGGCGAGCAGGATGCAGCTGACACATCGGTGTAATGTAACCACCAGCAACATATAGTCTCTGAGGAACTACCGATCGGCTGAAAACGCCATGGTCTATATAGGCGGTTAGTGTGACAGGCAGACACAGCTGAAGTATGGAGAGACCTGGCCATATAGCTCCAAAGTACAGAACTTGTAATGTACACCACTAAATATACTGTACCCATCACCAGAACAGAGGTCCAAGGACAAGCAGGCACCGATCTCTGCCGGACAAGCAGAATACAGGCTGCCCTCTCCACCAGCCCACGTAGGCACCGATCTCTGCCAGACAAGCAGAATACAGGCTGCCCTCTCCACCAGCCCACGTAGGCACCGATCTCTACCCGACAAGCAGAATACAGGCTGCCCTCTCCACCAGCCCACGTAGGCACCGATCTCTACCCGACAAGCAGAATACAGGCTGCTCTCTCCACCAGCCCACGTAAGCACCGATCTCTACCCGACAAGCAGAATACAGGCTGCCCTCTCCACCAGCCCACGTAGGCACCGATCTCTGCCAGACAAGCAGAATACAGGCTGCCCTCTCCACCAGCCCACGTAGGCACCGATCTCTACCCGACAAGCAGAATACAGGCTGCCCTCTCCACCAGCCCACGTAGGCACCGATCTCTACCCGACAAGCAGAATACAGGCTGCTCTCTCCACCAGCCCACGTAAGCACCGATCTCTACCCGACAAGCAGAATACAGGCTGCCCTCTCCACCAGCCCAAGTAAGCACGGATCTCTGCCAGACAAGCAGAATACAGGCTGCCCTCTCCACCAGCCCACGTAGGCACCGATCTCTACCCGACAAGCAGAATACAGGCTGCCCTCTCCACCAGCCCACGTAGGCACCGATCTCTACCCGACAAGCAGAATACAGGCTGCCCTCTCCACCAGCCCACGTAGGCACCGATCTCTACCCGACAAGCAGAATACAGGCTGCCCTCTCCACCAGCCCACGTAGGCACCGATCTCTACCCGACAAGCAGAATACAGGCTGCCCTCTCCACCAGCCCACGTAAGCACTGATCTCTGGCAGAAAAGCAGAATACAGGCTGCCCTCTCCACTAGCCCACACAGGCACTGATCTCTGCCGGACAAGCAGAATACAGGCTGCCCTCTCCACCAGCCCAAGTAAGCACGGATCTCTGCCAGACAAGCAGAATACAGGCTGCCCTCTCCACCAGCCTACCAGGCCAAGTAGGCACCGATCTCTGCCTGACAAGCAGAATACAGGCTGCACTCTCCACCAGCCCACGTAGGCACCGTTCTCTGCCAGACAAGCAGAAGACAGGCTGCCCTCTCCACCAGCTTATACAGAATACTATCAAAACAATAATTCCTAGTAGAAACTAAAAGATCCACTCCACCCAAAAGAGAGAAAAAAAGATTGAAATAAGTGGATCCCAGACAATCTGGGCCAGATGAGGTTTATGGTGTGCAGTGATGACATCATAGCCCCCCCTGTGGCCATGATGATGTCATCAATTAACAACATAAACATGGGAGAGGTAATATTTACCAGAGTACACTCTATTTCAGTGGGGGCTGAATTATGGGGGTCTCCTATAGCCAGAGAGGCCCTTTAGGGTATGTGCACACGTTGCAGAAAATTTCTGCACAAAAACCTGAATCCCGTCCCAGAAACCGCACCTATTTTTCCGCGGCGGTTTTGATGCGTTTTTGAGGCGTTTTTTACCGCAGCGGTTTCCAAAAGCATGGGGGAAGCCTTAGCTGCGGAAAAAACCGCAAAATTAATGTGCATGCTGCGGTTTTTTCGCGGTAAAAAACGCATCAATGTGCACAAAAAGTGCAAAATGCATAGAAATGACTGTGCACCTTATTTTTAGCGGTTTTATAGTGAAAACCGCAGTAAAAACGCTGTGTGTGAACACAGCCTTAGGCTTGCTTTCAGGACCATACTCTCCTCTATGAGAACAGGATTGGCTCCTATAAGAAGCCAGACTATAGGGACCTTCTGTATGGAGGTGATCTCAGAGCTGAAGCCACGTGACCAGCCAGCTTGGCTGCTAACAGGAAGCAATAGCCGTCCAGCTGTACAGGAAGCCCAGCTAGCCCGGAGTTCGGGCGGTAAGTGAGAGCCCAGAGTACACTGCCGTCCATGACACCAGCTCAGAGCCCCGGGACACGGCGAGGACACGCCCCGCACACAGGACACTCACCTGGGCGCACTCCGCTGCTCCCTCCGCGCTTCCCGTCCTCCTCTCACTCCAGAACAAACACATTTTCTGGGCGTGGCCGCAGCGAGTCAGCTGGGTGGGCGTGGCGTTGTGGGCGTGGTTAGAGGGTGAGACAAACTGCGGAAGTTAACAGGGAGACACGTGGGTGGGTAGCGAGTCCTGACTGGAGAGGCCGGGGCGGTCATGTGAGGCAATGTGTCCGCGGCTCGTGTGCTGCCCGGAGAGTAACCTTCCCACGGCTCTCCTGTCTGTTCTTGTGCGACGTTACACTGCGGGGGCGGCTCCGAGTGCCGGGGCTTGTCTGGACTCGTAGCATGGAAGTTCATCAGAAGAAATCCAATACTGGGGGCAGCTGGTGAGGAGCAGGCGGGAGAGGGGGAAAGAACGTGCCGCAGGAGAACAGGCCTCACTTCTAGCCCGATATAAAGGGTCGCAGACCGTCACACTATACAGCTGTGTGCAGGAAGCATAGCAAGTGTGACTAAAGGATAAGTGACCGCATCGCCCATAGTAACCACGCCTCACACTGACAGGAATAACACTAGAATGGCCGCTGTGTGATGTCTAATGTGCCCACGTTGCAGAAATGTCCGCAACTCCCTGCCGCTGGTAAAACGCAGGCGGAATTTGCATACGTTTTCCCGCGAAACACAAGCATATTTAGCTTGCAGAATGCTAGCGCTTTCCAAGTGATTTGAAGCGTTGCTTGGAAAACTGATTGCCAGGTTGGTCACACTCGTCAAACATAGTGCTCGACTGCTGTGACCAACTTTTTACTATTGATGCTGCCTGTGCGGCATCAGTAGTAAAAGGATGTTAAAAATAATAAAAAAATAGGCATATACTCACCTTCCGACGGCCCCCGATCTCCTCTGCTGCGCTCCGTATGTTCTGTGCCCAGGGATGCATTGTGCTAAGGACCTTTGTGGCATCACGCTCGCGAGACCGCGATATCATGTCAGGTGATTCACGCAATGCATCCCTGGGACCGGAAGATGCTGGCAGCATGGCTGAGGTGGGAGAACTCCGGGGGCCATCAGAAGGTGAGTATATCACTATTTTTTATTTTAATTCTATTTTTTACAGGGTTTAGTACCCAGGGCATGGAGGAGAGTCTCCTCTCCTCCTGACCCTGGGTACCATCCACACATGAAGCGCTCACTTTGCGCATGGTGGGCAAAGCTGCATGCATAAAGTGAGCATTTCAATGCAATCCTATGGAAGTGGAATTGCCACAATTCCACAGGAATAATGAACATGCTGCGGATTTTACCGCTATGCGATTCCGCAGTGGTAAAATCCACAGCATGGGCACAGCAACTGCAGAATCCCTTAGGATTGCATGGGATGCGTTTTTTAAGCGTTTCCGCGGGGGAAACGCATAAAAAACGCAACATGGGCACACAGCCTTATAGTGGTGATGGGTTTGGATAGGTAAGCTGAACGGTTACAAGGAGTCTTATGTCTGTCAGACCCAGGGCCGCCATTCATGCTGTCTGTCAGACATGATGCGCCATCCATTCATGCTGTCTGTCAGACATGATGCGCCATCCATGCTGTCTGTCAGACATGATGCACCATCCATGCTGTCTGTCAGACATGATGCGCCATCCATTCATGCTGTCTGTCAGACATGATGCGCCATCCATGCTGTCTGTCAGACATGATGCACCATCCATGCTGTCTGTCAGACATGATGCGCCATCCATTCATGCTGTCTGTCAGACATGATGCGCCATCCATGCTGTCTGTCAGACATGATGCACCATCCATGCTGTCTGTCAGACATGATGCGCCATCCATTCATGATGTCTGTCAGACATGATGCGCCATCCATGCTGTTTGTCAGACATGATGCACCATCCATGCTGTCTGTCAGACATGATGCGCCATCCATGCTGTTTGTCAGACATGATGCGCCATCCATGCTGTTTGTCAGGCATGATGCGCCATCCATTCATGCTGTCTGTCAGACATGATGCGCCATCCATGCTGTCTGTCAGACATGATGCACCATCCATGCTGTCTGTCAGACATGATGCGCCATCCATTCATGCTGTCTGTCAGACATGATGCGCCATCCATGCTGTCTGTCAGACATGATGCACCATCCATGCTGTCTGTCAGACATGATGCGCCATCCATGCTGTTTGTCAGACATGATGCGCCATCCATTCATGCAGTCTGTCAGACATGATGCGCCATCCATTCATGCTGTCTGTCAGATATGATGTGCCATCCATTCATGCTGTCTGTCAGACATGATGCACCATCCATGCTGTCTGTCAGACATGATGCGCCATCCATGCTGTCTGTCAGACATGATGCGCCATCCATCCTGTCTGTCAGACATGATGCGCCATCCATGCTGTCTGTCAGACACGATGCGCCATCCATTCATGCAGTCTGTCAGACACGATGCGCCATCCATTCATGCTGTCTGTCAGACATGATGCGCCATCCATTCATGCAGTCTGTCAGACATGATGCGCCATCCATTCATGCAGTCTGTCAGACACGATGCGCCATCCATTCATGCTGTCTGTCAGACATGATGCGCCATCCATTCATGCTGTCTGTCAGATATGATGCGCCATCCATCCATGCTGTCTGTCAGACATGATGCGCCATCCATGCTGTCTGTCAGACATGATGCGCCATCCATGCTGTCTGTCAGACATGATGCGCCATCCATTCATGCTGTCTGTCAGACATGATGCGCCATCCATTCATGCTGTCTGTCAGATATGATGCGCCATCCATTCATGCTGTCTGTCAGATATGATGCGCCATCCATTCATGCTGTCTGTCAGACATGATGCGCCATCCATGCTGTCTGTCAGACATGATGCGCCATCCATGCTGTCTGTCAGACATGATGCGCCATCCATGCTGTCTGTCAGACATGATGCGCCATCCATGCTGTCTGTCAGACACGATGCGCCATCCATGCTGTCTGTCAGACACGATGCGCCATCCATTCATGCTGTCTGTCAGACATGATGCGCCATCCATTCATGCTGTCTGTCAGATATGATGCGCCATCCATTCATGCTGTCTGTCAGACACGATGCGCCATCCATGCTGTCTGTCAGACATGATGCGCCATCCATTCATGCTGTCTGTCAGACATGATGCGCCATCCATTCATGCTGTCTGTCAGATATGATGCGCCATCCATTCATGCTGTCTGTCAGACATGATGCGCCATCCATGCTGTCTGTCAGACATGATGCGCCATCCATGCTGTCTGTCAGACATGATGCGCCATCCATGCTGTCAGACATGATGCGCCATCCATGCTGTCTGTCAGACACGATGCGCCATCCATTCATGCAGTCTGTCAGACACGATGCGCCATCCATTCATGCTGTCTGTCAGACATGATGCGCCATCCATTCATGCTGTCTGTCAGATATGCTCCATCCATTCATGCTGTCTGTCAGACACGATGCGCCATTCATTCATGCTTTCTGTCAGACACGATGCGCCATCCATTCATGCTTTCTGTCAGACACGATGCGCCATCCATTCATGCTTTCTGTCAGACACGATGCGCCATCCATTCATGCTTTCTGTCAGACACGATGCGCCATCCATTCATGCTTTCTGTCAGACATGATGCGCCATCCATTCATGCTGTCTGTCAGATATGATGCGCCATCCATTCATGCTGTCTGTCAGACATGATGCGCCATCCATTCATGCAGTCTGTCAGACATGATGCGCCATCCATTCATGCAGTCTGTCAGACACGATGCACCATCCATTCATGCTGTCTGTCAGACATGATGCGCCATCCATTCATGCTGTCTGTCAGATATGATGCGCCATCCATCCATGCTGTCTGTCAGACATGATGCGCCATCCATGCTGTCTGTCAGACATGATGCGCCATCCATGCTGTCTGTCAGACATGATGCGCCATCCATTCATGCTGTCTGTCAGACATGATGCGCCATCCATTCATGCTGTCTGTCAGATATGATGCGCCATCCATTCATGCTGTCTGTCAGACATGATGCGCCATCCATTCATGCTGTCTGTCAGATATGCTCCATCCATTCATGCTGTCTGTCAGACACGATGCGCCATTCATTCATGCTTTCTGTCAGACACGATGCGCCATTCATTCATGCTTTCTGTCAGACACGATGCGCCATCCATTCATGCTTTCTGTCAGACACGATGCGCCATCCATTCATGCTTTCTGTCAGACACGATGCGCCATCCATTCATGCTTTCTGTCAGACATGATGCGCCATCCATTCATGCTGTCTGTCAGATATGATGCGCCATCCATTCATGCTTTCTGTCAGACATGATGCGCCATCCATTCATGCTGTCTGTCAGACATGATGCGCCATCCATTCATGCTTTCTGTCAGACATGATGCGCCATCCATTCATGCTGTCTGTCAGACATGATGCGCCACCTTTTCATGCTGTCAGACCCAAGGCCAGAGGTGTATCTATGTTCTCTGGCACCCGGGGTAAGAATTCAGTTTGGCACCCCAAAGCACATATGCAATTTCCACACTTAGTCACGTGCCGATGTGCTGCTCTCCCGAATTCTCTCAATATTGAGTGAAAAACTGAGGGAAGCAGGAAAAAGAGCTAGTTGTCACATGACCCTAAGCATAAAAATCCCATATGAGTCAAGTGGCTGGAACCTGCAAGCAGAGCTGAATCCTGACAGTGAGTAGATGACGTGCTGATAGGATTGGCTACAGGGCTTTATTTTATAATTAAAGGGCTTGTCCAGGTTTGAGATGAAAATGTGCAATTATTCTATGTGACTGCAGGCTTCTGAATTCTTACAGCGCATGCACTGCACACGTTTAGGATTCTTCATTGCCGGTGATAAGAGTGGATGGTCATTTCAGCACAAGTATGCAATTTGTATACATCTGGCCACATAGCGACTAGACATGTCCGGCCTCGCTCAATTCATTTTCATTGAGTGAGGCCACACATGTCTAGTCAGCATGTGACCTCATGTATGTAAATTAAGGGCCCAAGAGAATCTTGACAGCTGCAGTGCGCACTGTGAGAGTTCAGAAGTCTGCAGTCACATAGAATGACTGCGAACTCATCACAAACTTGGACAACCCATTTAATACTAACATAAATAGTAATATGAGAAGTAGTCTCACAAGAAACATTTACATCCAGGTACCTTTTCAGATGAATGACTTCAGAGACATCGTCTCTTTCTTTTTATCTTCATTTAGTCCAGACGCCATGATGACTCTTCTCATCGACAGCTTGACTCTGCAGACTTCCATTTTCTCCGGTCTTCTACAGTACATCCCCACATGATGCCCTTAAAGATAGCAGTGTCATTATAATGCTCCTGAATAAAAATATCTGCCCTATGCTGATCCCCTGAATAAATAGTTGCCACTCACTATATTCTCTGTACAAAATATGACCTTCTGACTGTCCCTTTTATGGTACATGTCCTCTACACTGTCCTCTCCTTTCCATACTGGGCACCCTCTTCATTCTGTGCCCCCTATAGGGCCCAGTCTATACTATTCTCCCTGAGTACACTCGCCCACCATGCGTCTCAGTCTTTTTTCTGTGCCCACTCACACTTTTCTCAGCCTATACTGTCTAATCGCATTTTTCCCCTAAATAGTCTTCTCACACATTTCCCCCTTTCTCCTCATGCTGTCTTCTCTCACATCCCTCTTGCTAACCATACTGTCTCCTCACAAATCCCTCTGACTCTGCATACTGTGTCTGCACCCTTCACTCCCCATACTGCATTCAAACCCATACTCCCCATACTGTGTCTGCAACCATCTCTCCCAATCACCATACTGTTAATGCACCCATGCCCCCCATCTCCCCACTTGCACCTCATACTGAGGTTTCAAATCTTTCCTGTTCTCCATATCGTGTCTGCACTTGTCCCTCCCTTGCTCCCCAAACTTGTATCCTCAAATCTTCCCCCCACAGAATAAATCTCCCCCTACAGAGTAAATCACCCACCACAGAATAAATCTTCCTTCCACAAAATAAATGTTCAGCCCACAGGATAAATATTCCCCTCCACAGAATAAATGTTCCCCCCACAAGATAAATCACACACAGAGTAAATCGCTCCTACAGAGTAAATCACCTGGCACAAAATCAACCCCCCCCAGAATAAATCTTCCCACCTGCAGAATAAATACCCCACACAGAGTAAATCACCCAGCATGGAATAGATCCTTACAGAATAAATCATCCACCGAGCAAAACTCGTACAATCAACAGGCAGCCCTGGCTGACCAAAGAACTGATACGGGTTTCCAGGGCTGCTGAGCGGAGGTGGAAGAGAACCCGTTATACCAAGCACCTCAACGCATACAAGCAGTCCCTTGCCAGCTTCAAGTCCACGTCTCTGCCGCAAAACAAACTTACTTTGCATCTCTCATATCTTCCCTGTCTCACAACCCTAAACAGCTCTTCAACACTTTCAATTCTCTACTCCGTCCCACAGCACCTTCTAACTCTCCTCTCATTTCTGCTGAAGACTTTGCCTCCTACTTTAAGCAGACGATCGATACGATCAGAGAAAGCTTTGGCCCGCAGCCCCCAATGCCCCTCTCAGCCCTGTTCTTCCAAAACCAGCTTCTCCACCATGACAGATCAGCTCTCCATCCTCCTGTCAAGATCACACCTCACCACATATCCAAGCCCTTGCCTCCTCCTGCCACCTCAAACTCAAAAATATTTCACGGATCCGCGCATTCCTCAACCATGAAACCACAAAAACACTAGTGCGCACCCTTATCTCCCGCCTCCACTACTGCAACTTCCTACTCTCTGGTCTCCCCTCCAGTCCATCCTACACTCTGCTGCCCAACGAATTCACCTGTCTCCCCGCTATTCCCCAGCCTCAACCTTTGCCAGGCCCTTCACTAGCTTCCTATTGCCCAGAGGCTCCAGTTCAAAACCCTAACCATGACATACAAAGTCATCCACAACCTGTCTCCTCCATACATCTGTGACATGGTCTCCCGGTACCTACATGCATGCAACATTCGATCCTCTCAAGATCTCCCCCCTTATCGCTTCTTCCCACAACCGCATACAAGACTTCTCCCGTGCTTCCCCCATACTCTGGAACTCTGCCGCAACACATCAGACTCTCACCAACAACGGAAACCTTCAAGAAGAACCTGAAGACCCACCTGTTCTGACAAGCCTACAGCCTGCAATGATCCTCAGTCTACTGAACCACCGCACAACCAGCTGTACCCTCTCCTAGTGTATCCTCACCCATCCCTGTAGACTGAGGCCTCGCGGGCAGGGTCCCCTCTCCTTATGTACTTGTGTGTCCCTTGTCTTGCACATGTTTATTGTACTTGTCTATATTTCCCCTTTTCACATGTAAAGTGCCATGGAATAAATGGCTCTATATAAATGTATAATAATAATCTCCCTACTGAATAAATCCCCCCCACAGATACATTTGATGTTCGATGTCTTCAGCTCCATTGTGGAGCACTTACCACCGATGCTCTTCGCTTCTGGGCACCGGCAAGTGACACGTTACCAATGTGATCACATGACCTGATCAGTCTGCTGGCGTCGCTGTGAGCCGGAGGTCAGAGCCTCAATTGTACTTGTAAGTCAGGTAAACAAAAAATAGACTTAAAGGGGTTGTCCACTACTAGGACAACTCATTCTTAATCTGAGTGTTTGGCCTCGATAAAATAAAACACTTATTCTCACTGTTCCAGCAATGTCAGCACTCGCATTACCAGGGCTTATGTGAGGCTGTTATGTCACGTGAGCCTGGCAGACAATCAGGGCTGGCGTCCCTGTCCCCTCCTTCAGACATAAATGTAATTAACAGGGAGAGTGTGTTGTAATCACTCATACGTCTGAAGGCGATTTCTCTATATATATAATTACCCAGCCCAAATCCTTTCATATAATAAAATGTACAGCACATCACATAGTTCTCCATATAGTATAATCCATAGCCATCCAGAAAGTACAGTTGTGGCCAAATGTATTGACACCCCTGCAATTCTGTCAGATAATACTCAGTTTCTTCCAGAAAATGATTGCAAACACAAATTCTTTGATATTATTATCTTCATTTAATTTGTCTTAAATGAAAAAACACAAAACAGAAGCAAAAAGCAAAACATTGATCATTTCACACAAAACTCCAAAAATGGGCCAGACAAAAGTATTGGCACCCTCAGCCTAATACTTGGTTTCACAACCTTTAGCCAAAATATCTGCGACCAACCGCTTCCGGTAACCATCAATGAGTTTCTTACAATGCTCTGCTGGAATTTTAGAGCATTCTTCTTTGACAAACTGCTCCAGGTCCCTGATATTAGAAGGGTGCCTTCTCCAAACTGCCATTTTTAGATCTCTCCACAGGTGTTCTATGGGATTCAGGTGTGGACTCATTGCTGGCCACCTTAGAAGTCTCCAGTGCTTTCTCTCAAACCATTTTCTAGTGCTTTTTGAAGTGTGTTTTGGGTCATTGTCCTGCTGGAAGACCCATGACCTCTGAGGGAGACCCAGCTTTCTTACACTGGGCCCTACATTATGCTGCAAAATTATTTGTTGGTAGTTTTCAGACTTCATAATGCCATGCACACGGTCAAGCAGTCCAGTGCCAGAGGCAGCAAAGCAACCCCAAAACATCAGGGAGCCTCCGCCATGTTTGACTGTAGGGACCTTGTTCTTTTCTTTGAATGCCTCTTTTTTTCTCCTGTAAACTCTATGTTGATGCCTTTGCCCAAAAAGCTCTACTTTTGTCTCATCTGACCAGAGAACATTCTTCCAAAACGTTTTAGGCTTTTTCAGGTAAGTATGGCAAACTCCAGCCTGGTTTTTTTATGCCTCAGGGTAAGAAGTGGGGTCTTCCTGGGTCTCCTACCATACAGTCCCTTTTCATTCAGATGCCGACGGATAGTACGGGTTGACACTGTTGTACCCTCGGACTGCAGGGCAGCTTGAACTTGTTTGGATGTTAGTCGAGGTGCTTTATCCAACATCCGCACAATCTTGCGTTGAAATCTCTTGTCAATTTTTCTTTTCCGTCCACATCTAGGGAGGTTAGCCACAGTGCCATGGGCTTTAAACTTCTTGATGACACTGCGCACGGTAGACACAGGAACATTCAGGTCTTTGGAGATGGACTTGTAGCCTTGAGATTGCTCATGCTTCCTCACAATTTGGTTTCTGAAATCCTCGAGACAGTTCTTTGGTCTTCTTTCTTTTCTCCATGCTCAATGTGGTACACACAGGGACACAGGACAGAGGTTGAGTCAACTTTAATCCATGTCAACTGGCTGCAAGTGTGATTTAGTTATTGCCAACACCTGTTAGGTGCCACAGGTAAGTTACAGGTGCTGTTAATTACACAAATTAGAGAAGCATCACATGATTTTTCGAACAGTGCCAATACTTTTGTCCACCCTCTTTTTTATGTTTGGTGTGGAATTATATCCAATTTGGCTTTAGGACAATTCTTTTTGTGTTTTTTCATTTAAGACAAATTAAATGAAGATAATACCAAAGAATTTGTGTTTGCAATAATTTCCAGGAAGAAACTGAGTATTATTTGACAGAATTGCAGGGGTGTCAATACTTTTGGCCACAACTGTATTATGCTGGCAGCTCACTTTGGTGTGCGTCGGGAGCATATCACCTCACTGCCATGTGTCCCGTCGCGTGCATGCCGATGTCAGCTGCTGACCTCTGACTGGCTGGCAGTGTGTCTTGTGGCTTGCGAATCCAAAGTGTCTGCTACTCAATACCCTTCAACTGGATGTGCGTCTAAGGATGCACATCCAGTTGAAGTTTCTACTGGCGTCGGCGAGAGTCAAACTGGTGGGGTAATCATACTGTGTTGTAGGTTTGTGGGGCCATCATACTGTGTTGATGGATTGTAGAGACCTCAAGTGTGTGGGGGAACTGTGGTGATCTCAATGTGTATGGATTTCTGTCAGGAAAATATGAGTTATTTCACATCCAGAGCTGAATTACTGCCCTTTCTCCCATTGGTTTGCAAAGAGCAAGTTTCTCCAGCGATTCCCCTTCGCAGCTGCAGCCCCCTTTCTCTCTGCCTCTGTGAAACTCAATCCACTCTCCCCCTCCCATCAGCTGATGGTCACTTCTAATTGCATCTGGCCAGTTAAATGCGTTTTTTCCTGCCAAGATCTCCTTTGTCCATTCCAGGTCAAATTTAATTTAGAGACAGGAAAAAGATATCTCCAGAATCAGTATAATTAGGGCTACTTATACTTGCAGTTCCCTGATTGACCTGAGGATAAAGAGGGGTGCTAGAGAGCTGCAAGTTCCTAACCGAAACTGAAAGTGGAACCCAAAGTTGTGGGGTGATATATCTCATGACAAATTGATTATATTCCCAGGAAGTAAATTCCTCACAATTCAAATCCTCAGAATATCAATTTAAGCCGCAGATGTTCTTTTGAATTTTACTCTTTGCAAAGCATAGGGTGAAATTTGCAGCTTAGGCTCCGTTCACATATCCACTCCGACATATTATTTATGTGATTTGTTTTAGGACCAGACAAACTAAATAGTTGATCCATTTCATCAGTTATGCAGTGGGACACGTTGCTTTTTTCGGATCTTTTTGCTGTTCGTTTTATAAAATGGAAAAAAAACCTGCATGTAGGACTTCTTCCATTCTCAAAAACAAAATCCAGATAAGACCCCATGATAATGAATGGGGCTCATCTGCTTCCGTTTAGCATAACCAAGTTCACGATATCTGCTCCAGCATTTCTGCTGAGGGAGGTCCTTAGCAGCAATGCTCCATATACACATACCCATAAGGTGTCCATACACAAGAGGGCAAAGTCGTCAGCTATCAATGTATATGAAAGTCTTGGAATATAAGGCTCTGACATGTAAAATTTCAACACCCACTCCCTTTCTTCTCAGTGGGTATAAGCCTCTGCTAGGAGTCTGGCAGCAACTAAATATTCACACTTGAATCGGGTGTACATGTGTATACTTGCCAATGCTCCCTGTAAAGTTGGCAAATCTCCCGGTTTGCAAAGAAGCCTCCTGGAATCTGTTGGAAGGCAGTACTCTCCTTAAGGCTATGTGCACACGTTGCGGATTCTGCTGCGTTTCCGCAGTGGTTTTGGCCCTGTGGAAATGCAGCAGTTCCGCTGACAAGGTACAGTACAATGAAAGCCTATGGGTTTTCAAAAACGCTGTGCTCACACTGTGTTTTTTTCCGCGTGGTTTTGCTGCGGTTTACAAACCGCAGCATGTCAATTGTTTGGGCGGATTCCACAGCGGTTTCACACCTTTAACATAGTAGAGGTGTGACACCACAGGGCAAAACCGCAGACCAAACCGCAGGAAAACCGCAGGTCACTTTACCTGCGTTTCCGCGCGGAAAAACCCGCAGCGGAATCCGCAACATGTGCACATAGCCTTAAGATTTTTTTTGCCATAATGATGAGTCATAAGTTTAGAGCCACAGGGAATAGATGTAGAAGGGGTGTACTAGGTGAGTGGGCCAAAAAATTCCAGTGCCATGCTTAGGCAAAAGTGGTGGAAGAGTTGTTGTCGATACTACTGTTTGTACCTTAACAGACTGTTCACATTGTGCTTAGCAGTGCGTTCCCGACTCTCTCTGAGGAACGAAACTGACGAAACATTGGAGCTGCTGGCAGATCACTTTTCGCCGGAGATCGATAGGAGCGATGCTGGAAAACGAAGGTGGCAACAGGTGACTATGAGACAGGGCAGGAGAATAACATTTAAAGCACCACTCCAGCGGTGCAGTAAATAAAAAAAAATGACACAGCGGGTCTTTAAGTTTATTGAAGCAGAGATTAAAGTATGGAACTTTGCACTTCTTTACAGCAGCATCCACCTTTTCAGAAACGTATGATGACACAGTCTGCTTCGTTTTTGCGCCTGTCAGAAAAGACAGACACCGCCAGAAAGAAAGACAGAATCCAGACAGGGGATGCCGGCAGGAGAACGGAGCAGCTGCATCTATCCGGTAAATGAGTATATTTTATTTTGGAAGCTCCCTGGTCTTATTGACAGACATTGAGAAGTAGTAGATATCCCCTTTAACCCCTTAACGTCCATTGACGGGGATAGCCCGTCATGGCAGGAGGTAACTTCCCGCAGCATGACAGTCTATCACCGTCATCCCTTTGAACTACCACTGCGTTTAAACACGCAGTGGTAGTTCAGTGCCGACAGCTGTCATAGACAGCTGAGAGACACGGCAAGGGGTGCAGGGACCCTTGCTGTCGGTCCCTGCACCCCAAGCGCTGTGATTGGTCAGTCAGTCGGACCGACCAAACAGCAGCGATCGGGCAGGAGAGGCTGAAATTTCAGCTTCTCCTGCCCGATCAGTGCAGGAGCTCAGCGCTGCTAGTGGCTGAGCTTCCTGTACTAACAGCCAGGAGCGGCGCCCCCACCACCCCTGGCTGTTAACCCCCTGAGTACTGCGATCGAGCGCGATCGCAGCGTTCAGGGGGGGAGGCAGAGGGTAGGGGACTCCCTCTGCCTCAGGTCGGCGTCCCCGCTATGTAATCGCGGGGCCCGAACTGTGCCATGATGACCCGGAGGTGTCATGACAACCTCCGGGTCATTCAGCTACGGAAAGCTGCTGAGACTATGCTCACAGACCAGCATGGTCTCAGCAGCTTTCAGCATAAGGCATAATACATTACAGTAATGTATTATACCTAAAGTGAAAGTGAAAGTCCCATGAAGGGACAAGGTAAAAAAAACCATTTAAAATAAAATATGTAAAAAAAATAAATAAATAATCCCCTAAAAAAACACATTTTTATGTAAAAAAAAATAAAAATAATACGCATGTTTGGTATCGCCATGTCCGTAAAAATCCCATCTATAAAAGTGTCTCGTAAAAAAAAAACACAGAAAAGTAGCAAATTATACTTTTTTCCAAGCAATATCATCATACCGCTTGGAAAAAGTGCAATAACACGCGATCAAAAAGACGGCTATAAATAAACATGGTACCGCTGTAATCGTCATCTTGTCCCGCAAAAAAAAAGCCGCCATACAGCACCATCAGAGGAAAAATAAAAAAGTTATAGCTCTCAGAATAAAGTGATGCAAAAATAATTATTTTTTTCTATAAGTTTTTATTGTGTAAAAAACATTAAAACATAAAACACAGCTCTGTGTTATAAACTTCTGTGAAGCACTTGGGGGTTCAAAGTGCTCACTACACATCTAGATAAGTTCTTTGGAGGGTCTAGTTTCCAAAATGGGGTCACTTGTGGGGGGTTTCTACTGTTTAGGCACATCAGGGGCCCTGCAAACGCAACATAACACCCTCAGACCATTCCATCAAAGTCTGCATTCCAAAACGGCGCTCCTTCCCTTCTGAGCTCTGCCATGCACCCAAACAGTGGATCCACCCCACATATGGGGTATCAGCGTACTCAGGACAAATTGCACAACAACTGTTGGGGACGGGTCCTATTTCTCCTGTTACCCTTGTGAAAATAAAAATTTGGGGGCAAAAATATCATTTTTGTGGAAAAAAATATGATTTTTTTATTTTCACGGCTCTACGTTATAAACTTCTGTGAAGCACCTGGAGGTTCAAAGTGCTCACCACACATCTAGATAAGCTCCTTGGGGGGTCTAGTTTCCAAAATGGTATCACTTGTGGGGGGTTTCCACTGTTTAGGCACATCATGGGCTCTGCAATGCGACATGGCGTCCAATCTCAATTCCAGCCCAAAAATTCAAATGGTGCTCATTCCCTTCCGAGCTCTGCCATGCGCCCAAATAGTGGTTTACCCCCACATATGGGGTATCAGCGTACTCAGGACAAATTGCTCAATAACTTTTGTGGTCTGTTACCCTTGGTAAAATAAAAATTGGGGGTGAAAAGATTATTTTTGTGGGAAAAATATGATTTTTTTAATTTTACAGCTCTACGTTACCTTCTGTGAAGCCCTTCAGGGTTCAAAGTGCTCACCACACATTTAGATAAGTTCCTTGGGGGGTCTAGTTTCCAAAATGGGGTCAGTTTTGTGGGGTTTCCACTGTTTAGGCACATCAGGGGCTCTCTAAATGCGACATGGCGTCCGATCTCGATTCCAGCCAATTTAACATTCAAAATCTCAAATGATGCTACTTCCCTTTGAGCACTGCCGTGCGCCTAAAGATTGGTCTTCCTCCACACATGGGGTATCGGTCTACTCAGGAGAAATTGCACAACAAATATTGTGGTTCATTTTCTCCTGATACCCTTGACAAAATAAAAAAAACTGTGTCCAAAGATAAATTTTGGGGAAAAAAATCTAAATGTTCATTTTTTCCTTCCACATTGCTTCAATTCTTGTGAAGTATCTAAAAGGTTAATAAACTTTTTGAATGTGGTTTTGAAGACCTTGAGGGGTGCAGTTTTTAGAATGGTGTCACTTTTAGGTATTTTCTGTTATATTGACACCCAAACTCACTTCCAATGTGATGTGGTCCCTAAAAAAATGGTTTTGTAAATTTTGTTGGAAAAATGAGAAATCGCTGATCAACTTTTAACCCTTATAACTTCCTAACAAAAAAAAATTTTGGTTCCAAAATTGTGCTGATATAAAGTAGACATGTGGGAAATGTTATTTATTAACTATTTTTGTGACATACTGTATCTCTCTGATTTAAGGGCATAAAAATTAAATTAGAAAATTGCAAAATTTTAAAAATTTTCGCCATATTTCCATTTTTTTCATAAATAAACATCAGTCATATCGAAGAAATTTTATCACTAACATGAATCACCGGGATCCATTGAAGCATTCCAGAGTTATAACCACATAAACTGACAGTGGTCCGATTTCAAAATTAACCTACAAAATGGCTTGGTCCTTGAGGGGTTAAAGGGATTTTGTCACCAGGTTTTTGTTTCCCTGAGAGCAGCATGATGTAGGGCCAGAGACCCTGATTCCATCAATGTGTCACTTGCTAGGCTGCTTGCTGCAGTTTCTAGATAAAATTACTGTTTTCTCTGCTGCAGATCTACCTGTCCTCTGAAGGATGAGCTCTGATTGACAACTGTCTGTGTACACTGTGCATAGGCAGAAAGCTGCCAATCCGTGGTGAAAGCGGAGTCATTTAGAGCTCATGAATATGGAGGACTACATGGCAGTAGGTTTACTAGTCCTGTAGTGATGATCTCCTGCTGATGAAACAGGCATTTTATAAAAATTACAGCAATGAGCTTAGTAAGTCACACATCCCTATATTCAGGATCTCTGTCTCTACATTATGCTGCTGTCAGATTCTGTGGAAAACCATGGTGAAAATTCCCTTTAAGCCTTAATTTTTTAATTTTATTACCAGATATACCAAATTGCAAAGGCATTAAGAATAAAAGTAGCCTCTAGCTCCTTTTTTGAGGTCTATCTATCTGCATAGCTACAATTTATACAATGTGGTTTGCAAGATGTCATTGGGCATACAGAGGAAATGAGGCAAACAGTAGTTTATAGGAAATAGCAACCAAGGAGATACCGAAGGAAATGATTAGTCGCAACATGAAACAAAAATAAATGAATCACAGCGGACTTTTATCATTTTATCTTTCCTTGAAGGGTTTTTCCAAGAGTATTTAAATATAGTTACATCATGCGCTCATGTTTTCCTGTGCTACAATTCTCAATAGGTTTATGGGGGAGGGTTTGGTGTTTTATTATTTAAAGCCCCACTCCACACTCGAGCGGGGCAGGTTCCAGCACTCGAGTGGTGCTTTAAATGTAATTTCCCTAACCCCGGTCATACACTCACCCTCCGTCGTCATCACCATCTTTTGGCACCGCTCCAGTACCTCAATGCCATCTTGTGTGCCCAGCGTCTGACTTTCTGAAAGTCAGAAGTTACGGTCACAAGCTGTCAATGCAAGTCTATGAGAACCAGAATGGGACTCTCATAGACCGGTATTGAAAAGTGACCTCCGCGCCTCCATGAAACACTGGAGCTGCCGGCAGGTCACTGTTCGCCGACGAACTGGGGACGACGCTGGAAAACGATGAATGCGGCGTCAGGTGACTGTGTGACGGGGGCAGGGGAGTTACATTCAAAGCACCACACCAGCGGTGCAGTAGATAAACCCGCTGGAGTGGTGCTTTACAGAAGTTATATGGAAAAAAATATATATATTATTCCAGTAAAAGTACTACTCTGGTTTATGGGTATTGTCTTGGTCCTGTGACTTGAATAGAGACAAAATGTACTGCCAGAGAGCCCATGGTCAAAATTGGTGTGGAAATAGTCAGATCTGAACAAAGTTTGATCTCAACTCCATAGAACACCTTTGGGATGAACTAGAACAGAGAATGTGAGTCAGAACCTCTTGTTGACTCAACCTCTGTCCTGTGTCCTTGTGTGTACCAAATTGAGCATGGAGAAAAGAAAGAAGACCAAAGAACTGTCTGAGGACTTGAGAAACCAAATTGTGAGGAAGCATGAGCAATCTCAAGGCTACAAGTCCATGTCCAAAGACCAGAATGTTCCTGTGTCTACCGTGCGCATTGTCATCAAGAAGTTTAAAGCCCATGGCACTGTGGCTAACCTCCCTAGTTGTGGACGGAAAAGAAAAATTGACAAGAGATTTCAACGCAAGATTGTGCAGATGTTGGATAAAGAACCTCGACTAACATCCAAACAAGTTCAAGCTGCCCTGCAGTCCGAGGGTACAGCAGTGTCAACCCGTACTATCCGTCGGCGGCTGAATGAAAAGGGACTGTACGGTAGGAGACCCAGGAAGACCCCACTTCTTATCCCGAGACATAAAAAAGCCAGGCTGGAGTTTGCCAAAACTTACCTGAAAAAGCCTAAAACGTTTTGGAAGAATGTTCTCTGGTCAGATGAGACAAAAGTAGAGCTTTTTGGGCAAAGGCATCAACATAAAGTTTACAGGAGAAAAAAGAGGCATTCAAAGAAAAGAACACGGTCCCTACAGTCAAACATGGCGGAGGTTCCCTGATGTTTTGGGGTTGCTTTGCTGCCTCTGGCACTGGACTGCTTGACCGTGTGCATGGCATTATGAAGTCTGAAAACTACCAACAAATTTTGCAGCATAATGTAGGGCCCAGTGTGAGAAAGCTGGGTCTCCCTCAGAGGTCATGGGTCTTCCAGCAGGACAATGACCCAAAACACACTTCAAAAAGCACTAGAAAATGGTTTGAGAGAAAGCACTGGAGACTTCTAAGGTGGCCAGCAATGAGTCCACACCTGAATCCCATAGAACACCTGTGGAGAGATCTAAAAATGGCAGTTTGGAGAAGGCACCCTTCAAATATCAGGGACCTGGAGCAGTTTGCCAAAGAAGAATGGTCTAAAATTCCAGCAGAGCATTGTAAGAAACTCATTGATGGTTACCAGAAGCGGTTGGTCGCAGTTATTTTGGCTAAAGGTTGTGCAACCAAGTATTAGGCTGAGGGTGCCAATACTTTTGTCTGGCCCATTTTTGGAGTTTTGTGTGAAATGATCAATGTTTTGCTTCATTCTCTTTTGTGTTTTTTCATTTAAGACAAATTAAATGAAGATAATACCAAAGAATTTGTGTTTGCAATCATTTTCAGGAAGAAACTGAGTATTATCTGACAAAATTGCAGGGGTGTCAATACTTTTGGCCACAACTGTATCTATCCAGCATCAGAATAGATCAATGATGGACAATGGATGGCCCATGGGCTGCATGCATGTTATAAGAGCTCACCCTGTGTCACCTGGCTCTCCTCTTCCATCTGTTAAATACCCTCTGCTGTCTTGTGTACATTCACTGCTTTTTGTGAAACAGAGCAGTGTATGCCTGCAGGCAGGGCCGGCTCCAGGTTTTCATGAGCCTCAGGCGAAAGAGTCTCAGTGGGCCTCTTTAAGACATACCACGATTCATGATGCACAGATACGGCAGAGAAATATAGGTACAGTACAATGCCAAAGATTTCCTTTCTTGCATTACATGAGTGATATCTATTGTAAATTCTACAACAGGTCAGAAACCAGACAGTATAGTCCTCCATACAGTATTATGGGCACCACATAGTGCTCCATACAGAAAAATGAGCCCCATATGTTGCTACATACAGAATGAGCCCCAAATAATGCTCCATACCAAATAGTCCCCATAAAATGCTCCATATATAATGGGCCCCATATATGATGCTCCAGTGTATAATGGGCCCCATATATAATGCTCCATCAGGCAGAAGGCGAACAAACATGACGTCATCATGCCCTCTGACCTGAACGTCACAATCGGGAGACGCGGAAGACACCGCAGCGGTGGAGCCAGGGCTTGAGCAAGCGGCGGAGGGGCCCACTCGTGGGCACTGGCACAGACACCAGGCCCCCATAGCGCGTTGGTCCCCCCGCCTGCTCAGGACCCCAGCACTGCCCTGGTGCTGACGCCGGCCCTGCCTACAGGACAGCATAAGCCACACAATTTTCTGATAATGAAGCTCTTGACCAGTTTTTCTACAACAGACATGAATTTGCCATAAGTGTAGGACCCCTCGTCATTAGACCATTGGCAGGGCCGCTTTTACACTAAGTGGGGCCCTGGGCATTTCGCTTGTATTTACATGCGCTGAATTCAGGCCATTAAAAGTGTGTGATCAACAATATTGAAGTCGTTCGACACTTGTTTCCCGGCCTCTTTACACCAAATGATGAAGAACAATGGGCACAGAACTATTACTAGTAGATCAATCTGTCCCCATACAGTATCATATTATCAGCAGCACATCTGCAGTTTTCACCAGCGATGTGCTGCTGAGAACAATGACTTCTGTTCCGGCATAAACAATCCAATCATTTGATGAAAAGGCTGCATTTTGCTTGTTTGGTATAATGCACCCCAAAGTCATCCACATAATATAATGCACCCCCGCGTCCTCCATATAGAATAATATGCCCCATAGTCCTCTACATAGTATAATGTGCCCCATAGTCCTCCATATAGTAAGATACACTGTCCATTGTCACCTACACTCCCTATAGTCCTCCATACAGTATAATACACTCCCCAGAGTACTCCATATAGTATAATACACTCACCATAGTCCTTCATATAGTTTAATACACTCCTCATAGTCCTCCATATAGTATAATACACCCTTATAATCCTCCAAATAGTATAATCCATACTGTATCTTGCACCCCATAGACCTCCATATAGTATTATACAATCCTTATACACTCCCCATAGTCCTCCATATAGTTATAGTATATTGCACACCCCATAGTCCTCGATATAGTTTAATGCATCCCATAGTCTTCCATATTGTATAATGCTTCCCATAGTTCTCCATATAGTACATTGCACTCCCCATAGTATAATGCACCACAAAGACCTTTAGTATAATGCATTCCACATAGTCCTCCATACAGTATAATGCACTACCCATAGTCCTCCATACAGTAAAATGCAGCCCCTATACAGTATACATAGTCTAATGCACCCCATAGTTAAAGTTCTACTTCCCGGTTCGCTGCAGTTGCTATGCTCAGTTTAAGTTGTTGCTGTTGGAGATTGTTGTATGCTGTTTTCTCCATGTCCTTTTCCTATTTGGCTTGTACATTACTACCCTTCCTTATATAGCTCTCTGTCTTTGGTGAGTGTTTTGCTTTTCTGTCCTGGGCCTTCTGGGGGAGGGATTGGGAACAGCTTAGGATATACCAGAAGAACAGTGAGGCATGAGACCCAAAACTCTTCACCTTGATAGGTACCTTTGGGAACAGGGATAGTTAGCCCCCCAGCCCAAGGGACAGTGAAGGGCCCATTTCCCTTTCATATACAGTCACATATCCAGAGGCCATTCTGGAAGGAGGGGAGTACTGTCAGGATTTGACCCAGCAACTCTTGTGCACCAGCTCTTCCCTGTGAGCTATTCAGCTCGCTGGACAGTTCCTTGCTAAATCAGATACTAGTACCTGTATTGTTCTTGATGTCTTCAACCTGAGTTCCTGATGTCTCCACCCCAAGTTCCTGATTGGCTCACCCTGTGATTTCCTTATTGAGCACCCTACTTAAACCTGGCACTGCACTTTTTTTATTGCGAAATTATTGAGCTGCAGCCTTTGAGGGCCTGTCACACTAAGCGATATCACTAGCAATATCGCTATAACGTCACTGATTTTGTGACGTTATAGCGATATTGCTAGCGATATCGCTATGTCTGATAATTACCTCCGACGGCTCCCCCGCTGATTATCGCTGATCGCGCGAGAACGTCCTCGACCGTTTCTCGTCGTCAGCTTCCTGCTGGGCTTCCTGCTGTGGAGACGAGCGACGCGTCCTTTATGGGACTTTCACTTTTTTTTACTTTGATTGCAGGTATTGCAATGCTCCAGCATTGCAGTGCATTATACCTATGCTGAAAGCTTCTGACACCATACTGTGAGCATGGTTTCAGATGCTTTCTATAGCTTGATGACCTGGGGGTCGTCATAACGACTCTGAGTCACCACGGCAACGATCAGGCCCCATGATGACGTCACGGGGACGCCGATCTGTAGGCAGAGGGAGCTTCCATCCCTCAGCCTTCCTACTGAACGCTGCGATCGCGCTCGATTGCAGCAGTTAGGGGGTTAACAGCCCAAAGCAGCACGGACGCTGCTCCTCGCTGCTAGTGCAGAAGCTCAGCCACTGGCAGTGCTGAGCTACTGCACTGATCGGGCACAGGGTGCTGATATTTCAGCATCTCCTGCGCGGTCATGCTGTTATCGGTCAGTCAGATTGACTGACCGATCACAGCGATCTGGGTGCGGGGACTGATGGCATGGGTTCCTGCACCCATTGCCGTGCCTCTCAGCTGTCACTGACAGCTGTTGGCACTGAACTACCACTGCATGTTTACACGCAGTGGTAGTTTAAATGAATGACGGACACAGCCCGTCCTGGTGCTGGAACTTACACCCAGCCATAACGGACTGTGTCCGTCAATGGACATTAAGGGGTTAAAGAAGATATGAAGGGATAGTAGGATAAATTTCACCAGATGGAAGAACATTCCATCATTGGATTTCAATGTGAATATTTGAATAAATGATGAAAATGGAACCTGCAGCTAATGACTGATGTAAAGTACTGTACAGGTGATTAAAGAGCTGCCCATTACATTCCGCCTTTCCAGATCTTCATGACAGATTCTCCCCTCTGGTTCCCAGCTTACATTGGCCGCAGCTTCACAAGCCGAATATTCCACTTACTGTATCTGCTGCAGCCAATGAATGGCCTCATTGGCCTCAATGCATAAGGCTGCTGGAATGAGTGATTGATAGCAGAGATCGGGGTATACAGGCTGTAACAATAACTGTTCTTACTTTTTGATACACTTTATCTACTGAACAGGTTGTTTGCATTTTACTTATGAGAACAAATGTCAGCGAAAATATTTGGCAACCATGATATTGCAAATTCAGCCAATTCTTCCATCATCTGACAAGTCTGAGCCATGTGTTTAAGATGTAATTATCAATTGAATAAGTGTTTAATAAAATCACATAAAACCCACCCAATGTTCATGCCAGTTTGTAAGATAGAGAACATTATCAGTGCTCCTATTATGATACTTTTGTGATTTTACCTTAAGTGCTTCCATATTTGGGAAAATCTTAACACATATTTAAAGAGGTTTTAGAGTCACAACAAATTAGTGACCAATCAATAGTATACATCTGCAGGGGGTTGGTAGGGTTAATGAAGATGCTGTGGCATCAAAGGGTTACATGATGTTGTTTATTATCTTAATGTGTTCTCGGGTGTGATAAAAAAGGCTTTATTCTATTTCTATGGCCGGTATTGTATTTGGTTCACCTCTAGGCTTTGCCTTATGGCTGTGTGATAAAGGAGCAGCCGCCATCTTAGATATGGGGCCACATGTCTGAGCTTGGCATCCATTTTGGTCTAAGTTCAGGAATTACAGGCAGTTAACGGCTTCTATACCCCCATGTGCTGTGTACTTAGTAAATACAAGCAGGATTTAGTGTTCCTATGCTAAATAGCCAGGGCCATTGGTGTGATAATGAGGATAGGCCCAAAACAGAGCTTCAAAGCTCAGGTACGGAGCCGTGCCAGCAGGGGGCCGGAAAAAAGCCTAGGGCTTCAATTAGAATCTACCTGCTAGCAGACGCAGGAATATACGTCCTTTGTGTGTCCCAGACGCTTTGGCTCCATCCTAGGAGCATGGATTATTAGCCCACCCTCTGACACAGGGGGAGGAACCTAGCGTGTTTAAGGACTAGCAGCCCCTGGCAGATATTTTTTCCTTCACACAGAAGATCCAGACGATGACGATCTAAGAAGGACCTGGGGACAGACCTGCCGAGGGAAGCAGCGGCCCATGCTTTGGGGGTCTGTCCGGCAACTAAGATTCTTGTACTTGTGGACTGCAGAGCTCCCCAGCACCCACATGACCCTACAATCTGGTAAATTGACCTCCAGCTTAATATCTTAAGTCTTGTACCCTTATTGTTATATCTTTTCTCTGACTGCAAATTTACTGTATATTTCTGTAATTATCTAGTGCGCCCTTAAAGCAATTAAACTCTAAACTTAATCTTGGGCTGATGCTTTTACTCTGATCACGAATCTTAGAACCCTCAGTGGGTAACAGGACCTCCTCCCCGGCGACCATTTGCTCTAGGAGCAGTTCCCTTACTGACCTGAGAGACAAAGGGGGCGCCAGAGAGCTGTGACTGTGTAGTTACATCACAGGGGTGACGTGGGAGGAACGGGTCTGTGTGCATTCCTCCACAGGCTGTCCCTGGGAATGCGGGAGATCTGTCCACTGAAGGACCCACATTAGGTACAGGAATAGAGCCTGCACTGCACAGGGCATTAGATAGTTAATAGTGATGCGATTAGCTCATTTATTGGGAAGGGTCAGATGGTCTTTTATAAGGAAAGTTTCCAGGATAAAGGAAGTTCTGGAGGAGTGGAGAGAAAGAGAGCCTAGTCAGGTATCAAGGAGTAGGAGAAAAGCTAGACAACACAGACGTAACATTGCAAAGACGAAGAGGTGCTGTCAGTTCTTGTTTCCCCACAGCATGAGGACATGTCTGAAGTTTTGTCTGGACTCCATTGCAGTCTTGGGCCTGTTCCCTCTGTGAGGAAGATGTTGGCCGGGTCGCAGAGAAGGATGGTGGTCCTCAGGGAAGCTATTATGCCGGAAGGAGGGTCCCTAGAGTAAGCAAGCATAGTTGGGCTAGGGACAAGTTGGACAGAAAGGAGGCGAAGACTGACAGGCCAAGAAACAAAGGAAACATCATTAAAATGGGACAATGTCTTATTCTGTATGCTGCAGCCGTGTGTAACTCAATTGCACAATAAAGCTGAACCTGTTAATCTGGACCCAAGGTCTCCTGTCTTGTCTGAAGCTACAGCCGGACCCAATCCAATGGATGGGGAGGTAGAAAGTGCTCTGAAGGTACAGTGAGTAAGGAAGAAACTTCACAACACCCCCACATTCCAGTCTGGCTCCTAGAAGAGTGGTTTCAGAGCACAATGAATACAATTCCAGCCCAAAGCAAACCGGCCCTGTACCACCCTTCACATCTTCAACATAGGATCAGTGAGGGTCGATGACTGGCATTCCCTCAGGTCAGCTGTTATTTATTCCAGCAGCAGCCAAGTGGAAATACAGTGGGGAAAAAAAGTATTTAGTCAGTCAGCAATAGTGCAAGTTCCACCACTTAAAAAGATGAGAGGCGTCTGTAATTTACATCATAGGTAGACCTCAACTATGGGAGACAAACTGAGAAAAAAAAATCCAGAAAATCACATTGTCTGTTTTTTTTTCATTTTATTTGCATATTATGGTGGAAAATAAGTATTTGGTCAGAAACAAGCAATCAAGATTTCTGGCTCTCACAGACCTGTAACTTCTTCTTTAAGAGTCTCCTCTTTCCTCCACTCATTACCTGTAGTAATGGCACCTGTTTAAACTTGTTATCAGTATAAAAAGACACCTGTGCACACCCTCAAACAGTCTGACTCCAAACTCCACTATGGTGAAGACCAAAGAGCTGTCAAAGGACACCAGAAACAAAATTGTAGCCCTGCACCAGGCTGGGAAGACTGAATCTGCAATAGCCAACCAGCTTGGAGTGAAGAAATCAACTGTGGGAGCAATAATTAGAAAATGGAAGACATACAAGACCACTGATAATCTCCCTCGATCTGGTGCTCCAAGCAAAATCCCACCCCGTAGAGGGTCAGAATGATCACAAGAACGGTGAGCAAAAATCCCAGAACCACGCGGGGGGACCTAGTGAATGAACTGCAGAGAGCTGGGACCAATGTAACAAGGCCTACCATAAGTAACACACTACGCCACCATGGACTCAGATCCTGCAGTGCCAGACGTGTCCCACTGCTTAAGCATGTACATGTCCGGGCCCGTCTGAAGTTTGCTAGAGAGCATTTGGATGATCCAGAGGAGTTTTGGGAGAATGTCCTATGGTCTGATGAAACCAAACTGGAACTGTTTGGTAGAAACACAACTTGTCGTGTTTGGAGGAAAAAGAATACTGAGTTGCATCCATCAAACACCATACCTACTGTAAAGCATGGTGGTGGAAACATCATGCTTTGGGGCTGTTTCTCTGCAAAGGGGCCAGGACGACTGATCCGGGTACATGAAAGAATGAATGGGGCCATGTATCGTGAGATTTTGAGTGCAAACCTCCTTCCATCAGCAAGGGCATTGAAGATGAAACATGGCTGGGTCTTTCAACATGACAATGATCCAAAGCACACTGCCAGGGCAACGAAGGAGTGGCTTCGTAAGAAGCATTTCAAGGTCCTGGAGTGGCCTAGCCAGTCTCCAGATCTCAACCCTATAGAAAACCTTTGGAGGGAGTTGAAAGTCCGTGTTGCCAAGCGAAAAGCCAAAAACATCACTGCTCTAGAGGAGATCTGCATGGAGGAATGGGCCAACATACCAACAACAGTGTATGGCAACCTTGTGAAGACTTACAGAAAACGTTTGACCTCTGTCATTGCCAACAAAGGATATATCACAAAGTATTGAGATGAAATTTTGTTTCTGACCAAATACTTATTTTCCACCATAATATGCAAATAAAATGAAAAAAAAACAGACAATGTGATTTTCTGGATTTTTTTTTCTCAGTTTGTCTCCCATAGTTGAGGTCTACCTATGATGTAAATTACAGACGCCTCTCATCTTTTTAAGTGGTGGAACTTGCACTATTGCTGACTGACTAAATACTTTTTTTCCCCACTGTACATGGACAGAGCTGCAAAGCACTTGTACATTTAGGGTATGTTTCCATGGTCAGTAAACACAGCAGCATCAAACCCGCAGCATCCAGATGTTACAGTATAGTGGATGGGATTTCATGCGTGCAGAGATGCAGGTGGCAGACCTGGGTAAATGGACATGCGGCACATCTTTATAGACCGCAGCATGTCTATTTACCATGCGGAGACGCTCAGTCCTCGAAACGTAAATTTCTCATAGGCTATCATTAGATGTCGTAAAACCGCATCTAATTAGTCACATGCGTAATAACTGCGGGAACGCAGCTTACTACGCATGTGAACTAATTTAAATGTCTTACCCTGTGACACCGCCGGAAGTTCTCACGGTCAGCTGACCGTGAGGACTGCAGTGCAGGTGACCACAGGAGACTAAGGCTATGTGCACCCGGTGCGGATTCTGCTGCGGATTCGCAGCGGTTTTGGCCCTGCGGGTCCGCAGCAGATTTAGGTGCGTTGTACAGTACCATTGTTTTCAATGGTAAATTGAAAAACGCTGTGCACATGCTGCGGATTTTTCCACGCGGATTTGCTGCGGGTTACAATCCGCATCATGTCAATTCTTTGTGCGGATTCCACTGCGGTTTCACACCTTATCCATTATGAGGTGTGAAACCGCAGGGCAAAACCGCAGGCTAATCCGCAGATAAACCGCAGGACTTTTGTCCTGTGGATTTACCTGCGGATTTTTCAACAAAATCTGCACAACCTAAAAACTACATGTGCACATACCCTAAGTTATCTCCAGTGGTCATCTACAATCTCTGCTGTGTCTTGATGTCAGGCTGAGCCAGGCATCCAGATGTAGCAGTGCTGGAGCCGGCGTGGACACTCGTTATTTAGGACTACGTTGGACAGGAAGTATTTGTGTTGGCTTTTTTTTTTTCAGGAGATCGAGGGCGTCGCATGGATTAGGTGTATAATAAAAAGGGAAAACTGTGTTGTGTTTCATTTAAATTAAATACTTTATTCTTGCTGTGTCTTTATTTAACATGTAACTATAGGAATAGTGATGGATAGGTGTCTTATAGAGGTAAGGTTCATGGATATTGGATCCTTACCAGCCTGAAGTACCAGCCCCAGTAGTCTGTCTGCTTCACTCTGGCTGGTTAACAAATAAAGGGGGACCCCCAACCATTTTTTTTTTTTTAATTTTTATTTAGTAAAAATAGGAAAGGACATTGCATATTACTGACCTCGCTCTGCTTTCAGGAACTTCCTGTGTCACGTACTTCCAGATGTGACACAAGATTCAACATATGTAAATTAGTACACATGCTTAGTAAGCTGCGTTTCCGCAATTAATATGCATGTGACTAATGATTAGATGCAGTTTTACCGAATCTAATGACAGTCTATGGGAAATTTATGTTGCAGGGACTGAGTGTCTCCGCATCGTAAATAGACATGCTGTGGTCTAGAAAGACGCACTGCATGTCCATTTATGCAGGTCTGCCACCTGCATCTTTGAACGCATAGTGGACATGGGATTTCTTGAAAAATGCATCAAAAATGCATGTAAAAAATGCATCAAAAACGCAAGTCACCTGTCAGTGACCTCAGATGCAGATTTGATGCAGATTTCACCTGCATCAAATACTGAGCCAATCCTGACTGTGGAAACATACCCTTAGGGTGTTTCCACGTGGTGTAATACATCAGGATTTGCTGCGGATTGAACGCTGCATACAGCCGCAGCGTTCAATCCGCAGCGTCCAGATGTTACAGCATAGTGGAGGGGATTTTAAGAAATCCTGTCTCCACTATGCGTACAAAGACGTGGGTGACACACCCACGAAACTGGACATGTGGCGCGTCTGTATAGACCGCAGCATGTCTATTTATCTTGCGAAGACGCTCAGTCTCTGCTAGATAAATGTCATGATACCAGTGCTGGGTGACCGGCACTGCTGGGGTTAATGTTCTGACCTCAGTGCAGACTCTCACCTGCACACCTGGGACCTATTATGTGGCCTCTCATTGGTTCTGGGGAGCCTTCTTATAGCCTCAGGAAGCTCCCATCCCCCGTCAGTTATACTTTCGCCCTTGGCATTGTGTGGTGACCCCTGAGTGTGTTTGTGCTGTGTTCTGGTTGCTTGATTCTCTGTGTATGACTCGGTCTGTTCTCTGGATATCGCTTTGGATTCTGCTTGGTCCCTTCTATGTCCGTCTGGTTTTTGATCTCTGCTTGGCCCTGACTGTCCGTTCTGTCTCATCCCTGGTACTTTACTGAGATCTTGTGTATGACCTTTGGCTTTGTCTGACCTTCCGTCTGTTTATCCCTCCTGTACCGCGCTTGCCTGTATTGTGCATGACCCCCGCTTTGCCCGACTTTGAGTTTTCTACCTTCCTTGAAAGCAGGACACTAAGCCCCGCCCCCTTGCAGTCACATGACCGTTCACATGACCGTAGGTCCTGTGCCGGCTTTCTAAACTTCTACATTCAGGTCCCGTGCATCTTTATTTTCTGGCTGTTCTTGTCCCCAGGAGTCCCTACGGTGCGGGTGAGTCCCTGCTTAGCGGAGGCTGTACGCCGGCACTGTCAGGACCCTGACAATAAATAGCCCAGTCTATGGATAGGATGTGGTTATTCCGCATGTGTTCAATGAACACATGCGTTATCACCGCGCATAAAAAAGGGGGGCAGCGCTTTGGGCGGAGCGGGCTTTCCGCTGCGTACAAAACGCTGCTACTTCACAGCGTAGACACATACCCTTATTGAGTATTTGCTACTGCCAGGTCCTGAAGAGCAGCTCTTATTCCCGCTTCACATTGAATGGAGCTTCACTGTGCCGCTTCTTTACATGTACTGTATTTACATCTCGAAGTGGCTGAATCAAATAACAGCTGGTTAGTGTCTCGTCTGAAATCCCAGCTGAGCTGTGAGTCCAGAGGCATCACAGCTCACAGAGGTTTTAGAAGTATTGGTAGCAGGATTCAACCTACGGACACAGCCTCGTCCAGAAGATCCATTTTGGGCCTGGTAAATTATAAAGGGGATGCTGAAATCTGGGGTGCTTGACCTCTTCACTCGATCAGACCAGTGTCTGACTCCAGATTCATTAAAACGCACACACCTCTTCATGAATCAAGAGTGTTAGACAAGTGATATGCACCTCTGTATGTGCCTTGCCAGAAATCCTACTCCAGTCCATGGATATGACTGTCCTACTCCCTACATATGTTGGTCACCAACCCCCTTTCCCACTCAAGCTCTGCCACTTTGTCATAGCTTGGCAAGATTGGCTTAACGCTAAAAGTCACAACATTTTTGCTCAGACGTGAGTTGTGTCCACATTTTGAGGCTTTTCAAAGCTTTTTACACAAGAGTACTGGCAGAAAAGCTATTCCAGGACCAATTATTATTATACATTGGTACAAATAATACATTTACACCATGACCACTAAAATTACCACTAAGTAATGTCTGGATAATACTGTGATACTGTTTATGAATGAAAACCCCTATACCAATATTACCACCATACAAATTGTGGAAGGTGGTGGAAGAAGTGATCTTATCACGTTGTTCTCAATATAGCACTTTTGTTTAGCATTTGTGTTTCGTTATTTCTAAGCTGGTGTATGTGTCAATATTGAAGCAGTGTACCATATATATTATAGTTATGCTAGTATAACTGTTCATAATTCCCTCCACCTTGTGTAAATCCCCAGTTCCAGGTGCCGAAGAACAGCTCCAAAGCTGCCTCTCTAATGCTTCCCTGTGGGTATGGTGGTTTTTGATGATGCTTAATTTTGGATTAATGCCATACACATCTTTTGTAATCATGGCCAAAAATTTCAACTGTGGGGTCATCAAACCATAACACATTTTTCCACATGCTTTTGGCAGACTCGATAGGTTTTGCAAATGCAGTGGGGAAAAAAAGTATTTACTCAGCCACCAATTATGCAAGTACACCCACTTAAAAAGATGAGAGAGGCCTACAATTGACCTCATAGGTAGTCCAAAACTGAGAGTCAAAATGAGAAAACAAATCCAGAAAATCACCTTGTCTGATTTAGCAAGATTTATTTTGAAAATTATCGTGAAAAATAAGTATTTGATCATTGATAAAAGTTCATTTCAATATTTTATTATATATCCTTTGTTGGCAATGACTGAGGTCAAACGTTTTCTGAAAGTCTTCACAAGGTTGGCACACACTGTTGGTGGTATGTTGGCCCATTCATCCATGCAGTTCTCCTCTAGAGCAGTAATGTTTTAGGCCTGTCGCTGGGCAACATGGACTTTCTAATCCCTCCAAAGGTTTTCTATGGGGTTGAGATCTGGAGACTGGCTAGGCCACTCCAGGACCTTCATATGCTTCTTAGGAAGCCACTCCTTCATTGCCCTGGTGGTGTGCCTGGGATCATTATCATGCTGAAATACACATCCACGTTTCATCTTCAATGCCCTTGCTGATGGAAGGAGGTTTGCACTCGAAATCTCACATGGCCCCATTCATTCTTTCATGTACACGGATCAGTCGTCCTGGTCCCTTTGCAGAGAAACAGCCCCAAAGCATGATGTTGCCACCCCCATGCTTTAAAATAGGTATGGTGTTCTTTGGATGCAACTTACATTCTGTCTCCTCCAAATATGACGAGTTTTGTTTCTACCAAACAGTTCTACTTTGATTTCATCAGACCATATGACATCCTCCCAATACTCTTCTGGATAATCCAAATGCTCTCTAGCAAACTTCAGACTGGCCCAGACATGTACTGGCTTAAGCAGGGGGACACCTCTGGCACTGTAAGGTCTGAGTCCCTGGCGACTTATTGTGTTAGTGATGGTAGCCTTTGTTACGGTGGTTCCAGCTCTATGCAGGTCATTCACTAGGTCCCCCCGTGTTGTTCTGAGATTTTTGCTCACAGTTCTTGTGATCATTTTGACCCCATGGGGTGTGATCTTCCGTGGAGCCCCAGATCGAGGGAGATTTTCAGTGGTCTTGTATGTCTTCTATTTTCTTATTATTGCTCCCACAGTTGATTTCATCACTGTAGCAGGGCTACAATTTTGTTTCTGTTGTCCTTCAACAGTTCTTTGGTCTTCACCATAGTTGAGTTTGAAGTGTAACTGTTTGAGGTTGTGGACAGGTGTCTTTTATACTGATAACAAGTTCAAACAGGTGCCATTACTACAGGTAATGAGTGGAGGACAGAGGAGCCTCTTAAAGAAAAAGTTACAGGTCTGTGAGAGACAGAAATCTTGCATGTTTTTAGATGACCAAATACTTATTTTCCACCATAATTTGCTAAATAAATCTTTCCAAATCAAGCAAGGTGATTTTCTGGATTTGTTTTCTCATTTTGACTCTCATAGTTGTGGTCTACCTATGATGTTAATTACAGGCCTCTCTCATCTTTTTAAGTGGGAGAACTTGCACCATTGGTGGCTGACTAAATACTTTTTTTCCCCACTGTACATAGCTGTGCTTGGGTGTTTTTTTCGTAATAAAAGCCCTCCATCCTGCTGACCTACCCCATACGTCAGAGATATGAAGAATATGGACAGTGGCGATAATGTCTGTAAAGCGCTATGAAATTAATGGCGCTATATAAGTGAGTAAAATAAATAAATACATAAATTCTTTGCACATGCAGTATACAACTAGTACTTGCCAGATATTCCTGTCGCTCCTTTAATGTTGCTGTAGGCCTGTAGGCATCCACCCAAACCAAGCTTCTTACTGTCTTTACATTAATTTTGAGGGATGTCCAGTTTTAGGTAATGTCGCTGTTATGCAAAACTTAAGCCATTTTAATGACAGTCTTCACAGTGTTCTATAATATATCTAATACCATTTGAATTTTTGTTGCACCCTTCTCCTGACTGACAATTTTCAACTATGAGATCCCTTTGCTGTGTTGTAAGCTTTTTACAGGCCATGAATTTTGCTATTAAATGCAACTGAGAAAATATCAGGAAAATCCTACTAGAACAGCTAAACTTTGTATAAGGGGATTCATCAGCATCACTTTAAGGCTGCGTTCACATGTTCAGTAATTGGTCAGTATTTTACATCAGTATTTATAAGCCAACACCAGGAGTGGGTGATAAATACAGAAGTGGTGATGTGTTTCTATTATACTTTTCCTCTGATTGTTCCTCCTGATTTTAACTTACAAATCCTGATGTAAAATACTGACCAAATACTGAACGTGTGAACGTGGCCTAAAGAGATTTAACTTTTTGACAACTTTTGACCTCAAAAACTGTACATTTTTGCACATAGTAGCATGAATGTAGATAAAAGCTTTTTTTTCCATTTTTTTTTCTCCACCCCTTCCTGGTGAAATAATTTGCACCTACTGTGATAAATTTTTTATCATAAAACTGGGCTTTTGAGTTCTTTATGCTATGTGGGCGTCATAATGCGATGAAAGTACATGCCCACAGAGCAGAAAGAATTGAAATGTCCAGCTAAATGATAAATAATTGAACACATTTGGCTCCCTGTATCTCCACAATGGAGTGGAGAGAATAAAAATGGAATAATGTTGTTGTCCACATTTCTACTACTTTACTTTATCTACATTGCACTGTGTACTGACTACTAATTCCCATGAGTGAAATATGTCATTGTGTGATTGAATATGATTGGGCCTAATTCTGAACACAGCCGCTTCCCCAATTATAAGAGTGTGACAACACTTATGTAACCACACTATTTTTGGTTTGTTATTTCCTCTCCCCCCCTGAAAAAAAAATAGTGACTCGCATACTCCAGAGTTGCTGCGAGTCACTGGCTTTGTGACGTCACCATTGTGAATGGCGCAAGCACAGTATGCTTGCTGTCTCCCCACCACATAGACTGTGTCTCCGCCGCTCAGGTACCGCCACTGCTCCGAAGCATGCACACATAGTAAATGAGGCTTGGAACGGACAGATTCAGTGCACATGCCTGGGGAGCTGCTCGTCACTGCGCAATCGCAGGATTACGCAGAATATTCTCATGATGTCGGGCCAGTACTGCAAAGTGTGTGGGCGTGGATAAGATGACAAGACCGTGACTGAAGCCAATGGAAGCCCACCCCTTTGACTGCAAAACAAAGTAGGATATAAGCTACAAAGTGATTTTTTGGAATGAAAACTGCACCATTTTGCTTGAAAACAACGTGTTCTTTCACACTGAGATCAGTTTAATAGCGAAAAATGACGTGACAGGTTCCCTTCAAGCCACTCTCAAACCATCCTTTTTATCTTTTCAATGAATGGGACCAAAAGCCACATTTAGTGCTCTGATCCCTAATGTTTTGCCTGCATAATAGCAGGAATAACTCAGCTGCCCATGTACAAGAGTTTTCAGATCATGGGAATCATGATCACTTTGAGAAGAAATAAAAAGAGAATGAGGAATTGTAATACTGTATATGTTACAGAGATACCTAAACACAGGAGCAGACTTAAAAAAATTGGATTATCAGAGTCCAATTTCACTTTCAATGAAACAACTTTACTCAACTCATCCAGTTTAGTCACAGGTATCGCACAGTAATCCTCATCGAGTATATACATTCCTTTCTCTGTACATTCCTTTCTCCTTGTTCCTCCTGAAATCTTTCGTTCCCGTACCGTATCCTCCTGTACCGCAGCTTCCCAACTAGCTGAACTAGCTGGGCCTGAAGTTCCCCGTCGTGGGCGAAACTAATGGTTGACGCTTCCAATTCTCCTCAGACCTTAGGTCTTGGACATTCTGGGATCTCCCATTAAGCCTAACCACTGTCATTTTCATTCTGCTCTTGTTCTCTTGTGCCCGTGAGACTTTCAGATCCAAAGGCCCTGGACTGCTGGGCTCCACTTCATGAACTGTTTTCTGCAACAACCTTAGGCTATGTGCACACGGTGCTGATTCTGCTGCAGATCCACAGCGGATTTGGCCCTGCGGATTCGCAGCAGAGCTGCATGTGATGTACAGTAGCATTATAGGCTATGTAAAACAAAATCCGCAGTGAACATGCCGCGTTTGTTTCCCCGCAGATTTGGTGCAGAATGAAAAATGCAGCATGTCACATCTTTTGTGCGGCTTTGCTGCAGTTTTCCTCCTGCTCCATTCTAGAAATCCGCAGGTGGAAAACCGCAGGGGAAAACCCGCACAAAACATGCAGTAAAACCGCACAAAAAGCACTAAATCCGCAGGAAAAATGCAGGTCATTTGCCGTGCGGATTTAGTAAATTCTGCGCGGAAAATTCCAAAGCAGAATACGCACCGTGTGCTCATAGCCTTACTACTCCACGTTCTACTCTCTAGCTAACTCACCCCAGGAAGTGCCTCAACTAACATTACTCTGGCCCCTCCCACTCAAGGATGTTCCCTGGCATGTGGACCTAACTTAACCCATTAATTCCCCCCTAAACTGTAACTTTCTTAGAAAAGCTATTCCTATATTTGTACTCCAGTTCCGTAGCTCTAGTGTGCCCCACTAAACTATACCCAATCGTATCCTTCATATCTCTCCCTAATCTTATCACAGTGTCAAAACATCCAAAGTAGATATAAAACCCGTACACATTACAATGACCACATCAGTAAAAGTATGATACACGTAAGCATTATTCACATGACGACACTTTGACTGTTCACACATACACATGAAGGGGATATGTGTATGACAGCTCCTATCACACTCTTTACATTCCTCCCTCCTTAAATATGGTCGTCCTTGGCCATTACGGCACCTGTAAGACACCAATTTACACTTAAAACTTTTCACATAGTTATTTACTTACAAAATTATTACACTGTTCGTGCAGTGCTTCTTGTCGGTCAACGATACACTTTTGCCCGTAGATACATGGGCACAGTCTCTTATAAACCGGCAAGACCCTCTGGTTGTCCAGTCAGTACTACGGCTCCGTTTGACCCTGGTCCCTCCTCCATGGGGACTACAACACAGAGTGTCCGAGTATCTGTTCCTCTTCCTAAAGGACATTGAGACAAAGTGACCAAGTTCCTATTGTAAACACGGTTTGACGAGCGTCAGCTTACGCTGAGTCGTTTTCCTTTAGAATGAGTGGACCCTCTGGGCCGTGGCACCCACCCACCTAGGGCGAGCTGACCTAGTGAGGAACCACCCCCTATACAGGGAGTGTCAGAGGCAAGACCAAGGGGGTGAGCCACCACGGCAGCTGGACCAGACGGCCGGCTCAGGGAAACAAGACAAGGCGAGACAAGACGTTAGTTCAAAGAAACTTCATTAAGGAACACTTCTGGGTACAACAGGTGAAAAACGTGAACACACAAAGTACATAAAGCAAGATGCTTGCAAGGGCACGCCGAGGTCCAAGGCATGAGGAACACTTCAGGGTATAACAGGTGCAAAACGTGAACACACAGAGTACATAGAGCAAGGTGTGTGCAAGGGCACGCCGAGGTCCAAAGCATGGTATGTGCAGATGGTAGACAGAGGCACGAGGACATCGGACTCCGGATAGCAGGCAATGATCAAACGGGACATCAGGTTCTGTAGCTCTGAAGGTGATCGGCAGGTTCCGGACATCCGGTAAGCAAACCAGAGTTCCATGCAAGGAGACAAGACAAAGTTAGAAACAGGATGCGTGTCAACGAACACGCCCGGGTCAGGTTCACAGGACGGAGGCCTGCGAATGCCAAGGGGCATGACAGGTACAGGGACGGTGACTTGCACGTGCGAAGAGACACGCCAGGGAGAGATACAGGACGGACGCCTGCGCGTGCAGAGGACACACCAGGGACCAAGATAGGGTACGGTGGCATCGGAATCCGGGGTGCTGGCATCGACCGACAGGGTCCAGGAATCAGACTGCGGAAATCAGCTCCGGACATCAGGCCGCAGTCATCTAGGTCTGGACCTCTGGCAGCGGTCGGCAGGTTACGGAATCCGGCAGGCAAGACAGGGTTCAGAGCAGCGCAAAGTAAGCAAAAGACTTTGTGCAAGAGTAACGTGAAAAGGCACAGTGCGAGAACCAGCGTGAGTGCAAGGGAGCACGGAAACCACGGCTGGGGCACCGGTAGGCGGTACCGACAGTGGCATAAGCAGACGGGCACGACTAGAGGCGGCACCGCTGTGGCTCACTCAGCCGGTAACCACTATAGCACTGGACGGCGGGCACGGCTGAGGCACACAGGCGAGCACGGCTAGAGGCGGCATGGCTGAGGCACAACAGGCAGGCATCGGGCGACCAGGCACGTGCACGAGGGCACGGAGCCACAAGGCAGGGCTAGGCAAAGGTATAGGACAGAGATGCGTGTGAAACAGCACGGCAAAGCCTAGTACGAAAAGTGCAAGGGCGCACGAAACATCAGAGACAAGGCATAGGGTAAGAGGCAGAGTCCTGCGCATGCAGAGGGCATGCCAGGGGCAAAGTACAAGACAAGGCCTGCGCATGTGGAGAGACACACCAGGGACAGAGTCTAGCAGCGGAGCGTAGGTCAAAGCCCAGAGCCGGGCCAAGGGAGAGCCTTGGGACTAGACAGAGTACAGAGTGGAGGCCTGCACGTGTAGAGAGGTACGCAGGGACAGGGTACAGAACGGAGGCCTGCACGTGTAGAGAGACACGTCAGGGACAGGGTACAGAGCGGAGGCCTGCACGTGTAGAGAGACACGTCAGGGACAGGGTACAGAGCGGAGGCCTGCATGTGTAGAGAGACACATCAGGGACGGTACAGAACATAGCATAACAAGGAAGCATAGCGAGGTCAAACAAAGCACGAAGGACAACATGAGACAAAGCACCAGACAAGAGACGGAATACGAGCACGGAGCGTGTGCAGAGACGCACGACAGAGCAAAGTGCAAGGGCACAGAATAGAGGGAGCGACCCAGCAGACCAAGCAGCCATGCAGGGAAGCAACACAATACTCAGGCCCTGAGCAAAGGAAGGGGCGCTCTGATATAGGGCATAGCACCTCCACTTCCGGGTCAGGACCAGCAGAGAACTTCCAGTTCAGATCCTCCAGGATCACAGGGAGCAGTCACATGATCAGGATTCCAGACATGCAGGGATGATTGCAGAACCAGTGCTGAAACATAGGCATGTCACATGATCAAAGTTCCAGACATGCAGAGATGATTGCAGAACCAGCCTATGCTGGAGCATAGAAGGACACATGATCAGGGGTTCTAGACATGACGAGATGATCACAGAAGGCTGAGCAGAAACACAGGCATCCTGCAGCTCAACAGACATGAGGTGAGTGTGCACACTGCTCTAGGGAACATGCAAGATAGCAGACATGAGATGCGCGTGCACACCGCTCCAGGGGTTCTTGAGGCAAAACAGACAAGGCAGACATGACAGACATGGCGGACATGACACACGGGTCTGACTGACCCCTGGTCCCCTTACTCCTGGGACCCCAACACATTGTGTCCACTTGAAAACATGCCAGGCCCATTGGCTAAGTTCTTTCCTGATCCAGGTGTCCAAACACAAGAAGTTATTTTAAAACTCAACCGCCCAGTGACTCCGGAACCACCATTGTTATTGCTCCTCGACCACAGGTTTCATCAGGTGTAGCTGTTGCCCCATCTAGCTCGGGCTCATCTGACTCGGGCTCTTCCGCACATTCCACCTCCAGGTCACGTGGTTCCAATTTTGTGGCAGCGTCCGCTTTCCGATCCCTGACTGCGTCCAGCTTATAGTTACTCCTGATTTCCGGCGCCCGCCAATACCGCTCTTCAGTACACGGGAAATCTGATGAGCTGAAACTTCTCTGTAATTGGATAATCCCAGGATGAATAAACAAAAGGAAAACGACAGCACATCCCAGGATAGCACTTCTCCGCAAGCCGCCACTTCCATTCCACGAGGCCGACACCACCGCAACTTCTGGTACAAGAGTGCTCCATCGGTGCCGTGTACCGCAATGGCGCCCTGCTGCTGAACATGAGGTTCTCTTACGGACTCCACCCGTCCGAGGGTGGAGCCGATTTCGGTTGCTCCACCCATTCAGCATAGAGCTCCTCCCGTTCTTCAGGAATCTGCTGCAGGGGACGGGGTTTCTTTTTCCTTCGCCGCGCCCACTGCAGGCGGGCACGGCTCACAGGGGGATGTGATCTGGCATCAGGCCATTGTCCCTGCCTGGCAAATTTTAACCCCATTTCCAGTTTAGGATGCCCACAATGGGCGGTACTTTGCCAGTTTTCGTGCCGTCATCCACCATTTTTGCCATTCTGGGGGTTTCTCTGCAATCCGAATGCAAGGAATCTGTATCCTGCCGACTATGCCAATTTTGTAAGGTGACAGGGGTGGTAGTCAAGGTGAGGGGCTGTTGTGTCTCCATTCCCTGGCAACCTGCAAAGAAAATGTATACCTCACAACCATCCTGGATCCAGTGGGACAGTCCCGATTTGGAGACTCTGTCCCGCTGTCCTGGCCGGAATCATACTTCTCCTCCACTGCACTAAGAATCAGCCACCACGCCCCCATCTTGATGCATCCATGTAGCTCTCAGTTCCAGCAACGCCCCCTCTTCATGCTGGCCACACACCCTCTGCATACTTACATGGTAGAAGCTAAATCTAAGTGGCCAGAAGGGCCTCTGCTGATGTCATGCCCATGTGACCATGTGTGGGAATGATGTCACATGAAGGGGCATTTACTTCAATGGAGCTGAGATGAAATACCATGCACAACTTGTAGCCAAGCTTTTCTAACTCTTTTCTTCATCATAGGTCGATAACGAACGTATGACACCAACTCAGCAGCTGATACTGCTTCATAAGCAGCAGATAATGACTGTGTTACAAAGTCGGCATCTGCCTATTACTGCAGTGACTGGAGCTGGCTCTGATCGATGCAGTTTAACTATTTATATATCATTTTAGCCATTTAAGTGCTGCTGTCAATCTAAACTGATGGTCCCAAGGTTTTTCAGTTTCAAACCCAGGGACATAGATCTAGTAGAGATGATACGATTTGTGTATCAGATTTTGAATTTGCATGTGCATACTTGAGAAGAGAATTTGGAAAGATTTGTTGTTCTCTAATGTTACATTAGTTAGGAGAAATTGTGTCATATAAATGTTTATTCCATGTGTTTAGAATATAGTAAGGTATTTACAATATTATTGTTACAAGTATTGTTTTTCTGCACATTTATTCTCATTTGAAGACAATCTAATTAATTGTAGTTAGATTCTTGTATTCTAGTGAACCACCAGTAGAGGGTGCACCTGGACTGTCACATTCTTCTTACATGAAGGACTCAACAGAAAACTAAAGCCCAGCAAAATGAGCAGAGGAAGGAGTCACAGCAGTGGGAAAGCTCTGGTGAGCTGTACAACATGTGACAAGCCACATTAGCAAAAATGTTGCATATCCAAAATAGCATACAGTGGGTAAAATAAGTATTTGTTTACACACTTATGTCTCTCACAGGTGAAGTGTTCCTATGCTAAAAATTACAGACCTCTCCATTCTTTGTAGGTGGGAAAACTGGCAAAATTGGCAGTGTATCAAATACTTATTTTGCCCACTGCATGAGGTCAAGTGTACTTTTTAACTTTAACTTTAATCTACTTTACAGTAAATTCTATATATATCATTATTATTTATTATTATAGTGCCATTTATTCCATGGCACTTTACATGTGAGGAGGGCTATACATAATACATACAAATACAGTAATCTTAAACAATACAAGTCACGACTGGTACAGGATAAGAGAGGACCCTGCCCGTGAGGGCTCACAATCTGCAAGATTCTGTATTCTGTATGTATATATATATATATATATATATATATATACACACACACACTGCTCAAAAAAATAAAGGGAACACTTAAACAACAGAATTTAAACTCCAAGTAAATCAAACTTCTGTGAAATCAAACTGTCCACTTAGAAAGCAACACTGACAATCAATTTCACATGCTGTTGTGCAAATGGAATAGACAACAGATGGACGTTATTGGCAATTATCAAGACACCCTCAATAAAGGAGTGGTTCTGCAGGTGGGGACCACAGACCACATCTCAGTACCAATGCTTTCTGGCTGATGTTTTGGTCACTTTTGAATGTTGGTTGTGCTTTCACACTCGTGGTAGCATGAGACGGACTCTACAACCCACACAAGTGGCTCAGGTAGTGCAGCTCATCCAGGATGGCAAATCAATGCAAGCTGTGGCAAGATTTGCTGTGTCTGTCAGCGTACTGCCCAGAGGCTGAAGACGCTACCAGGAGACAGGCCAGTACACCAGGAGACGGGGAGGGGGCCGTAGGATGGCAACAACACAGCAGCAGGACCGCTACCTCAGCCTTTGTGCAAGGAGGAACAGGAGGAGCACTGCTAGAGTCCTGCAAAATGACCTCCAGCAGGCCACAAATGTGCTTGTGTCTGCACAAATGTTTAGAAACCAACTCCATGAGGATGGTCTGAGGGCCCGACGTCCACAGATGGGGGTTGTGCTCACAGCCCAACACCGTGCAGGATGTTTGGCATTTGCCACAGAACACCAGGATTGACAAATTCGCCACTGGCGCCCTGTGCTCTTCACAGATGAAAGCAGGTTCACACTGAACACATGTGACAGACGTCTGGAGACGTCGTGGAAAGCGATCTGCTACCTGCAACATCCTTCAGCATGACCGGTTTGGCAGTGGGTCAGTAATGGTGTGGGGTGGCATTTCTTTGGAGAGCCGCACAGCCCTCCATGTGCTCACCAGAGGTAGCCTGCCTGCCATTAGGTACTGAGATGAGATCCTCAGACCCCTTATGAGACCATGTGCTGGTGCGGTTGGCCCTGGGTTGCTCCTAATGCAGGACAATGCCAGACCTCATGTGGCTGGAGTGTGTCAGCAGTTCCTGCAAGATGAAGGCATTGAACCTATGGACAGGCCCGCCCGTTCCCCAGACCTGAATCCGATTGAGCACATATGGTACATCATGTCTCGCTCCATCCACCAACGTCACGTTGCACCACAGACTGTCGACGAGTTGGTGGATGCTTTAGTCCACGTCTGGGAGGAGATCCCTCAGGAGATCATCCGCCGCCTCATTAGGAGCATGTCCAGGCATTGTACAGAAGGGAGGTCATACAGGCACATGGAGGTCACACACAATACTGAGCATCTTTTCCTTGTCACCATGAGGCATTTCCACTGAAGTTGGATCAACCTGTAATTTGATTTTCCACTTTGATTTTGAGTACCATTCCAAATCCAGACCTCCTTGGGATATTCATTTTGATTTACAATGATAATTATTATGTTTTATTGTACTGAACACATTCCACTATGCAATGAATAAAAATTTGCAACTGGAATATTTCATTCAGAGATATCTAGGATGTGGTATTTTAGTGTTCCCTTTATTTTTTGAGCATATATATGTGTATATATATATATATATATATATCTAATATATAAAGCTCGAGTGTGTGTATGTATGTATGTATGTATGTTCGGGATTGGCATCCGCACCGTCGCAGCTACAGCCACAAAATTTGGCAAAGTCACACGTCTGGACCCCGAGAGTGTCCTAAGCTATGATGTGAGGCGAAATTTTAACCCCGCGCGTTCCAATTCACCAAACAATTTTGCCCCTATCTACATAATGGGGAAAAAGTGTGTGCGCATCAAGTCCCGCCCTTCATTATGATGTCACAATGGTTGCCATTGGGACGCTGATTCATCAAAGGTTGCAATGGGGACGTTTGTCATAATGGTTGCCATGGTGATGATGATGTCATCATGGGTATATGGGCACGGGACTATGGGATGGAGGATGTGTGATGAGTATATGGGCATTGGACTAATGGATGGAGGATATGTATGATGGGTATATGGGCATGGGACTATGGGATGGCGGATATGTATGATGGGTATATGGGCACGGGACTATGGGATGGAGGATATGTATGACGGGTATATGGGCATGGGACTATGGGATAGAGGATGTGTGATGGGTATATGGGCATGGGACTATGAGATGAAGGATGTGTGATGGGTATATGGGCATGGGACTATGAGATGAAGGATGTGTGATGGGTATATGGGCACTCGACTATAGGATGGCGAATATGTATGATGGGTATATGGGCATGGGACTATCGGATGGAGGATGTGTGATGGGTATATGGGCACTCGACTATGGGATGGAGGATATGTATGATGGGTATATGGGCACGGGCCTATGGGATCGTGGATATGTATGATGGGTATATGGGCACGGGACTATGGGATGGAGGATAATTATAACTTGCTATAACTAACCACAGTTAGTTACTATGCCCGGGCAGCGCCGGGCTTTTCAGCTAGTATATATATAAAGCTGAGTGTAGAGCTCCACCCACTCCGCTTAACCACATTCACTATAATATCCTACATCATCCCGCCAGCCAGAGCCACCGGACTACTACCCCTAATATCCCACATCATCCCGTCAGCCAGAGCTACCGGACTACTACCCCTAATATCCCACATCATCCCGTCAAAGCCACCGGACTACTACCCCTAATATCACATCATCCCGTCAGCCAGAGCCACCAGACAACTACCACTAATATCCCACATCATCCTGTCACAGCCACCGGACTTCTACCACTAATATCCCACATCATCCCGCGAGAGCCACCGGACTACTACCCCTAATATCCCACGTCATTCCGTCAGAGCCACCGGACTACTACCCCTAATATCCCACATCATACCATCAGCCAGAGCCACTGGACTACTACCCCTAATATCCCACATCATCCCATCAGCCAGAGCCACCGGACTACTACCCCTAATATCCCACATTATCCCATCAGCCTGGGGTCAGAACCAGAGCACTGAGTGGAACAATCCTAACTTCCATACCGGGGATCCCTTTAAGAGAGGCCTGGTGTCAGAACCAGAGCACTGAGTGGATTTGCCCTGACTGCTACCCCTAATATCCCACGTCATTCCGTCAGAGCCACCGGACTAATACCCCTAATATCCCACATCATCCCGTCAGCCAGAGCCACTGGACTACTACCCCTAATATCCCACATCATCCCGTCAGCCTGGGGTCAAAACCAGATCACTGAGTGGAACGGTCCTAACTTCCATACCGGGGATCCCTTTAAGAGAGGCCTGGCGTCAGAACCAGAGCACTGAGTGAATTTGCCCTGACTTCCATATCATTGATCCCTTTAATAGAAGCCTGGGTGAGAATCAGAGCGCAGAGTGGATTTGCCCTCACTTCCGTACCGGAGATCCCTTTAAGAGGGACCTGGGGACAGAACCAGAGCGTTGAGTGGAATTGCCCTAACTTCAATACCGGGGATCCCTTTAAGAGAGCCTGGGATAAGAACCAGAGCGCTGAGTGGATTTGCCCTGACTTGCATACCAATGATCCCTTTTAATAGAATCATGGGGCCAGAATCAGAGCGCTGAGGGATTTGCCCTAACTTCCATACAGGAGATCCCTTTAAGAGAGCCTGGAGTCAGTACCAGAGCATTTGAAGGCAATTGCCCTGACTTCCATATCGGGGATCTCTTTAAGAGAGCCTGGGGTCAGAACCAGAACGTTGACTGGAATTGCCCTAACTTGCATATCGGGGATCCCTTTAAGAGAGGCCTGGGGTCAGAACCAAATCACTGGATGGATTTGCCCTGACTTCTATACCAATGCCCTTTAATAGAAGCCTGCGGTCAGAATCAGAGCGCTGAGGGATTTGCCCTCACTTCCATACCGGAGATCCCTTTAAGAGGGGCCTGGGGTCAGAATCAGAGCGCTTAGTGGAATTGCCCTAACTTCCATATCAATGATCCCTTTAAGAGACAATGGGGTCAGAACCACAGAGCTGAGTGGAATGGTCCTAACTTCCATACCGGGGATCCTTTTAAGAGTGGCCTGGGGTCAGAGGCAGAGCACTTAGTGGAATTGCCCTAACTTCCATATCAATGATCCCTTTAAGAGACCCTGGGGTCAGAACCACAGCACTGAGTGGAAAGGTCCTAACTTCCATACCGGGGATCCCTTTCAGAGAGGCTTGGGGTCAAAATCAAAGCTCTGGATGGATTTGCCCTGGCTTCCATACCGGGGATCCCTTTAAGAGAGAAGATGTGCCTATGGGATGGAGGATGTGTGATGGGTATATGGGCAGGGTGGGGTGATTCATTTCTGTCATATGCTTTCTGTTCCTTTCTGGGGGGCAGACAACGGCTGGGAGCTTATGTTCCCGGGGATGCTAGATTTCTCGCTCCAAGGTCAGTGTCTGCTGAGGTGTTGTGGAGTGGGAAAACTGTTGCTCATAGCAACCAATCACAGCTCAGCTTCTTTTAAACAGCTCTGGTGAAATGAAAGATGCTTCGTGATTGGTTGGTGATACACACATACACACATACATTCAATTTCATAAATATAGATAGATATACATACACTGTATATCTGAATAATGGATTACCCATGATGATAACTGATCTACGGACAATAAATTATGGACACTGCAGGCCAATCTTCTCTGCTCATTATGATTCATTGTCTTGCTGATCATGACCAAAGAGTCAAAAAATGATTATTGGTGTCTTCAATGAGTCAATAGTTCAGACATTACATGAGAATATGTGATCTCTAAATTATGTAATTAAAGGGATTTTCCCACAAACAAAAGTTCATTTTAATTGCACCATGGAATCAATGGTGCTACATAAATAAATAATAATAATAATTAATAGATCTTGGAATAATAACAAGGCTGGGGTCAGACTTGCGAGAAACTCGCACAAGTCTCGCACGTCAATACCCGACACTGACGCCGGCGCTCGGATAGGAGCGTCCAGCTGCATGTATTTCTAGGTCTCACAAGTCTGACCTCACCCTAATTTCCACATTTGGATGTGTGTAAATAAAATGTTCCTGTGCTGAGATAATCTTATAAATGTGCCCCTGCTGTGTACTGTTTAATGACTGTGTCTGACCGTACAGGAACATGGTCTGATCATACCACAGCTCCTGGGTAGGGGGTAGAAAAATGTATACATAAAAGACAGCACAGGATCACAGCTGATTCTTTCTTTGAATTAAAACATTGTTTAAAAAGAGGATGTAAAATGTTTTGCCTCATAAAAGTAAAATCGGCTATATTCCTGTTCTGTTATGTCTGTATACTCATATTTTGTTTCTTCCCCAGTAATTCTTCTCGTTTAAATTTTCATCTGGTTTATTAAATAAAACAGGCTTCATAAATCAGTCCAAATAAAAGAAAAATACATATTCAGTCTTCTTGACATACACCAAACAGCCCTCACTATTGTCCTTATAACTGCGGGGTTTGCCCGCACAGGAAACTGGAATCAGCTCTGTGTACCATGAGCCCAGCTCTGGAGGTCAGCTCCCCTCTAGAGTACACAGAACAACCATTGAGTCCAAAGGCTTCTCTTTTTACATCCTATATTCCTCCCAAGAGTGGAGATATGGTGAACATCTGTCCCGCCTAACTCATCAGCTGTTCATAAAAGACCTAGGCCTATAGTGGCCAATTAACCCCTATAAACACATAATATGCTGGACCAAAACTTCCAAGTTTATATCACTGGAGCTAATAACCTCAGTGAAACATATCTCCCCTCCATCACATTACCAGTGACCCTCTTACACTATGCTATAGAGGCAAAGCTGTCTCATATAGCAGCAATGGGAAGCACCCAATTCATGCCAACAGCACAACTATGCCGATTGTCTGAACTGTCAACCAAGCAGGAGTGCTTCAGGCAGGCATAATTTTATAATGTAAGCCTAAGCCTATTTCAGACTTATACAGAATATTTGGTTCTATATAAAAAATAAATAGTTTTGATAGTATAATACAACTTTAACGGTGAACATTACACAATCCCACAGACTCACTTGTGTGCTTTAGCCCTAAATTTAAATCTTTTAGTGTCCTGGTGTGGCCACTGCTCCTGCTGACCTGTGTCACATGTAATTGTTATGAGTGTATAAGCACATTCACTTGGGTTACTTTCCAAACCAGGATGGTCAAACATCGGAAGCCAAAATGTCTCTGTTCAGACTAGGAATGTCCCTAATCTGACCCTGATTTTTCCCTACCTGACAGTGGAAGTTGGCACCCTAAGTATATCCGCAATGGCAAGCCCACTCAGTGTTGACTTACTATGAATGTCCTTAACTACATCCTCTCTATGAGCAATGTGCAACACTAGAACAATAATAACTATAAAGTGAAATGTACAAAAATCTGAGGAAAAGACACTGGCCTAAGAACATGTTCACACTGACACATAGGAGAGACTGAAGATAATAAGAAGAATCACACAACAAATGGAATACGTGGAAAACTTCCCAGACCCCAAACGTAAAAGGAAGGAAAGAGTACTGGGGACGAAGACACACAAACAAACTGTAGGAAAAATAGCAGAGATTAACCAGGTAAAATAATCCCTTCCTCAGGACTGGATCTCCCAACACCATCTGTCTTGAAATATAGCCAGCAAGGATGCAGGTGTAAGGTGAGCATAAAAAGCCCCTCCTAAGAAGTGTTAGGACAGAACAAAATTGGGAAATGAGAGACATCTGAATAGAAGCAAAATCAAAGAAAGGAAAGAAAAGACAAAAGAACCATCAGCAGTCTGACAGAAGTCAAACTGGCTGTGGCTCAGCAGAAATTGACCATGCAGCAAGAGGTCACCGGATCGAGTTACAAAACTGAGGCATGACATTACCCCCCTTCTACGAGGGTCCACTGGACCCTCAGGACCCTCACCCATGCTGCATATGGAAGTGACATGCTGCACATGATGTTGCACATGGGGAGGCTATGGGGGCGACATGCAGTGTATATAGGGAGGCTGTGAGGGGTTTATGCAGTGTGTATAGGGAGGCTGTGTGGGGCTCACGCAGTATGTGTGGAGCTCATATAGTGTGTATAGGGAGACAGTGTGGGGCTTATGCCGCATATGTGGGAGGCTGTGTGGGGCTCATGCCACATATGGGGGAGGCTGTGAGACTCATGCTACATATGGGGGAGGCTGTGGGTCTCATGCCGCATATGGAGGAGGCTGTGTGGGGCTCATGCAGCATGTAAGGGGCTATTGCGGGGTTCATACGATATACAGAAGGGGCTGTACTCGGGTTCAAACAATATATAGGGGGATGTCAGCATACTTAATTCTGCTCAATATCATATATGTTGTATAACTTTATATTTTGTGTTATATTATAAAATAATTATAATATATCAATATTAATATTGAGCAGAATTTATTTCGGCCTATTGGTTCCGCCCTCCACAACAGTTATGGTCTCTTGTGTGGCCCCTCGGGAAAATTTGTTGTCCACCCCTGCACATGAGGATCCTGTCATGCCCGCCATGTCCGTTATGCCTGTCATGCCCGCCGTGTCTGTTATGCCGCATGACCCCAGGAGCAGTGTGCATGTGCACCGAACTAACATGCCCGCCATGTCTGGTATGCCGCATGACTCCTGGAGCGGTGTGCACGTGTACTGAATTCTCATGCCCGTTATGTCTCATGCTGCAAGATGCCTGGAGCGGTGTGCACGCGCGCCTTACCTCATGGCTGAACGCCGCTGCTAGGTAACCATCCATGCTGTCTGATTCTGCAATCCTCTATGTATTCCTGGAACCCCTGATCATGTGACCGTTCCTATGTTCCAGCACTGTCTGATTCTGCAATCCTCTATGTATTCCTGGAACCCCTGATCATGTGACCTTCTCTATGGTTCAGCCCAGTCTGATCTAGCAATGCTCTCTATGATCCTGGAGGATCTGAACCAAAGTCCTTCCCTGATCCTCACCCGGAAGTGCAGGTGCTATCGTGCTATATCAGACCGCCCCTTCCTATGGTCGGTGCCTGAGTATCGTGTTACTTCCCTGCATGGCTGCTTGGTCTGCTGGGTCGCTCCCTGTATTCTGTGCCCCTGCACTCTGCCCTGTAGTGCGTCTCTGCACACGCTCTGTGCTTGTACTCTGCATCTTGCCCTGTGCCTTGTCTTGTGTTTGTCCTTTGTGCCATATTTTCTCTGTCATGCTTGGACTTGTAGTCCTTCCTGTGTTCTCTGCCTTGCCTGTTTCGCCATGTCTGGCCTTTGCTATTCTTTGCCTTGTAGTACTTCCTTTGTTCTCTGCCTTGCCTGTTTCGCCATGTCTGGCCTTTGCTATTCTGAGCCTTGTAGTACTTCCACGTTCTCTGTCTCTGCCTGATTTTCCGTGCTCTATCTTATGGTGCTCTCTAGCACATTCCATGTCTAGTCTCAAGGTTCTGCCTTGACCCGGCTCTGGGCTTCGGCCTACGCTTCGCTGCTAGACTCTGTCCTATCGTGTTCTCTTGCACATTTCCACGCTAGTCTCAAGGTTCTCCCTTGTCCTGGCTCTGGGCTTCGGCCTACGCTCTGCTGCTAGCTCTGTTCTCGCTCTGACCTGGCTCTGTGTTTCTGCCTATGTTTCGCTTCGTGTTCAGTACCCTGTCTTGCCTTGTTTCTCGCCTAGCCTTGCCGTGTTTCTTGCTTTGCCTTTCCTTGTTTCTTCGTGTGCCCTTTGCATGCGCCTGGCCTACATAGCCTCCTACTTGTGCATCAGCCGTGCCCGCCCTAGCCGTGCCCGCCTGCTTGTGCCTCAGCCGTGCTCGTCGGTCAGTGACAGCTGTGTCGCCTGCTATGCCCCGGCCGGGTTCGCTGGAGTCTTGCCCGCCTGTTTGTGCAGCAGCCCGTCCAGCTAGCCAGTGCCCCAGCCGTGCTCTCTGTGCTTCCTTGCACCTATGCTGTCTCTGCACTGTGCTCTCTGTGCTTCTCTTAGCACGCGCAGGCCCTCACCTACCCCGTGGCATACCTCCCCATGCTTCTGTAAAAGTACACGCAGGTCTAGCCATGTACCCTGTCGTGCCCTCTCTCACGCACAGGTCCTAGCCTGAACTCTGTCCCTGTGGCGTGCCCTCTGCACGCGCAGGACTCTGCTTTTAACCCTGACCCTGGCGTGCCCTCTGCACGCGCAGGACTCTGCCTTGAACCCTGACCCTGGCGTGTCTCTCTGCACGCGCAGGACTCTGCCTTGAACCCTGACCCTGGCGTGCCCCTCTGCACGCGCAGGACTCTGCCTTGAACCCTGACCCTGGCGTGCCCTCTGCACCTTGTGCCTTGGCGTGTCTATATACACGCATCCAGTCTTGTATGTTGAACTTTGAACCCTGGCGTGTCCCTTACACACACACCATGTATCGCACTTTGAACCTGACGTGTCCCCTACACACGTACCTTTCCTTGCACCTTGCCCTGGACCCTGGTGTGCCTCTAGCACGCACCCTGCCTGGAATCTTGCCTTGGACCTCGGTGTGTTCCCTAACATACACCATGCCTGGAGATCCGTCGTGCCTCCTTGCTTGTACCCTGGTTTGCCTGCTGGATTCCCGGAGCCTGCCATCCCTGCCAGAGATTGTAAGCATGAAGTCTACAGCCTGATGCCCTGATCCCTGCTAGCTGTCCGGAGTCCGATGTCATCGTGTCCTTGCCGGCTTGCCTTCTAGCACGTACTATTCCATGGACCTTGGTGTGCCACGCACGCACCTTGCCGTGTTTGCGTGTTAGCACGTTTTGCACTGAATGTTATCCTGAATTTGTCTTAATGAAGATACCTTGAACTTACGTCTTGTCCTGTCTTGTTTCCTGCACGTCCTTGTCGTCAGACACTCGTACCTAGTGTCTATCTGAGCCGGCCGTCTGGTGCCAGCAGTCGTGGTGGCACCTTTGGCAGAATAAATGCAAGCGGATTTTATGCATTTGACGCGTTTTACATGCGTTTTTCTAAGCGTTTTTGAGCCCAAATAAAGTTGGGACAAAAAAAAGGCTCCTATGAGGTCATTTCCTAGTCCAATCCCTCTTCTCCATTTTGTGTTCTTGTTGGATTCAAGATGCCTCAAGTGCAGCCCCAGCGGCGTCTCAGCGAAGAAAACATGCAGATTTTGCTGCTGACTTTACTGATTCTGCTACACCACCACCACCACAACGAGCAGGTAACAGACTGTCAGTCAATTTTTTTTTTATCTGTTTAATATTTTGATGTATTTTTTACTAAAGACTATATTCTCCCATAGGAGCGCTCTCAGTGCACACTGCTGTCCGTGCGGCGTGCATCCATCTGCCTGTTAGCATGTGCAGCTCCCCTGCTCTGACACGCCGAGTGGGGGCATGGCCATGCGACGGGCAGCGGGCTCCCTCTACAAGGCAAGATGTGGTGTGGCCACGTCATTCGGGGCGTCCCCAGCTCCTCCCCCTGCCCTGACGTGTCGGGCGGTGGTATGATGGAGCTGTGTGGGCGCCCCAGATTATGACGATACACGCCATACTCACATCACTAACAGCTCTGCACTGGTCATGGCGATTTCAAGCAGCCATGTGGCGCCTTAGACCCTGTTCATATTTCATGCGACTATTTGTGCGTTTGAGATGAATTGAATATGGCCCCTTATGGCACTAGGTGGCAGTATTATGTATGACTTTCAGCACACATGTGAGGTCACTGATTAGGAGGTCTGGGGCTATTTAAGGACACAAGCACATGATAACCACATACTTTACCCCCTTGGAGGAAGCTGTGGCGAAACGCGTGTCGGGGATAGTGACCAACAAGGTTGTATATTTCTCTCATTCCCTCTGCACTTTATTTTGTATTTTTTTCTCTTTATAGCTTGCTATCTATAGCGTTATTGTAGCTCACTGGATATGCATAGACAAATGTGTCTGTGTGCGGTGTCCATGATAACGGTTGCTGGCATTGTCTAGAGCATTATGGGCTTGTACCTTATTCCCTGCCATGTGTATACTCAAATTTAGTGCACTCTTACAAGGTGACGTTAGTATATGCTCCCCATATGTACCATTTATTTGCATATTATTGCACACTGACTATTCAGCATATCCATTGGTACAAATATAGGGGTTATGGCTACTACATAGGAGATACAATACTGTGCACACATTGAATAGGTGGAAATTTTAACAACATATACATATATATATATATATATATATATATATATATATATATACATATATCCAGCATTCTTTGCACTTATGCCTGTTTGTGCAGAGAGGAGGGTGTGAAACAGGGTGGGAGGTCTGCCAATAGTCATTTCAGACATGATAATGAGAAATTTGAGAGATTGTGTATCTCCCACTGTTACATTTGGTTTCACACGTGTATACTTACCTGTGGTTTTGTGGACCTGAATCTCTTTTTATGTGTTTTTAAGGTTTGGCTATCATGCTTTAATAAAGTTTATAGTTTTTATGGCAATGCTTTTTTGTCTTTTTGGATACAAATTGATGTTTCAAAGTGCCATTATTGGTAGGCTTGATATTTTGGATGTATTATGTTAACTATGTGTTGACCCTAGATGAACATGCAAAACTTCAGAAAGAATTCCATATAAATATGTTGAAGGCTCATCATGACAGGGAGGCCTGTGTCTTACCTGTCTGTAGCCTGCCTGAAGAGGGAGAGGCTGATCTGTTACTAATACAAAAATCCCAGAGTGGCCTCGCCTGTGGTTCTTGTCCCGAAAAAGGACTGTACTACCCGGTTCTGTGTAGACTACAGGAAATTAAATTTACTTACTACATGTGATGAGCTGTTAGAGCAGCTAGCTAATGCTTAAGACCTCACTAACATAGACTTAAGTAGGGCATATTGGCAAATACCCCTGACCAAAGAAGCTCAGGAGAGGTCTGCCTTTATAACACCATTCGGGCTGTTTGAGTTCCTGGTGATGCCATTTGGTATGAAGAATGCCCCTGCCACCTTTCAGAGGTTGGTTAATCACTTATTGGAAGGACTTGATGGTTTTGCCATTGCTTATCTCGATGATATAGCCATTTTTAGTAATTCTTGGAAGGAACACCTTGTACATCTTTCTCAGATGTTGGAAAGGCTTAACACTGCAGGCCTTACTGTTAAGCTGGGGAAGTGCTAAAACCTGAGCCAAGGAAGGTAAAAACCATTACAGCCTGGCCTACCCCACAAACCAAGAAGCAGGTACTCTCCTTCCTGGGTACGGCTGGCTACTATAGGAGGTTTCGTGCCAATTTACAGTGCTCTGGCTAAACCGTTAACTGATTCGACCAGGAGGAAGCTTCCCCAAATTTTTTCCTGGACTCCTCAGTGCGAGGAATCATTTTCTGCCCTAAAGTCAGCATTGGCTATTTCACCCGTCATTCAGGCCCCAGATTTCACTTGCAGGTGTGTAGTGCAGACAGATGTCAGCAGTCAGAACCTATGGTCTAGGTGCGGTTCTCAGCCAGGTGAACCAGCAGTGGGATACAAGGTTCAAACTTATTAAAGTTTTAAGCTTTAATAGAAAAGGTATAGTGCTTACAATAAAAGGATATAAAAAAAAATATGGAAATAAAAAGTGACATACAAATATGCAAAACAATTATAAAATAAAAGTGAGAAACTTACAGAAATATTTAAACTTTGCAGTCTGGCATTCTGCTCCCTGAGGGAGGGGATGAATATGGAATGGCTCACACCAGCTTGGCTGTCCCTCAGTCTGTGAACATCTTTCTTTGTGTAAAGGTCTAATTTATAGATTTAACCTGGAGATCAGATTTAAATATTAGACAAAGATAAAACAAGCAAGCACTAAATGCAGTTTTTAAATGAAGGTCTTTATTATTAAGTGAAAAAGAAATCCAAACCTACAGGGCTCTGTCTGAGAAAGTGATTGCCCCCTAAACCTAATAACTGGTTGGGCCATCCTTAGCAGCAACAACTGCAATCAAGTGCTTGCGATAACTGACAATGAGTCTTTTACAACGCTCTGGAGGAATTTTGGCCCACTCATCTTTGCAGAATTGTTGTAATTAAGCCACATTTGAGGGTTTCCGATCATGAACTGTCTTTTTAAGGTCATGCCACAGCATGACCTTAAAGGGAAGAGTCCTGAGGAGATCATTTGTTGGGAATCTCAGGTAAAACTAACAGGTCAAGGAAATTCTTATCCTCTCTTGCTGACAACTTTATCTTCCAAAAGGTAGGGGAGAAAACAAGGGGATCTGCTACCTTGGATCTAATCCTTATAAGCAGGGAGGAAATGGTTGAGGAGGTAAAAGTGACTGGGACTCTAGGAGGTAGCGACCATGCTATTTTAGAATTTTGGATAACTAGAGGAGGAAGACCTGTGAAGACTCAGACGTCAAGGTTAGATTTCAGAAAGGCAGATTTTAAGAGATTCAGAAAGAGAATTGGAGGGATCCAATGGCTGGATATCCTTAAGGACAAAAATGTCCAGGAAGGATGGGAAATCTTGAAAAATGAAATTCTCAAAGCACAATTGTTAACAATTCCGAAAAGAGGGAAGAATAGGAAGCATTTAAGGAAACCAGGATGGATGAACACAGAACTTAAGCACATGCTAAAAAGGAAGAAAGAAATGTTTATAAAATGGAAAGAGGGAGGCATATCTAAAGAAGAATATAATGCTGTCTGCAGAACCTGCAGGGCACAAATCAGATTATCTAAAGCTGACAATGAATTGAGGCTTGCAAGAGACATCAAAAGCAATAATAAAGGATTTTGGAGATATGTCAAAAATAAAAGAAAAGTCAAAGATGCTATAGGATTTTTACAGGATGAAAATGATGAAATGGTAAGACAGGATGTTGAGAAGGCCGAACTTTTAAATTCCTATTTTGCATCTGTTTTCTCTCAGAAAGGAAATGTAATATCAACTGTTCTTCACTGTGCTATTAAGGGAATAGAAGAATCCAGGATATCAATAAACAGAAAGATAGTGAGTTAACACTTAGCTAACCTAAATGAATTCAAGTCTTCAGGTCCAGATGAATTACACCCCAGAGTACTGAAGGAGATAGCAGAAGAAATTTTTGAACCCCTCTCCATAATCTTTGAAAATTCTTGGAGAACAGGAGAAGTCCCAGAAGACTGGAGAAGAGCAAAAAGGGGAAGAAGGTGGACCCAGGCAACTATAGGCCGGTGAGTCTGACTTCTATACCAGGAAAGACCTTTGAACAAATTATTAAACAACATGTATGTCAGTACCTGGATAAGAATGAAGTGATTAAACAGAGTCAGCATGGGTTTGTAACTAATAAGTAATGTCAGACTAACTTAATTTCCTTCTATGATGGAATCACTGATTGGGTGAATCAGGGAAATGCTGTAGATATAGTATATCTTGACTTCAGCAAAGTATTTGACAAAGTATCTCACACAATCCTTATTGAAAAAATGACTAGGTATGGAATGGACAAGGCAACTGTTATGTGGATTCATAACTGGCTTAGTGATCGGACCCAAAGAGTGGTCGTAAATGGCTGCACATCCAGTTGGAAGAATGTCTCAGGTGGGGTACCACAGGGCTCTGTCCTGGGCCCTGTATTGTTCAACATCTTCAGCAATGATTTAGATAAAGGAATAGAGGGAAAACTGATTAAATTTGCTGATGACACAAAGCTAGGAGGGATAGCTAATACTAGAGAAGAGAGAGAGAGGATTCAAAAAGATATAAATAAACTGGAGCAGTGGGCAGCAACTAACAGAATGGTTTTTAACAGGGAAAAATGCAAAGTACTACATCTGGGCAATAAAAATGAAAAAAGCATATACAGAATGGGAGGAATAGGGATAAGCAACAGCACATATGAAAAAGACTTGGGTATACTAATAGATCACAGACTGAATATGAGTCAACAGTGTGATGCAGCAGCAAAAAAGGCAAATGCAATTCTAGGATGTATTAACAGAAGCATACAGTCTAGATCACCGTGAAGTCATTATTTCCCTCTACTCCTCTTTGGTCAGACCTCATCTGGAATACTGTGTCCAGTTTTGGGCGCCACATTTTAAAAAAGACATCCACAACTGGAGCAAGTTCAGAAAAGAGCGACCAAGATGGTGACCGGTCTGCAAACCCTGTCTTATGAGGAAAGGTTGCAGGATTTGGGAATGTTTAGCTTGCAAAAGAGAAGACTGAGTTTACAGATATGACAAGGGAAATACCAAGGCCAGGTATCCATCCACAGACAGCTGTTTCGGGGTGTTGCCCCTCATCAGTGTGGAGTAGGATTCTGGCTAGGTGGGAGCAATGCCTAGTAGACCAACATCACGAAACAATCACTGACCTCAGGGAGACCAGTCAAAGAAAACACTGCGACAGCCAGTAAAGGCGCTCAATCAGTGAAATCCTAGGTGCATTGCTCCCTGGGAAATACGAATATGCAAATAAAGTCCGTGGAGCGTCATTTAAGAGTCTCAAACATGGGACTAGCCAGATCTTCCTCCAGGGCAACACCCCGAAACAACTGTCTGTGGATGGATACCTGGCCTTGGTATTTCCCTTGTCATATCTGTAAACTCGTAAAGAGCTGGATATTGACTTAAAGGGCCACTTAATATGGTGGTAATGGTGGTTTCCGAAAGGAGCCACTCCTTGGCTGGGTCCTTCCCTGGAGGAAGATCTGGCTAGTCCCGTGTTTGAGACTCTTAAATGAGGCCACTTTTGCCTTAACTGAGGCAAGTGAGGCCTGTAGTTCATTGGATGTTGTTGTGGGGCCTTTTGTGAATTTCTTTACGTCTTGGCATAATGTCTAGCTTTTGAGGATCTTTTGGTCTATTTCACTTTGTCAGGCAGGTCCTATTTAAGTGGTTTCTTGACTGAGAATAGGAGTGGCAATAATCAGGCCTTGGGTGTGGTTATGGAATTTGGACTCAAAGATGCCATAAACTACAGTTAATTTATATCTTAAGGAGAGAAGCAATCACTTTTTCACACAGGACCCTGAAGGTTTAGATTTCTTTTTCCCTTAATAATAAAGACCTTAATTTAAGAACATTTTGTGTTTACTTGTGTTATCTTTGTCTAATATTTACATTTATTTGGTGATATGAAACATTTAAGTGTGAAAAACATGCAAAAGAATAGGAAATAGGGAAGGGGCAATCACTTTTTCAGACAACGGTAACTATTGAAATCTAATATGTAAAGCTCAATGTGGGTATGTATGTGTGTATGTATGTACAGTGGGGCAAAAAAGTATTTAGTCAGTCAGCAATAGTGCAAGTTCCACCACTTAAAAAGATGAGAGGCGTCTGTAATTTACATCATAGGTAGACCTCAACTATGGGAGACAAACTGAGAAAAAAAAATCCAGAAAATCACATTGTCTGTTTTTTTTTCATTTTATTTGCATATTATGGTGGAAAATAAGTATTTGGTCAGAAACAAGCAAACAAGATTTCTGGCTCTCACAGACCTGTAACTTCTTCTTTAAGAGTCTCCTCTTTCCTCCACTCATTACCTGTAGTAATGGCACCTGTTTAAACTTGTTATCAGTATAAAAAGACACCTGTGCACACCCTCAAACAGTCTGACTCCAAACTCCACTATGGTGAAGACCAAAGAGCTGTCAAAGGACACCAGAAACAAAATTGTAGCCCTGCACCAGGCTGGGAAGACTGAATCTGCAATAGCCAACCAGCTTGGAGTGAAGAAATCAACTGTGGGAGCAATAATTAGAAAATGGAAGACATACAAGACCACTGATAATCTCCCTCGATCTGGTGCTCCACGCAAAATCCCACCCCGTGGGGTCAGAATGATCACAAGAACGGTGAGCAAAAATCCCAGAACCACGCGGGGGGACCTAGTGAATGAACTGCAGAGAGCTGGGACCAATGTAACAAGGCCTACCATAAGTAACACACTACGCCACCATGGACTCAGATCCTGCAGTGCCAGACGTGTCCCACTGCTTAAGCCTGTACATGTCCGGGCCCGTCTGAAGTTTGCTAGAGAGCATTTGGATGATCCAGAGGAGTTTTGGGAGAATGTCCTATGGTCTGATGAAACCAAACTGGAACTGTTTGGTAGAAACACAACTTGTCGTGTTTGGAGGAAAAAGAATACTGAGTTGCATCCATCAAACACCATACCTACTGTAAAGCATGATGGTGGAAACATCATGCTTTGGGGCTGTTTCTCTGCAAAGGGGCCAGGACGACTGATCCGGGTACATGAAAGAATGAATGGGGCCATGTATCGTGAGATTTTGAATGCAAACCTCCTTCCATCAGCAAGGGCATTGAAGATGAAACGTGGCTGGGTCTTTCAACATGACAATGATCCAAAGCACACCGCCAGGGCAACGAAGGAGTGGCGTCGTAAGAAGCATTTCAAGGTCCTGGAGTGGCCTAGCCAGTCTCCAGATCTCAACCCTATAGAAAACCTTTGGAGGGAGTTGAAAGTCCGTGTTGCCAAGCGAAAAGCCAAAAACATCACTGCTCTAGAGGAGATCTGCATGGAGGAATGGGCCAACATACCAACAACAGTGTGTGGCAACCTTGTGAAGACTTACAGAAAACGTTTGACCTCTGTCATTGCCAACAAAGGATATATCACAAAGTATTGAGATGAAATTTTGTTTCTGACCAAATACTTATTTACCACCATAATATGCAAATAAAATGAAACAAAAACAGACAATGTGATTTTCTGGATTTTTTTTTCTCAGTTTGCCTCCCATAGTTGAGGTCTACCTATGATGTAAATTACAGACGCCTCTCATCTTTTTAAGTGGTGGAACTTGCACTATTGCTGACTGACTAAATACTTTTTTGCCCCACTGTATGTACAGGATTGGCATCCGCACAGTTGCAGCTACAGCCACAAAATTTTGCACAGTCACATGTCTGGACCCCGAGAGCGTCATAGGCTATGTTGTGAGGCGAAATTTTAATCCTGCAAATTCCAATTCACCAAACAATTTTGCCCCTATCTACATAATGGGGAAAAAGTGTATGTATTGGCATCTGCACCGTCATAGCTACAGCCATAAAATTTGGCACAGTCACACGTCTGGACCCCGAGAGTGTCATAGGCTATGTTGGGAGGTGAAATTTTAATCCTGCACATTCCAATTCACCAAACAATTTTGCCCCTATCTACATAATGGGGAAAAAGTGTATGTATGTATTGGCATCTGCACCGTCATAGCTAGAGCCACAAAATTATGCACAGTCACACGTCTGGACCCCGAGAGCGTCGTAAGCTATGTTGTGAGGCAAAATTTTAACCCCGCGTGTTACAATTCACCAAACAATTTTGCCCCTATCTACATAATGGGAAAAAGTGAAAGGAAAAGTGTTGGAGGCAAATTGACAGCTGCTAGATGTGAACAAGGGGGACTTAAAGAATGAGAGCGAAGGCGCCAAACAGTATATACCGTACAGTGGCTAAGGAGGGGCCCTGACATGGGATACTCACCACACACAGGGATATGAACACACACACACAAAATGCGCCACACACTACCACGTGCTTCAACACATACAGTATACCACCCTCAGCACACATTTCACCACACATTCACCAACCTCGCCACATAGAAGTCTATACACAAAAGTCGCCACTCAAAACTCGCCACGCTGTCCCAGAGCTGTTTAAAAGATGAAAAATGAGCTGTGATTGGTTGCTATCAGCAACAGTTTTCTTTGTAGACAGTTGTGGTAACTGAGGCCTATTATTCTTATCATTTCTATGGTGTTATCGTCCTTCTGTAAAGTTGGAAATAACACAATTTATTACCGTGCCAACACAGACCACCCTCTGACACAGACTGCAGGGGGAGCCCAGTATCACACAGGATAGGATTAGATACACCGCTCAGCAGTCAGTATCACACAGGATAGGATTAGATACATGGCTCAGCAGTCAGTATCACACAGGATAGGATTAGATACATGGCTCAGCAGTCAGTATCACACAGGATAGGATTAGATACATGGCTCAGCAGTCAGTATCACACAGGATTGGATTAGATACACAGCTCAACAGTCAGTATCACACAGGAGAGGATTAGACACATGGCTCAGCAGGCAGTATTACACAGGATAGGATTAGATATACGGCTCAGCAGTCAGTATCACACAGGATAGGATTAAATACACAGCTCAGCAGTCAGTATCACACAGGAGAGGATTAGATACACGGCTCAGCAGTCAGTATCACACAGGATAGGATTAGATACACAGCTCAGCAGTCAGTATCACACAGGATAGGATTAGATACGCAGCTCAGCAGACAGTATCACACACAATAGTATTAGATACACGGCTCAGCAGACAGTGTCACACAGGAGAGGATTAGACACATGGCTCAGCAGACAGTATCACACAGGAGAGGATTAGGCACTTGGCTCAGCAGTCAGTATCACACAGGATAGGAATAGATACACAGCTCAGCAGTCAGTATCACACAGGATAGGATTAGATACGCAGCTCAGCACACAGTATCACACAGGATAGGATTAGATACATGGCTCAGCAGACAGTATCACACAGAATAGGATTAGATACACGGCTCAGCAGTCCGTATCACACAGGATAGGGTTAGATACTCAGGTCAGCAGTCAGTATCACACAGGATAGGATTAGATACACGGCTGAGCAGTCAGTAACACACATAATAGGATTAGGTACACGGCTCAGCAGACAGTATCACACAGGATAGGATTAGATACATGGCTCAGCATACAGTATCACACAGGAGAGGATTAGATACACAGCTCAGCAGATGGTATCACACAGGATAGGATTAGCTACATGGCTCAGCAGACGGTATCACACAGGATAGGATTAGATACACGGCTGAGCAGTCAGTAACACACGATAGGATTAGATACACAGCGCAGCAGAAAGTATCACACAGGAGAGGATATTTGGGTAATCATTTAGTTAATTTGTGTTGCAAATCTGTAGTGTTGAATATATGATGTGAAATGTTTTTATGTGCAATATAATCATTATAATTTGTTATAACTAACCACAGTTGGTTACTATGCCCAGGCAACGCCGGGCTCTTCAGCTAGTTCAAATATAAAGTACATGATAAGTTACCAAAGAGAGCATGCGAGTTAGCTCAGGATCTATTACCATTTTTCTCTGTGTTGTCTAAAAATTACAGATAGCAACCATAGGCCTGGGACTGTACAATATGGACACCAAGAAGTCTTGTTCCATCAATGGATTATAATTGATTTCTACCACCGAGTAAATCAACTACTTCAACAGAAGAACCGTACTCCCCTTCCTCTTGGATTCTTGCTTGCTGGGACAGGTGCATTCCTGTGTGATTGACAGTTCAGACCAGCGGCAACGACGTGTCATTGGCCTGAATTACGTGCTGTTCGATGCTGCATGTCGAGACAGCTTTGCATCTGCAGCATTGGAGCATGATGGCACTGCAATCTGACCAGCTTGTATTGGGAAGATCTTATAAGCATTGTGTTCCTTGCCTCAGAGACTGGTCACTGCTGATAGACTGCAGAGGTGGCTGAGAACCTAAGCTGTCAGCAGTAAACAATAAAATGAAAAATCCTTTGTTCCTTGAGAACAGAGAGTATGTTTACAGGCACTTTGCAATTATAACCATTTATGATGATGAAAGAAACCCTTTAGGATGAGCACCTTTATTGTAGGATTGTTGATTGATCTACCCATCTATCAGCCTGAGGAAATGCCATCTTATTGAATAATGCCTGGTACATATAGTTATGAGATATCTGTATCGAGATCTACTGTACTGCAAAAACCACTATCTGTCAGATTCTCTGCTTTTCTACTAGAAGGTGGCTTGCTATAGAAAAGCACTTAGGGGTCAAATTAATGAAGGTTGGAAAGATTAACCTGCTGCTGTATGCCATTAGAAAGTTCATTTCACATCTAATTAGATAAGCGCAGTTTGCTCTTCTGAAGTGGGAAAGCACAATGAATTGGAGAATAAATCCTCTGTGTATAGGCATGATGGAGTGCGGCGGCTGCAGGGTACCAGACTGTATGGCAAGGGAAGATGATGAGGATGCAGAAGAAAATGATGGGAGAAGGAGAATAAATGGGCAGCGGCACGCTGTGAAGTGTGTAAGACATTCTTAGCTTGAGGAGCCAATTTATATGTTTCTGTTTATAAGAGTGGAAGGAAACGGAGTAAACAATGAGGTCCTTCACAGCAGCTTGGTGATTGCCCGGTGGTATCTTGGCATCGGGATGTTGGCAGGGGAGACCGAGAAGCAAACACTGAGTAAATTAGTGTCAAATGTGTGTGTGTGGAGGCTTTAGCCAGGAGCGTGAATTGCAAAGGAGTCGTTTCCTGCACAGGGATGGAAGGGAGAGTTTATTAAAATCAAGCAGCAATTCTGGGAATATGGATGGATCCATGAATTATTGTAAGAGCAGATAGTAACACTATACAGTAGTAATATCATCACTGAGACGAAAAACAGTTATATAGCCACCACTGCTCCTACATGGATACATTGATACTATGTCTATCTATCTATCTATCTATCTATCTATCTATCTATCCCATATCTATCTATCTATCCCATATCTATCTATCTATCTATCTATCTATCCATCCCATATCTATTTATCTATCTATCTATCTATCTATCCATCCCATATCTATCTATCTATCTATCTATCTATCTATCTATCTTTCTATTCCATCTATCTATCTATCTATCTGTCTATCTATCTATCCCATATCTATCTATCTATCTATCATCTATCTATCTGCCCATATCTATCTATCTATCTATCTATCCCATATCTATCTATCTATTTATCTATCCCATATCTATCTATCTATCTATCTCATATCTATCTATCTATCTATCTATCCCATATCTATCTATCTATCTATCTATCTCATATCTATCTATCTATCTATCCCATATCTATCTATCTATCTATCTATCCCATATCTATCTTTCTATCTATCTATCTATCCCTTTCTGTGCCCCACTGACACTATTATATTATCTCTGTCAAATAGGCCGTGTTATTTATCTTGAGAATAGAAATTGCTTTTGAAATGAGCAATATTGCGATTCCACATGGAGTTAGGAGGATTTCAGAGATAATGGAATTTTGAGAAATGAAGCATGACCAATTCTGTTAACCCTTTTCAAGACATAGGTGCTACAGTTCTCATATGTACAGGGAAATAGCCTGTGTTTTAAATGCTATATGTACAGACTCTCTGAAAATATTGTCCCCTACCTCTCATATTGTGGTGGTGGGGTGGTTTGCTCATTCCAGCTGTCTGCACCCACATACCGGGAAGTCCTCCTTCAGCTGCTATTCTGAGAAGTGCAGGGATCTCCTCAAGCTCAGACATATATAAATGACCTACATATAGCATGTGTTACGTTTATTTTTGTTTCTGTGTTCATTTGCATGTGTACATACAGTGGCATGTAAAAGTTTGGGCACCCCTGGTCAAAATTACTGTTTTTGTGTACATTTAACAAGTTGAAGATGACATGATCATTAAAAGACTTAGAGTTAAAGATGAAACATTTCCTTTGCATTTTAGACCCAATAAAAAACATTTTCTTCTTTTACATTTTAAAAATTACAAAAAGGAAAATGGGCAAATGAAAAAGTTTGGGCACCCTGCATGGTTAGTGTTCAGTAGCACCCCCTTTTTAAAGTATCACAGCTTGTAAACCCTTTTTGTAGCCAGCCAAGAGTCTTTCAAATCTTGTTTGAGGAATTTTCATCCATTCTTCCTTGGAAAATTCTTCCAGTTCTGTGCGATTCCTGAGTCGTCTTGTGCATATACTGCTATTTTGAAGTCTAGACACAGTATAGTATAGAAGGTTACGAATAACAGAATATTATAGGTAGATGGTTGACCCCGCTTAGGGGAAGGAATTTTTTCCCTATGGAGAAAATTGGGTTCTACTCTGTGGGTTTTTTGCCTTCCCCAGGATCAACAATGCAGAACAGCTGCACTAAAAATAGGCTGAACTAGATGGATATAAGATCTTCCTTCAGCCTTCAAAACTATGTTACTATGTTACACAGATTTTCAATGATGTTCAGATCAGGGGACTGTGAGGGTCATTGTAAAACCTTCAGCTTGTGCCTTTTTAGGTAATCTATTATGGATGTTTACATGTGTTTAGAATCATTATCCATCAGTAGAAGCCATAGTTTTTTTCAACTTCAGCTTTTTTTTACAGATGGTTTTATGTTTGCATCAAGAATTTGTTTAAATTTAATTGAATCCATTCTTCTACCCGTGAAATGTTCCCCGTGCCATTGGCATCAACACAACCCCAAAGCATGATTGATCCACCCCCATGCTTAATGCTTGGCGAGATATTCTTTTCCTGAAATTCTGCGCCCTTTTTTCTCCACAAATACCTTTGATCATTGTGGCCAAAGAGTTCTATTTTAACCTTATCAGACTACATGACTTGTTTCCAACATGCATCAGGTTTGTTTAGATGTTCTTTTGCATACTTCTGATGCTGAAATTTATGGAGAGGATGCAGGAGAGGTTTTCTTCTGATGACTCTTCCATGAAGGCCATATTTGTGCAGGTGTCTCTGAACATTAGAACAATATACCACAACTCCAGAGTCTGCTAAATCTTTCTGAAGGTCTTTTACAGTCAAGTGAGTCTTCTGATTTGCTTCTCTAGCAATCCTACGAGCAGGTCTCACTGAAATTTTGCTTGGTCTTCTAGACCTTATCTTGACCTCCACTGTTCCTGTTAACTGTTTTTTCTTAATTATATTTGGAACTGAGGAAATGGCAACTTGAAAACGCTTTGCTATTTTCTTATAGCTTTCTTCTGCTTTGTGGACCTCCATCATTTTCATTTTCAAAGTTCTAGGCAGCTGCTTGGAAGAACCGATGGCTGCTGCTATTTTTTGGCACAAGGTTAGAGGAGGCTGTGTTTTTATAACTCTGGGAAATTTGCATTACCTGTGTTTCCTAATGATGATAGTGAACAAGCTATAATCCTAAAAGGCTAATTAAGGTCTGAAACCATGATCAAAGTTATCTGGGCATAAAAATCTCCATGGGTTCCCAAAAGGCATTGGCCCATTTTCCTTTTTGTAATTTTTAAAATAAAAAAATGACATTATTTTTTTCTTTTGCATAAGGAAATGTGTCATCTTTAACTTTAGACCTTTTAGAGATAATCTCATCTTCTACTTTCTTATCTGTTCACACAAATAATAGTTTTGACCAGAGGTGCCCAAACTTTTACATGCCACTGTATGTTTATATTTATTGTAACACACTAGGGTGATGTAGGGCATCGTGGGAGTGACATAGGCAGACACAGTCTATATAAGGGAAACATGGAGCTTTATTTTCAGCCAAAAGGTAACAAACAGTAATGAAACCAAAAACAACAAAGACTTGCCTGGAGGTAACTAACATAATAGCAAAGCCATTGAAGAAGACTCAGGTCTTCAAAAATTCATTTATAACAACAAGCAAAAAGGCAGCAACACTTACCTGCCCAGGTCTAGAACAAATGCACTGCAGGGTGCAGCCAGCCCATATAGCAAGATGTCAGCAACACAGGTGCAAAATACCAGATTAACAGCCACTCTCCACATACCCATTCCTGGAGGGGGTGACTGCCCAGTATACAATTGCACAATGAGGGTCCGCATAGGGTACCGTTCACACAAGGGAACTGCATGGTGTCTGGTTCACAGCCTATTAGTAACGCCCCTACTATTCGATTAGGCGGGCTGGCCAGCACCCTCTCAATGCATCCCAGTGTGAACACCCCTCATAAGAGACCAAACATGTCTGGGCTCGGCTGCACCCCGAATAATGTAGTGCAAAAAATTTTTTACCAATTAGTGAGGTATTAGCTGATATTTTGGCCAAAATACTTGAGCCCGTAAACTGCGCCAAAGTTCCTCACGCTTACGGGTCCCTACACTAAACTAAATAGCAAAGCCATTGAAGAAGACTCAGGTCTTCAAAAATTCATTTATAACAACAAGCAAAAAGGCAGCAACACTTACCTGCCCAGGTCTAGAACAAATGCAATGCAGGGTGCAGCCAGCCCATATAGCAAGATGTCAGCAACACAGGTGCAAAATACCAGATTAACAGCCACTCTCCACATACCCATTCCTGGAGGGGGTGACTGCCCAGTACACAATTGCACAATGAGGGTCCGCATAGGGTACCGTTCACACAAGGGAACTGCATGGTGTCTGGTTCACAGCCTATTAGTAACGCCCCTACTATTCGATTAGGCGGGCTGGCCAGCACCCTCTCAATGCATCCCAGTGTGAACACCCCTCATAAGAGACCAAACATGTCTGGGCTCGGCTGCACCCCGAATAATGTAGTGCAAAAAATTTTTTACCAATTAGTGAGGTATTAGCTGATATTTTGGCCAAAATACTTGAGCCCGTAAACTGCGCCAAAGTTCCTCACGCTTACGGGTCCCTACACTAAACTAAATAGCAAAGCCATTGAAGAAGACTCAGGTCTTCAAAAATTCATTTATAACAACAAGCAAAAAGGCAGCAACACTTACCTGCCCAGGTCTAGAACAAATGCAATGCAGGGTGCAGCCAGCCCATATAGCAAGATGTCAGCAACACAGGTGCAAAATACCAGATTAACAGCCACTCTCCACATACCCATTCCTGGAGGGGGTGACTGCCCAGTACACAATTGCACAATGAGGGTCCGCATAGGGTACCGTTCACACAAGGGAACTGCATGGTGTCTGGTTCACAGCCTATTAGTAACGCCCCTACTATTCGATTAGGCGGGCTGGCCAGCACCCTCTCAATGCATCCCAGTGTGAACACCCCTCATACGAACAACACCCCTCATTTTGCAACACATTATTCAGGGTGCAGCCGAGCCCAGACACGTTTGGTCTCGTATGAGGGGTGTTCACACTGGGATGCATTGAGAGGGTGCTGGCCAGCCCGCCTAATCGAATATTAGGGGCGTTACTAATAGGCTGTGAACCAGACACCATGCAGTTCCCTTGTGTGAACGGTACCCTATGCGGACCCTCATTGTGCAATTGTATACTGGGCAGTCACCCCCTCCAGGAATGGGTATGTGGAGAGTGGCTGTTAATCTGGTATTTTGCACCAGTGTTGCTGACATCTTGCTATATGGGCTGGCTGCACCCTGCAGTGCATTTGTTCTAGACCTGGGCAGGTAAGTGTTGCTGCCTTTTTGCTTGTTGTTATAAATGAATTTTTGAAGACCTGAGTCTTCTTCAATGGCTTTGCTATTTAGTTTAGTGTAGGGACCCGTAAGCGTGAGGAACTTTGGCGCAGTTTACGGGCTCAAGTATTTTGGCCAAAATATCAGCTAATACCTCACTAATTGGTAAAAAATTTTTTGCACTACATTATTCGGGGTGCAGCCGAGCCCAGACACGTTTGGGTCTCGTATGAGGGGTGTTCACACTGGGATGCATTGAGAGGGTGCTGGCCAGCCCGCCTAATCGAATAGTAGGGGCGTTACTAATAGGCTGTGAACCAGACACCATGCAGTTCCCTTGTGTGAACGGTACCCTATGCGGACCCTCATTGTGCAATTGTATACTGGGCAGTCACCCCCTCCAGGAATGGGTATGTGGAGAGTGGCTGTTAATCTGGTATTTTGCACCTGTGTTGCTGACATCTTGCTATATGGGCTGGCTGCACCCTGCAGTGCATTTGTTCTAGACCTGGGCAGGTAAGTGTTGCTGCCTTTTTGCTTGTTGTTATGAGGTAACTAACATACCATACCTCTGACTCACGCTACCAGGGATGTATGCGGTCTTGGCTCTCCAGCCACACAGCATTTAGCACATTTAACCAATGTGCATATCTTCTTCAGGAACACATCATATCAGTCCAGAGGCTGTGACAATTTGAAACTTTTTCTTCAGCCTTTTTGGTGTCTGTAAAGAGAGGAACTCTCGCAGCTGAGCTGGCTAACCCATCAGCAAAACCTGTGCTGGAGTGGGAGTGATGAGTCCTACCACTTAATCCTCCTTATAAATCCAATAAAACCTGCCCTGGAACTATCATAAATAAAACGGCTCAGCACCTAAGCTGCGGCACCAGCTAGTACTACCCAGTTTAGTACCTCTCCCAGCTTGATTTTCTGAGAGAGATACACACTCCGTCCAGTATCTTCTATGGCGGCCAGCTACATATCACCCCCTTCTTGTCCATAGCAAAGGTCTGGGCATTTTGGGCTTTCATACTATGAATTCTTGATAGTGCATCTGCATTCCTGGTGATTTCCCCGGTGTGTGTTCAATGAAGAAATTAAAATTCTGCAGCTAGATAAACCACCTTGTCACCCTAGCAGAAACATCCAGGTCTCATTTGTTTGGGAATAAACACAAATGGGCTAGACCATTCAAATCGGGACTCTTCGATCACTCCAAGTTCCAACATTTGTTTGACTTCAATCAAGATTGCTTTGCGGAATGCCTCTGGTATTTTATAGCGTTTTAGGTTTATTTTCTTACATGCTTCGGTAACTATATCATGTATTATTAGATGGATGTTCCCAGGCAGGTCAGAGAACTTCATTTCATTTTGCCTCCTGTGATTGGGTCATTGAAAGGGTATCCCCTAATTTCACTGCTGGAACCAGTTGTGGTAAAATACTGCGCTTCAGCCCTGCACCACCAATGATTCTCTGTCTTTCTAAGGTTTAATAAACAGGAAAAAGACATAGTATATGTGGGGGCAAGAAGTAACTAGCCTAAATAAGTACAAAAAATTTTATTCCCACATACACATAAATATATTATATATATTAGGACTTGAATAGGAAAACTGCACAATTTTGAAATGGCACCAAGGGGGGAGTGATGTTCCGCAGACGGGTGACTCTAGTTGGGATGTGAAGTTACAACATATTAAGACATTACTCCTCAAAAGATCCAGGGTGTGGTGGAACAGGCTATTCCTGGAGAAATATATATCTAACAAAATGATTCCCAGGGGGCTGAGAGTGAGAGTCATCCCCACATTTCCGATTGAAGATGATACGTTCATTTCAAAGTGGGAGGAAGCATCTAATCCATGCTCTCTAACGTTCCTACAGCTCCTTGTGAATTTCTATTCTACAAACATTGAGACACTAGATAAGTCTATTGATTTGGTCCAAGATGAACTGTAAAGGATGTCCACCTACCAGAATTCAATCCTTTGAAGTTGAATTAGATAAAACTATGGACATGGTGGTTAAAAAGATCCAGAATAACCAGCTGACCAAATTCAATAGAGATCTTAAAGATTATCAGACCGAGAAGGTCTATTTATGGAGGAAGGCTTCCAATCTACACCGTACGGTTTCCAGTGCCTCAGTCACCTCAATGAGTGGACAGTCGGATATATCTCAAACTTCAGCCTCATCCCATGGTAATGGCAGGTCTCGTAGGCTACGTGATCACTCGTTCCATCCTTATAAAAGACATCTAATTAACCAGTCTGATATGAATCAGAGAGATAATAAGGTGATTAATCTAAGTAGCCACAACCTCACCGAGGTGGACCTGTCTTTATTGGGAAGAGGCCTTACTTTCTCACCAACTTCCAATTTTGATACCTTCACTGCTGTGAAGGATCTCAATTTGTTTGCTAGATCATTACTGTTCAAACGTTATTTCTTTAACAATGATCTCCAACATCCTTTTCCCACAGAGGAGGAACAGGAGGCTATAAGAACACTGGAGGAACTAGCGGCTGAACATGATGAAGAGAGAGGTAAGATTCCCCCATCTATCCGTCCACGGTCAATGAAGTTCCCTCCTTTCACTTCATGTCCTAACATAGATCTATTTGTTCGTGTGGTGACTGATGAATTTATGAAAATCCCCAGATTCAGCAAGGTGGACAATTTGACTAAAAATGAGAGAGTGAGGCTGAGATATTTACAAAATCTTCCTGATGTGATATTGAAGCCAGCTGATAAGGGTGGCAATGTGGTGGTCTGGCCTACAGCAATGTATGAGAGGGAAGCGTTCCGCCAGTTAAACAACTTGGAATGTTATAAAAAATTGACATATAACCCCCTCTCTGCATTTGCTGACAAGTTAGACCGGATTGTGAATAAGGCCGTGATCAACGGCATTGTCACCAGACAGCTGGCTTCTGCACTTATCGTTAAAGAGCCCACTATAACAACACTGTATCTTTTGCCTAAAGTCCATAAGGACATTAAGTCACCACCAGGTAGACCTATTATATCTGGACGAGGGAATTTTCTTGAAAATATCAATAAATGGATAGATCATCATCTTCAGCCGCTAGTATCCAGTCTTCCCTCTTTCCTTAAGGACACAGGGGATCTATTGAGGAAGGTCGATGGACTCTGCATGGAGAGTGATTCTCTTTTTGCTTCAGTTGATGTTGAGTCTCTATATACCAGCATTAAGCACATGGATGGATTGCGTGCAGCCCGGTTTTTTCTTACAACATCTACTCTTTCAACAGGACTTAGAGACCTCATCCTGGAGCTCTTGGAGTTCACTCTCACACACAATTTTTTTGTGTTTAAGGGGTCATTCTACCTACAGCTCCAGGGGACTGCCATGGGTGCGGCCTTTGCGCCGTCCTATGCTAACCTCTTCCTGGGGCTGTGGGAAAGGGACCTCTTCCTGTCTGATGGAGAGGGGTTGATTGAGCATGTCCAGTTATGGGCACGCTACATTGACGATATCTTCTTTATCTTTCAGGGCAGCTCCATCGACCTTCAGCAATTTGTGTCCACCTTGAACAGTAATGATCTTAATATCAAACTTACGTTGGTATGGGATCCAACTAAAATCAACTTTTTGGATGTGTCTATTCGAAAGGATGTGGGAGGTATAATCCAAACGGATATTTACCGTAAGGAAACATCTACTAATACCCTACTTCATGCCTCCTCTTGCCATCCGCATCATCTCATCAAGGCCATTCCGGTGGGGCAGTTCTTGCGACTACGCCGCATTTGTTCCACCGATGCGGATTTCGAATTTAGAGCTAACGAATTGAAAACACGTTTTCTGACACGCGGCTATAGTAGACGGAGTGTCAAAAGGGCCTACCAACGTGCGAAGTATGCAGTTTGCAATGACCTGCTCTACAGGAATCATAAGAGATCTGAAGGGAATGACATGGTTTGCTTTGTCACTTCCTTTCACTCGCAACATGGGTTGATGCGTGATGCTATGGCAAGAGCTTGGCCCATCCTTAAGGTTGATTCAGTTCTAAGTAAATTTCTCCCGGAATATCCATCCATCACCTTTAGGAGGGATAGAAATTTGAGGGATCAATTGGTAGCCAGTCACTATGTCGACCATCGAGCGCACACCTTTTTGGACGATATTCCGGCTAGGCAGAGATGTGCTCCATGCGGCAGATGTGTGGCCTGCCCCAATATTGTACGGAGTACCTCATTCACAAACTATGATGGTACTAAGACATTTACCATCAAGCATCGTATATCATGTACCACTCGGTACGTGATATACTATGCCACGTGTCCCTGCGGTTTAATCTATGTGGGTATGATAACACGGCAATTGAAGGTTCGTACAAGAGAACATGTCCTGGGTATACAGGCCGCCTCTGCCTGCACTGACAACTCGAGTTTGAAAACTCTGCCTAGACATTTTAAGGAATATCATGGGTGTAATGCCACGCTACTAATGTTCGGGGCATTGATGCCCTTAACATTAATGTAAGGGGAGGTAAATTGTTCAATCGCTTAGCCAGGTCCGAAACTAGGTGGATCTGGACATTAGGTACTATCTAACCATATGGATTGAATGAAAATATTTCATATGTCCCATTCTTGTAGTCATGGTCTGTTGTGCATCCACGTGATCACAGTGGCTTTTGCTGTTTTATTCATTTTATTTTTTTATCCTTGTAGCTTTATATACATCATCTATTTGCTTGGAGAATGTGGATGAAGTTCGGAGTCTGTTTCAAGATATTGAAGACAATTGGCCTGAATTGACCTACATATTCTGTTGATGTAGTATGATGTGTTAATAGATGTTCATTACATCATCAATGTTTGTCTTATATATCTTTTGTGTGTATAAGAGGTGCTACACATATACATATATTCTGCTTTAATATGGTAATGTAATAGTTAGTGTATATTTTGCATGTTAGATTATTCAAGTTTACTAACATGTATATAGGTGTCTATATTTGGCATATGCACGCTGTACCTTATAGAACCTTGCTGTTAGTATAATTTTGTACGCTCTATATGATTACATGCACCATTACTAACTGTGGGTATAGGTTCTAGTACCTTCTAATTCCTATATGTCCCTTCAGTGCAGATTCTGTTTATACCCTATTGTGTATGTGCCTCTTGTTCTATTTTAATTATTGCTCTGCATAGTGGCTATACTGTTCTTCGTTTTGTAGGCACTATGCGGCTCTATTTCTATATGATTTCTGTCTTGTTGTATTACATTGTCGATTTCTGCCCTTCATTTTGCCTTCAATCAAAATGGTGGCTTCATAGCCACATCCATTGCGCGTGTGCGCTGTCTGTTGATCGGCTGGTTGACTCCTCCCACCCGGCGGCGTCTGATCACGTGGGCCCGCGTGTATTCAGCGTTGCCGTGGTGATGAGTCGACCTCTGATTGGCGGGCAGCGTGCATGCTGGTGGGACTTCCAGTGGGCGCGCTACTTAAACTGGGTGGTCGCGCCCACTTACCACGCCCCCTGAGGAAGGAGCTGCGGCTCCGAAACGCGCGGTGGGGACTGGATCTACCACACCGCCTTCACTAGACCCGGGTAATGACGTCATCGCAACATCTGTACTGTGATGCTTATTTTTAGCACCTGCGTTATAGGAGTCCTTTAGGGACTTAGGCAACTGACGCTGCCTTAATACTGATGATGCTGTCAGGGCGCTTCTTTTGAGCATTTGCTCTGTGAATTTCTTTACTCTGCCTTGCTAGGGATTTATGGGCAACAGTGAGGGTTGAGCTTTTAGCCTACATACTGTTGTGTTTATGATGAGTTGTTTAACCCCTTACTAGGGATAGATATTGATCATACACTGGTGTGCCCATGATAAGCTGCCTTTAACCCCTTACCAGGGATATATATTGACTATGTATATACTCTAGGTGAATCCTGGGATTGTGGATATGGTGTGTTCTGATCCTTTGCACCACTGTGCACGTTTTGATATTTCCCCTCCCCATTCCATGTACTGTTGTGTCCTTTTTTATATATGTGATTTCAATAAAATTGTTAATTTTATGGATTTTTGATTCCTTGGTGCTATTTCTAAGGTTTAAGTAGATTCACATGATACAGTTGGTACGGTTAAGGTTCTCCCAGTTGATGTACCTTATAATCTACTTCTCCAACCTTCTCTACTACCTCATATGGACCCTGCTACTTTGCCAAAAACTTACTTTCAACGGTCGGCATTAGATCCAAGACCCTATCTCCTGGGTTGAAGTTTCTGATTATGTCACTTTTTCACCCTACCATACAATCGGCTTTGGACCTTCTGCATGTGCTCTCTGACAATAGATAACACTTTTTCGATTTGGTGCTGCATTTGCTCTACATGTTCAATAACATTTCTATATCGGCTATCCTCAGCTTCCCATGTTTCTTTCGTTATGCCCAGCAGACTTTTCGGCGGTGCCCTGACCCGGAAGCACCTCTGGACCAATGGGAGACCAGGCAGGGGCATATCAGGCCGCCCTCCTGTAATGGAGGCGTCTGATCTTCGTGTCATATAGCACGTTAGGCCCCTCTCCCGCTACCACTGCTGCTTACCTTGCTACACTTGTCTCCCCCAGCCCTACTCTGGTTCTGTCCTCCGTGTCCCCGCTCCGTCCTGCTGTATGTGGTCCAGTCCTGCAGTCCTACTCTGGTGCTGTCCTCTGTGTCCCTGCTCTGTCCTGCTGTCCATGCTCTAGTCCTGCAATCCCTCGATACTTCCGTGGTCTTACTCCAGTCCATTCTGAGCCGCCCCTCTTGGTACCGGATATCGTGGTACCTGAACCCCTGGGCCTGCTCCTAACGATCCCTGTATAGGGGTCGGCTCCACCTGGCGGCTCGCCCGGGGCCCCTTGGTGCCTCGATCCAGAGGGTCCACTCCTGGAGACTTTTCTCACCTGATCAGACCGCTAACAATGTGCTTCTGCGACTTACTGAATCTCTCAACTAGTCCATCCATTTGAGGATGATATACCGAAGTATGTATGTCCACCATCTTCAGCATTCAGCACAGCTCTTTTGCTACATTTGACATGAAGGGTGTGCCTTGATCAGTAGGGATTTCCTTTGGAATCCCCATTGAGAAAACATAAAAACTAACTCAGGGGTGATACGTTTGGATGTGGTATTTCTTAGGGGAACCATTTCAGGATAGCACGTGGCATAATCTACTAAAACAAGGATATACTGGTGCTACAGAGCTGATTTTACAATTGCCCCACCAAATCCATCCCCATCCTCTCAAAGGGTATTTCAATGATGGGGAGTGGTACTAGTGGGTGACGAAAATGGGCCATGGGCACAGTTATTTGGCATACATGGCAGGACTTGTAATAATCTTCAATCTCCTTATGCATCCCCATTCAGAAGAAACTCTGGTGAATTCTCCTGGTCTTCCCGGTCGCCAAGTGTCCCACTAGAACATGACTATGAGCCATATCAATCATCCTGCACCAATAAACCTAAGGGACCAGGAATTGCTCAACAATTTCCAGATCTTGATTACTCTATACAATAACTCACTCTTCATTGCAAAGTGGGGAAACAGTTGGTCAGCTCCTTGATATTGGGAAACTCCATTAACAATCACAACATTCTCCCTTGTATATCTAAGGGTGTCATCTTTCAACAGAGCAATACCAAACTTATTCAGTGTTTCCTTTGTATTACTGGGGAATCAGGGAGAATTTTGTCTTCTTCAGCGAAAACCTGCAATGGAGAATTTTCACACTCATCCCCTGGGTCGGTACTGGGACTACCATCAGCGCTCATACCTTTCCCCCACAACTTGCAAAACAAGGGAAAATCGAGATCCAACATTACGTTATGCATAAGGGCTTTTACTACCCCCACTTCATAATCCATCATCCCATATGATGCCTCTATTTTCTCAAGGGCTACAGGATACATTTTGGTGTCAGTATGGATGCACACCATACTTGAACCTGTCGAGTATATTATCCCCAGGTATGAAACTGTCATGTACTAGTGTCACGAGACTACCGAAGTCTAGTAGGGCGGTGACAGGACAACCATTCAACCTGACTTTACACACTTGTGTCTCATTCACTAGTCAAGGTGTAGCCACAGAGGACGGAGTGGCAAACAGAGACTGGCGCCAGCCGGCGTCACATTTCATAGGCTCTGGGCCCAATGGACACTGAGCCATGACATTATTGAATTTTTGACAACCCTAACACTGGATCAGAACCGTGATATTTGCTGGCAGTCCATTCCACCCCTCCTTGGATGGTGGGAAGTTTCTGACGTTTCTAACAGTTGGTTGGCATCTCCCTGTGGGTGACAATTTGGGGAGATCCTGGAGATTTCCCTCCGTAGCGACAAACCTCTTCATCAACTCCACTAGATGATCCGCATTCCGGGGGTCACCAAGACCCCGGAAAAAAGGTCGACGACCACCCGCTCCAAGATCTGTGCGGGCATGCAGACATTGGGTTGCCGCCATTTCTTTACCTGATTAAGTAAATCATACATTTAGGACCAAGAAGATCAGTTTAACCGTTATTCCAAGACTCAAGACCAGTTTAAACTGCACCGCGACTGTAACTCCTCGGCAACAACATCTCAGCTTTCAGATTTGCATAATCTCACACGTCTTGCTCCCTAAGGTCATGATAGGCATTTTTGAGATTATTCTATCAAGTAGGGCGCAAGTACATCCACCCATGTTTCCGTGGGGAGCTGCTGCCTTTGGGCTGCCCGTTCAAAAAAAGTGAGGAAAATCTCCACATCATCATCTGGAGTCATGGAGTGGTGTAAGTGCGGGATTTCTGCACGTGGCACTCATACTGAATAAACTGGCATCATTAACATTTCTATGCATCCTGTGATTTCCATAATAATAATGTACAGACATATATAAATAAGGATTAGATCTATGTTTATTGTATTATCCTGATCCTGTTTCCAAGAGGTCAACTAATTTTTCTGTGACCCAAGATGCCACATTTCAATATCTCTCAGCTTGGGACTATTTATGCCTTGGCTATGAAACTCTGTTTCCTTTCATTTATTTGTGGGGGAAGGGAATCCTCTGTTTTCTATTCCATTATGCATCAAGTGCAGTTCATGCAAGGTGAATGTCAAAAATCTTGAAATTGCTATTTTAGCGTATTCATAGACTGGTTGATAACATGTGTCTACATTCAATTTATCATCTACAGAGGAGGGCAACTGATAGAAATAATTTTTTAATAATAATACATTTATCATACATGAAGAATGACATTTCATTTTCTTTGCTGACCTGTGAAGATGAAGATAAATGTAATGAACTGTCGCACAAATTGATTTTATGTTCTAGGGATTGCTGCAGCCCGGTGTATCATCTCACCAATATGGTCCCTTCACAACTTGAGAAGCACTGAGCTAGTGAGTAGTGAGTGACAGGAGATTCCCCTGATGCTGACTTGTAAAGGCGCCACTGGTAATAATTTAATGGGAATCGATATTATTAACTCAGACCTAAGGGAATTTATTTTGCCAAGAATATGGGTCAAGCATGGAAAAGGTATCAGGTAAATAATGGAAAGAATTTCAATTAGATTGTGATAGCGATAAAATTGAAAAATGGTGGCAGATAGTAAACACTGTAATAATTTTAGAGCTTCAGAGAAAAAAATCTAATTATTATGCTTACTATAAACATAAATGTCCTAAATGTGAGGTGATAGGGAAGCCAATTTGTTATATTGTCTATAGAAATGTCCTACAATTGACAAGGTCCGCGAAGTACAAACTGTTATAATACTTAACTAAGACCTAAATATATCTGGTAATAAAGATTGAATTAATTTGATACGATTAGAAGCATAAAATGATCGTTATGAATGTATAAATGTTGGATATTTGTACACCCACCCAATATAAAGGATCATATGTTATCAAATCTCTCTGTCCCTAGTCTTATAAATATAGACAACTGTACGCTACACATACTGTATGTTGTCACATAATAAATCATGTACCCGTTTTATCTGGAAGGGATGCAGGGTATGAGCTGATCCCGACACACCCTTACATAGGCGGCAGATGTGTATGTTACTATTTTCATGATACACACGATAGCTAACAAGGGGAAAAAATCCCTGGAATGGGACTTGAGTTTTGGCAGAAGAAATTCTACAACCTAATGTTACATTTATTAAACTATGAACCTGCAGTTACTGCAGTTTAGTACAACGCAGACATCCTAGGCGCCATCATCACACCATAAGATTTTGCTTCCACTAGACGTGGTTCAAAAGTCCACCTCCGTTTTGCAACTTCCTCCATCTCTAAACGTTTCCTGTTTTTCTTTACTTATAGTGCTAATACCAGGCTCATCTACCTCATGAAATTTATGGGACGTTACTGTATTTCAGTTCAGTTTTCATAGTTACATAATTACAAAGTTAGCAAAAGTTAGTTGAAAAATCACACCTCAACCAAGTTCGAAAGAGAGATGGGAGAATATAAAGAGAAATACTGTACTGTAATATAGCTGCAATCAATGCATGCACCAATCTACTGTCAAGCAGCACATTTTCCCTCCTGATCGGAGTGTCAATCCACTGGTTCAACATTTAAGCCCATCGACAGCTCCTGAGGGCAGCAGTTCCAATAGTTCTCATGGTAAGAAAACCTTGTCTGCTCTGGAGTTTTAACCATTTTTTCACCAGATGTAAGGAGCGCACCTTGTCTTTTGAGGGGATTTTACATGAAATAACTTTTGACCATATTGTTGTATGGGTCATTTTTGTACTTGTACACGTTAATAATATCAACCCTTAGATGTTTCTTCTCAAGATCAAATAAATGTAATTCTTTTAATCTTTTCTCATCACTAAGATCTACCTTTCCCCCCTATTACTTCTGGGCTCTTCTTTAAACCTTTAATTTCAGGGCATCCTTTCTAAGAAATGGTGCCCAGACCTGAACATATTCAAGAAGAGGCTGTTACGCTGGTGGCGGCGGAAACCAAGAGTGGTCCCACTGGACAGTGATACCGAAACTCCCCCGAGCGAGCGCACCAGGTTTGACCAACCCCTATACAGGGATTGCTAGGGAGCAAGCTCAGAGGCTTCTAGTACCATGGATGCCAGGACCAGGGGTCGGCTCTGGAGAGCGTACTAACAGAGACAGGAGTGGGAAACAGGAGGAGGCAAAGAGTGGTGTGGGAAGGAAGCAGGAAATACACGGAGGGAGTAAGCCACGAGATGACGAGGATACAGGGCAGAGGGAAGCCTAGGTAGAGATGGTATAAAGGCTTGTGGAGAGACGGGAAAGGAAATGTAACAGGCACCAGGAGGACGCAGGACAGGGCGGATTCTGGAAGAGAAAGGAGACACGGAGTTAACATACTGGGAGAAGTAATGTCAGTGATGCAGGGCACAGCTAACAAGATGGCCTGGACAAAGGGGAATAGCACACAACAATCAGGCACCTCCATTAGGGGAGGGTGGCATGAAATACCTAACGCTAGCTGCCTATTGGCCTGGTAATACTGCCGGGTCAGGTCACATTGTGGGATAAGGGAGCCGAGTGAGCACGTGCTCGGCCCCTAAGAAACAGGAGGAGTGACAGGGGATGTGGCCAGCAACAGCGAGGGAGCGCGCCGACGTGCCCGGGCAGGCGTGGAAGCGGCAGTGAGTGAGGCGCCGGCAGTGTCAGACCCGGGGCCGGCGGGAGCAGTGGTAACAGAGGCTGCACTAATCCTTGTAAAGTGGTAGTATTACATTCCCATCCCACGAGTTCATGCCTCTTTTAATACATGACAATATCCTGTGAGCCTTAGAAGCCGCTTATTGACATTGTATGCGTTATTTAGTCTATGATTCTTCTTAAAGTGGTTGCCCTTTAAGAAGGGGTTCTTAACCCCTTAACGACTGCCGATATGCCTTTTAATGGTTGCAGGTAAGGATACTTATTCCTCAATGCTGCTTTTTAACAACGCTGAGAAATAAGGGTATAACGCCCCCAGTGTTGGAAAATCTCCGGGGTCTCAGCTACCGGGGGAAGCTGAGACCCTGGTGGACATGATCAGGGCCAGTTTTTATCGTCCCTTGTCACATGATCGCTGTTATTCACCGAATAACGGCTATCACACAAAAAAGTCTGATTTAAAATTAATTTCTCTATCTTCTGATATGATCTAACATAACGGAAAAGAGAGGATTAGGGTCCCCCCGAACCCTCTCCAATGCCTCCGCCATCCCCCAGTCCCTTCTGCTCCTTTCCCCTGTCTTTTGCATAATCTGCCTGAAAAAAAATGGCGGGCGCATTCTGCTTCATGCAATGACTTGGCATGGGGGATGGAGATATGGTTGGATAAAACATGAATGTGAATGAGCAAAAGAGGGGGGAAACGCATTGGAAGAAGATGCCATTCACGTAAGTACACAACAGTTCAGGCCATATAAGGTCTATATATATTTATAAAGGATAGTCCATAGAAACGTGATTATGAGGTATATGGATGTTTTGTGGTTTTAATTTCATTGCCACTAGACTGGCCGCTTATGATCTGAAGGGTTTTTTTTTTTTACAGGGACATCATATATGTTTGTTCTTGGACTTTGTTAGGGTTTTTTTCTGGTCAAATATTAATGATATACACTACTGTTCAAAAGTTTAGGGTCACTTAGAAATTTCCTTATTTTTGAAAGAAAAGCGTAGTTTTTTGCAATGAAGCTAACATTAAATGATTCCGAAATACACTCTATACATTGTTAATGTGGTAAATGACTATTCTAGCTGCAAACGTCTGGTTTGTAATGCAATATCTTCATAGGTGTATAGAGGCCCATTTTCAACAACCATCACTCCAGTGTTCTTATGGTACTTTGTGTTTGCTAACTGTGTAAGAAGGCTAATGGATGGTTAGAATACCCTTGAACACCCTTGTGCAAGTATGTTAGCACAGCTGAAAACAGTTTGGCTGATTAGAGAAGCTATAAACCTGACCTTCCTTTGAGCTAGTTGAGAATCTGAAACATTACATTTGCTCATTCCATTAAACTCTCAAAATGGCCAGAAAAAAAGAACTTTCATGTGAAACTCGACAGTCTATTCTTGTTCTTAGAAATGAAGGCTATCCCATGCAAGAAATTGCCAAGAAACTGAAGATTTCCTACAACAGTGTGTACTACTCCCTTCAGAGGAGAGCACAAACAGGCTCTAACCAGAGTAGAAAGAGAAGTGAGAGGCCCCGCTGCAAAACTGAGCAACAAGACAAGTATATTAGAGTCTGTAGTTTGAGAAATCGATGCCTCACAGGTCCTCAACTGGCAGCTTCATTTAATAGTACATGCAAAACGCCAGTGTCAACGTCTACAGTGAAGAGGCGACTCCGGGATGCAGGCCTTCAGGGCAGAGTGACAAAGAAAATATATCTGAGACTGGCTAATAAAAGGAAAAGATTAATATGGGCAAAAGAACACAGACATTGGACAGAGGTAGATTGGACAAAAGTGTTATGGACAGACGAATTCAAGTTTGAGGTGTTTGGATCACACAGAAGAACATTTGTGAGATGCAGAACAACTGAAAAGATGCTGGAAGAGTGCCTGACACCATCTGTCAAGCATGGTGGAGGTAATGTGATGGTCTGGGGTTGCTTTGGTGCTGGTAAAGTGGGAGATTTGTACAAGGTAAAAGGGATTTTGAATAAGGAAGGCTATCACTCCATTTTGCAATGACATGCCTTACCCTGTGGACAGCTTGATTGGAGCCAGTTTCATCCTACAACAGGACAATGACCCAAATCACACCTCCAAATTAAGCAAGAACTATTTAGGGAAGAAGCAAGCAGCTGGTATTCTATCTGTAATGGAGTGGCCAGCGCAGTCACCAGATCTCAACCCCATTGAGCTGTTGTGGGAGCAGCTTGACCGTATGGTTAGCAAAAAGTGCCCATCAAGCCAAACCAACTTGTGGGAAGGGCTTCTGGAAGCATGGGGTGAAATTTCTCCAGATTACCTCAGCAAATTAACTGCTAGTAAGCCAAAGGTCTGCAATGCTGTAATTGCTGCAAAGGGAGCATTCTTTGACGAAAGCAAAGTTTCACTAGTATCTATATTGAATATATTGTGGCATGGCTAAGGGTTGTATAATCGATGGGAGATATGTATCTCATAGATGGCTTGTCTCCATAATGTAAGGCATAACAGATATTGCTGTAGTATTATTGTTTTGCAAGGACCTGTGGTGAGGTCACAGTCACGTGACCAGTCAGCTGCTGGGTTCGTGGGTGTGACTACACCTTTATAATGTGGCCTGCTCCTGAACCAGGCAGCTGTAGGCGAGGAGGGACAAGTCTCCTCTGTGTGTGCTGAGGCTCCAGGAATGTGCCTGAAGAAACGGACCTTTATGTTTTCCTTTTGAGCTGACGGCTATTTTCTTTGTTACTTGCTGCTGGATGGGTTTATCATGTAATAAACCGCATGAACTTTAAAGGAACCTGCCTCTTGACTGTCTCCCGCTGCACCTGAGTGAGTCGAATCCCTACAATATCTACAGTGCTTCTCACAAAATTAGAATATCATCAAAAAGTTAATTTATTTCAGTTTTTAATACAAAAAGTGAAACTCATATATCATATAGAGTCATTACAAACAGAGTGATCTTTTTCAAGTGTTTACTTGACGGGGACAAGGGGGCATCCTCTACGTCTGGAGGAAAGAAGGTTTAAGCATAATCACAGACGCGGATTCTTTACTGTACGAGCAGTGAGACTATGGAACTCTCTGCCATATGATGTTGTAATGAGTGATTCCCTACTAAAATTTAAGAGGGGACTGGATGCCTTTCTTGAAAAGTATAATATTACAGGGTATATACAGTGGGGAAAAAAAGTATTTAGTCAGTCAGCAATAGTGCAAGTTCCACCACTTAAAAAGATGAGAGGCGTCTGTAATTTACATCATAGGCAGACCTCAACTATGGGAGACAAACTGAGAAAAAAAAATCCAGAAAATCACATTGTCTGTTTTTTTTTCATTTTATTTGCATATTATGGTGGAAAATAAGTATTTGGTCAGAAACAAGCAATCAAGATTTCTGGCTCTCACAGACCTGTAACTTCTTCTTTAAGAGTCTCCTCTTTCCTCCACTCATTACCTGTAGTAATGGCACCTGTTTAAACTTGTTATCAGTATAAAAAGACACCTGTGCACACCCTCAAACAGTCTGACTCCAAACTCCACTATGGTGAAGACCAAAGAGCTGTCAAAGGACACCAGAAACAAAATTGTAGCCCTGCACCAGGCTGGGAAGACTGAATCTGCAATAGCCAACCAGCTTGGAGTGAAGAAATCAACTGTGGAAGCAATAATTAGAAAATGGAAGACATACAAGACCACTGATAATCTCCCTCGATCTGGTGCTCCACGCAAAATCCCACCCCGTGGGGTCAGAATGATCACAAGAACGGTGAGCAAAAATCCCAGAACCACGCGGGGGGACCTAGTGAATGAACTGCAGAGAGCTGGGACCAATGTAACAAGGCCTACCATAAGTAACACACTACGCCACCATGGACTCAGATCCTGCAGTGCCAGACGTGTCCCACTGCTTAAGCCTGTACATGTCCGGGCCCGTCTGAAGTTTGCTAGAGAGCATTTGGATGATCCAGAGGAGTTTTGGGAGAATGTCCTATGGTCTGATGAAACCAAACTGGAACTGTTTTGTAGAAACACAACTTGTGTTTGGAGGAAAAAGAATACTGAGTTGCATCCATCAAACGCCATACCTACTGTAAAGCATAGTGGTGGAAACATCATGCTTTGGGGCTGTTTCTCTGCAAAGGGGCCAGGACGACTGATCCGGGTACATGAAAGAATGAATGGGGCCATGTATCGTGAGATTTTGAGTGCAAACCTCCTTCCATCAGCAAGGGCATTGAAGATGAAACGTGGCTGGGTCTTTCAACATGACAATGATCTAAAGCACACCGCCAGGGCAATGAAGGAGTGGCTTCGTAAGAAGCATTTCAAGGTCCTGGAGTGGCCTAGCCAGTCTCCAGATCTCAACCCTATAGAAAACCTTTGGAGGGAGTTGAAAGTCCGTGAGGCCAAGCGAAAAGCCAAAAACATCACTGCTCTAGAGGAGATCTGCATGGAGGAATGGGCCAACATACCAACAACAGTGTGTGGCAACCTTGTGAAGACTTACAGAAAACGTTTGACCTCTGTCATTGCCAACAAAGGATATATCACAAAGTATTGAGATGAAATTTTGTTTCTGACCAAATACTTATTTTCCACCATAATATGCAAATAAAATGAAAAAAAAAACCAGACAATGTGATTTTCTGGATTTTTTTTTTCTCAGTTTGTCTCCCATAGTTGAGGTCTACCTATGATGTAAATTACAGACGCCTCTCATCTTTTTAAGTGGTGGAACTTGCACTATTGCTGACTGACTAAATACTTTTTTTCCCCACTGTACACTAGTTTCCTTAGTGTTGCGTTGATCCAGGGAGCTAGTCTGATTGCCGTATGTGGAGTCGGGAAGGAATTTTTTTCCCCAATGTGAAGCTTACTGTTTGCCACATGGGTTTTTTTTGCCTTCCTCTGGATCAACATGTTAGGGCAAGTTAGGATAGGATATGGGTTGAACTAGATGGACTTAAAGTCTCCCTTGAACCTTAATTACTATGTTACTATGTTACTTCTGTTAATCTTGACGATTATGGCTTACAGCCAATGAAAACCAAAAGTCATTATCTCAGTAAATTAGAATATTTTACAACACCAGCTTGAAAAATTATTTTAAAATCTGAAATGTTGAAATGTTGGCCTACTGAAATGTATGTTTAGTAAATGCACTCAATACTTGGTCGGGACCCCTTTTGAATTAATTATTGCATCAATGCGGTGTGGCATGGAGGCGATCAGCTTGTGGTACTGCTGAGGTGTTATAGAAGCCCAGGTTGCTTAGATAGCAGCTTTCAGCTTGTCTACATTGTTGATTCTCTCATCTTCCTGTTGATAATACCCAATAGGTTCTCTATGGGGTTAAGGTCAGACAAGTTTGCTGACCAATCAAACACAGTGATACTGTTGTTTTTAAACCAGGTATTGGTTCTTTTGGCAGTGTGGACAGGTGCCAACTGCCAAGTCCTGCTGGAAAATGAAATTTCCATCTCCAAAAAGCTTGTCGGCAGAGGGAAGCATGAATTGCTCTAAAATTTCCAGGTAGACAGCTGCGCTGACTTTGGTCTTGATAAAACACAGTGGGCCTACACCAGCAGATGGCATGGCTCCCCAAACCATCACTGATTGCGGAAACTTCACACTAGACCTCAAGCAACTTGCATTGTGTGCCTCTCCACTCTTCCTCCCGACTCTGGGACCTTGATTTCCAAATGAAATGCAAAATTTACTTTCATCTGAAACAACTCCTCTTAGACCACTTTTTCTCCTTGGCCCAGGTAAGATGATTCTTGTGTTGTTGCCTATTGGTCATAAGTGGCTTGACACAAATAATGTGACACTTGTAGCCCATGTCCTGGATACGTCTGTGTGTGGTGGCTCTTTCAGCAATGACTCCAGCAGCAGTCCACTCCTTGTGAATCTCCCCCAAATTTTTGAATGGCCTTTTCTCAACAATCCTTTCAAGGCTGCGGTTATCTCGGTTTCTTGTGCACCTTTTTATACCACACTTTTTCCTTCCACTCAACTTTCCATTATAATGCTTGGATACATCACTCTGTGAACAGCCAGCTTCTTTAGCAATGACCTTTTGTGGCTTACGCCTTGCGGAGGGTGCCAATGACGGCCTTCTGGACATCTGTCAAGTCAGCAGTCTTCCCCATGATTGTGGAGCCTACTGAAACCGGCTAAGGCTAGTTTCACACTAGCGCATATTCCACGCAGCGCTCGGCGCCGCTAAGCCCCGCCCCCTGCCAGCTCCCTGCCCGCCCCATCCGGTCATCGCCGCCTACTATCGCACACGGCCACATGCGATCTATGCACCCTATCTTTAGCATAGGGTGCGCAGATCGTGCGTTGGCCGTGCGCTAGTAGGATTTTAGCGTGCGCTGCGCACTTTTGATGGTGCGCCGGTGTGCGCCGAACGCAGCATGTGGCATTTCGGCGCACCTTCAAAAGTGCGCAGCGCACGCTAAAATCCTACTAGCGCACGGCCAACGCACGATCTGCGCACCCTATGCTAAAGATAGCGCTGCGTGGAATATGCGCTAGTGTGAAACTAGCCTTAGAGACCTTTATAAATGCATAGGAAACCTTTACAGGTGTTTTTTGTTAATTATTCTAATTTACTGAGATAATGACTTTTGGGTTTTTATTGGCTGTAAGTCATAATCATCAACATTAACAGAAATAAACACTTGAAATAAATCACTCTGTTTGACTTTATATAATATATGAGTTTCACTTTTTGTATAAATTAACTTTTTGATGATATTCTAATTTTGTGAGAAGCACGTGTATATGTGGTTTAGCTACACTGTGAGGCTCAGAAGGGATTGTCTGCCACACATTGTAATGCCGTAGCCATGTTGGTTGCGGCATTACAGTGATTGGCTGGCCGCACAGCGTCTTCAGGTTTATATCAGACCTAGCACCGCCCTGCTCGTCCCAGTCAGCTCCGGAATCACCAGTGTAAGGAAAGTTGTTGCAGCAATAGGGACAGAATAGGTGGGGTATCATTTACTGTGGGTGTACCATAATTGAATACACAAATTCAGCTAAATCAACAGGCCTTCTAAGGACTAATTATGGGGTATATAGATTGCAGTGTTGGGTAGGCAGGGAGTGTATGTGGGTATATAAATATCACTGCTAGTCAGGCAGGCATTGTTTGTGGCATATTTTATTGCAGACATCAAGAGGGTCCATTCCATTACTGTCTGCTGCTGCCTATTACATATATTGACCGTATATACATAGCCCCAGGTATCAGTGGCCAGGAATAATTTTTTTGCATCTTAATCCTAATTATTTTATTCAAAAGCCATCCAGACACGTTTTTAACTCAATTTGCTTGTTGACACTGCAGAATACAGCCAGATCCTTTTCATAGTACAGCGTGAAAATCCAGCTATATTAAACAGGTTTGCCCGTCCCAATGTTCACATCTGAGTGCGAAGAAAATTCTGCCATTTTTGTGGTACTGTAAAATTTTTTTGGAGTGTCTTATACAATTTCTTGACACCATTTTGCTGCCTAAAAATATTTAGCTGGTGTGGTACAGTAAAGGGTGTTTTACTGGATGGAAGATATGTTTCTCCCAGCAGATTAATGTTTGGCCGGGTTTTTCCCTAAAGACGGGATCTGCGATGATGTCAGGGTCACGTGATCAGCCCATGTGGTGTCTACCTCACTGGTGGGAGAGGGTTAGGCCCTATGTAATGGAGATTGGTAATTACCACAGTGTGAGTGTGTTTCTGGAAGCTACAGGAACTTGTGTGGACTCAGCCTGAAACTTGTATATAGGCTCCCCGTGCTGCAGGACTATAGCAGCAAGACTCGGAAGAACCCCGGGAATGGCACCTTGCGGATGCCGCAGGACCTGGCAGCCGCTTAGTTACTCCCGTCCCGTGCAAGGGGTGAGTCTGGGACCAGTGGTTCTCCAAGCTGGAGTATGTGTTTGGTTTTCCTTATGTTTTGTTAAGCTGCTGGTTACTGAGTGACATTAAAACCACTGGAATTGGACTTTATGCCTGTGTGTTGCCTCGTTACTGCCGCCCGGCTATTGCCTATCAGAGCGAATCCCTACACTGCCAAAAACATATTTAGCTACAGGGCAGATATTTTCCTCGGGGTTTTGTCCACCACATGAATTGCATATCATTGCAGTCAAAATTGTGTAATTTCAAGCCTCCATAGAATTGTTTTTGTTGTGTCTTAGCCTACTTATTGACACAATTTTACTGGCTAAGAAAGAAAAAAATACAGGCCAGATATTTGAAAGTGTGGTATCTCAGTCACACGCCTCATCTATCTGTGGGCTAAAAATTGTGGCATTTCAGACCTCCATTCAACTGTTTTTGCTGTGTGTTTCCCTAGTTCTCGACACTATTTTCCAGTAAAAAAATAAAAATACAGGCCACATATTTTACAGTGTGGTATCTCCGTCACACACCTCATCTATCTGTGGGCTACAAATTGTGGCATTTGAGGCCTCCATTCAACTGTTTTATCTGTGCCTTAGCCTAGTTATTGACCCAAGTTTGCTGAAAAAAAATTGTTACGCACAGGCCAAATATTTTAAACTATGGTTTTCCCACACAGGGATCACATATATGTTTGCTCCAAAGTCAGCCATTTGTAGTGAACGTGGAAAATATTGTAGTCCATTTAACATGGGCAAGATGCGTGGCAAGGGACGGGGAAGTGGAGGTGATGGTGATGGTGCATGCAGAGGCCGAGGCGAGAAATTGGGCCACAACAAACACCCATATCTTCTCGCTAGACCTTCCTGTCCCAAAGCAGTGTCAAAAGGTTGTTGGTTGGATAGCGGATAATGCTTCCAGTCACTTTGCCACCACCACCTGTCTTCCACATGGGCAAGTCTGAATAGCCGTGAGTCTTGACTGCATATTCCTCACCCTGATCCTCCTTCCTCCCACCATGCCGAATGCCCGGAGACAACTGATCCTACAATTGGACACTCTGAAGAGCTGTTCACTTTTCCATTTATAGATTCGGGCCTCTCGCCCGGTCCACTTGAAGCGGGGCAAGATGAGATCGCATGTATATTTAAGCAGCCACGGTCACACGAAGGCGACGGTGGGAACATGTCACGAGAGGTGGACGATGATGACACAGAATTCCCAGAAAGTCAGAAGGAGGACCAGGGTGCTGAAGTGGAAGACGAGGTGGTGGATGATATAGTAACTGACCCAAACTGGCAGGAGGACATGCAGAGCAAGGAGAGCAGCACAGAGGGGGAGGGAGGTGTAGCACCCCCAGCAGGAAGAAGTAGTGTGGTGGCCACAGACAGAAGGTGGGAAACCGTTCCTCGTAACACCAACACGACGGAAGTTGGCAGTACAACGGTACCACCTGATGAAGACCGGGTACCGTTGAAATGCATTGTGGTTTAAGAAAAAACTCCCTTGTCTTGGTCTCGCGCTCCTGTGACCGTCCTTGCTGCACGACTTCCTTCATCCTCCCTTGGAGGTATACGGCTGGAGCTGGACCCGACCTTCCCTAATTACCTTCCAGGCTGTCTTCCCAGCGCTCCCTTGTGACCGCTACTTTTGGCTCTCACTCTTCTCTCATGTCATGTTGGAATTAAACAATCTGCTGAACTCTTTTCTTGTTTCTACTGGTGGCCCAAATGGAGACAGAACATCGAATAATTTGTTAGCGTCTTTCTCACATCAAGCACATATTGGTCCTCTATGGCTTGTCACTGCACCACATGAGTCGTGCGCTTAAATTTCTATGTTGTTACTTCCTGAGACACAAGGGTTCATTACTATCTTGGTTGTAGTGAATCATTTCTCCAAAAAGTCTCATTTTGTTCCATTATCATAGAATCATAGAATCATAGAATCATAGAATCGTAGAGTTGGAAGGGACCTCCTGGGCCATCTGGTCCAACCCCCTGCTCAAAGCAGGATTCGCTAAATCATCCCAGTCAGATGTCTGTCCAGCCTCTGTTTGAAGACTTCCATTGAAGGAGAACTCACCACTTCTCGTGGCAGCCTGTTCCACTCATTGATCACTCTAACTGTCAAAAAGTTTTTTCTAATATCTAATCTGTGTCTCCTCCCATTCAGTTTCATCCCATTGCTTCTAGTCTTTCCTTGTGCAAATGAGAATAAAGTTGATCCTTCTACAACGTGACAGCCCTTTAGATATTTGTAGACAGCTATTAAGTCTCCTCTCAGTCTTCTCTTTTGCAAACTAAACATTCCCAAATCCTGCAACCTTTCCTCATAAGACAGGGTTTGCAGACCGGTCACCATTCTGGTCGCTCTTTTCTGAACTTGCTCCAGTTTGTTGATGTCTTTTTTAAAATGTGGCGCCCAAAACTGGACACAATATTCCAGATGAGGTCTGACCAAAGAGGAGTAGAGGGAAATAATGACTTCACGTGATCTAGACTGTATGCTTCTGTTAATACATCCTAGAATTGCATTTGCCTTTTTTGCTGCTGCATCACACTGTTGACTCATATTCAGTCTGTGATCTATTAGTATACCCAAGTCTTTTTCACATGTGCTGTCACTTAGCCCTATTCCTCCCATTCTATATATGCTTTTTCCATTTTTATTGCCCAGATGTAGTACTTTGCATTTCTCCCTGTTAAAAACCATTCTGTTAGTTGCTGCCCACTTCTCCAGTTTATTTAAATCTTTTTGAATCCTCTCTCTCTCTTCTCTAGTATTAGCTATCCCTCCTAGCTTTGTGTCATCAGCAAATTTAATCAGTTTACCCTCAATTCCTTCATCTAAATCGTTGATAAAGATGTTGAACAATACAGGGCCCAGGACAGAGCCCTGTGGTACCCCACTTGAGACATTCTTCCAACTGGATGTGCAGCCATTTACGACCACTCTTTGGGTCCGATCACTAAGCCAGTTATGAATCCACCTAACAGTTTCCTTGTCCATTCCATACTTAATCATTTTTTCAATAAGGATTGTATGAGAGACTTTGTCAAATGCTTTGCTGAAGTCAAGATATACTATATCTACAGCATTTCCTTGATCCAACCAATCAGTGATACCGTCATAGAAGGAAATTAAGTTAGTCTGACATGACTTATTAGTTACAAACCCATGCTGACTCTGTTTAATCACTTCATTCTTATCCAGGTATTGACATACATGTTGTTTAATAATTTGTTCAAAGATCTTTCCTGGTATAGAAGTCAGACTCACCGGCCTATAGTTACCTGGGTCCACCTTCTTCCCCTTTTTGAAGATAGGAACAACATTTGCTCTTCTCCAGTTTTCTGGCACTTCTCCTGTTCTCCAAGAATTTTCAAAGATTATAGAGAGGGGTTCAAAAATTTCTTCTGCTATCTCCTTCAGTACTCTGGGGTGTAATTCATCTGGACCTGGAGACTTGAATTCATTTAGGCTAGCTAAGTGTTTCCTCACTATCTTTCTGTTTATAGATATCCTGGATTCTTCTATTCCCTTAATAGGACAGTGAATAACAGTTGATGTTACATTTCCTTTCTGAGAGAAAACAGATGCAAAATAGGAATTTAAAAGTTCAGCCTTCTCAACATCCTGTCTTACCATTTCATCATTTTCATCCTGTAAAAATCCTATAGCATCTTTGACTTTTCTTTTACTTTTGACATATCCCCAAAATCCTTTATTATTGCTTTTGACATCTCTTGCAAGCCTCAATTCATTTTCAGCTTTAGATAATCTGATTTGTGCCCTGCAGGTTCTGCAGACAGCATTATATTCTTCTTTAGATATGCCTCCCTCTTTCCATTTTATAAACATTTTTTTCTTCCTTTTTAGCATGTGCTTAAGTTCTGTGTTCATCCATCCTGGTTTCCTTAACTGCTTCCTATTCTTCCCTCTTTTCGGAATGGTTAACAACTGTGCTTTGAGAATTTCATTTTTCAAGATTTCCCATCCTTCCTGGACATTTTTGTCTTTAAGGATATCCAGCCATTGGATCCGTCCAATTCTCTTTCTGAATCCCTTAAAATCTGCCTTTCTGAAATCTAACCTTGACGTCTGAGTCTTCACAGGTCTTCCGCCTCTAGTTATCCAAAATTCTAAAATAGCATGGTCGCTACCTCCTAGGGTCCCAGCCACTTTTACCTCCTCAACCATTTCCTCCCTGTTTATAAGGATTAGATCCAAGGTAGCAGTTCCCCTTGTTTTCTCCCTTACCTTTTGGAAGATAAAGTTGTCAGCAAGAGAGGATAAGAATTTCCTTGACCTGTTAGTTTTGCCTGAGAGAGATTCCCAACAAATGTCTGGATAGTTGAAATCTCCCATGACAACTATGTCATATTTTTTGGAGAACTTGGCCATTTGATGCATAAAGAGTTCATCCATAGCTTCAGCTTGCACAGGCGGCCTGTAGTAAATGCCTACAATGGTGTCCTTTCCATTGTTCTGTCCTTGTATTCTTACCCAAACAGTTTCCACAGAACTCCCAGTCTCTGAAGCTTCAATCTCTGTGCAGATATACGCGTTTCTAACATACAATGCGACACCTCCTCCTCGTTTATCAAGTCTGTTTCTTGCAAATAAGTTGTATCCTTCTAGTCTTGTATTCCAATCATGTGTATTGTCCCACCAAGTTTCAGTGATTCCAATGACATCATATTTCTTTTCCTGTGTTAGTAGTTCCAATTCTCCTTGTTTGTTGCCCATGCTTTGTGCATTAGTATAGAAACATTTTAGTTTGTGATTGGTTTCTCTTTCTCCAATATTTTTATTAATTAGATTCTTTCGTCTTTGTTCTTCCTTTCCACTTCTAATAGCAGAGTTCTCAATAGCATTTGTCAGGTGTATGGCTTTTTCTGGTCTTTTGCTTCCCTTCCCATGTTGTTCTAGTTTAAAGCTCTCCTTACAAGTGTAGCAAGGCGACTTCCAAATACATGCTTTCCAGTCTTCGTAAGGTGCACCCCATCTCTAGCAAGTAGTCCATCGTATAAGTAGTTCACTCCGTGATCCAGAAATCCAAATCGTTGCTGACGGCACCATCGACGTAGCCAGTTGTTCACCTGCAGAATCTTATTCCACCTCCTAGTTCCATGGCCATCCACTGGGAGGATGGAAGAGAAGACCACCTGCGCTCCCAGTTCTTTCACTTTCTTGCCTAAGTCTTCAAAGTCTCTGCAGATGGTTTCCAGGTCGTTTCTTGCAGTGTCATTTGTCCCCACATGTAGTAGCAGGAATGGGTAGTCATCTGTAGGTCTGAAGAGTCCTGATATCCTGTCAGACACATCTTTAATTTTTGCACCTGGAAGACAGCACATTTCTCTTGAAGTTATATCCGGTCTGCAGATAGCGGCCTCTGTTCCTCTCAACAGGGAATCCCCCATGACCACCACTCTCCGTTTCTTCTTCACAACATTTTTCTTTCTCCATCCAGGAGGACTCTGAAGGCGTACAAGGTTGCTGCTTGTTGGCAAAGTCTTATCCTGATGTATTTCTTCATTGTTTTCCTGCGTGAGAGCCTGGTACTGGTTTCTGAGCAGTATGGGTGCTGACTGCCTCCTGATCCTCCTGCTTCTCTGGGTCACATGTCTCCATTCCTCTGTTTCTTCAGGTGCACTTCGAATTTCTTCTCTTTCTGTAACATGAAGAGATAATTCTGCCCTGTCCAAGAACTCTTCACCTTCCTTAATGATCTTCAACGTAGCTAACCTCTCTTCGAGATTTTGCAACTTTTCCTCCAACAGGGACACAAGCTTGCATTTGTGGCATGTGAAGTTTGGCTTTTCCACTGGTAAGTCTGTGAACATGTAGCAAGAAATGCAGCTCACCAAATGGCTCCTGGCCTCTTCCATCTTGAGATTTCTTAAAAACGATGAAAGATGAGCCCAAATTCGGCGCGCGGTTTTTCCGATTTCCTCTTTTCAGCTGCAACGGCCAAAACCCAGTGATCGTTGAGCTCGCGGAGACTCTTCACTTATCCCAGAAGGCACTGGGAATATGCAAATGATCTCCTCAAGACTCTTCCCCTGGTTTTCCGATTTCCTCTTTTCAGCTGCAACGGCCAAAACCCAGTGATCGTTGAGCTCGCGGAGACTCTTCACTTATCCCAGAAGGCACTGGGAATATGCAAATGATCTCCTCAAGACTCTTCCCCTGGTTTCAGGAATTATTATTATTTATTTATATAGTGCCATTAATTCCATGGTGCTGTACTTGAGAAGGGGGATTACATACAAAGTAATAGATATCGTTAAGAGTAAACAAATTTACAATGACAGACTGGTACAGAGGGGAGGGGACCCTGTCCTTGCGGACATACATTCTACGGGATAGTGGGGAAGAGACAGAAGGTCGGGGGTGCAGCAGCTCTGGTGTTGATGAGGTGGCAGCTCAGGTGGTGGCGAGGCGGCAGAATGGTCATTGCCGGCTGTAAGTTTTCCTGAAAAGATGAGTTTTCAGGTTCTGTTTGAAGGATCCGAGGGTAGTGCATAATCGGACGTGTTGAGACATGGCATTCCAGAGGATAGGGGATATTCGGAAGAAATCTTGGAGGCGGTTGTGTGAGGAATAAATAAGTGTGGAGGAGAGTAGGAGGTCTTGGGAGGATCGAAGATTACGTGAGGGAAGATATTGGGAGATTAGTTCAGAGATATAGGGAGGGGAAAGGTTGTGGATGGCTTTGTAGGTCAGTGTTAGTAGTTTGAACTGGATTCGTTGGGGAATTGGGAGCCAATGGAGGGATTTGCAGAGGTGGGAGACAGGGGAGTAGTGAGGAAAGAGGTGGATTAGTCGGGCAGCAGAATTGAGGACAGACTGGAGTGGTGCAAGAGAGTTAGCAGGGAGGCGACAGAGGAGAGTGTTGCAGTATTCAAGGTGGGAGATGATGAAGGCATGTACAAGAGTTTTAGTAGATTGAGGACTGAGGAAGGGACGGATTCTGGAAATATTTTTGAGTTGGAGGCGACAGGAGGTGGCAAGAGATTGGACGTGTGGTTTGAAGGACAGGGCAGAGTCGAGAGTTACTCCAAGGCAGCGGATTTCACGTGCTGGAGAGAGCGTGATGCCGTTTACCATAATAGATAGATCGGGTAGGGAAGATACTGTATGTGAGATGGAGGAAAGATAATGAGTTCAGTTTTGTCTACGTTGAGTTTTAGGAAGCGAGGAAGGAAGGAATTCCATCTGCTCTACAGTTAGAACCCCATTGTTTTTTGAAAAAATTTCCAGTTCCACGGTCTCCCAACTCACATAGTCTCTGATCATGGTGTGCAATTTGTTTCCAAGTTTGGGAGGGCCTTCAGCAGGAATTTAAAATTTTGCTTAGATGTCTTTTCAACTTATCATAATTTTTATGGACATATTAAGAGAATGAATCAGTCCATAGAACAAACACTACAAATTTTCTCAAACTCCAATCAAGATAGTTGTCTGGATCTGCTTCCTTGGGCTGAATTAACCCACAACAATTCAGTTTCAAAGTCTTTTTGGAAATCTCTGTTTGTTACAGTTTTCAGTGTATAGTCGAGGACCTCATCTACTTTTGCCTGTTACCCCAAAAAGTCTATTTGATGCTATGTACAACGTCTCTCAAGACATTTTTAACATATGTACATGCACTCGTCAGCACACTGTGATTAACGAGTACAAAAACTCCACTCTTGCTCTACACATAAAAAAATTTGAAGCACGTAGTTAACATTTTTTTTTATCAAAAAACGTTAAAGCCATCCAACTATGACAAGGTGTACCTCATATGGATGGTCTCTAACATTAACGGCTCACCTTTCCATGTGCCCCACAGGTTTAAAATCAAATGGCGAAAAGATAGGAGCCAGGTTTATCTTGTAATGAAACCTTTTTTGGGAAGATTGCTGCAGAAGGATGCACAGCCTGGGAAGGAACCACACCAACCCCAATGCAAACTACAAAAAAGACACCTTTGGCATGACATTTTTCTGCAGCTATGACAAATTTTTTCAAATATCAGCAATTAATGATTCCTAGAGGTCTTCCCATCTTTCTGGAGACTCTCAGATATTTCAGAAGTTTGGATGTATGATAGTAGTGCCAAATCTAAATGCATTGTCTTTTAAAAACGATGACAGATCTTGTATATGCCCTATTAGAGATATTGACAACAGAAATTGGTGTTCAACCTTATCTATGAGCCAAAATAGAAAGCCTCAAAGTAAGAGAAAGGGACAAGGTGTCCTAAAATAGCTTGTGTCTGACAGGGAAGCCACATGGAAGCTATTTATCTGGTGGCTCCTCTGCTGTATTATTGGATCACTCCTGTAAACCTGCAGTTCCAATAATAGACGTGTGACATGGGAATATAAATAGGATGAGTATGACTGTGATATTTTGCTGCAAGGTTCCATTGTAAAGAGTATTTGCTCACGAGACATTTCCTTGGCTGAGCTCACAATATAATTTTTCTGCTTCAGATGCCATCACTCTAGCACTATAGGGCAATTTTATTGGAAACCAAATGATCACTGTGTATTTGGTTGTGAAATGTAATCAGAGTACCAATAGGTCCATTCACTCCTGATTAGATTTAAATATCCCAATGTGGCAAAGCAGTCAGAAATGTTAGCAGTGGTCGGGAGCATGGGCAGTGGCACAAAAAATGTCACTAAAGCCAGGAATTGGGTTCAAATTTTTTTTTAAGGATTGACGTAATTCACTATTTTATATAAAAATAGCATAGGGGTATACAGTTGTGGCCAAAAGTATTGACACCCCTGCAATTCTGTCAGATAATACTCAGTTTCTTCCTGAAAATGATTGCAAACACAAATTCTTCGGTATTATTATCTTCATTTAATTTGTCTTAAATGAAAAAACACAAAAAGAATTGTCCTAAAGCCAAAGTGGATATAATTCCACACCAAACATAAAAAAGAGGGTGGACAAAAGTATTGGCACTGTTCAAAAAATCATGTGATGCTTCTTTAATTTGTGTAAATAACAGCACCTGTAACTTACCTGTGGCACCTAACAGGTGTTGGCAATAACTAAATCACACTTGCAGCCAGTTGACATGGATTAAAGTTGACTCAACCTCTGTCCTGTGTCCTTGTGTGTACCACATTGAGCATGGAGAAAAGAAAGAAGACCAAAGAACTGTCTGAGGACTTGAGAAACCAAATTGTGAGGAAGCATGAGGAATCTCAAGGCTACAAGTCCATCTCCAAAGACGGAAAAGAAAAAATTGACAAGAGATTTCAACGCAAGATTGTGCGGATGTTGGATAAAGAACCTCGACTATAGCCCCCGTTACACACTGCGATATCGCTAGCAATATCGCTGTAAAGTCACCGATTTTGTGACGTTACAGCGATATTACTAGCGATATCGCTGCATATGATACATACCTCCGACCCGCTCCCCCGTTGGTTATCGCTGATCGCGCAAGAAGCTCCTGGACCATTCCTCGTCGTCCACTTCCTGCGGCGCTTCCTGCTGTGACGACGAGCGACGTGTGGAGCCGGGCGGGAGGACGCAGGATCGCCGCGTCTGACAGGTAAGTAGCGACCCCCGACCCCTGCGATGTCGCTGGTGAGATCTGCCTGAGTGGCAGCTCACTAGCGACCACCCAGCGATTCACCAGCGATCCTGACCGCGTCATATCGCTAGTCGGGATCGCTGGTGAGTCGCTAGGTGTAACGGTACCCTAACATCCAAACAAGTTCAAGCTGCCCTGCAGTCCGAGGGTACAACAGTGTCAACCCGTACTATCCGTCGGCGTCTGAATGAAAAGGGACTGTATGGTAGGAGACCCAGGAAGACCCCACTTCTTACCCCGAGACATAAAAAAGCCAGGCTGGAGTTTGCCAAAACTTACCTGAAAAAGCCTAAAACGTTTTGGAAGAATGTTCTCTAGTCAGATGAGACAAAAGTAGAGCCTTTTGGGCAAAGGCATCAACATAGAGTTTACAGGAGAAAAAAGAGGCATTCAAAGAAAAGAACACGGTCCCTACAGTCAAACATGGCGGAGGTTCCCTGTTTTGGGGTTGCTTTGCTGCCACTGGCACTGGACTGCTTGACCGTGTGCATGGCATTATGAAGTCAGAAGACTACCAACAAATTTTGCAGCATAGTGTAGGGCCCAGTGTGAGAAAGCTGGGTCTCCCTCAGAGGTCATGGGTCTTCCAGCAGGACAATGACCCAAAACACACTTCAAAAAGCACTAGAAAATGGTTGGAGAGAAAGCACTGAAGACTTCTAAGGTGGCCAGCAATGAGTCCAGACCTGAATCCCATAGAACACCTGTGGAGAGATCTAAAAATGGCAGTTTGGAGAAGGCACCCTTCAAATATCAGGGACCTGGAGCAGTTTGCCAAAGAAGAATGGTCTAAAATTCCAGCAGAGCATTGTAAGAAACTCATTGATGGTTACCGGAAGCGGTTGGTCGCAGTTATTTTGGCTAAAGGTTGTGCAACCAAGTATTAGGCTGAGGGTGCCAATACTTTTGTCTGGCCCATTTTTGGAGTTTTGTGTGAAATGATCAATGTTTTGCTTCTTGCTTCGTTCTCTTTTGTGTTTTTTCATTTAAGACAATTTAAAGGAAGATAATAATACCAAAGAATTTGTGTTTGCAATCATTTTCAGGAAGAAAATGAGTATTATGTGACAAAATTGCAGGGGTGTCAATACTTTTGGCCACAACTGTATATGACCATCACAATTATTTTTATTGAAGATACAAGCATTTCATCTAGAGGTTGATTAACATTATACAATAAATCTACTGAATTTAGCTTTTTCACTATATATAATAGATTGTGTATAAAAATTTTTGTTTCCAATTGTTGACTAGATGAATCGGTGCTATATTTTGCCCTTGAAAATATGTCCCTGTCAATTCCTCCCTGCATACCTCTTTCTGCCTCTAATCATACTTTGAGAAAGGAACTTGAAGGTGACACTGGCATGACACGGCTCTGCCAGCAAGGGATTAATTACCGGCCTCTCAGCTCGAAGTTGACACAGAGACACCATCTCAAGAGGGGGAGACGAGGCTCAGATCAGAGGCTGTACCTGCCTAGGAGGCAAGCAACAGACGTGCGCAGAAGCTTATTACAGGCTCCTGTGTCCTAGATATATACACTACTGCTTTCTCTTCATATTGTAGTGAATGAAAATATAATTAATTAATATTATCCAAAATATTATATGCAGGATACAATCATGTTGCTGTCAATAGAATTCAATATTATAATAAAATTAGTTATGGCTTAAGAAACCTCACCTGGACTGATAAGACTACACAAAATGCCAATTCAAAAAAACCCCGAAGTAAATGAAAACTACATATTATAGTGATGTATCCTTAGGCTGGTGTCACACTTGCAACTGCAATGCGAGAAACTTGCGCGAGTCTCTCGCCTCAATACCTAAAACTGCCGCTGGCACTCGGGACTGGAGTGTGCGGCTGCATGTATTTCTATGCAGCTGAAAGCACTATCCCGAGTGCCGGGTATTGAGGCGAGAGACTCGCGCGAGTTTCTCACATTGCAGTTGCAAGTGTGACACCGGCCTTAGGCCGGAGTCACACACAACGATAAAAAAAGGTCCTATTTTTACGGTCCGAAATCGCACAAAGGTTTCTTGACCAGGGATCTGTCTGTCATCCGAATTTCCTGTGATGATCCGATTTTATTAGCATCTAAGCATCCATTTGACATCCGTCTGGTGATATTTTCTTGGAGGCTTGCAAAATGGACAAATAACAGTTTTTAGGCCTGAAATTAATTTAAATCATCATCCCGCCCTACATTTATGGGCTCTCCAACAGGTGGGAGCCTGCTACCTTTGCCATAGAGTCAGTGCTTGGATTTTGTTATCTCTGCTTTGTGCTAAACATGACAAACAGGCTCACTTTTAACACCACTGAGGGTGTTCTTTTCTATTGGGTTATATCCAGATGTTTTGGTGAGCCATACCCTGTGATTGTCGATCCGAGGAGGCGTAGACGAATGTGGGTCCATCCGCTTTTGTTGCGCAGGATATCTAAAGGCCATTTCCACCGTCTCTATACATCTCTGCATAACCATCCGGAGTTCTTTCAATATTGTCGGATGAGCCTTGCTACATTTGATCTTTTGCTGGAGATTGTGCGCCCTGGGATCACGTTTCAGGACACGAGGATGCGCAAAGCTATTTCTGCAGAGGAACGGCTTCTCCTCACCTTACGGTATGTCTTAAAGCAATATGTTGATGATGTGTGAAGCAGCATATTTCATTTCCAGACATTGAAACTTATAGAGTTTTGGCATGTAATATATATTTACAAGCACTTTTCCCAAGATACATTATATGCTTGTGTATTACTGAACCAAGCCATGGCATGTAATTTAATGTTGACCATGCATACTTTAGAATTGATAGACTATAAATTTGATTTAAGTTTATCTGTTTGTTGGGCTGTGTACTCATGTTTTTTTTTTTTTTTTAGCTTCCTTTCAACTGGCCTTTCATATGTTGGTCTGCATTTAGAATTTTTAATCGGGAAATCAACAATCTCTGGCATTGTCCGGTCTACATGCTCAGAAATCTGGTCCAGACTCCATCATGTGGTAATGCCGGAGCCCAAAATGGCAGACTGGTTGCGTATCTCCTGTGGATTTGTGGCCACGTGTCAGTTTCCACAATGTATTGGAGCCCTGGATGGGAAGCACATCCGTGTGCATAAGCCGCCGAACTCAGGGTCCCAATTCTATAATTATAAACAATATTTTTCTGTAGTATTGTTGGCCCTGGTCGACACTCACTACAGGTTTATAATTGTAGTTATTGGGGCCTATGGAAGAACTGGAGACTCCAGAGACTTCAATTCTTCCATTATGGGTTGGCGGCTGCGTAATAATCAGCTGGACCTACCACCATCATTTCAGCTTCCACACTCAAATCTTGAACCGGTGCCTTATGTTCTTGGAGCAGATGAGGCGTTTCAATTGAGCCGACATGTAAGACGCACTTTTTTCCCCCAAAATTTGGGGGGAAAATAGGGGTGCGTCTTACAATGCAAACATACGTTTTTTGGGCTGCCACTGCGGGTGTCCGTTACTTGCCGCCACCGCGCTGGGTCCTCCGGGTGCTGCCGCCGCGCTGGGTCCTTCAGGTGCTGCTGCTGCCGCCGCCGCGCTGTCCCCCCCGGTGCCTGCCGCCGCCACTGGGCTCTGTCCCGTGCTACGTGGGGGGCTCTGCCGTTCCATCCATGCCTGCGCGGTGGCTTGCTTCCTGGAAAATGGCCGCCGCGCAAGCGCAGATGGAAATCTCGGCACTGAAATCTCGGGAGATGAGATTTCAGCGCTGAAATTTCATCTCCCGAGATTTCGGTGCCGAGATCTCCATCTGCGCTTGCGCGGTGGCCATTCACCAGGAAGCAAGCCACCGCACAGGCATGGATGGAACGGCAGAGCCCCCCACGCAGCACAGGACAGAGCCCGGTGGCGGCGGCAGGCACCCGGAGGACCCAGCGCGGTGGCGGCAGCACCAGGTACAGAGTAGGCGACAGCACCCAGGGGACAGAGTGGGCGACAGCACCCCGGGGACAGAGTGGGCGACAGCAACCCGGGGACAGACTGGTAAGCAATAAGACGCCTGGATTATAAGAAGCACCACCATTTTATTAAAAAACGTTTTTTCCTATTTTCTCCTCAAAATTTGGGGTGCGTCTTATAATCCGGAGCGTCTTATAAAGCGAAAAATACGGTAGCTAAGGCTTGCAATATTTGTCCGAAAATATTAATGGGGCCACCAGTCAGGGATGTGTAATTTAGATTGGGATAATATGCAGACATTAATCGCGTAGTAATTTCTGAAAGATATTTGGCCAAGGAGGCCTCATATTGTAACTTACATTGAGCATATTACATTTGCCTTTTTAATTATGTGTCCACATTTTTACAGTGCAATTTAATTTTTGGGGGAATATTTAACTTAGGCTGGTTTCACATTTGCGTTTTTTTGCGCTGCGTTTTTGCGCATACGTGAGCATGCGTTTTTTCCCTATATTTAATATGGGTGCGCATACGTTGGCATGCGCACGTATGCGTTTTTCGTGCACTGCGGTCTTTTGTGGTGTGCGTCCTTAATTTCCAGACGCTACATGTTGCATTTTTTGGTCCGCCCAATCGCTTAAAAAAACGCATGCGCACGTATGCACGTTTTGAGCAAAAAATTACCATTATTGTCTATGGGTGCATGTGCATGTATGCGTTTTTTTGGTGTCCATTGGTTAGACACGTTATAAAAATCCCCACCTAAAAAAACTTCATGTCTATATAAAAGTAGGTAATGATAAAGTAACTTGGCACTCAACTGAATGATCCTTTTTGAAAATAAGTTTTTATTGTGGCAGTCACAAAGGACGTTTCGGCCTACAATTGGCCTTCGTCAGTCAGCTGTAATTCATACAAAACAACATACAGAAGACAAAATAAAAATAATATCCTCAAATTGGTACCATAGCGCAACATATGTGTTTACAATTCATATATACAGACTTAAAAAATAGTGAAACACTATAACCTGTGGAGGCATACACAGAAAACCAGGTGGGGGGAGAAAGAAAAAATAGAAAATGGCGGCCTACCCGACTGCTGCAGATGATGAAGTTAAAAGTGGAGAATTATATAAGATCCTATAGTGAAAGAAAGTGCTTTGAGATTGTGTAATTGAGTGAGCATGGCAATAGAGTGCAGTACTGGAGAAGTCATACCTATTACAAGGCAGTGATTTTGGAGGTTACTGCAATGACCAACTGTCTATAACACGTGTAGTGCTTTATCAAATATAAAGAGATGAGTGAATAATTAGTAGTAGCTCATTATGGAAAGAGCGGGTATAGAGACAGCCTCGAGAGCAGAAAGACTGCAAAAGAACACCCCATTTTCAATTCCAGCTTCAGCGGCAAGAATGTGAGTATTATTACATCTAAAAATGTATGCCTGTCCTTTTAAATTGTATATGTACTAATGCTTTGTATTATTTTTACATGCAGTATGTCTTCGGAATCTGAATATTCCCCATCTCGGCAGGAACAGGCGCAAGCAGACAGTGAAGTGATTATTTTCGTGCGTTTGGTAAGTATATCTGCTGCTTCTCAAAATCTCTAACGTTTGTTGGTTTTTTCTCAGACATCGTCATCTTCAGCGGACGCGACTAGTGAGGGCGAACAGCATGAGCAGCCAAGCCAAGTCCCGGTGGTGATATGGAATGTAAGTATCAAATGATTTGTAATGTTCTTTATTTTTTATCTTCTATCTTTCCTCTTTTCTGGATCTTTTTTGTAACTTTTTATTCACACAAAATTCGAATATTCTAATGAATGTTTTTTGTCTAGGTTCCACATCGGGATGAAGACGTCTACTTGGATAATAAGCACCTTATCCGCCTCGTCCAGGAGCGTGCCCCGTTGTGGGACAGCCGTGACCGGCTGTACAAGGACAATGTGGTGACCCGGCGGCTATGGAATGAGGTGGCCGCAGCGTTGATGGATGGCTGGGACAGCGCCACTGCATCCTCCAAAAAGGCGTTTAATAAGTATTTCCCTGCTCTGTTATGCCACAGTGACTATTGTCCTTGATGGCACTGTTGTGTTTCGTGCTAGATATATTCTAGCAGGAAACCCAACAGTGTCATCTGGCTCAACAGTGACTGCTTTGGGTATTGTATTGCTGTATTGTGCCGCATTGACTCTTGTTCATGATGGCACTGTTGGGTTTAGTGATAGCATATATTGTGCATCATACACAATTGTTAAATGTTGCTTGTTTGTTTTTCCAACAGTGGACAAAGTCCGAACACGTTGGCGCTCGATCAAGGACCGCTTCAACAGTGATGTTCGTGCTGAGGGCCAGGTTTGCAGTGGTTCTGCGTCAAGGACAAGAACAAGATACCGGTACTATCAAGCGTTGCAGTTCCTAAGACCGGTCCTTGCCACCAGATCGTAAGTATTATAATTTTTTGGTTTTTATTTTTATTAATCTGTGTTTTTCTAATCCACAGCTGATGCTTCTTGTAAAGGCATGATAGTAATGTTTTTCCTTTCTTCCACAGCACCTGGAGCAGCACCCTGCAACCTGGCCCTGGAGCGGTCCTTCATCGGACGACCTCGGACCCATCTCAGCCATCCGACAGCCCGGAAGCACCTTGCACGTCAGCAACACAAACAGCTGCTGACCAGGAAGCTGGTCAATCAGGTGTTCCCCTGTCCCAGGTCTCTGCCACTGGTTATGCGGGCACTACACGCCAGCAGCAGAGGGCCTTGGACAGGAATGTCTTGCTCGAGTTTATGCACTTGAGCGAGGCCTTTAATGCCAGCCTCAAGTCGCTGTCAGACAGAGTGGAAAGCGGTTTTTCACTCATGGAACATGGTTTTAACCACATGGAACACTGTTTCCACTCTGTCGAACAGCGCCTTGACCGTCTGGAGGCCGGCCTCAACAGACCAGCGCACCATTTTTTTAGTGAAAAGGGCATGGCGGAACACCTTAGTCCTGAGCAACAGCTGAGTGTGCTGCAGGCCTGCAACAATGCTTTCTTGCAGGCTATGCAGCATAATCGGTACGGGCAGCAGTCAGTGGTGTCATTTCCAACTGTGCCACCATTGACTCGCTTCACCTCACTACCAACTTGTGCTGCATACCACTGCACAGACACCTCTATTCAAAGCCAGGACACCCACCATTACACCACCACAAGTCTGAGTGCTGCTGGTCACTTCACCGACACCACCATGGCAAGCGCTGCTCCTGTCTGGAGCACCACCGCCACCCCCATGCATGCTTGGAGCACAGCCACAATAACCACTCCTCAAACGTGGAACAGCCCTGCCGCAAACGCTATAACATGTACTAGCCCTGCCACCACTCCGCAAACCTGGACCATCACTGCCGCCACCAGTCCTCCTGCAAGGACGAGCACTGCCACCGCCACCACAGAGCAGCAGCAGCCACAGCAGCAGCCACAGCAGCAGCAGGAGCCACAGCAGCAGCATGCACTGCAGCAGGCACAGCAGCAGCCACAGCAGCAGACGGGGGACCCACATTCCGTATTTGCCCCAAGTTCCATGTGGCGCCAACAATCAAGGTGGGTATTGGGCCAAAGGATGTCCAGGCAGGCCAGTTTAAGGAGACAGTTAGGACCACTGTAGCTGAACCTCTGTCCTCTCCTCCTAGTGTCTCTACTTCCATTCCCATAACTGGCCTCCCTTCCTCCACAAGTTTTGTTGCCCCTTCCCCTAGAACACCTTCATCGACTATAAGCTGTTCATCTTCACTGTACACCACCAACTTGCAACCATCTGCCCCCAAACACAGAAACACAAAGAACCACACATGCCTTCACCGCCTCAACCACTGTTTCAAGTTTAAGATTAATGGCTGTGCCGAGAATTAGCCATCTGGAGACAAGAATCCCAAAAGCACACTCTACAGTTCTTCTGGCCCTGGTCAGCCTGTAATTAAAGATTTTTTTGGTGTTGTCCAAGTCACGGCTGGAGTAAGGTTTCAGTAGGTTTGCACACATTTGAGAAGCCTCATCCCCAACCATTACAAAGGGCAGTGGCGGAGCTTCGGTGTGGGGAAGAGGCCGTGGCATAGGGAAATTAAATTGGTTGCCTTACAACCTCCGGCCCATGTCAGAGTTTTTAAAAGCCTGGGAGTCATTACCATGGCCATATGCTCCAATGTCCACTGCTACAAACATACATCCGGCATCCGCAATGGCCATGAGTACTGTTGAAAAGTACTTTTTGTAATTATAGTACTCAGTTCCAGTTCTTTTGGGTTTGATGATCTGTATGTGTTTACCAGCAACAGATCCCAAACAGTTGGGGAAATTGCAGACTGTCCAGAATTTGTCAGCAATTTCCATCCACTTTTCAGCAGTGGGCAGGGGCATAAATTCTGGACAAAGAACGTTCCAGAGAGCCCGGCAGGTGTCCGCAACAATTCCAGACAAGGTGGAGATTCCAATACGGTACTGGAAGTGTAGTGAAGATAGGGTCTCTCCAGTCGCCAGGAAGCTGCGAAACAGAGAAAGAAGTAAAATTAATATTTCTGTACATGGTTTTTTAAAACTATAAAATAAAAAATTAGTACATTCACAAAAAATAATTAGGCCAGGTTTTGAATAGTACATGTAAAAAAAAATAAAAAATAAGACCCCACCCCTTGGTTTTTAAATATTACGTACCGTAATGTCACCAGTAGCCGTTCCTCAGGAGGAATCGCACGACGGAGCTGTGTGTCCTGTCTCCGGATGGATTCTTGGACACGAGCAAGCAAATCCCTGAAGCTTTCTTGGGACATCCGGATATAATCTGTAAATTTCTCCGGGTTTGCCTGTAGCTCACTGTAGAGGGTGTGGTAAGCCCCACGGCTCTCCCGGAGTTCAACAATCGGTTGTATCCACATACGCCGCCGCTGCCGTCTTCGCTGTCTCTCTCTCGTCCTTTGTTCATGGCAAGCAACTGCATATGCCCTAGCCATCGCAATGTCCAAATCCCAGTTGAAGTGAAAACTCTTCCAGCGCAGATCCATGTTGACACGAGAAAAATCAAGCAAATGTGAAGAATACTGTAGACAGGGTCTATATATTAACATACCACACTGCCACTGATGTCCCATTGGTGGTGTTTGTTGCAAGATTGTTATCTAGAATTTTTTTTTGGTGAGGAAAAACAATGTGCAAAAAAACGCAAACGCACTGAAAACGCATACAAACGCTGCGTTTTTTTCCTGCATGCGCATAAAAATCCTGGAAAAAAACGCAGTGTTTGTATGTGTTTTTTTCATGTGTTTGTGTGCGCAGAAAATGCACTGCAAAAAAAAACGCAAGTGTGAAAGTAGCCTTACTAATTTGCTCCTGCTCCTCTCGAGGTCTGGGAACAGATTCTTCTCCACGCTGCCTCCTTGTGTGCCCGGTCAGCATAGTGGGGATCTCTCTGGTCCCATAGTTCTGGCCTCTCCTGGACCAGAACTATCAGCATTTCTACATTCACTTGCGTGGACATGATGGAGGAATCCGTGGAGGCGTTCTTCCTGTTTTTTTTTTATGGTGCAAGTGAAATTTGCATGCCAAAGCTTCCTGCCAATGCCTGATGCTATTTCCTGTTCACCTGGAGAAGTCTTGCTATTTTATCGCGAGTCACACTTGTGGTCTGTTTGTAATCCGATGTTTTATCGCACCCATAGACTTGTATTGGCGAGTCCGATCCGAAAATCGGTGACAATCGCAGCATGCTGCGATTGTTTCGGTCCGAGGAAAAGTTCAGTCAAAAAATCGGATGATGAGAGCTACACCATAGAATAACATTGGGACGAATGCAATGCGATTTTTTATTGCATTTCATTTGTCCGATTTATTCGCTAGTGTGACGCCGGCTTTACTCTGAAAGTTGTCAGACAACTGCATTTTGAGTGGGCTTCAAGATGATGACATGCAGTACTGGCAAAATTTTTTTGTTACTCTCAATCTGTGAAATCTGAAAATACCAACATAAAAATAGTATGTACCATCTAAAAGCAAACAGACAGTATGTGTTTTGTTACAGAACACCTAAAACATTAAAAGGGTAAAGTTGTAAAATATAAGTATGGGAACTGGTAATGACGGTTGATGCTCTGTTGCTATAAACTTGTGCGCTTCTGGATATATGTGTGAGTGGTCAACCATTGATTGATCAAGTCATACATCTCTTGTATTTTTTGTGCTAGTCTCCAACAAAGTTTTGGGAATCCAATCTTCATACTCTGTATAAGTCATCTCCATCAGGTTTAGGGGGAAATATATATTCTCTCAAACATCATCGAGAATGGTGAATAACTAGTGACAGAGCGCACTATGATATACGTCGACACAAGTTCAGCCACATAATTTGGTGAGTTCACTTTCAACTCTTCCTACAAAACAGGTCTAAGAGTAAAGGTGCTAGATACCAGTACAACAGTATGGATTTCTTCACCAAAGTCTGGTCTGCAGACTTCGCTGTCTGATCTCGGGTAAGAACTGCCACAGACAATATACTGAAATGATCAAAATTAATGTGTACTTGTAACCCTTCTGTTAATACTTTACTGTAAGATTGTACAATGGCTCCATCCGTGGGGCATAGGAGGGTTATACTAGGCCTGCTGTTCCCATAGTCAAACTGTAATTTCTGCACCTCATACAAATGTCATAGGCTGCATTCTATATTTTTGGATGGAAATAAAATCTCTACAGCCAGCAAAAGTCTCTTCAAACATAAAGTGCCCTTTCAGCTTATGGTTCAGGAGGAAAAAGGAAAAAGAAGGGGGCAGATATCAATCACCTTCTTTTTCCTTTTTCTTCATGAATTGTATCTCCAGCTCCTGCCCAGGAGGATGTGGAACCGGCGGTTGGTGAGGAAGCCGATCAGGGAAGTCATCCGTCTTACACCTCCTCCAAGAGTGTGTTTATTCAATACAGAGGTGCACCTCCTAACTGGCGAGGGTGGTTGTCCTATGCGGTTGCCAATTCACGCCGTAGGCAGCGCTTTTCTATTATTTCTTCCCTTTTAGCTTACGAGTCCACATTAGAGTTACACTTACTTTCTTTTTCCAGTAACACAATCTGCCAGATGAGACTCATGTCACTGTCAGTTGTCAGTTTTGCTGGTTATACAACACACCTGGACCTGCCAGTCTCATTACATTATCAGCTGTTTTCCCTGGTGTCAGGTTCTCTCACTTAGTTCTTCTGTCCATTTGTTAGAGCAACTTGTTCTATCACATCCTAGACCTGTGCCAAGAAAGCCTCCAGTCCTACAACTCAAATGGCTTTATCAAGTCGGCATACAGTGGGTATGGAAAGTATTCAGACCCCTTTAAGTTTTTCACTCTTTATTTCATTGCAGCCATTTGGTAAATTCAAAAAAGTTCTTTTTTTTTCTCATTAATGTACACTCTGCACCAGGGCCATATTTGACCTTCATGCTGTCCTGCATGCAGTCGTGGTCGCGCCCCTTATTGACCTCACACACTGAATCTGTGCACACGACATCTATTTAAGGCAGATCTACTCTGTAAAAAGCGCTAATTCAGCACTAAAAGAATGAACGTCTGCACTTGCTGCGCACAGGTTCAGTCTTTTGAGCATTTTTTTACACCTTCAGCTTTTCAAAGTCATCAAGAGATTAGAATAGGCGACCTAATCGTTGCTTCAGTGAGGAGAGGTCTAGTGATAGAGAGACATACTGTCTGCTCATTTACCCCTCCACTTTACTGAAGTTGTCCCCTGTCACCAGCCTCCCCTGTCCAGTATGCAGCAGCAGCCCCCCCTGTCACCAGCCCCCCCTGTTCACCAGTATACAGCAGCAGCCACCCCTGTCACCAGCCCCCCCTGTTCACCAGTATACAGCAGCAGCCTCCCCTGTCACCAGCCTCTCCTTCGATCTTCCGGGATAGGATGAAGGCGGTTTTGGAAAGACTGGATAGTGGGTTCACTCAGGTGAACACACTTTTCCAGGAAGTCCACAGACGCCATGACCGCCTGGATGCCAACCTTCAGAGACCGGCGCAACATTTTTTTTCTTCAATTGAGCGGTGCTTGTCGGAAAACCTACCGCCTGATCTCCAGCTGAACGTGATGCAGACCTGCCAGGCTGCTTACAGCCAGACATTGCAGCAGTCCCGATATCAGCAGCAGGCACAAATTTTGTTTCCTACAGGTCAACAAGGGCCAGCACAGCAGCAGTGGCAGAATCTTCCAGCACCCTTCCAAACATCTCAATGACTTGGATACCCGTCTGCTCAACAACAGATGACAGCGCAAGTGACCTATCCACCGCCACCAATGCTGGACATTAGCACTGTTCCTACAGTACCCAGCTCCACCAATGAGCCGAGTGCAGCAGCCAAGCAGCCTTCAACTTTCACCATGCAGCCGAGTGCAGCAGCCATGCAGCCTTCAACTTCCATCATGCAGCCGAGTGCAGCAGCCATGCAGCCTTCAACTTCCACCATGCAGCCGAGTGCCTCAGCCATGCAGCCTTCAACTTCCACCATGCAGCCAAGTGCAGCAGCCATGCAGCCTTTAGCTTACACCACACAGCTGAGTGCAGCACCCTTCCAATGTGTCAATCGCTTCCAATTTGTATTCCAGTCCTAATGTGTCCTCTTCCCCCAATGTTACATCTGCTGCCAATATTTCTGACCCAATCCTCCAATTAATTGCCACTTCCCCTGTAACAACTTCCCCAACCACTCCTAACCAATCATTCCAGCCCAACACCCCCGATCCACAATGTCACACCTTCCACCTGCTGCCGAACCTAAACACGCTTTTTATTTATTGTTTTTTTGTTAATAAAATATATTTTGCTTTCACAATCGCTGTGTTTATTTCTTTATTTGAAAATGCACACATGTGTATTGTACAATGGGTTTTACAGTGGAGGTTTTATTATTATAAAAGTTAGCAAACAATACAGGTACAGGTAGCAAACAATACAGGTACAAGTAGCAAACAATACAGGTACATTTACAAGTGGCTTAAACCATTTTGTCTTGCCATGCCACAAGTCCAATATCCGAAACAAAGAAGACAGCAAATTTATCCCTCATTTGGGCAACTTGCACTGTAGTCCTCAGAGGGTGATCTTGGTAATCATGCAATGTGGTAGTAACAGTTTCCTCAAGTTCAAAGTGTTGTCTCTCTTTCACCGCGATGTAATTATGCAGGACAACACACGCTTTCACAACTTCATCAATTGTCTCAATTTTTAGATTGATGGCTGTTCCCAAAATGCGCCATTTAGATACCAGCAATCCAAAAGCACACTCCACAGTTCTTCGTGCCCTTGTCAATTGGTAGTTGTATATCCTTTTGGTGTGAGTCAAGTCCCGACTTGAGTACTATTTTATGAGGTTGGCACACATTTGGAACGCCTCATCCCCAACCACAACAAATGGCATTAGCGGTACTTCAGTGTTCGGAAGAGGTCGTGGCTGTGGAAAATTGAAATCTTTACCATACAAACTTTGGCCCCTTTCCCTGTCCAAATGAGCCAACGTCCACGGCAACAAATTGACAGTCAGCATCTGCAATCGAAAAGTATTTTTTTTAATTGAAATACTCGGATCCACTTCCAGCAGGTTTCATAATCCGAATGTGTTTGCCGTCCACAGCCCCCAAACAGTTTGGAAAATTACAAATGTCTTGGAATTTTGCAGCATTTTCCAGCCAGAGTTCATTTGTGGGATAGAGGAGGAATTCTTCATGCAGAACGTCACATAAAACACGGCAGGTGTCTCCAACAATCCCAGAGAAGTGTGGACACTCCAATTGTCATGGTTTGAACAGGGTTCTTGCCCTGCACTCACAGGGTTAAGTCTTCTTGGCCTCTTTCTGGATCTGGGAGGGGTATTTATACTCACTACTTACCAGGGTTCTCTGTCAGCTATATTGTTGTTCTGGTGTGTCTGACCCCTGGTGTGCGTGTATTCTGCATTGCTTGTTTGCTTCCCGTGTATGACCCGGTCCGTTCCCTCACTCTGTATTCTGTCTCTCGTTTTGGTACTAATGTCTTTTCTGGTTCTGACCTCCTAGCTTGGCTATCGTTACTCCGTTACAGTTTGTCCCTATTGTACCATCTATTGCCCGTTCTGGTTTTCTGATCTATTGCTACGTCCTGACTATCCATTTTGTCTAACCCTTTGGTACTGTATTGCTATCTCGTGCTTTGACTCGGCTTGATCTATTTTCTGTCTTTGTCTATGCCCCTTCATAACACTGCCCTGTAGTTACCTTTCTAGGAGTGTCCCTGCAGCTCCTGGCTCTGTGGCGCTGAGGCCACGCCCCCAGCAGTCACATGCTTCAGGTCCTGTGAGCTTGGAGCATGCATCGTCACCACTGAGACCCCACTCCACAGGTATCTTTGTGCACAGTCTTTGTACTCAGGACACGCGTACTGGCTCATTGAGCAAGTGCAGTGCGGTGTTCTTGACATTATAGCTGATCATTTCGGCTTTTTTTTCTTCTGAAGAAAAAAAAAAGTGTGTTATCCTCATGGATCCCATACAAGCTTTGGCTGATCAGGTCAAGCACCTGACCCAAATGTTCCAAAGACTTAATGTGGAACAGCGCACGATGGCCCATACCCAGCAACAGTTGGTGGATACTGTGCAGGGGGCTGTCGCTGCAGGGGCTCCTAGTAGGATGCAAGCTTTTTTTTTCACTGAGGCCCCGCTCCTCCAGGGATGAGTTCCAGAGGGTGGGGGGTCGTCATTTCCCTACTTCGGGGGGCTCCACAGGCATGGGCTTTCTCTCTCTCTTCCTCTGCTCCTGAACGTATGTCTGTGAATTTGTTCTTTGAGGCTCTGGGGCACATTTATGATAAGCCTGATAGAGTGCATCTGGCAGAGGATATGTTGATGAGTGTGACACAGGGGAGGCACTCTGCTGAATGGTTCTGCTCTGAGTTTAGACGCTGGGCAGCAGAGGTCTCCTGGGATGATGCTGCCCTCCGGGGTTTGTTCTGTAGAGGCCTGTCCGAACGTTTGAAAGATGCCCTAGCCCTTCATCCTCCACTGGATTCTTTGGAGGACGCTATGATCCAGGCTGTCCGCATGGACCGTAGGCTGCAGGCAAGAGGGGTCATGCTGCAGCAGACCCCTTTATTCTCCAATCTGAGAGACTCTGCATCTAGTCCTGAGCCCATGGAGGTTGGTGCCATGTCATTGGAGGAAAAAGAGAGGAGACACCATAGAAACAACCAATTGTGCTTTTACTGTGGATCCGCTGGACATTGGAGAAGGAACTGTCCTTCTTGCCCTTCTTCAGTGAAGCCATCAGGAAAACGACTGAGTCTGGGTAACAATCGAGGAGGTTGCCCAGACTCCCAGGTACCCTTTTCCTCACTTACTAAAATTCTGCTTCCGGTGGAACTAGAACTTACAGGCGGTCCGGTTGGGACTACCACCTTTGTTGACTGTGGTTCTTCTATTAATCTGATCGATGCCAAAGTTGTGACTTTTCATAAGATAGGGACAGTCAGGTTAAAAGATCCTGTTAAAATTGTGGCAATTGATTCTTCTCCTATCACCCAGGAGGAAATTTGTTTCATGACTGATACCTTTTCGTTGAAAGTGGGTTCCACTCACATGGAAAAATTAAGGTGTTTTGTTCTAAATAATCTGCCGGCTGGACTGGTACTGGGTATGCCTTGGCTTCAACGTCACAATCCTACAATTGACTGGGTCATGGGGGAGATCATTCAGTGGGGTTGTATGTCTAACGGTCTATGTTGTAACTTGACAACTCTTGTTACCCCAGTAAAATCTGTGTCAGTGTCGTCTGGAAGGTATTCCGGAGTACCTGAAAGATTTTGAAGACGTATTTTCTGAAAGTGAGGCTGAGGCGCTACCACCACATAGACCCTTTGATTGTGCCATTAATCTAGTCCTGGAGCCAAGTTACCCAAGGCTCACCTGTTCAATTTGTCCGGGCCCGAACGTCTAGCCATGAAGGAGTACATTACCGAGAGTCTCCGCAAAGGGCATATTAGGTCTTCTGTTTCAGTTGTGGCGGCAGGCTTCTTTTTTGTTAAGAAAAAAGATGGTGGTTTGCGGCTGTGCCTCGACTTTCGGGAATTAAACAATATTACTGTGAAAAATACATACCCTCTCCCCCTAATTCCAGATCTATGTAACCAACTCAACGGTGCCAAGTGGTTCTCTAAACTGGATTTACGTGGGGCATACAACCTTATAAGAGTCCGGGAAGGGGACGAATGGAAAACAGCATTCCTGACGACTGAAGGGCTGTTCAAAAACTTGGTTATGCCCTTTGGTCTCACCAACGCTCCTGCTGTTTTTCAGAATTTTATTAATGTAATTTTCTCTGATTTAATTGGTCGTTTTGTGGTCATCTATCTGGATGACATTCTGGTGTACTCGGTGGACAGTCAATCTCACTTGCACCATTTGCGGATGGTTCTCCTGAGACTGAGGGAGAATCATTTGTATGCCAAGTTGGAAAAATGCTCATTTTTCACGCAAGAAGTATCCTTTCTGGGGTTGATTGTGTCAGGGGAGGGATTCCGCATGGATCCTAAGAAGGTCCAGGCTGTTACAGATTGGGTGCAGCCTCATGATTTGAAAGGGTTGCATCGATTTTTAGGCTTTGCTATCATTTATAGGAAATTTATTAAGGGCTTCTCGCAGGTGGTAAAACCTCTAACGGACCTCACTCTCAAGGGGGCTGATGTAAAAAATTGGTCTGTAGCTGCAAAAAATTCTTTCATGACATTAAAAAAGTGCTTTTCTTCAGCCCCTGTATTGGTACAACCCGACCCGTCAAGACCTTTTATCGTGGAGGTTGACGCCTCGGAAGTAGGGGTGGGGGTGTCTCAGGGCGCTCCTACCCTTACGAATCTGAGGCCTTGCGCCTTCTTCTCTAAAAAATTTTCCTCTGCCGAGAGAAATTATGATGTCGGCAATAGAGAGTTGTTGGCGGTAAAGTTGGCTTTTGAAGAATGGAGGCATTTCCTGGAGGGGGCTATTCATCCCATTACAGTCATCACTGATCACAAAAATTTGGCCTATATCGAGTCTGCCAAGAGATTGACCCCCAGACAGGCTCGGTGGGCGCTTTTTTTTTCTCGATTTCAGTTTACCATCACATTCCGTCCGGGATCTAAAAACATCAAGGCTGATGCCTTATCCTGAAGCTTTGATTCGGTGTCCCCTCCAGAACCTCCCTCCTCCATTCTTCAGCCAGGAGTAGTGGTGGCCGAAATCTCATCTGAGTTACAGAGAGAGATTTTGGAGGCCCAGGCTCGGGCTCCGGGTGGTAAACCCCTGGGTAAATTGTTTGTACCGGAACGTTTCCGTCTCGGACTTATGCAGGAATTTCACGATTCTATGTTGAGTGCTCACCCTGGGATTGCAGCTACCCGGGGGGCAATTGCGAGGGGTTTCTGGTGGCCCTCTATGGTAACAGATATTAAAAAGTTTGTGACTGCATGTGGGGTGTGCGCTCGTTTTAAAAGTTCTGAGGTCCGGCCGGGGAGTTGGTGCCTTTGCCAATTCCGGATAGACCATGGACACATTTGTCCATGGATTTTATCACAAATCTTCCTCCTTCCAGGGGCAACTCGGTGATATGGGTGGTGGTGGATAGGTTTTCAAAGCAAGCCCACTTTGTACCTCTCCCCGCGTTACCATCTGCTGAAACCCTGGTCCGCTTTTTTATGCAGCATATAATTCGGTTGCATGGAGTGCCTATGAATGTGGTGTCAGACAGAGGGGTACAGTTTGTAGCCAGGTTCTGGAGGGCTTCTTGCAAAAAGCTGGGGATTTCATTGTCCTTCTCCTCTGCCTACCCCCCAGAGTCTAATGGACAGAAGGAGCGCACAAACCAATCGTTGGAGCAGATTCTGAGATGCTTGGCCTCTTCCAGGCAGGAGGACTGGTGTGAGGTATTGCCCATGGCAGAGTTTGCATTCAACGGTCGTGTGAGTCAATCTACTGGGAAGTCTCCCTTTCAGATCAACTATGGGTTTAACCCACATTTTGGAGTTTTCCCGCATGGATTCAGGTTGTCCTGGAGCTGAGGGTGCGACACAATGTCTAAGAATTCTTTGGCGGGAGGTTCAGAGGAATATTTCCAAGGCCCAGGAAAACTATAAGCGGTTTTCTGACAGGAGGAGGGGTCAGGTCCAGCATTTGCAGTAGGGGAGAAGGTGTGACTATCCACCCCAATATCAAGCTTAAGGTACCATCTATAAAGCTGGGCCCCAAGTTTATTGGCCCATACAAAGTTGTGGAGGTTGTTAACCCAGTAGCCTACCGACTGCAGCTGCCCACCTCCTTTAAAATTTCTGATGTCTTCCACAGGTCCCTGTTAAAGCCTGTGGTGATGGTGAGAGAGGATCCCTCATCAAATGCTCCACCAGTGCTGGTAGAGGGGCAGCTGGAGTATGAAGTAGGGCGCATTGTCGACTCCCGGTGGGTGCGCCGGAGACTCCAGTATCTGATACATTGGAAGGGGTACTCTTTGGAGGATCGGTCATGGGTTCCGGCCAGATCGGTGCATGCTGGTCGTCTGGTGCGGGCTTTCCACGCCAGATACCCAGGCAAGCCTGGGGGTCCAGTGGTCCCCCGTTAAGAGGGGGGTACTGTCATGGTTTGAACAGGGTTCTTGCCCTGCACTCACAGGGTTAAGTCTTCGTGGCCTCTTTCTGGATCTGGGAGGGGTATTTATACTCACTCTTTACCAGGGTTCTCTGTCAGCTATACTGTTGTTCTGGTGTGTCTGACCCCTGGTGTGCGTGTATTCTGTGTTGCTTGTTTGCTTCCCGTGTATGACCCGGTCCATTCCCTCACTCTGTACTCTGTCTCTCGTTATGGTACTATTGTCTTTTCTGGGTCTAACCTCCTGGCTTGGCTATCGTTACTCCGTTACAGTTTGTCCCTATTGTACCGTCTATTGCCCGTGCTGGTTTTCTGATCTATTGCTACGTCCTGACTATCCATTCTGTCTAACCCTTTGATACTGTATTGCTATCTCATGCTTTTACCTGGCTTTATCTGGTTTCTGTCTCTGACTATGCCCCTTGGTAACATTGCCCTGTAGTTACCTTTCTAGGAGTGTCCCTGCAGCTCCTGGCTCTGTGGCGCTGAGGCCACGCCCCCAGCAGTCACATGCTTCAGGTCCTGTGAGCTTGGAGCATGCATTGTCACCACTGAGACTCCGCTCCACAGGTATCTTTGTGCACAGTCTTTGTACTCAGGGCTCGCGCACTGGCTCAGTGAGCAAGTGCAGTGCGGTGTTCTTGACACCAATCCAGAATTGAAAATGTAGAGATGATAAGGTCTCTCCGGCAGCCAGGAATCTGACAAACAGAAAATGGGAAAGAAAATCAGTACATGGCTTTTAGAACAATCATATTAAAATTCTTTTTCAAAATTAGGTACGTCAGGGTCACCAACAGACGTTCCTCAGAAGGAATTGCTCGACGTAGCTGTGTTGTCCTGCCTGGTGATGGATCCTCGGACACGTAACAGCAAGTCATGGATACTCTGTTCAGACGTTCTCGTGTAGTCAAACCTTTTTACTGGGTTTTCACGCAGCTCTGTGTACAACGAGTGGTAAGCTCCACGGCTCTCTCGGACTTCTACAATGGGGTGTTGCCAATAGCGTCGACGTCTTCTCCGTCTTTCTCTTCTTCTTTCTTCTTCACAAGCCACAGCAAATGCAACAGCCAATTTCAATGACAAATCAAGATTAATCATGAAGCTCTCCACACTAAGATCCATCTTGTAGCTGGATATAGCAGCAAAAGACGAGGATTTAATCAGTGCATTGTGTCTATATATAGAAATCCCATGAGACACACCCATTGGGTGTCTGGTGTCATATCGAACGCAAGCGCATAAACAACTCAAACGCATGCAAAAACGCATACAAATGCATGCACACGCAGCTTTTTTTGGCGTCATGCGTAAGATGTGGATAAAAAATGCTGCGTAAACATGTGTTTGCATGCAGATGTAACGCTGTGCACAGAAACGCTAATGTGAACCTTAGCCCATTCTTCCAGTATTTCTGCTCAACCAATGGTTTTATCTGTTTCTCTGAAGATGTTCATCTTGATGATCAAAGGAATAGTAAAGTCCACAATATTTTCCACCATTAGCACTCCTTTGTTCTTCTAACTTAAAACTAAACTATCACCCTATGTTATATCAGTTATAGGTATAGGCAGACTATTTGCTACAGTTTACCCAAGATACACAGAAGGATTGAGAAGTGCTTCATATATATTGATTTAGCCCTAGGTGTAATTTGCGACCCAGTGTCCGCTAAGCAAGCAATGTCATTTCCATTAAAGTTAATTGTGACTACAGGACATTTTACAATCTTCAGGGCTAGTCTCTTCCATCCAAAAGGGTGCATAGGCCTCTCAAATTTGTGGCATCTGAAGGCTATAGTGTCCTATCTGTTCACACAGGCAGAATTCTTCCCTTTGGTCTCTCCTTCAGCTCATCTTTTGAAACCTAGTGTGGATAGGGGTATTAATTATATGCAGGTGATGAAAAAATGGAAACTAAAATTTAAAAACAACTCGATTTTATTTAGCATCAAGTATGAGCACCATGTGTAGAAATTCACAAAGTCACATGCATGTTATCAATATACAATGGTTGTCTTAGGAATGTTCTGCCGCACTGAATATACTTGGGTTTGGCACTCAAATCATCAGGGTCTGCTGCTGGCAGCTCCCAATTGCCCACCAATGACATCCTTGATATGCTCAATGGGAGACAAGTTCAGAAATGCTGCAGGCCATTCTAGCACTTTCAGCCATACAGGCTGCCCTCAGTAGCCTGAAAAATATGTGGCCTGGCATTGCGGTTTTAAAAAATATCTTTTTTGGGACACTTTCACTTATCCTCATGAAGGCCTCTTCACAACGTTGCTCTCATGGTCTCCAGCCTAATCTCCTGCTCTCATTGCATCCAAGACAAAAGCGAGACTCATTGCTGAATAGAACAGTTCTCCATTCCAGTCTCCATTGCTGTGATAGGCATTGAGAGCGATGGCGTGAGGTCAATGGAACACCTGTAGTTGGATGTCTGGTTCATAACCCAATGTTGTGCATTCTGGTGGTTATCTGACATTCATGACGGTCTTGTGACAGCATTGTTTCTGATGGGTGGGGTCGGAGTCCTGTGAAGGATTACACAGGATCCTCCTTGGCTGTTTAATTATAGAAATGTAGCAACAAAATGTTTTGACTATGTAGGTTGACTGACCTGTTGAAGGTCATTTGGCTACCAGTCCAGTTCTCAAACGTTTTAAGTGCCTTCTTTATTATTGTTATACTATAAAAAATATATATAATTAAGTAAAGCGGTGACCAACCTTCACCCATTTATTTGTACGAGTGTCTTTGTTTGTTCTACAGGGTATTGGTGGGGATGAAAGGACCTAGTGTTTCACTTTGGGGTCTCTGCAGTCTCCTTTACACATTTAACTAGATGACCCTTTGCGATGCCATCATTTGGTTTAGTTACAGTCAAATTATCCAGATACAAGGTGCACCTGTACGACTGGACAATATGTAACCATCCTCTACTGAGTGTTTACAGGGCAAAGTACTTGCAGACCTCAGCACTGATCAGTATTTGTATATACCATTAATATGGCATTCACAGTGGAGTTTGCTGAAAGTTGTAGTGCAACTCTGCAATAGTAATGCATTTAGCTTAGTAATGGCTGAAGCGGAAGCAATGATCATTTCTGTGGTGCCCCTGAGGCTCAGTCGCCACAGAGGTACTACACCTCCTCCTGAGGTGTGGTGCCCCGCCACCCAGGTAAGGTGGAGGCTCCTGACCACACTCCAACACCTACATCCCACAACACAAAGTAGTGTAGCAAAGCACCTTCGGCAGCTCCCTGCTTGGAGTGTAGCATAGCACCCCTTGGTGGCTCCCTGCTTGGAACACAAAACGTGCTGGGAGGTGGGTGGAATTTAGTTCGCACAAGAGAGCGGGAAGAGTTGAGTCAGTCAGTCTTTCACTCAGTCAATGAAGAGTGAGGATGTAGAAGGACAGAGTGTGAGAGAGAGAAGATCCCCGGGAGAGGGATGGAAGAAGGAAGTGCTGCAGCAGGCCACAGTGATCTGGGTCTGCTGGCACAGGAAAGAGACAGAGAAAGGAAGCTTGATTCTCCATTGGGAAGAAGGATTAGCACGGAACGTGAGGAGAATAAGAGAACAAGGACCAGGGTTAGAGGAGAACCATTTTCAAGTTCTAAGCGCAAGGCCGGGGTCCGGTCCCCGAGGTTGTACGGATACTAATGGTCCTGCAGCAGACACCGGAGGAATAGAAGTAGTGACCACTTTATTCCCACGCAAGACTTGGGGCAGGGGCTGGCTGGCAAATTATAGCCTGGGGGGCAAACACAAAGCACTGGCCCTGGAGTGGTGGCCCATCTTTTTGCTAAAGAGTCTAAGGTCTCACATACCATTCAGCGTGAGTAGTGCGCCTCCGAGGTGCAACTGATAAGAAACCATTTCATACATACTAAACTTAAATTGTCTTAGTAGAGTTGATTGAATATTTCAAAATTCGGTTCCGATTATGATCAGCGGCAAATATTGTATTTGCAATAGAGTTGAGCGAAACGGGTCGGTCAAATTCAAAAGTCGCTAACTTTCGCTAAAGTCGGGTTTCGGGCAAAACCCGACCATAGCGTGAGGTCGGCCATGCGGTCGCCGACCCAATCGCCAAAGTCGGATTTCCCAGAATGCTTGCATGAGACTTTTTTCAGCCACTGAGCAAGGACATACACTGTGGGCAACGAGATGACATGTGCAGCGTCCGGGGAGAGAGAGTTTTCACGCACTTTAGAAAAAGCAATCCGGCATGTAGGTGTCTTTAATGTCCGCCACTCCCTGACGACTTTGCTTCCCCATTGACTTGCATTGGGTTTCGTATTTCAGTCGGACATTCGACTTTTCACGATAGTCGGCTGATTTCGTTTGACTCGACTTTTGAGAAAGTCAGGTTTCATGAAACCCAACTCGACCCTAAATAAGGCAAAGTCGCTCATCCCTAATTTGCAATATTCGCTGAACACAGCCAAACGTCATTGGAGTCAATGGGAGTAGAAATGACCGAATATGTTGGTACTGTTATGGCACGAATATGGCAAATTCTGATTCGATGATCGATTCCGAACATATTCGCTCAACTCCACTACTTAGCAGCCATACCGTAAAGTGTTACACAAAACAAATGCTACCTGAGATGCCAGCCTTAACCTGTTTATGCTTATAATCACATGCCTGCTTGCAGTAACACCCCAGTGTGCACAGTCTCACATAATGTAAGATTGATATACAGACATGACCAATGCCTAAGAAACTTTAGTTTTATTTGTGTACTGAATCCACTAATACACTTAGGACACAATTCATCAAAGTATTTTTGCTAGAATTCTGGCATAATACAATTTGAAAAGTCAGAAAATTTGTGCACATCTCAAAGTTGTTAAAAAAATGTTGTGGCTTTTGCCATTTTCACCCAGTGTTAGCCAGGTACACCAAAGTAGGAAGAACATGGGCGCCAAGAGGTATGGCATAGCCCGTAAACCAAATTCTTCAAAAGTTACAATACTTTAGTGGCCTAACTTAATCCAGAAATGTAGACTTTTGGCAAGGCGCACACCAGAGATAAGATGTGCCTAATTCATTACGTGATCAGTGCGCCCCTTAATGAATCTTACACCTGCACTGCCGACATTAGAGCGATGGTCCGGTACCTATAATGTCCTTTGTAAATTTCTATCCTTACACCCTAACCGCTTTGTAATGAGTTTTATTACACAACACCCTACACTTCTCCCTGCCTATGTAATCTCTAAGGCTGTGTACCCACGTAAGCATTTTTTTCGTGTTTTTTAAGTTTTTTCCCCGGTAAAAACGCTTCAAAATCGCATACAAGAAGCATCCCATTCTTTTGAATGAATTTTTGTGCACATGATGCGTTAATTTCAGAGAAAAAAATGCATCGCGGAAAAAAACGCATTTCCAAGTATATTCTATTAGCAGGAGGATGCTCCTGTAAAAAACGCGAACAAAAACACAAAAAAATCGCGTAAAAACGAATTAAAAACGCGCGTTTTTCCTGGGAAGAAGTCTGTTTTTTCTGCATACGTGGGTACATAGCCTAAAAGTAGTTTTTTTACTCCATTTCCGGTGGTATTTTGTTTAAAGGGAACCTGATTGCAGAAATACGCTATTAACCTGCAGATATGGGAATGATCTGCAGATTAATAGTGTTACTAACCAGCCCAGCGCCCTCACTTAGCCGAACGCTGTCAGTCACGGGGTGGGGGAAGTGCCGACGCAGGTTCAGTCACCGCTCTGAGTATACAGAGTGATGGCTGTAACTGCGCCCCCGGCCCTGACTGACAGCCCTCCCCAATGTAGGGAATCAGTCAATGCGAGGGTGCGGTTGCAGAGCGGTGACTGAACCTGTGCCGGCACCGTCTCCGTGAATAAAACGCGAACGCTACATGGAGAATAAAGTAAATTTTCTCCCTGTAGAGTTCGGCTAAGTGCAGGCGCCTGGCATATTAGGAACGCTATTAACCTTTAGATGAACCCCATATCTGCAGGTTGATAGAATTTTTTCTGTTGACAGATTCCCTTTAAGAGGAGCCTCTTAAGATGCCTTGTAACCATAGTCTGTGGGAGATGTGCTTCTATCTCTGCCCATCACATCTTCTAACTGTGAAACAAGAGGTCATAAGGTGGAGGAGATAGTAGTAGTGAGTGACACCCCACAGCTTCTACCACCACCCTCCAAATACGCAGTGGAGCAGTATGCATGCACCCCGGCTTCATTGTCGCCCTGCACATGCCCAGGGAGGCAGCATTGATGTAGGACACTGCCAAACGCCAGATTTTCAAAGTTGGCGCTAATGACTGACAAAGTCCTGTGTCACCGCTGCTTCACTGTGAACACAAAGTGCGTTCATAAATTTGGTGTACACCCAGCCTCCTGCACATTAACAGGGATACAGAGATCTGCAACTACACATCCCCACGTGCACATGTTACCATATAGACCGATGCACACATACACAGGTCACCACAGAGGCACAAACATCACCATGTACACAGACATGCACGTTACCATATACATGGATGCACACATACACAGGTCACCACAGGGGAACAAACATCACCACATACACAGACACCCGCACGTTACCATATACATGGATGCACACATACACAGGTCACCACAGAGGAACAAACATCACCACATACACAGACACCCGCACGTTACCATATACATGGATGCACACATACACAGGTCATCACAGAGGAACAGACATCACCACGTACACAGACACATGCATGTTACCATATACACAGATGCACACACACACAGGTCACCACAGAGGAACAAAAATCACCAAGTACACAGACACATGCATGTTACCATATACACGGATGCACACATACACAGGTCACCACAGAGGAACAAACATCACCACGTACACAGACACCCGCACGTTACCATATACATGGATACACACATACACACAGGCCACCACAGAGGCACAAACATCACCATGTACACAGACATGCACGTTACCATATACATGGATCCACACATACACAGGTCACCACAGGGGAAGAAACATCACCACATACATAGACACCCGCACGTTACCATATACATGGATGCACACATACACAGGTCATCACAGAGGAACAAACATCACCACGTACACAGACACCTGCACGTTGCCATATACATGGATGCACACATACACAGGTCACCACAGGGGAACAAACATCACCACATACACAGACACCCGCACGTTACCATATACATGGATGCACACATACGCAGGTCATCACAGAGGAACAGACATCACCACGTACACAGACACATGCATGTTACCATATACACAGATGCACACACACACAGGTCACCACAGAGGAACAAAAATCACCAAGTACACAGACACATGCATGTTACCATATACACGGATGCACACATACACAGGTCACCACAGGGGAAGAAACATCACCACATACATAGACACCTGCACGTTGCCATATACATGGATGCACACATACACAGGTCACCACAGGGGAACAAACATCACCACATACACAGACACCCGCACGTTACCATATACATGGATGCACACATACGCAGGTCATCACAGAGGAACAGACATCACCACGTACACAGACACATGCATGTTACCATATACACAGATGCACACACACACAGGTCACCACAGAGGAACAAAAATCACCACGTACACAGACACATGCATGTTACCATATACATGGATGCACACATACACAGGTCACCACAGGGGAACAAACATCACCACATACACAGACACCCGCACGTTACCATATACATGGATGCACACATACGCAGGTCATCACAGAGGAACAGACATCACCACGTACACAGACACATGCATGTTACCATATACACAGATGCACACACACACAGGTCACCACAGAGGAACAAAAATCACCAAGTACACAGACACATGCATGTTACCATATACACGGATGCACACATACACAGGTCACCACAGGGGAAGAAACATCACCACATACATAGACACCTGCACGTTGCCATATACATGGATGCACACATACACAGGTCACCACAGGGGAACAAACATCACCACATACACAGACACCCGCACGTTACCATATACATGGATGCACACATACGCAGGTCATCACAGAGGAACAGACATCACCACGTACACAGACACATGCATGTTACCATATACACAGATGCACACACACACAGGTCACCACAGAGGAACAAAAATCACCAAGTACACAGACACATGCATGTTACCATATACACGGATGCACACATACACAGGTCACCACAGGGGAAGAAACATCACCACATACATAGACACCTGCACGTTGCCATATACATGGATGCACACATACACAGGTCACCACAGGGGAACAAACATCACCACATACACAGACACCCGCACGTTACCATATACATGGATGCACACATACGCAGGTCATCACAGAGGAACAGACATCACCACGTACACAGACACATGCATGTTACCATATACACAGATGCACACACACACAGGTCACCACAGAGGAACAAAAATCACCACGTACACAGACACATGCATGTTACCATATACACGGATGCACACATACACAGGTCACCACAGAGGAACAAACATCACCACGTACACAGACACATGCACGTTACCATATACATGGATGCACACATACACACAGGCCACCACAGAGGCACAAACATCACCATGTACACAGACACCCGCACGTTACCATATACATGGATACACACATACACACAGGCCACCACAGAGGCACAAACATCATCATGTACACAGACATGCACGTTACCATATACATGGATACACACATACACACAGGCCACCACAGAGGCACAAACATCATCATGTACACAGACATGCATGTTAACATATACATGGATCCACACATACACAGGTCACCACAGGGGAACAAACATCACCACATACATAGACACCCGCACGTTACCATATACATGAATGCACACATACACACGTCACCACAGAGGAACAAACATTACCACGCACACAGACACATGCACGTTACTATATACATGGATGCACACATACACAGGTCACCACAGAGGCACAAACATCACCACGTATATACTCACACACATACACATGTCACTATGCACACATACAAATGCATTCATATGCACATCACCATTTAAACGGACGCACATATACAAACGTCACCGCATACTCACATATGTCACCATGTACACAGATGCACACATCACTACATATACAGAGGTCACCATGTGCACACTCTTACACACATCACCACATTCACATTCACACCCACATCACCACATACCACTCATGTCACTATGTACACACACAAGTCACCACGTGCACACTCATACACACACATGTCACCTCGTACACGGTTGCGCATATACACAGTTCACATACACAGACGCACATATACATATATATCACCACATATACTCACACATTTCACCACATACACTGATGCACACATACACACTTCACCAAGAACATGCATGTACAGTACTCATACACATGTCATCACGCACACATACACACAAACATACACTGGAATACACTGAATTGAGGACTTGAAACTGCTTTTAATCACACAGAATGAGACATACAGAATATTCCACTCCTATTTCTGCCTGCCTGACAGATATGTACCCTAACTGCTCCCCTCCAGCTCAGTTTCAACAATGCAGCCCCCCAAACAACTAAGAAGCAAAGAGACACCTTATCACAAGCCCCCTTGAATGCCTGCAGCTAGTCACACTTTCACATGTTGTGAGGCAGCCGGCGGCCTCCTCAGCTGTGCTGCACTGTCTGCTTCCTGCTCTCGGATTGGTAAGGCAGCACACTGAGCAGGAAGAATACAGTACAGCCCCTAGGGACGGCTTCTCCACCAGTCAGAGAGCTGGAAGGACATTGCAGCCTTGAGTGACCTCTGCTCCACCAATCGGGATGATGCTTGTTGCGAAGAGCAAATGAAGACACAGTGCGGCTTCCGAAGTACAGTAATGTGTGGCTGAACGGCCCAAAGCTGCTGCTAGGAGACCAGCCCAAGGGGCAATTGCCTCTCTGCCACCCGGCCCAGCCCGCCCCTGACTTGGGGGCACAACAGCAACATATTAGTGAGCTGGGACTTAGTAGCAAGGAGTCCCCGAAGCAGGCTACAGCTGTCTGCCGTACAAGTAGAGTTCATCTGACAGGAGGAACTCCAGTGTAACTCAGTACTAGGAGTACTTCATTCAAAGGCGCTAAAAGAGGAGACGTTCAGAAAAGGCACATATGTTGGCGGAGTGTTGGAAAGGAGTACTTCTTCTTGCCTGGAAGTTGGCTGAGCTCCTGACCCGGAGAACACGGCACGGATGCGGGAACCTGTACCTGCAACAGACTGTGAGTAAAGCTTTGGAACTACATGCCCTGGTGTCCTCCACTTATTCCTGCGCCAACCTACCCAGCACTGCTACATCCCTTGCGCCTGACACTACACCATCTAAGTGTCACCTCACCTACACTGCCCTGGGACTACAGCTCTGCCAGTGGAGGGCTATAACATCTCTGCTGCACCACACCATCTGTCCCAGAGGATCTGTCTGCAGCGTCGGCTTACATCTCCATTGCCGAACACCACAAGTGGTGTCACGAATCACTTATCCTAAGCACACTGAACATTCTCCTTTTACAATGAGCACCAAGGGCCACGGGCCAGGTCCCAGCTGCCGTGACATCTCCCATTGAGGCTCATCAGGCCCGGTACCAAGTACCCCACAGCCCTGGGTGTGAGGGCGTCCCATTTTGGCATCACGAACAGGATGACGAGACCCGATGCCATCGGGTTCTGTGTGCCTGAAATCTGTTGGACTTAAAACTTTTGGAAATGTGCAGAAGACCTAATTTAATAGACTGTAAAATGAATGCTAAAAATGGCCACCAGCGCGGTGAAGAAAGGCGTGACAACATGGGTGGTCCTAAGAAAAGACCGCGAACTATCCTGGGCTTCCCCTGACTGAACTTCTATGCGACAGCGACACGGCCCACACCCCGAGAGGTTCATATACTGGCTTGGTATGGAGGAGTTGGAAGAAGACGCCGCCCCCAGAAGGAGGAGCGGAAGCCAGTGGCGGGAAAAGAGCCCAGGCAGGAAGAAGAACGCCAGAACGCCATATTGGAAGAAGGGAGGAGGCCTGCGGAGTGCGAGGAGGTTGAGCTGAATCTCCCCGGCGCAATGGCTGTAGGCTCCGACCCGGCTTCCAGGATGGACTGTCAACAGCTGGAGGAGGAGATTGCCCGGTTGACTCGTGAACTGCGGCTAAAGCAAGAGGCGCTCTGGAGGAAGAAGTGGCAGCCCGCCCTGGAGGGGCCTACACCCGCGGTACCCCAGTTACTAGTAGACCGGGAACCCGTTATGCCACCACCGTCTCCGATATCCACCTGGACAGCAACCACTACCACCGCTGCCACCAGGACCCGCACCGTACTGGCACCGGAGCCGAGACTGCACCATCGGGAGGCACCGGGTATAGATGCTGGCCCTCCTAACGGGCTACCCCTCGAATTCTCATTGTCAGAGGCTGGCCTGCTGGAGCTTGAAATGGGGGTGTTGGACGAGTCATCAGGGGGCACTAGGCTGACGGAGATGGGTAGATGGAAGAAATCCCTGCTGAGGAGGGTGCGGTTGGAACAGGCGCGCACCATACGACACCTTCAGAGCTTGGCAGAGTCTAGGCCGCTTTGGGGCATTGAAACGCATCATGGGTTCTCTTTGTCGCAGCTGCAAAACCCCCATGTAGCCTCCTACCAACACCAGCAGGCCACGGCATCCCTAGATGTTAGACCAAGGACCAGAACAGTGGTACCCCCTGAGGATGAAGAATCTTATCCATTGGTACCAGCTGCCACTCCTACCGACTTACTGGTGGCAGAGACATCACCAGCAACAACCGATATGCCTACACCAGCTGTACCTCGGGCAGCAGCTGTTTCCAGAATTTCTAATGAGGATCAATGATTCCTCAACCCATCTGGACACCCAAAGCATCTCCCCTGGAAGCAGTCCAAGCAACCAGCTTCCGGAACCCAGGAGGGGATAACTAGCCCTAATGTTGATCTAAACTAACTTTTGTTTCCCAGGAGGGTATTTGCACCTTTGCTCTTGTTTTCTATTTTTTTTTTGGTTATCATGTTTTTGTTTTCTGCCCAGTTTGGTTGGCAGCTTTTACACTTGAACTGTGGAGATCATGGACGCTGAGTGATCCAGAACTACTAATGTACATAGTTTGCACCTCATTAGGTGCTTTCTCTTATTTTTACATAGGAACCTGCCCTTGGAACAAGGACTACCTCGTTATAAAGACATTTCCAGACATGATGGCCGGTCCAATGTCTACTCTTTGCACTTATTGATCATGCTTAGTATTTTTGAACAAGAAACTAGAAAGTGATAGTGTGAAGTGAAAGTGAAAGTATTAATGACAGATTTCATAGGGTTTAATTGAGAAAGAAATACAGTGAATGTTTTACAATGTTTGAATAAAGATGTGAGAATTGAATAAAAATATGCAGATGACGAATCAGGCAATAACGGTTGTCACTCCTAAGACAAAAGGAAAGAAGAGAGTAGAAAATGTGAAAGATAACAGAAAAGAAATGTGTTGCTAGAAAATGTGTTACTCAAGCTGATAGTGAATTTGCTTCCATAGCACTTTAAATTAGGTAGCATAACTTTAAATATAGATAGACAGTTAAATTGTTTGTAACGTTCACGAAACAGTGCCTCCCACATTGGGAAGTTTAGTATAAGACATGTTCATTATGCAATATAAAAATTTGTATGTTCCTGTATTGTCAACTTTGCTTCCTTGCAGCCCGCGGATGTGCTGTGTTTAACGGGGGGTATGTGGCGCCCCTGAGGCTCAGTCTCCACAGAGGTACTGCACCTCCTCCTGAGGTGTGGTGCCCCACCATCCAGGTAAGGTGGAGGCACCTGACCACACTCCAACACCTACACCCCACACCACAAAGTAGTGCAGCAAAGCACCTTTGGCGGCTCCCTGCTTGGAGTGTAGCATAGCACCCCTTGGTGGCTCCTTGCTTGGAACACGAAAAGTGCTGGGAGGTGGGTGGAGTTTAGTTCGCACAAGAGAGCGGGAAGAGTTGAGTCAGTCAGTCTTTCATTCAATCAATGAGTGAGGATGTAGAAGGACAGAGTGTGAGAGAGAGAAGATCCCTGGGAGAGGGATGGAAGAAGGAAGTGCTGCAGCAGGCCACAGTGATCTGGGTCTGCTGGCACAGGAAAGAGACAGTGATAGGAAGCTTGATTCTCCATTGGGAAGAAGGATTAGCAAGGAACGTGAGGAGAATAAGAGAACAAGGACCAGGGTTAGAGGAAAACCCTTTTCAAGTTCTAATCGCAAGGCCGGGGTCCGGTCCCCGAGGTTGTACGGATACTAATGGTCCTGCAGCAGACACCGGAGGAATAGAAGTAGTGACCACTTTATTCCCACTCAAGACTTGGGGCACAACAGCAACATATTACTGAGCCGGGACTTAGTAGCAAGGAGTCCCCGAAGCAGGCTACAGCTGTCTGCTGTACAAGTAGAGTTCATAGGAACATCGGAGGAACTCCAGTGTAACTCAGTACTAGGAGTACTTCATTCAAAGGCGCTATAAGAGGAGATGTTCAGAAAAGGCACATATGTTGGCGGAGTGTTGGAAAGGTGTACTTCTTCTTGCCTGGAAGTTGGCTGAGCTCCTGACCCGGAGGACACGGCTCGGATGCGGGCACCTGTACCTGCAACAGACTGTGAGTAAAGCTTTGGAACTACATGCCCTGGTGTCCTCCACTTAGTCCTGCGCCAACCTACCCAGCACTGCTACATCCCTTGCCCCTTTGAGGTAGCGTTGTCATTCAAGGTTGGGGGACACTCGCTTGGCAGCAAATAAATCGCATCCGGTACGGGTTTTCCATAAAACCATATCAGTCCGTGAGGTTTATTATTCAGCATAAACCACAGGAAGCACCACAAAGTTCATATCAGCATAGCGTCCATTATATAGGCTATTCAGCCTCATCATTATCTCACCCGTCAGGGTTCCTTATGCGGCTTCACCATCGCATACGTTAGTTCCCTCCACGGAGCTCTCAGGCACACATCGCCAATGCTCACACAGCCGCTCCACAGGCTGTTAGTGAGGAGATACTTCTCCTCATGGGACCTTTCAAACTGGACCAATCTGTCAGGGTCCTGACAGCGCCGGTGTACAGCCTCCGCTAAGCAGGGACTCAACTCACCCGCACCGTAGGGACTCCTGGGGACAAGAACAGCAGGAAAATACAGATGCACGGGACCTGAATGTAGAAGTTTAGAAAGCAGGCACAGGACCTACGGTCATGTGACTACAAGGGGGCGGGGCTTAGCATCCTGCTTTCAAAGAAGGTAGAAAACTCAAAGTCGGGCAAAGCGGGGGTCATGCACAATACAGGCAAGCGAGGTACAGGAGGGATAAACAGACAGGAGGTCAGACAAAGCCAAAGGTCATACACAAGATCTCAGTAAAGTACCAGGGATGAGACAGAACGGATAGTCAGGGCCAAGCAGAGATCAAAACCAAACAGACGTAGAAGTTACCAGGCAGAATCCAAAGCAGAATCCAGAGAACAGACCGAGTCATACACAGAGAATCATGCAACCAGAGGCCACCATAATAGGTCCCAGGTGTGCAGGTGAGAGTCTGCACTGAGGTCAGAACATTAACCCCAGCAGTGCCGGTCACCCAGCACTGGTATCATGACACAATCAGGTCCCAGCATTCACCCCTTGTGACCTACCCTGGCCACCTTATATGGCCTGTAGCCACGCCCACTGGGTCACATGGCTATGACCTCATCACAGGTCCTTCACACACTTACAAAGCCTTTTACTATAGGCGTTGTCAGACACACCCCTGGGTGGATTTGTAGGTTACCAGAACCCGCCCATCTCTCTAGTTACCTGAAGACTTCTCCCTTACACTTATAAACAACACCTCAGCAATGATATTGCTGATCACACATACACAAGTCTCCATCTCAAAGCCACCCAGTTTGAGATACATAACTGTTATGAATGAGTCACCGAGGAGGAAAAAACAAAAAGCAAGCTAAGCCCAGAAAACCGGAGAGGTTGGTAACTAGCGGATTGCAGACCCCTGATCCTATCCACAACAACTAGCAATAGCTGTGGAGCGTGCCTACGGTGGTCCTAGATGCCTCGTCACGGCCAGAGAACTAAATAAGCCTAAAGAAAGTAAGGGAAAATCTTAACTGCCCCAGAGCAGACCCCAAAGCAATAGACAGCCCCCAACATGTATTGTCGGTGAAACAAGATGAAAACACAAACAGATAGAAAGATAGGCTGAGCAAACGATGGGGCCCTCACTAACTAGAAAGGACAGGAAAGAAAAGCTGCTGTCTGCAATCACGCAAAAAACCCTGCCAAAAAATGTCCAACACGTCCGATAGAAAAAGGCCCTGAAGTCGCTAGACTTCAATTCCCTATATCAGCACTCAGGTATATTCTGAAGACAGAGCAAAAGAGATCAACTGATCAGAGACAAAATGGGAATTCAGCCCAGTCCCAGCCAGGGCTGGCTGAACACAAAAACTAAGTAAACCAGACAAAAACTCATATGAACAATAGCAGAGAAAACTTAGCTTTAAGAAGGCAGGAACCAAACTGGAAAAAAGAAGCCACAGTCAGGAGAAATCACCAGCAAGAAACTAGGGAGTCTGCTGTATTAAATCCAATCAGAAATTCCTGATGTCCAATCACAGTCCTCTTCCTCAGGTGGCCGGTCTCTGCCATTTAGATCAGCTTCATTACCTCCCTTCACCAACAGAGGGAGCCCAGATAGAGAACTTACTACTACTCTGTCAGCACAGCCAGCTCCATAACCCTCACCAGAAGCCAGAGGCAAACCCGAAAATGAGCTCACAACACATAACTATTCTTCAGGATTCTGCCACTCATCCATTCTCTTGGGACATCCACACAGCGCCCCCTAGTGGACACAGTGGTCATTACACCACATACCCTGCCCCTCTGTTCAAACTTGTGGGGTTGAACACACAATCTTACACCAGGATCTCGAGACCGGGCACTCATTACACCTTGCCCCATAGGTCAAGAGAACCGTCTCCCTCTGTCATCCGGCCTCATTTCTACGTTAGGCCTCTCCCGCCCCAGTGGTCAAAGTATCGGTCATTGTCTTTGACCCTCCTGTCGCAGTCTGTCTGCGTCATCAAACACTGTTTAGTCACCACCCTCCTAGAGTGCGCTTCGCCACCTGACCGTTCTCCCACTGATTGGCTCTCCCGGTTGGTACGGTCATCAGTCTTAATCAGTCCTACTGTCTGGCCTGAGTCTGACCCATTCAGCGTCTCACAGGAACTGCGGTCTCTCAGCCTCGCACGGCCCGTCGAACTGCCACTTGCTGACATTCTTCGGCCACCTGCCATGTCACTACTCCTGTGAGTTCCTCCATCTCTTCCTTGAGGTTCTTGTTCACACTTTGCCAGGTGGACAGGTGACCTCTGAGCTCCAAGATCTCTTTCTTGAGCTCCTTGACCCTGTGCTCAGCCGTTTGTCTCTGGACGCTTTCTCGTTTGACACATTCATCCACCTCCTCTCTGAGGGCCTTATTCAGTCCTTGCCACGTTACCATGTGACCTTTGAGCTCAGAGACTTCTTTCTCTAGCTCCTCTAGTCTGTGCTCCCTGTCTCTCTCAGAGCCACAGTCACCCCCAGAGTCTGAGTCACCCCAACCTGCCGAGCAATCCTTCCAGTTACTCATTAACCGTGCGAACACTCCAGCCGTTTTATCAACCTGGTCAATGTCAGTCCTGTCACGAGATGTCAGGTCCGTTCGTTGGGCCGATGTACCCCTTTTCCCGGCCACTTCTACCTCTGACCTCTCCACGTCAGGAGCCGTCACCGTCTTAGTATCGGTTAGCCCAAACGTAGGAATGTCTCCACCCTTCAGGGATATGTCATCAAACCTGACAAAGTCCCGGCCTCACTCCAAGGCATACACTAAGTCTAGTGGTGTACTGCCACCTTGGCACTCACTGCCTCCATTCCCCTCAAACATTACTCTGTCTACCGCACAGTTCACCGTGACCCCATGTTTACAGCGAACCTAGACCATTTTCTCGGTCAGACAGAAAGCGAGAGGAGTTCCTACCAGAGTCACCTGACTCTTTGAGTCCAACCGTCCCGACATCCCTTCCCAGTGTAGCATCACGGTCCACACTTGCGGCCAGTCATCACTCGGAAAGAATATCCCACATTCTGGAAATGACTTACATGAACACTGCAGTTTCCCAGACCTACCCACTGAGCCAACCAGGGCTGCCACTTCTTCAAACTCGGCCCCTTTCTGGACTACCACCCCAATTTGGGTTACCTCCTCCTTCTGAGACTCCACCCTTTTTGGGTTACCACCCCAATTTGGGACTCCACCCCCTTTTGGGCTACCACCCCAATTTGGGTCACCGCCCCCTTTTGGGACTCCACCCCTTTCGGGATCTCCCCATGTCTGTTATACTGGTCTTCTCAGACCACAGTTCACACCACACAGTTTATGTCTCTTACGATCCCACACAAGTCTTTGTTGGCACCACCACAGCTCCTGCTGTCACCGATCACCGGCACCACCGGCTGCTGTTCACACACAGCGGCTGGTGTCACTGCAGCTCCTGCTGCGTCATCTTCGTGGACCCGCCGATCCACCGGAAGCCGCTTGTCACCTTCGTGACCCCACTGAGCCACATCAAGCCGCTTGTCACCTTCTTGACTCCCACTGAGCCACCGCAGGCTGAGTTGAGAAATAAGAAGAAAAAAAACACACCACAAAAAAACCTCACGCGTCCTGACTGTGTGCTATTCAGGACGCTCCTGTCTCCACCTGAGACCGTCCAACACACAGTGCGCACCGGGTGCGATTCAGGGAGCGACCCTCCTCCTAGGGTCTCCCCACACGCCGGCCTCACCAGGTCCAGGGGCTCGGCGGGTGCTCTTCAGGACATCTGTCTCCGCCTGAGACTGCCCAACACTCGCGCCTCACCAGGCCCAAGATCACACCACGAGCTCCTGGGATCCAACCCTTCTCCCAGGGCTGACCCTCCAGGACCTTTCCTCACTGAACCCTCCAGGTACACTGTCTTCCTCACTGACCCAAGTCAGTACCACACGAACACCTGTCCGATACCTGTGTCGGCCACACGGGTCACCGTTTTACTCATTGACCCAGGTAAGTACCACACGAACACCAGTCCGTTACTCCTGTGTTGCCCACACAGGTCCTCGGGTACCTCTTCTCCGCAGAGGCACACTAGCTGTCAGAGACACCGCACTGAACTTGCTCACTGAGCCAGTGCGCGTGTCCTGAGTACAGCGAACAGTGCTCAAAGCTACCTGTGGAGCGGGCAGCAACCGAATAGATGTGTACTTCAGACCCGCAGGACCTGAAGCACGTGACTGCTAGAGGCGTGGCTTAAACTCCACAGAGCTAGGAGCTGCAAGACAATTCCTAGCAGAGTAACTGCGAGACAAAGTTACCAAGGGGCATAGACAGTGAGAATAGTCAGGACGTAGCCAATGAGTCACACACAGAGATAGCTGCAAGGTACAAGAGGGGCGAGCAGAGAGTAGTCAGGTCACAGGCAATGAGTCATACACAGATAATAACGCAGTACAAAATCAACAGGCAAACTCACAACGGGAAACAGAATCGGGTCAGAACCATATAAACAAGCTATAGCAACAAACAGGCACACGGGGGTCAGCACACTAGGCCAAAGGCAAAAGTATAACTGGCAGGGATTGAAGCTACCCAGGGGTTTATGAAGCTCTCCCAGAACCAGAAAGACGCCACAATCATTAACCCCAAGTGTGCAGATCAAAACCTGCACAGAGCTCCAGACATTAACCCCCGGTGTGCAGCTCAAAAACCTGCACTGGGATCATGACAGTACCCCCCTCTCAACGGGGGGCCTCTGGACCCCCAGGCTTCCCCGGGTACTTGGCATGGAATGCCTGAACCAGGCGATCTGCATGTACCGAGCGAGCAGGGACCCATGAGCGCTCTTCTGGTCCATATCCCTTCCAGTGGACCAGGTACTGCAAAGAGCGGCGCACCCGCCGAGAGTCCACAATATGTCCAACCTCATACTCCAATTGACCCTCCACCAGCACTGGAGGAACAACAGTCTCAGAGTTCTCTTTGACAGATCCTGCTGGTTTCAACAGAGACTTATGGAACACATTAGATATTTTTAAGGAGGCGGGGAGACGCAACCTATACGCCACAGGGTTGACTATCTCCATAATCTCATACGGACCAATGAACTTTGGTCCCAACTTAACTGATGGTACCTTTAAGTTGATGTTACGCGTGGAGAGCCAAACCTTCTCTCCCACCTGAAACATGTCTCCCGAGGCTCTCTTTTTGTCCGCAAAATATTTGTATCTCCCCTGGGCTCGAGAGATATTACGCCGGACTTCAGCCCAGAGGTTTTTTAACCGTAGAACGGACCCCTCTGCTCCTGGACAACCGGAATCCACCCGAGAAAACTCCCCGAAATGCGGATTAAAGCCATAGTTAATCAGGAATGGGGACATGTTGGTGGACTGACTCACCCGGTTGTTAAAAGCGAATTCAGCCAACGGTAATGCATCACACCAATCCTCCTGTCTGGCGGAGGTCAGACACCTGAGAATTTGTTCCAGGGATTGATTGGTGCGTTCTGTCTGACCATTACTCTCCGGGTGATATGCCGACGAGAAGGAGAGTGAGATGCCCAATTTCATACAGAACGCCCTCCAAAATTTGGCCACAAACGGCACACCTCTGTCAGACACAACATTCAGGGGTACCCCATGCAATCGGACCACATGCTGCACAAACAATCTTGACAACGTTTCTGCTGAAGGTAATGCTGCCAAGGGAATGAAATGGGCCTGTTTAGAAAACCTATCCACCACCACCCAGATCACGGTATTGCCCCTGGAAGGTGGAAGGCCGGTAATAAAATCCATGGAAAGATGAGTCCATGGCCTATCAGGAACCGGTAAAGGTCTGAGTTCCCCAGCCGGTCGGTTATGCGAGCTTTTGGAACGGGCACATATGTCACAAGCAGAAACAAATTCCTTGACATCAGACCTTAATGAAGGCCACCAAAAACCCCTGGCTACTGCCTCTCTAGTGGCCGTGATACCTGGATGAGCACTCAGCCTAGAATCATGAAACTCCTGCAGAAGTCTAGGCTGCAATAAATCTGGAACAAACAGTTTATCGCTTGGCCTGGTTGCCGGAGCTAGGGCCTGAGCCCTTAGGATTTCTTGTTCCAACTCAGTTGAGACCCCCGCCACTACCACCCCTGGGGGAAGAATGGAGGACGGCGGCTCAGGGGGAGACACTGGATCAAAACTTCTGGACAGGGCATCCGCTTTAACATTTTTGGACCCCGGTCGAAAAGTAATTGAGAACTGAAATTGTGAAAAAAAAAGTGACCAACGGGCCTGTCTAGGAGTAAGCCTCTTAGCAGATTCAAGGTATGCCAAATTTTTGTGATCCGTGACAACCGTGATAGGGTGAGCCGCCCCTTCCAAAAAGTGCCTCCATTCCTCAAACGCCAGCTTGACCGCAAGAAGTTCTCTATTGCCTACATCATAGTTTTTTCAGCTGAAGAGAACTTCTTGGAGAAGAAGGCACAGGGTTTGAGATTGGTAAGGGTGGCCGGACCCTGGGACAGCACAGCCCCCACCCCCACTTCAGAAGCATCCACCTCCACAATGAATGGTTTGGACGGATCAGGTTGCACCAACACCGGGGCAGACATAAAACATTTCTTAATCGCTGAGAAGGATTCCTTAGCGAGTACAGACCAATTTTTTACATCAGCTCCCTTCTGGGTAAGATCTGTGAGTGGTTTCACCACTTGTGAGAAACCTTTAATGAATCTCCGGTAATAGTTCGCAAATCCTAAGAAGCGCTGGAGCCCCTTGAGATCTCGAGGCTGAACGCAGTCAGCGATCGCCAGCACCTTCTTAGGATCCATACGAAACCCCTCACAGGACACAATCAACCCCAAAAAAGACAGCTCCTGTACAAAAAATGAACATTTTTCCAATTTGGCGAACAATTGGTTCTCCCTGAGTCTCTGGAGAACTGTCTTTAGATGTTGCAAGTGAGATTGACTGTCCGGGGAATACACCAAAATATCATCCAAATAAATAATAACAAAACGGCCTATCAGATCAGAAAACACAACATTGATGAAATTTTGGAAAATAGCGGGTGCATTAGTTAACCCAAATGGCATTACCAGGTTCTCAAAGAGTCCTTCTGATGTGAGGAATGCCGTTTTCCACTCGTCCCCTTCCCGAACCCTTATCAGATTGTAGGCCCCCCGCAGAGCTAACTTGGAGAACCATTGGGCCCCAGCTAACTGGTTACATAAGTCTGGGATGAGGGGAAGCGGGTAAGAGTTCCTAACCGTTATCTTGTTCAGTTCCTGAAAGTCGAGGCACGGCCGCAAACCACCATCTTTTTTCTTCACAAAGAAGAACCCTGCTGCCACAGGTGACACAGAAGGCCTGATATGCCCTTTGCGGAGACTCTCAGCTATGTACTCCTTCATGGCTTGGCACTCAGGCCCAGACAAATTGAACAATCGAGCCTTAGGTAACTTGGCTCCGGGTACTAAATCAATGGCACAATCATAGGGTCTATGTGGTGGCAGCGCCTCAGCCTCACTTTCGGAAATCTTTCAGGTGCTCCGGAATACCTTCCAGATCGACAGACGACACAGACACGGATTTAACAGCGTTAACAAGATGTCCCCGGTTACCACATTTATTATTGCATCCCCATTGAGTGATTTCCCCTGTAACCCAATGAATGGTAGGATTATGGCGTTGAAGCCAAGGCATCCCCAGTACCAGTCCTGCAGGCAAGTTATCTAGCACCAGACAACTTAGTTTCTCCACATGAGTGGAACCCAATTTAAGAGAAAAAAGTTCAGACCTGCAACAGATACCATCTTGGGTAAGAGGAGATGAGTCAATTGCCACAAGTTTAACAGGATCATGAAGCCTGACTGTCCCTATCTTATTAAGAGTCATAACCTTGGTATCAATCAGGTTCACAGCCGAACCGCAGTCAATAAAAGCAGTAGTCTGAACAGGACCATAACCAAGTTCCAGTTCCACCTGCAGCACCATTTTTGCACATGAGGAAAATTGTACCTGAAGGTCTGGGTAGCCTCCTCGATTACTAGTCGTTTCCCGCCATCTTGGAGGATGACGGACAGGAGGGGCAGTCCTTCTTCCAATGTCCAGATTTCCCACAATAGAAGCACAACTGCTTTTCCCGGCGGCGTCTTCTTTCCTTTCCCTCACAGGTGACAGCGCTCACCTCCATAGCCATAGGAAGAGTCTGGGTCTCATCTCCACTGAAGAATAAGGGCGATTCCCGTTGCATAATGCCTCTAGCCCGCAGCCTGCGATCCATGCGAACCGCTTGGACCATGGCATCCTCCAGGGAGTCAGGCGGAGGATGGAGTGCCAAAGCATCCTTCAGACGTTCACACAGGCCTCTGTGGAACAGCCCCCGAAGGGCGGCATCACTCCAGGAAATCTCCACTGCCCAACATCTGAATTCAGTACAGAACCATTCGGCCGAGTGCTCCCCCTGACAGACACTCATTACTTTGTCCTCAGCCAACCGCACTCTATCAGGCTCATCATAAATAAGCCCTAAGGCTTCAAAAAATGCATCCACAGACATTCTCTCAGGGGCAGAAGAGGAAAGCGAGAACGCCCAGGCTTGTGGGGACCCCCTAAGCAGGGATATCACCACCCCCACCCTCTGTTTCTCATCCTCAGAGGAGCGGGGTCTCAAAGAAAAAAAAAGCTTACAGCCCTCCTTAAATGCCCTGAACTCATCCTTGTTACCAGAAAATATATCTGGCAATTTAACCGGGGATTCAGGTGGGACTAAAATGACATCTCTATTCCCCACCTGCTGGAAGCCTGCGGAAAGTACCCCCTGAACTGAGTCCTCAACCCGCCGTTGGGACTGGGCCAGAGCTTGGTGTTCCAAACTAAGCTTCTGCAGTGACTGAGTCAAGCTTTTCACCTGCTCAGATAAAGCACACATTGGGTCCATGCTGCAGAAGTGAGGAGAGAAAAAAAAATTGTAAGCCAGTTATAATGTCAGAGACACCGCACTGAACTTGCTCACTGAGCCAGTGCGCGTGTCCTGAGTAAAGCGAACAGTGCTCAAAGCTACCTGCGGAGCGGGCAGCAACCGAATAGATGTGTACTTCAGACCCGCAGGACCTGAAGCATGTGACTGCTAGAGGCGTGGCTTAAACTCCACAGAGCTAGGAGCTGCAAGACAATTCCTAGCAGAGTAACTGCGAGACAAAGTTACCAAGGGGCATAGACAGTGAGAATAGTCAGGACGTAGCCAATGAGTCACACACAGAGATAGCTGCAAGGTACAAGAGGGGCGATCAGAGAGTAGTCAGGTCACAGGCAATGAGTCATACACAGATAATAACGCAGTACAAAATCAACAGGCAAACTCACAACGGGAAGCAGAATCGGGTCAGAACCATATAAACAAGCTATAGCAACAAACAGGCACACGGGGGTCAGCACACTAGGCCAAAGGCAAAAGTATAACTGGCAGGGATTGAAGCTACTCAGGGGTTTATGAAGCTCTCCCAGAACCAGAAAGAGGCCACAATCATTAACCCCAAGTGTGCAGGTCAAAACTTGCACAGAGCTCCAGACATTAACCCCCGGTGTGCAGCTCAAAAACCTGCACTGGGATCATGACACTAGCAATTACCACTCTCTTTCTCCTGGGGAAGCGGCGCACTGGGCTCACCAATCTGGACAGTGCCTTACTCACTAGGCTGCCCCACGGTTTTCCAGAACCACAGCCGGACAGTGGCTTCCCCACTTGCAGACCGTCACAGGCTCTGCTCACACGTGGCCGGTCAGCAGCACATCACATGGCTTCCACAACCATCAGCCCTCCTGGCTCAGCGTTGCTCTTTGCCACCGAATTTTGCTGTCCTTATCCGTTGCTCCCAGCAACAAGGCTACACCACTGCCCATAGCCTTCTCCACCAATTGTGAGGTAGCGCTGTCATTCAAGGTTGGGGGACACTCGCTTGGCAGCAAATAAATCACATCCGGTACAGGTTTTCCATAAAACCATATCAGTCCATGAGGTTTATATTCAGCATAAACCACAGGAAGCACCACAAAGTTCATATCAGCACAGCGTCCATTATATAGGCTATTCAGCCTCATCATTATCTCACCCGTCAGGGTTCCTTATGCGGCTTCACCATCGCATACGTTAGTTCCCTCCAGGGAGCTCTCAGGCACACATAGCCAATGCTCACACAGCCGCTCCACAGGCTGTTAGTGAGGAGATCCTTCTCCTCACGGGACCTTCCAAACTGGACCAATCAGGTCCCAGCATTCACCCCTTGTGACCTACCCTGGCCACCTTTTATGGTCTGTAGCCACGCCCACTGGGTCACATGGCTATGACCTCATCACAGGTCCTTCACACACTTACAAAGCCTTTTACTATAGGCGTTTTCAGACACACCCCTGGGTGGATTTGTAGGTAACCAGAACCCGCCCATCTCTCTAGTTACCTGAAGACTTCTCCCTTACACTTAGAAACAACACCTCAGCAATGATATTGCTGATCACACATACACAAGTCTCCATCTCAAAGCCACCCACTTTGAGATACATAACTATCTTTCAGGATTCTGCCACTCATCCGTTCTCTTGGGACATCCACACAGCTCCCCCTAGTGGACACAGTGGTCATTACAACACACGCCTGACACTACACCATCTACAGTAAGTGTCACCTCACCTACACTGCCCTGGGACTACACCCTTGCCTGTGGAGGGCTATAACATCACTGCTGCACCACACCATCTGTCCCAGAGGATCTGTCTGCAGCGTCGGCTTACATCTCTATTGCCGAACACCACAGGTGGTGTCACAAATCACTTATCCTAAGCACACTGAACATTCTCCTTTTACAATGGGCGCCCAGGGCCACGGGCCGGGTCCCAGCTGCCGTGACATCTCCCATTGAGGCTCATCGGGCCCGGTACTGAGTACCCCACAGCCCTGGGTGTGAGGGCCTCCCATTTCCATTCGCTATAAAACCTGTGTACATTTTTTAGAATTTGTTTAAACAGCTGCAAGACGTCTTGTGGGGTCCTCAGGCTCGCATGTAGGAGCATAATTTGTATGTTTTATTGTGAAAGAATGTAATGTAAATTTCATTGTGGAGAAAATGTTTGGAATGTACACAGATATACCATTGCATTCCTGACTTAGGTGTGGCTTCCAAATATTCCAACTATTGGTAAATAGACATGAGTGTGATAAAGTGGCTCGCTTTTCTGAAACAACTTATCTTTGGTTCAGCTTTCTTAGAGTCGAAAGGAGGCCATCTCCTTATTATATACCATGCTACAACATTTGAATGTCATAACAGGCAGTCACTCATGCAGAGCATTAATTTTTGCCAGAGTGGCCAGCATCTTTGCTAGCAGATGAATGCTGATTTAATTAGCCATCTTCTGCCTCTAATAGCTGTAGATGGAGTAGAACTGCGGCTGTTAACTTTTCAAACGCTGCTGTCAAACTTTGACCACAGCATTGACAACGGGCCAGCAGGAGGCAGGTCTTTCTTTGTCTCCATCGGCATGCCCATCTCTTGATCGCGGAGTGCCAACTGGTTGCCATGACTTCCAGGGGTTTACTGAAGACCCCTGTGTTTGTGATGACTGATGACGGTAGTCCTGTGAAAGCCAGCTTGTGGCTGGCATTCACAGGAGACCATAATTTTTGCAATATACAGCAATCCTGTATGATCAGGCGACTGCAGGTTCAAGTCCTCTAAGGGGACTAACAAATATAGTAAAAAGTAAAAAAAAGTATGACAAAAATTAAAAGATATAAAAGTTGAAATCACTACCCTTTCACCGATAAAAATTAAGAAATAAAAAAACACACATACTTGGTATTACTGCTTTCATAAAAGTCTGATCTATCATAATATAAAATAAATGAATGAATCTGATCGGCAAATGGCGTAGTGAGAAAAAAGAAAATATTGACAGAATTGCGGATTTCTTGGCCTCTACAACAACATAAAAAAAACCAAAATACCCCAAAATAATTTCATTAAAAATATTGTCTTGAGGCGAAAAAAACAAGCCCACACACAGCTCCATATCCTGAAAACTGAAAATGTTCCGGCTCTCAGTAAATGGGGTCACAAGCAATTTTTATTTTTTACAAATTTCTGAATTTCTTTTTCACCACTTTAATAAAAAACTATGCATGTCTGGTATCTCTGTAATCAGGGTGGGACTGGGGTTGTCTGGGGCCCACCTGGGGAATGGACTCTAGGGGCCTACCCTACAGCTATATGCAAATATCTGTCAGTCGCTATCCCCATTATAGTGGAGCATCGGTTATAAAACACAGGCGGCTCCTGCACATCTACTCTGCGCCCCATAACTGGGATGTATAATTACTGAACTCACCAGTGACGTCTGTAGTTGAAGTCCTTTGTCTTCGCTTTTCTTCATCCAGCATAGACCATCACTTCTTGCAGCCAGGGCTCGTCTCTGCAAAATATAACATACAGTCATCAATAGCTGATCGCTTCCAGAGCACGTTCCCAACTTTTTTCCCCGACTTCAACACTATGTCAGATGAAAAAAAAAGTGACATAGTGCCACACTGTACAGTAACAGGACCCCCATTTTGCGCCCTCCATGGAAAACAGTTTCCTAAAAAGTGAATTATGACAGTAGTAATAATATCCCTAATTGGATCCTAAAGAAATTATGTTACCCACTTGTCACCATAAACTAATACAGCATGTTCCTCAATCTGGCCCCCAAAAAGTAATTAAGTCCCTCTTTATTTAATAATCTCGCCCAGCCTGGCACCCTTTATTTTATAATATGCCCCATCCTGGCCCCCCATGTCCCTATTCTAGCCTAGCTCCAATATCTGCAGCCTGGGCCCCAGCTATCCATACAGGCCCCCATATATGTCCATTGTCCTCCTCCCCCCATATATCCGTCCCTTGTGTTGCTCCCCCCATATATCAATCATGGGCTTATGTCCTGCTCCCCTTATATATCCTGCCTGGTCCTTGGTGGTGCTCCCCTTCGTGTAACAATCATGAGTCCATGTGCTGCCTTCCCATATATCCATCCTAGTCCTTTGTACTGCCACCCCCCATATATCCATCCTGGTCCCTTGTGCTGCCACCCTCCCATATATATCCATCTTGGTCCCTTGTGCTGCCACCCCCATATATCCATCCTGGCCTTTTGTGCTGCCATCCCTCCCCATATATTAAACATGTGCTGCTCCCCCCATATATCCATCCTGGTCCTTTGTGCTGCCATCCCCCCATATATCCATCCTGGCCTGTTGTGCTGCTCCCCACATATATCCATCCTGGCCCCTTGTGCTGCTCCTCCCATATATCATCCTGGCCCCTTGTGCTGGTCCCCCATATATCCATATTGGTCCCTTGTGCTGCCACCCTCCCATATATATCCATCTTGGTCCCTTGTCCTGCCACCCCCATATATCCATCCTGGCCTTTTGTGCTGCCATCCCCATATATCCATCCTGGCCTTTTGTGCTGCTACCCCCCCATATATCCATCCTAGTCCCTTGTGCTGCTTCCCCCATATATCATCCTGGTCCCTTGTGCTGCTCCCCCCATATATTCATCCTGGCCCCTAGTGCTTCTCCCCTCATATATTCATCCTGGCCCCTTGTGCTGCTCCCCCCATATATCCATTCTGGTCCCTTGTGCTGTTTCTTTTCATATATCCATCTTGGTCCCTTGTGCTGCCACCCTCCCATATATATCCATCTTGGTCCCTTGTGCTGCCACCCCCATATATCCATCCTGGCCTTTTGTGCTGCCACCCCAGTATATCCATCCTAGTCTCATGTGCTGCTCCCCCATATATCGATCCTGGTCCCTTGTGCTGCTCCCCTCCATATATCCATCCTGATCCCTTGTGCTACCACCTACCCAAATATCCATCGTGGTCTCTTGTGATGCCACCCCCATATATCCATCCTGGCCTTTTGTGCTGCTCCCCCCATATATCCATTCTGGTCCCTTGTGCTGTTCCTTTTCATATATCCATCTTGGTCCCTTGTGCTGCCACCCTCCCATATATATCCATCTTGGTCCCTTGTGCTGCCACCCCATATATCCATCCTGACATTTTGTGCTGCCACCCCCATATATCCATCCTAGTCTCATGTGCTGCTCCCCCATATATCAATCCTGGTCCCTTGTGCTGCTCCCCCCATATATTCAATCCTGGCCCCTTGTGCTGCTCCCCCCATATATTCAATCCTGGCCCCTTGTGCTGCTCCCCCCATATATTCATCCTGGCCCCTTGTGCTGCTCCCCCCATATATCCATTCGGTCCCTTGTGCTGTTTCTTTTCATATATCCATCTTGGTCCCTTGTGCTGCCACCCTCCCATATACACTCACTGGCCACTTTATTAGGTACACCTGTCCAACTGTGTGTTAAGACTTAATTTCTAATCAGCCAATCACATGGCGGCAACTCAGTGCATTTAGGCATGTAGACATGGTCAAGACAATCTCCTGCAGTTCAAACCGAGCATCAGTATGGGGAAGAAAGGTGATTTGAGTGCCTTTGAACGTGGCATGATTGTTGGTGCCAGAAGGGCTGGTCTGAGAATTTCAGAAACTGCTGATCTACTGGGATTTTCACGCACAACCATCTCTAGGGTTTACAGAGAATGGTCCGAAAAAGAAAAAAAATCCAGTGAGCGGCAGTTCTGTGGCCGGAAATGCCATGTTGATGCCAGAGGTCAGAGGAGAATGGGCAGACTGGTTCGAGCTGATAGAAAGGCAACAGTGACTCAAATTGCCACCCGTTACAACCAAGGTAGGCAGAAGAGCATCTCTGAACGCACAGTGCGTCGAACTTTGAGGCAGATGGGCTACAGCAGCAGAAGACCACACTGGGTACCACTCCTCTCAGCTAAGAACAGGAAACTGAGGCTACAATTTGCACAAGCTCATCGAAATTGGACAGTAGAAGATTGGAAAAACGTTGCCTGGTCTGATGAGTCTCGATTTCTGCTGCGACATTCGGATGGTAGGGTCAGAATTTGGCGTAAACAACATGAAAGCATGGATCCATCCTGCCTTGTATCAACGGTTCAGGCTGGTGGTGGTGGTGTCATGGTGTGGGGAATTTTTTCTGGGCACTCTTTGGGCCCCTTGGTACCAATTGAGCATCGTTGCAACGCCACAGCCTACCTGAGTATTGTTGCTGACCATGTCCATCCCTTTATGACCACAATGTACCCAACATCTGATGGCTACTTTCAGCAGGATAATGCGCCATGTCATAAAGCTCGAATCATCTCAGATTGGTTTCTTGAACATGACAATGAGTTTACTGTACTCAAATGGCCTCCTCAGTCACCAGATCTCAATCCAATAGAGCATCTTTGGGATGTGGTGGAACGGGAGATTCGCATCAGGGATGTGCAGCCGACAAATCTGCGCCAACTGTGTGATGCCATCATGTCAATATGGTCCAAAATCTCTGAGGAATGCTTCCAGCACCTTGTTGAATCTCTGCCATGATGAATTGAGGCAGTTCTGAAGGCAAAAGGGGGTCCAACCCCTTACTAGCATGGTGTACCTAATAAAGTGGCCAGTGAGTGTATATCCATCTTGGTCCCTCGTGCTGCCACCCCCATATATCCATCCTGGCCTTTTGTGCTGCCACCCCAGTATATCCATCCTAGTCTCATGTGCTGCTCCCCCATATATCGATCCTGGTCCCTTGTGCTGATCCCCTCCATATATCCATCCTGATCCCTTGTGCTACCACCTACCCAAATATCCATCGTGGTCTCTTGTGATGCCACCCCCATATATCCATCCTGGCCTTTTGTGCTGCTCCCCCCATATATCCATTCTGGTCCCTTGTGCTGTTTCTTTTCATATATCCATCTTGGTCCCTTGTGCTGCCACCCTCCCATATATATCCATCTTGGTCCCTTGTGCTGCCACCCCATATATCCATCCTGACATTTTGTGCTGCCACCCCCATATATCCATCCTAGTCTCATGTGCTGCTCCCCCATATATCAATCCTGGTCCCTTGTGCTGCTCCCCCCATATATTCAATCCTGGCCCCTTGTGCTGCTCCCCCCATATATTCATCCTGGCCCCTTGTGCTGCTCCCCCCATATATCCATTCGGTCCCTTGTGCTGTTTCTTTTCATATATCCATCTTGGTCCCTTGTGCTGCCACCCTCCCATATATATCCATCTTGGTCCCTCGTGCTGCCACCCCCATATATCCATCCTAGTCTCATGTGCTGCTCCCCCATATATCGATCCTGGTCCCTTGTGCTGCTCCCCTCCATATATCCATCCTGATCCCTTGTGCTACCACCTACCCAAATATCCATCGTGGTCTCTTGTGATGCCACCCCCATATATCCATCCAGGCCTTTTGTGCTGCTCCACCCCATATATCCATCCTGGTGCCATGTGCTGCTCCCCCCATAAATCCCCCATAAATATATATGCATCCTGGCTCTACCATATATATAAATCCTGGCTCCCCCATTCATCCATCTTGGCCCCCATATATCCATCCTGGTCCCTTTTCCTGCCCCCCCATATGTATCCATACTGGCACCTTGTACTGCTGCCTCCATGTGTCTCCAGCCTGGTCTCCCCCTAAGTGTCCCCAGCCTGGTCCCCCTATGTGTCTTCATCCTGGTCCCCCCATGTGTCTCCAGCCTCGTCCGCCACCATATGTCTCCAACCTGGTACCCCCCATGTGTCTCCAGCCTGGTCCCCCCCAAGTGTCTCCAGCTTGGTCCCCCCAAGTGTCTCCAGCTTGGTTCCTCCAAGTGTCTCCAGCCTGGTCTCCCCAAGTGTCTCCAGCCTGGTCCCCCCCAATGTGTCTCCAGCCTCATCCTGTCATGTGTCTTCAGCCTGGTCCCATCCATATGTCTCCAGCCTCGTCCCCCCCACTGTGTCTCCAGCCTCGTCTCCCCAATGTGTATTCAGCCTTGTCCCCTCCATGTGTCTCCAGCCTTGTCCGCCCCAATGTGTCTTCAGCCTGGTCCCCCCATATGTCTCCAGCCTCATTCCCTCATGTGTCTTCAGCCTGGTCCCCCATGTGTCTCCAGCCTCATCCCCTCATGTGTCTTCAGCCTGGTCCTCCCCATGTGTCTCCAGTCTTGTCCACCCCCATGTGTCTCCTGCCTCGTCTGCCCCATGTGTCTCCAGCCTCTTTCGCCCTATGTGTCTCCAGCCTGGTTCCCCCAATGTGTCTCCAGCCTGGTCCCTCCATGGACACATGCACACACACATGCACACTGTCACGTGGACCCGTCCTGTGTGACGCAACCCGCAGGCCGGTAACTGAAACAACACAACGCGTCACGTGAAGCTGTCCTGTGTGACACGGTCCGCAGGCCGGTAACTGTAAGCAACAAGACAAGGGGGAGGGACAACAGTTACAACGGTGGGCCCTGCGATAGGGAAAGGGGATGTGGAGACCTCCTGCACTCCCCTGAGTCAGTGTCCCTAACGCTCCTAACGTTCCCTATGCCGGTTCCGCACCGGGCGCCGCTCAGGATACCTGTCGCCCTGGCACACCCTACACCTATATCTTGCTAGGGAGCTGGGTGGCGCAGGCACTGGCCCCACCGCTGTACTAATACACACGAAGGGAAAACACAAACAGGGGAACACCACTTAGCTTTACTCTGTGCACTTGCTCCCGGCAACAGAGTCCACCACCAGAACGCAGCTCTCCTCCTGAAATGCTGCCACCAAGCTCTGTCAGAGCTACAAGAAAATTCCCTATGACTCCTTCCACACCAGGGCTAAGACAGTGCTGCAAGGAATGTTCTCCAGCTCTTTCCTCCACCAAGGATGGTTGAAATGAATACTATCACCAACACTGATTGCAACACCTGTGACTTTTTTATAGCAGAGCCAGCAATCACACCTGCATATCATAAACATGTGCACTAAACTAAAGAAAAAGAGTGCAATGATGCTCACCACCACCGGGGGGCAAATTTAGAACAAAAGACACCACAGTGCAATAATCCCAATGGCCACAAGGGGCAAAAAACCAAACCTATGCACAGAAAAAAAGGTTACCTTTGCTTTTATCTGTCCTGATCCCGCGTGGATCATGACACACACACGCGCTCAAACACATGTGCACACACACATACACACAAAAAAATCCTCTTACCTTCCTGTGCTTCCAGCACTCTCTGCAGGTCTGGCACGCACAAGGTAAAATATCCTGCCCCCCATATGTATCCATACTGGCCCCCCATATGTATCCATTCTGGCACCTTGTACTGCTGCCCCATGTGTCTCCAGCCTGGTTCTCCCCATATGTCTCCAGCCTAGGCCCCCCCACAAATGTCTCCAGCCTGGTCCCCCAAAATGTCTTCAGCCTGGTCCCCTCATGTGTCTCCAGTCTTCCAAAATCTGCAGTACTTTGGTCAATGTGTCACGGTCCCAGGGGGAGCGCAGCATCATGGAGTCCCTAGCCTCTCCGTCCAGGGCTATAATGGCCACCTCAGCCTCGTCCTCCCCATGTGTCTCCAGCCTCGTACGCCCCCATGTGCCTCCATCCTGGTACCCCCCCATGTGTCTCCAGCCTGGTCCCCCAAGTGTCTCCAGCTTGGTCCCCCCAAATGTCTCCAGCTTGGTCCCCCCCAAGTGTCTCCAGCCTGGTCCCCCCCATGTGTCTCCAGCCTGGTCCCCCCATCTGTCTCCAGCCTCTTCCCCCCCAATGTGTATCAAGCCTTGTCCCCCCATGTGTCTCCAGCCTCGTCCATCCCCATGTGTCTTCAGCCTGGTCCCCACATATGTCTCCAGCCTCGTCCCCTCATGTGTCTCCAGCCTCATCCCCACTGTGTCTTCAGCCTGGTCTCCCCCTGTGTCTCCAGTCTCGTCTGCCCCCATGTGTCTCCAGCCTCGTCTGCCCCCATGTGTCTTCAGCCTGGTCCCGCATTTGTCTTCAGCCTCGTCCACCCCATGTGTTTCCAGCCTCGTCCGCCCCATGTGTCTCCAGTCTGGTCCCCCCAACGTGTCTCCAGCCTGGTCCCCCCATGGACACATAGACACACATGCGCACACACACACATGCTCAAACACATGCATGCACACACACACACACACATGCGCACACACACAAAAATTCCTCTTACCTTCCTGCGCTCCCAGTGCTGAGCGGCGGCGGCATCCTACTCCTCTCTGCAGGTCTGGCATGCACAAGGTAAAATGGCCACCAGCATAACAGAGGCCGGCAGTGAATGTGTGCACCCGTCGCGTGACACTGACGTCATATGCTGGGTGCACACTTGCCAGAATACATCGGAATGCGTGACACGGCGGTTGAGGTAATGAATGCTGCGGGCGTGCGCCCCTGCACATATGAGGCCTGTGCTTTTAAAGGGCCCACACTCCTTAAAACCTTTTTATTTCTTCTTCTCCTCCTCTTCTCCTTCCCTCAGCCAAGGGCCCACCAGGGGAATCCCCGGTAACCCGTCAGGCCAGGCCGACCCTGTTTGTAATGACATTAACCTGTAGAATCATATTTCCCGGTCATTTTTATCATAAAATGAATGCTATAAATAAAAAACCCCATCAAACAATTAAGGAATAGTGCTTTTTTGTTTTTAAAAAAGTTGACAGATAATATGATTTTTTTAGATTTAGACCTGCAGAACCGCAAATGCTGCTGTCCACTGCCAGAGTTGGGCCTCAGGATGCATTGGTTGTCGTGGTTGCATAACTTTGTGTCTTACGTAACCTCCTCATCTTTCTCCTCCTCCTCCTCCTTTGCTAAGCTACTCAGCTGCATGCCAACCCAGGTGTGATCTACTACCTCATCGTCATCCTCTCTTTTCTCCCAATCCTTGCCCTGAGAGTCACCCTCCTCCTCTTCCTACCTTGACAGCACAGTACAGTCCGCAGGCGCCTGAAATACCTGAGTCTCTTCACAAAAGGATCACCTTCACACAACAGGGTTAACGTCTGTTGACGAAGGTTTGGTTTATGCTTGGACCAAACTTTGTCCGGCCATGGATCAAAGTGAAAACAATTTTGGCAATTGGTGCACAACATCTGTCGGCCCTATTCCCACACCAGCCTTTCTGACAATGGCGGTATGCAACTCTTGTGGGGCATTCATATACTGCGTCACCGTCTCCCCCTCCGTTTGCATACGGCTAAACAGGCGAGTCCTAAGTTCCCCTACGTCAGTGGGGTCCCCGTGGGTTGCTTCCAAAATCTGCAGTACTTTGGTCAATGTGTCACGGTCCCAGGGGGAGCGCAGCATCATGGAGTCCCTAGCCTCTCCGTCCAGGGCCATAATGGCCACCTCAGCCTCTAGCGCGGGAGTCATCGGGTGCATTCTCAACATACCTCTCATGCGCTCAGTCCAGCTCCACAACATGGTGTTGGACCCCGTGAATTTGAGCAAATTGCTTAACATGGCCCCCAAGGAGATACTGGTCCTGGACTCGGCTGCCTGTTCCGCCGAATCCAAGCTGCTGGACTGCATCCTGCCGACTACACCAAAAAGTTAAGGTTCGTCGGATGCAGCACACAGCAGGAGGCAGAGAAGGGATTAACAAAGGTTTACTTAAGCAATTACTGAATATGAATTCAAGGAAACCTCTGCGCAGGGAGGTGTTAAGGCAAATAGTGAACTATACATTAAACACAACAAGAAGAGAAAAAGTTAAGGTAATGACTTATCGATTGGAGTTCTTGTTGGGGAGTGGTTGGAACAGTTCCCAACGGTGTCGCAGTCCGTGAACAAAGTCTCTGGCTCTGCTGTGTAGAAACAAGATGCATTGTCTACTGATTGTGCCAGTAGTATCCAGATCCGTTGGTCTTGGGTCCGTTGAACTTGGGTCTGTTGAACTTGGGTCCATTGGAGAGGGGATACAGTTCCTTCTGTGGGTTACGAAAGTGTGACATGGCATATCGGGAGCACAAGGCCTCGTATTAGAATCACAACGTTCAGGAAAGGTCGGTACGTCTGCTGCACTACCCGTTACGGGTCTCATTTGTGGAGGGGCACTGGGTAAAGGGCATGAGAGGGGGACAGTCTGTAAAGGGCTGGCGTCAGGGCGGTAGTTGAGGAGAGGTAGTCAACCTTTGTCCTACTCTGTAGTCACCTTCCCGCCAAGTCCCTCTCCTTCCCATGCTACGCTCCTTTTAAGTCTCCCACGCCCCTTTCTGTAAGGTGCTCGAGCTTTCTCCACCCAGGCAAGTCATCCTACTGCAACAGTGATGACGGCCCCTATAGTTCTGGCTCCAGAGCGTATTTCGGACCGATGACACTGTTCCTGTTCACCCCCTTACATGCCTATGAGTACATTCACTTTTTTTCATTAATATGCTCTTTAGTGTTTGGTTTGAGATAAAAAGAAAAACAGAAAAAAAGATCAGCTGGGTATTAGACAAGGACAAGCTACTTTAATACACCTTAGTCAATTTTCAATCGATCTGACGGTATTAGAAAATCCATCAACAATAAATGGTAAATTGCCGTATGATCAGGAGTATAATTTCTGTATGGATTTTCTATTTCAGAAGTATTTGCAGTCAGCTTCCAACAATACAGAAAATTACTGACGAACACACAAACTTAGCAAGATTGCTTTTGGTATTAGATAATAATAATACTTATGCAGCACTTTTTCTCCCTTGAGATTCAAAGAGCTTTTCAAGCAAATTCACTGAATAAATTGTTGAGTTAAAGATTCAGTCAATATGATCAAATGAAATTAATTGCTGCCAAATGCCTGAATGAACAGATGTGTTTTCAGTTGGCTGCTGAATACCTATGCTGAGGGTGTCTCTTGGGTTGTGCAGAAAAGAGGGTCCTACAGAACAGGTGCAGAAGGCAACAATTTGTAAGTTAGATTTTTTACAAATTATAAACATATGGTGGTGCTGTGTTTAACTGTTCTCTTGCAGCTCAAGAGTCCTGAAACAAAGTAGAACATCTCTGAAGAATTTCTATGGTTTTGGGTCGCCCCGTCCCAGGGCTGTGGGGTACTTGGTACTGGGCCGGTGTCAGTGGGATGTGTCACAGCAGCAGTGACCCTGTGGTGTTTGGCAAGCAAGATGTTAAGCCAACGCTTCGTGCAGATCCTCTGGGGCTGATGATGTGATGCAGCATAGATGGTGTACCTCCCTACAGTTGAAGCTGTAACCCCAGGGCAGTGTATAGGCGCAGGCGGTGTGAGGAATGTTCGTACCCAGATGTAGCAGTGCTGGCGGCGTTGGCGCGCAATTGAATGGAAGACACCAGGGCTTGTAGTTCCAAAGCTTTACTCACAGTTCGTGGTACACACTGGTGCCTGCCTCCGTGCCGTGTCCTCCGTGTCCGAGACTCAATCAACCTTCCGGGCAAGTCAGGCTTCTCCTCTCCAACCCTCCGCCAACATGTACCTTTCCTGAACGACTCCTCTATTGCGCCTTTTAGTGTGAAGAGCTCCAGTACCGTGGTACTCTGAAGTTCCTCCTGTCAGATGTTCCTAACAACTCTCCTTGTACGGCAGACAGCTGTAGCCTACTTCGGGGACTCCCTTTATCCTGAGTCCCGGTTCTCTATATAGATGCTGTTGTGCCCCAAGTCTTGGATGGGAGTAGTGCATTTACAGCCAACCACTCCACCGGTGTCTGCTGCAGAACCATAAGTGTCCATTCAACCTCGGGAACCGGGCCCCGGCCTTGTGCTGAGAACCTATAGGCAGGGTTCCTCTTCCAACCCACAACTCCTCTCTGTTCTCCTACTCCTTCGTTCCGCGCTGTTCCATCTCTCTCTTATGGAAGCTTAGGTTGCAGTTCTACGTCTTTCTCCTTCTGTTCCTTTCCTAGGGAGCTCGTTCCACTAAGACCAGTCCTCAGCCTCTCCTGACTGACTGTCTTCCTCCGCCTTGAGCTCCCCTCAGGCTGACCTCTTGTCAGCCTGCTCTCTGACTCAGACTCCCTGTCTGACTGACCTCCAGACTGACCTGTAATTCTAAACCTTCCCAACCTTTTATATTTCTCAACTCCACCCACCTCTCAGCACATCTCGTGTTACGAAGCAAGGACCCACGATTGGTGCTCTGCTATCCTCTAAGCATGGAGCCGCAATCTGGTCCATTGCTGAACTATCCTGTGTGTGGGTGCAGGTGTTGGAGTGTGGAAAGGAGTTCCCAACCTAGGTGGTGGGGCACTACACCTTAGGAGAATGTGCAGTACCTCTGTGGCAACTGAGCCTCTGGGGCGCCACAGTTTCTCTGGGCTTTTAATGTTATCTTACGGGTACTAAATTGTAATAAGTAAATTATCATTGTGTTAAACTTCTATGAAATGACCTGTATTTCTAATTTCTCATTTAGGTATTTAAAGTTGTTTCCTGCTAACAAAGTTCATTTTAGTCGATAGATCTTGGAATAAAAATAATTTCCACAATTGGATGTGATTAAATAAAATGTTCCTGTGCTGAGATATTCTTATAAATGTGCCCCTGCTGTGTACTGTGTGATGACTGTGTCTGACCGTACAGGGACATGGTCTGCACGTACTACAGCTCCCGGGCATGGGAGGAAGCAAAATAAAGTATACAGACAAGTCAGCCGGGGATCATAGCTGATTATTTGTGTGAGGTAAAACATTGCTTAAAAACTGACAGTGAAATCTTTGACCTCATATAGCAGCATCTGCGGGCCTGTACTTTCCTGCCTGGATACTCTCTTTTGCTTCCTCCCCTTCCTTCTGGAACTTGAGAGTGGGATACAATAAATCCCTGACAACTGGGGGCAACCACACACCTCCAGTTCCTGACACCACTGTACTGGGTGAGAGTGTGATTGGACATTTTTAATATCAGCCCTGTGGATATCTGATAGAGCCACTGTTAGAGTACAGTGTGATTTGTGCTTGTTATTATTGGCCCTATGGATAAGAAGAGGTCACTGTTGGAGTAGTAGCATATAAGTGGTCCTTTTTATTATCTACCTTGTGGTTATTGGATGATGCCACTGTTACAGAGGAATAAGAGAGGTCCTTTAACCCCTTAACAACCGTCAATACGCATAAAAACGGCTGTCATTAAGGGGCCTTATTCCCTCATCGCTGTTTTTAAACGGAGATAGGGAATAACAGTACATTATAGTGCCACACAACGGCCATAATTGTAACCGATCCGGGTCGATTATCCCCTAAAATACTGCTGTCAAGCACGATAGCTGCATTTAATTGGTTGCAAGGGGTTAAGAAGACTCTCTTTGTAATCATTGGATCCCCGCAATGAGAATCATGAGTGCTGATGGTTACCATGTACCCTGAGGTCATGTGTTAACCCCAGGGTACAGTGGCCTGTGAGATCCAGCTATAAGTTGGGTCTCATAGGCTGTGTCAGTGAGACACTGACATGCAAAACACAAGTCGCGGAAACACCATCACATGTTTCTCAACGCAAGCAATGACTAGCCAGGTCTTTCACCGGGAAGGAACAACCACGGGAAGGGCAGTCTCCAATGAAGGAAACCACCTATGCCAAAACATGGTATCCATCCACAGACAGCTGTTTCGGGGTATTGCCCCTCATCAATGTGGAGTAGGAAACTGGCCAGTAGGAGCAATGCCTAGTAGAATACTGTGAAAAATGAGGATGAATGAACTCATGGAGATCAACATTCAACACTGCGGAGACACCATCACATGTTTCTCAACGCAGTGATTCTAGAGCAATGCCCACATCCCTTATGGGAAATATGTAAAACATGCAAAACACAAGCCGCGGAGACACCATCACAGCTGTCTGTGGATGGATACCATGTTTTGGCATAGGTGGTTTCCTTCATTGGAGACTGCCCTTCCCGTGGTTGTTCCTTCCTGGGGAAAGACCTGGCTAGTCATTGCTTGCGTTGAGAAACATGTGATGGTGTCTCCGCAGCTTGTGTTTTGCATGTTTTACATATTTCCCATAAGGGATGGGGGCAGTGCTCTAGAATCACTGCGTTGAGAAACATGTGATGGTGTCTCCGCAGTGTTGGATGTTGATCTCCATGAGTTCATTCATCCTCATTTTTCACAGTGAGACACTGACAGTCTCATGCAATGCAGTACATGATTGAGACCAGAGATCAAAATAAAAATTATACATGTCCCACATTGGGACTAAGTAAAAAAGAGTAAAATAAAATATGTAAAGAAGTAAAAAATACACAACAAAAGCGCACACAAATCACAAAAAAGCCATTTTGCCACTCAAAACGCAGCATCTGTGTCTTTCTAGCGCACAAGTGTGGGTGACCAGAGATATGTGCACGCCTAAAAAGATGAATCCATCAGTACAAAGTATCTCCATGTGCCTCATTATAGAGAATGGTTCCATTGGGGATTTGGTCTGAATCACATTTTTCTAGAATTTACATGGAAACCCCGATGTAAGTGCTAGAATACAAGAATGTGATCCAGCCTTATTCTGGAAATGATCGAAAAATATTATGTAATCCACAATATTGCCAATAAAAATCCTAATTTATTCCACACAAAATCAGCCCTCACTCAGGTCCGTCATCTGTCACTGGAACTATAGGGGGTTCCCACGTTACTGATAGAACAAAGATTCTGGAAAAGCGACATAGCTCCCAGCCCCTTAAATAAAATCCAGTGAATTCTGCACTCCCAAATCCAATTGGCCCCTTCTTCTGAGCTCCATTGTGCCTAAACCACAGTAAGCGGCACATATTTGGCATTATTGTAGTGAAAACAAGGCGCTTAACAATTTATGGGAGCGTATCGCCAGTAGCACAGGCTGGGCACAATGTATGGGGGCTCTACACTGTATGGGGGCTCTATACTTTATGAGGGCACAATTATGGGCATTAAACTGGCATATTTGCAATTCTCAAAAAGAAAGACTAACATAGATGATACAAAATGGTCACTGCAGCAGTAGATGAATTTGCTGAGAGATGCAATTTCTACAATGTGGTCACTTTTGTTATTTTTTTCTGCTGTTGGTGCACCTTTGGGCTCCGCCTCCAAAAACTCTTCTACCAAAATTTGTGCTCGAAAAGCCAAATAGCGCTCCTTCCTTCTCAGACCTGACGTGTGGCCTAGCAGTAATTTGTGATGACAAGTGAGGTAGTGAGGTATCTCCACGTTCTGGAGAAATTAAGCAATAAATTATGGGGTCCAGTATCACCTGTTAACCCTTGTGTACATGACAAATTTGCAGCAACTACAAAAATTACACTTTTACCACTAAAACGTCATACTTCGACATCTCAATGTTCTAAAATTCCATGAGGCACCTGTGGGTTCAAAATATTCACTACATGCCTAAGTGAATTCCTTAGGCAGTGAAGTTTCCAATATGGGGTCATGTGGGAGGGAGCTGCAATTCTGGCGCTTCAGGGGCTCAGCTAATCGAGCACACAATCCATTCAAAAGAAATCTGCAGTCTAAAAGCCAAGCAGCCTCCCCATTAGATCTCTGCCATGTACTCAAACTGTAGTGTACAACCACATATGGGGTGCTCCCACAGTCAGGAGAAATTACGGGGTCCAATTTCTCCCATTACTCCTAGTGAAAATTATAAATTTGGTGCCAAAATAGTAGGTTAAAATGCTCAGTACATCCCTAGATGATTTTATCGAGGGGTCTAGTTTCCAAAATGGGGTCACTTGTGTGGTTTCTGCTGTTTTCACATGTCAGGGGCTCTCCAAATGCGACATGGCATTCACAATCTATTCCAGGCAAATAGTGCTCTTTTCTTTTCTAGCCCTGTCATGTGCCCAAACAGAAGTTTTTAACCACATATGGGGTACCATCATGTTCAGGAGAAATTGCTTAACAAATTATGGGGTCTATTTTTACCTATTAACTATTGTGAAAATTACAAATTTGGGGTTAAAGCAACATTTTTGTGAAAAAAATGAAATTTTTCAACATGAGACCTAATGTTATTTAATTATGTGTAGTATGTGTTTGTTCAAAATGCTCACTTTACACCTAGATAAAATCCTTGACTGGTGTAGTTTCCAAAGCTAGAGTAGAGTTTAAGTGGCATTTTGTATTACCGGCCCCCTGGATAGTGGATGAGCTCGTTATTGGACTACAGTATGAGAAGTCCTTTTATTATCAGTTCTGTGGTTCTGCTTAGGCCACTGCTGGAGTAAAGTATGAGTCATTTTTTTTTATTATCGGCCTTGTGGATAGGATGAGGCCATTGTTGGAGTAGAATATGAGGTTTTTTTTTATTGGCCCAGGGGATAGCATAAGGCTACTATTGGAGTAGAATATAAATGATCCCTTTTGTTGTTGACCTTGTGGAAAGGATGAGGCCACTGTTGGAGTGGAGTATAAATGATCCTTTTTATTAATGGCTCAATGGATAGGATGAGGCCTATGTTGGAGTAGAGTAGAAAGGATCCTCTTTATTAATGGCCTAGTGGATAGGATTAGGCCACTGTTAGAGTAGAGTATGAATAGTCTTTTTATTATTGGCACTATGAATACGATAAGGCCACTGTTGCAATAGAGTATAAATTATACTCTTTATTATCAGTCTTGTTGAAAGGTTGAGGCCACTGTTGGAGTAGAGTATAAATGATCCTTTTTATTATCAGCCTTGTGGATAGGACGAGGCCTCTATTTTAGTAGAGTATAAATGATCCTGTTTATTGACATGCATGTCTCCTCCTGGAAGCTCCTCAGATTCAGCTTTCTGTGAAAACATAATACATGCATTTAGGGTTAAAAAAAAATGTGTAAAATAAGACTTAAAAAAAAAAAAATTATTTACCTCAGTTCGATGATGATGTGAGGGGAGCTCCCAGAAGAAGACATTATTGCTGCGGCCTTGCTTGCGGGTCTGCTGCGGTCTGGCTGGCGGGTCCTTCCTCAACGGATCGCTGGCGGTTCTGCTGCGGCCTGGCAGGTACTTCCTGAACAGATCTGCAAGTATAAAGACACTTATTAAGCTACTATACAAAGGTTAACAAAAGGTTTCAGGCCTTTATACTTACTAGGAAAACTGAAGTTTTTCCTATGTGCGTCTGCTGCGGCCTGGAGGGTATGCTGCGGCCTGGTGGGTTCTTCCTGAACGGATCTGCAAGTATAAAGACACTTGTTAAGCTACTATACAAAGGTTAACAAAAGCTTTCAGGCCTTTATACTTACTGGGAAAACTGAAGTTTTTCCTATGTGCGTCTGTTGCGGCCTGGAGGGTATGCTGCGGCGTGGCGTGTATGCTGCGGCCTGGTGGATCCTTCCTGAACGGATCTGCAAGTATAAAGAGAATTTTAGTAACATAAAAAAATTCTTCATTGGTATTAATGTGTGTAATTCCCTGAGAAGGTATCACTGAGAGTATACCCACACTTTTAAGTGTTTGCATGTGTGTAAATTCCCTTACAATCTCTCACTGAGAGTGTAACCACACTGTGAATGGATGTGTGTAATTCCCTGAAACTCTCACTGAGAGTATACCCAAGTGTTTGCATGTGTGTGAATTCCCTTCTCACTGAGAGTGTAACCACTCTGTGATTGGATGTGTGTAATTCCCTGAAACTCTCACTGAGAGTATACCCAAGTGTTTGCATGTGTGTAAATTCCCTTCTCACTCAGAGTGTAACCACACTGTGATTGGATGTGTGTAATTCCCTGAAACTCTCACTGAGAGTATACCCAAGTGTTTGCATGTGTGTAAATTCCCTTACAATCTCTCATTGAGAGTGTAACCACACTGTGATTGCATGTGTATAATTCCCTGAAACTCTCACTGAGAGCATAGCCAAGTGTTTGTATGTATAAATTCCCTTACAATCTCTCACTTGAGAGTATAACTACACTTGTATAACAAAAACCAACAATTAATGTAACCTTTTTTGCACGTATACCCATACTTAATTTTACCTGGTTTTAAAATAATACTACGGACAGTTTTTAAAAACAGTTTTTATTAAAAAAATTTTTATATTTTTTTTTCACAAGTAGGAGCTACTCTGCTCTTTATTTTATATACCACAATAAATGAAAAATAAAAAAACAGTGATATACTACAGTAACACCACATACAATACCACAGTTACACCACATACAATACACAACACAATCACAGCACAACTGCAAATATGCAAATAAAATTACAGTACTATGAAAACAAATTGCAGTACACATGCAACAGAAAAACAATTAAAGTATGAAAAAAAACATAATAAAAATACACACACACACACAACACTGGGAGGCAAGCCACAGACACACACAGACATGCCCCACACAAATTGGTTTTATACTCACACAATAATTGCAGGCTTTGCTAGCAGACTGTTCGTGCTGGCTGGTAATGGCAGGCCACTAGGTCCTGGCTTGGTGCTGGGCAGCTGGGCAGGTGCTGGCAGGCCTCTTGCTCCTCGGCTCAGGGGCGTATCAAGGGGCGGGCAACGGGGATTTGCCCCGGGTGCAGCCGACAGGGGGCGCCATCGGGCTGCATGATGCGGCGGTCCAAGGAGGAGACTCCCCGTCGGCGGCATCCTGCTGCCCCCTCACTCAGACTCTCCCGTTCTCTGTGCCGGCTGTCAAACTGACAGCTGGCGCAGAGAAAGTGCTGCGCGTCTGTGTACTAGCGCCTTCAGACGCTAGTACACATACACACTGTCTGACTGACTCTGTCTCTGACTCACTTGTTGTGAAGGTGTAAGCGCCGCTGTGCCCATGTGCCACCACTGCCAGCGACCAGCAGCGTGATCAGGTCACATGATCACGCTGCGACGTCACAAGCCGGCTCTTCAGAGGCGAGCTGAGGCAGCGTTGCGGTTGCTGCGGTAAGTGCTCCAAATGGGTAATGAGCTGAAGACACCACCGACGACTGTGCAAGGGAAGCTAGGGGGATGCCTGCCTGCAGAGTCCCATGGAATGGATAGGGAGGGAGCAGGGGGAGTTAATTTACTGAGGACAGTGTGTGAGGAGGACTAGGAGCAAGGCCAAGCCCAGGGTGCATACATATTAATGTGATTTGGTGGAGAAAGATTGAGGAACATATGGGGGGTGGAGGGGGAAACCTGAGGACATTATGGGGGGAAACCTGAGGACATTATGGGAGAAACCTGAGGACATTATGGAGGAAACCTGAGGACATTATGGGGGAACCTGAGGACATTATGGGGGGAAACCTGAGGACATTATGGAGGAAATCTGAGGATATTATGGGGGAACCTGAGGACATTATGGGGGAAACCTGAGGATATTATGGGGGAAACCTGAGGACATTATGTGGGAAACTTGAGGACATTATGGAGGAAACCTGAGGATATTATAGGGGAAACCTGAGGACATTATGGAGGAAACCTGAGGACATTATGGGGGAACCTGAGGACATTATGGGGGAAACCTGAGGATATTATGGGGGGACCTGAGGACATTATGGGGGAACCTGAGGACATTATAGGGTAAACCTGAGGACATTATGGAGGAAACCTGAGGACATTATGTGGGAAACCTGAGGACATTATGGAGGAAACCTGAGGATATTATGGGGGAACCTGAGGACATTATGGGGGAAACCTGAGGATATTATGGGGGGACCTGAGGACATTATGGGGGGAAACCTGAGGATATTATGGGGGAAACCTGAGGATATTATGGGGGAAACCTGAGGACATTATGGGGGATGGGTGCAGACAGTATGGGGAGCCAAACGGGTAAATGTATGTGGACACAGTATGAGTAGCGATGGAAAAAATCTATGTGGACACAATATGGGAAGTGAGGGTGATGGGATGTGTGCAGACACAGTATGGGGAGTCAGGGGGTATGTGTGAGCAGGCAGTATAGAGAGTGAGGGGGTAATAATATGAGGAGACAGTATGGTGAACAGGTGGGATGTTAGAGGAGACAGTATGAGGAAGGAGGGGAATAGTGTGAGGCGACAGTATATTGCAGATATTTTTATTTAGGAGCATTATAATGACACTTCTATCTTTAAGGGCATCGTGTGGAGATTTGCTGCAGAAGACCAGAGAATATGGAAGTCTGCAGAGACGGCTGTGGATGAGAAAACTCATCAAGGGGTATGGACAAGAAGAAAAGAAGGAGAACGACTCCAGAGACGACGTCATCTATAAGGTACCTGGATGTAAATATTATTTGTGATACTGCCTTATTCTTATATTTTTATTTATGTCAGGAGTATTACAGGGGTTGTCCAGGTTTGTGCTGAGTCTGCAGTCATTCTATGTGACTGCAGACTTCTGAATTCTCACAGTGCTCACTGAACGCTGTCAGGATTCTCTTGTGCCGGTAATTTACATACATGCGGTCACATGCTGACTAGACCTGTGTGGCCTCACTCAGTGAAAATGAACGGAGCAAGGCCGGGCACATCTAGTTGGAATGTGGCCAGAAGTATATAAATCACAAGCTTGTGCTGACATGACCGTGTACTCTTGCCATCTTGCCACCGGTACGGGAGAATCCTAAGTGTGCAGGGCATTTGTTGTGAGAATTCAGAAGCTGCAATCTCAGGATTCAGCTCTGCAGGTTCCAGTAGTCATCACATGGACTCTTCACTCATATGCGATTTTCATACTTATGGTCTTGTGACAACGAGCTTCTCTTCCTGCTTCTCTCAGTTTTTCATTGATCATTGAGATCATTAGGGAGAGCAGCTCGTCAGTACATAACTAAGTTTGTAAATCGCATAAGTACTGGGGGGGGGGAGGGCGCCGAACCGACTTCTTACCCCGGGTGCCAGAAAGCCTAGATACACCTCTGCCTGGGCTTGTGGTTCCAGGGGGCTTGTGGTTCCAGGGGTCTTCCTGCTGGGCAGGTGCTGGCTCTGTCTCTGTCTCCTCAGTGTGGCTGGTGCCGGATGTCTGCGCCCAATGATTAATTAGCCCACCTTATATAGTTTTTGGACTGTCTTGAAAAGTATCTTTTTTTCTGAGCATGCTCAGTGCGAAAAAGCGGATTCCGCCGGCGGATTCCGCAAAATAGCGGATCCCAGCGGAGCGGATCCGCCGCCCATAGGCGCCCATTCTACCACATGGCAGATGACGGTGGATCCGCCGTCTCCCGCCATTTTGATGGCGCCAAAAAACGTTGCAAAGTCCGTTCACCTCAGATAGAATCCGCCAGAAATCTGGCGGATCCGCCGAATAGCGGACGTAACGAACGACCATCCGCCAAAATCCGCCACTAATGTATCTCAATGGGAAAAAATGGCGGATCCGCCACAAAAAAAGCGGATCCGCCATTTTCAAATTTTGGGGGATTTTGACTGATGGTGAAAAACTGATGTGTGAAACAGGCCTAATGTGAACCAAATGATACATTTGTTTGAGTAGAGTATGAGTGGTTATTTTTATTATCGGTTTTGTGGATACGATGAGACCACTGTTGGAGTAGAGTATGAGTGATCATTTTTATTATCAGCCTGTGGATCCTGTTTATATTTGGCCTTGTGGATAGGATAAGTCCATTGGTGGAGTAGAGTATGGGTAGTCAGATTTGTAGATAGGATGAGGCTACTGATGGAGTAAAGTATGAGTAGTTCCTTTTATTATCAGCTCTGAGGACAGGATGACGCCACTGTTGGAGCAGAGTATAAATGATTCTTATCATTGGCCATGTGGATAGGATGAGACCACATCTGAAGTAGAGTACAGGTGATCATCTTTATTATCAACCTTGTCGATAAGATGAGGCCACTGTTGGCGTAGAGTATAAATGATCTTTATTATCGGTCTTTGCTCTGCACTCCTGCGGCTCTGCCTTTGCTTCGCGCTCTTGCGGCTCTGCCTTTGCTCCGCACTCCTTGCGGTTCAGATTGCTGCACTGCAACCAGCGACTGTTCTGCTCTTCGCTCCGCAACCTTGCGGTTCTGCTCCGCTCTCATTCTGCTTGTTGCGGCTCTTTATCTGTCCCTGCTCCTCCAGTCTGAACAGGTCCCTACCTGTTTCCACACACTACTCTTACCTGTCTGTGTTTCTGTCCTTCCTGAGTCCGTCCATGCCTCTCCAGTCTGAACAGGTCTCTACCTCTTCCATACACCACTCATTCCTGCCCGTCTTCCTGTTCCTTCCGAGTCAGTTCCTGCCCCTTGAGTCTCTGCCATGCCCGCATGCCAGTGTCTCAGCCGTGCTCGCATGCCAGTGTCTCAGCCGTGCCCGCCTGCCAGTGTCTCAGCTGTGCCCGCCTGCTAGTGTCTCACCCATGCCCGCCTGCCAGTGTCTCAGCCATGTCCGCCTGCCAGTGTCTCAGCCGTGCCTGCCTGAGTACCAGCCACGCCCACCTGCCTGAGTACCAGCCGTGCCTGCCTACTCATCAGAGTATCAGCCATGCTCACCTGCCTGTCTACCAGTTGTGCCTGTCGCCTGCACCTGTCCTAGAGTTCCATCTCCCAGTGGTATCAGCAGCCACAGCCAGACACCACCCTGGAGTGGCACCTAGCAGCTACCTGCCAAACATGCCTGACCTCACTATCAGAGGCTCCAGTGAACACCGAGATAACTGCTTAGTCATGCCCCTTCCAGGGTAGTCTGGTTTGTGGCACAGTGGGGCCACACCTCCACGCTCGCGCCAAGCAATCAGGGCGCAAGCGTTGTATGATCTTTTTTATTAGCGGCCTTGTGGATAGGTTCAGGCCACTGCTGAAGGATCAACTTTATTATCAGACTTGTGGAAAGCATGAGGCCATAGTTGGAGTAGAGTAGAGATGATCCTCTTTATTATCGGCATTTTGAATAGGATGAGGCATCTATTGGACTAGAGTATGAGAGGTCCTTTTTATAATCGGCCTTGTGGATAGGAAGACGCCACTGTTGAAGTAGAGTTTAAATGATCCTTTTTATTATTGGCCTTGTGGATAGAATGAGGCCTCTGTTGGAGTAGAATATAAATGATCCTGTTTATTATCAGATTTGTGGATAGGATGAGGCCATGGATGGATTAAAGTATGATTAGTCCTTTTTATTATCATCTCTGAGGACAGGATGAGACCACTGTTGGAGCAGAGTATAAATGATTCTTTTTATTATCTGCCATGTGGATAGGATGAGGCCACGTTTGAAGTAAAGTACAGGTGATCATCTTTATTATTGACCTTGTCGATAGGATAAGGCCATTGTTGGCGTAGAGAATAAATGATCTTTATTATCGGTCTTGTGGAATGATGAGGTCTCTGTTGGAGTAGAGTATCAGTAGTTCTTTTTATTATTGGCCCTATGGATAAGATGAGGCATCTGTTGGTGTAGAGTATGAGTAGTCCTTTTTATTATCAGCCCTGTGGGTAGGATGAGGCCATTGATGCAGTAGAGTTTAAATGATACTCTTTATTATCAGCCTTGTGGAAAGGATGAGGCCGTGGATGAAGTAGAGTATAAATGATCTTCTGTATTATCGGTCTTGTGGAATGATGAGGTCATTTGTGGAGTATGAGTAGTCATTTTAGTTATTGGCCCTGAGGATAGAATAAGATAACTGTTAGAGTAGATTGTAAATGATCCTTTTTTATTATTGACCTACGGACAAGATGTAGCATTATTGGAGTAGAGTATCAGTGGTCTTTTAAATGATCAGCCCTGTAGATAGATTGAGGCCACTGATGCAGCAGAGCATAAATGAACCTTTTTATTAGTGGCCTTGTGGATATGTTCAGGCCACTGCCGAAGTAGAGAATAAAGGATCAACTTTATTATCAAACTTGTGGAAAGCATGAGGCTATAATTGGAGTAGAGTAGAGATGATCCTCTTTATTATCAGCATTTCGAATAAGATGAGGCATCTATTGGACTAGAGTATGTGGTCCTTTTTATGTTAGGCCTTGTGGATAGGAAGACGCCACTGTTGGAGTAGAGTTTAAATGATCCTTTGTATTACTGGCCTTGTGGATAGAATGAGGATTCTGTTGGAGTAGAATATAAATGATCCTGTTTATTATCAGGTTTGTGGATAGGATGAGGCCACGGATGGAGTAAGGTATGATTAGTCCTTTTTATTATCATCTCTGAGGACAGGATGAGGCCACTGTTGGAGCAATTACGAGGTACCCGGAGGCGAAGCACAGCGCAGACAGAAACAATGAAGAAGGGGCCTGAGGACACAGCGAACGCCGCACTGGGCAGAGTCACCGTATTTGATAATCAGGCGTCTTACCTGTACAGACGCCAAGCATATGTAGCGGTGGGCGCTGCCATGTTGGGGGGCGGGGCCAGTGTGTCACACTACCCAGGAGGCTGTGCATCGGGTGTAAGGCTGTGAGCAAGTGCCCGACGCCGCGGGATCCGGAGGTGGGGCGCGGGGACGCGCTGCAAAGCAGGAGCGCGCAGGGTGGAGTGCACAGAGAGGTAAGGGGCCGTGACAGGACCCCCCCTTTACGCCCCCTCCTCCTAACATTGGAGAGAAACCTTTCCATAATGCGCGGAGCATCAATATTCTCCTGAGGCTCCCATGATCTCTCCTCGGGACCAAAACCCTTCCAATCAATCAAAAAGAGATTCTTTCCTTTAACAGTCTTCATAGCCAAAATATCCCGTACCTCAAAGGTGTTGTCAGAGCTACATGATTGGGAGATTTGAGAAGGTGCAGAGTGGAAGTGGTTAAACACTGCTGGTTTAAGTAGAGACACATGGAAAGTGTTGGGAATCTTTAGTGAGGCGGGTAATCTCAACTTGTAGGCCACGTCGTTGATGCGACTTAAGACCTCAAAGGGACCAATGTAACGTGGACCTAACTTGTAGGAGGGGATTTTCAACCTGATATGCTGGGAAGCTAACCAAACCTTATCCCCAGGGCGATACGGAGGAGCGTCTAGCCGTCTCTTGTCGGCATACTGCTTCATTCTGAGGCTGGCACTCTCAAGAGCTTCTTTGGTCTCCCTCCAAATCTGAGAGAAGTCCACAGACAAGGAATCCGCTGCCGGCACACCCGAGGTAGGGGATACGGGAAGAGGAATGCCGGGGTGTTGACCAAAAACCACAAAAAGGGAGACTTGGTAGAGGCTTCACTTGGATGATTGTTGTAGGTGAATTCCGCCCAAGGAAGAAGAGAGACCCAGTCGTCTTGATGATCATTGGAAAAATGCCGAAGATAAGATGCTAGCGCTTGGTTGACTCGCTCGACTTGGCCATTCGACTGGGGGTGATAGGCTGAGGAGAAGTCCAATGTTATCTTCAGCAATCCGCAGAGAGAGCGCCAAAAATGGGAGGTAAACTGAACCCCTCGATCCGAGACAATATGCTGAGGGAACCCATGGAGGCGAAAAACGTGAAGCAGAAAGATCTTTGCCAACTCGAGAGCGGTAGGCAAACCAGGCAGAGCGATGAAGTGGGCCATTTTGGAAAATCGATCCACGACCACCAATATTACCGTACATCGTGAAGAGGGGGGCAAATCAGTGACGAAATCCATGGCAATATGGGTCCATGGGTTGGCAGGTACTGGTAACGGATGCAAGAGTCCCGAGGGAGGATGTCGAGGAACCTTGTTCCGGGCGCAAGAAGGACAGGAGGTGATGAAATCTTGGATGTCCTTGCGAAGCGAAGGCCACCAGTAATGGCGGGAGACAAGCGAGAGAGTCTTTTTAACTCCAGCATGTCCGGAAAATTTTGATGAGTGACTCCAACGGAGAACCTTTGATCTATCTCCACTCCGAACAAAGGTCTTACCTGAGGGTGGAGAGACCAGGCTTAATGGGGCCATGGTAAGGATCTTGGCAGGGTCAATGAGATGGATTGGACCCTCCTACTTGTCGACAGCCAGGAATGACCGTGAAAGAGCATCCGCCTTGATGTTCTTCTCCCCAGGTCGGAAGTGGAGTTCGAAGTCAAATCTTTCAAAAAAGAGTGACCATCTGGCTTGCCGTGGGTTGAGTCTTTGGGCGGACCGAAGGTAGGCCAAATTTTTGTGATCCGTAAAAATGATGAACGGATGGAGGGCACCTTCGAGAAGATGGCACCATTCCTCAAGAGCCATTTTTATGGCCAAGAGTTCTCTATCTCCCACGGCATAATTACGTTCAGGAGCGGAAAAAGCTTTAGAAAAGAATCCGCAGGTGAGAGTGCGACCCGAAGAGGATTTCTGCAGAAGAACTGCTCCTGCTCCTACCGAAGATGCGTCGACTTCGAAGAATGAATGGTCTACTGGCATCCAGGCGATGGAGTACAGGAGACTTAGCGAATTCTTGCTTCAGGGCCTCAAAGGCAGTCTCTGCATCAGGGGGCCAATGATTGGGATCGGCTCCTTTGCGGACAAGAGCGGAGATGGGTTTAGTCAAGGAAGAGAAATGAGGGACAAATTGCCTGTAATAATTGGCAAAACCCAAAAACCGCTGAATGGCCTTAACTCCGAGAGGACGAGGCCAATTGAGAACTGCCGAGACTTTTTCAGGATCCATCTCTAATCCCGAGTTCGAGACGATGTAACCAAGAAAAGGCAATGAAGTTTGCTCAAAGAGGCACTTCTCCAACTTGGCAAAAAGGTGGTTCTTTCTGAGATGTTGGAGGACTTGGCGAACGTCTCGACGATGTGTGGCCAGATCGGAGGAGAAGACCAAGATGTTGTCTAGGTAGACTACGACACAGGAGTAGAGGAGGTCTCGAAAAACATCGCTAACGAGTTCTTGAAATACTGCAGGTGCGTTGCAGAGCCGAAAGGGCATAACCAAATACTCATAGTGTCCATCTCGCGTGTTAAACGCAGTCTTCCACTTGTCCCCGGAGCGTATGTGAACCAGATTATAGGCCCCTCGTAGATCAAGTTTAGTAAACACACGTGCCCCCTTCAAGCGATCAAAAAGCTCAGAGATGAGTGGCAGTGGATACTTATTCTTCACTGTGATTTGATTCAAGCCACGATAATCGATGCACGGGCGCAGGGATCCATCTTTCTTCTTTACGAAAAAGAAGCCTGCTCCTGCAGGGGACGAAGACTTCCAAATGAAGCCTCTGGCCAAGTTGTCTTGGATGTATTCAGACATCGCTTGGGTCTCTGCCGAGGAGAGAGGATAAATCCTTCCACAAGGCGGAGTGGTACCAGGAACGAGCTCAATGGGGCAGTCGTAGGGACGATGCGGAGGAAGAGTCTCAGCCTCTTTCTTGTCAAAAACATCCAAAAAAACCATGGTACACCGACGGCAATCCATGGGGAACAAGAGGAAAAATGAGGGGTACCTACGGAGCGCACCAACAGCAGACACCGAGTCTGACACGACTCCCCTCAGCGCAAGACGTTACTGCTATGCCAATCTAAAGTGGGCTCGTGGAGCCGCAGCCAGGGAAGAACAAGCAGGATAGGATGAGAAATACTTGCTAAGACGTAAAATGTAATTTTCTCCTTGTGCAGAACTCCTACTTGCAACTCTACCTCATGAGTAACTAGAGTGACTGTCTCTAGCAGGGGTCGACCATCTACGGAGGCGAGAACTTGAGGTTTTTGCAAGGCCCTCACGGGAACAAAAAGTTTATTAACCTCCTCTAACCTAATAAAATTTCCAGCGGCACCCGAATCCACATAGGCCACTAGAGAATCCCGCTTACCACCAACATGCAAGAGGACAGACAAAGTGAGAGGGAGAGAGGTATCACATACACCTAGGGAGGCCTCTCTTACCTGGCCTAGGCGGAGAAGTTTTCCGGACAGGTTCGGATGAGATGGGAACTGCTGCCGCGGTAGAAACACTGACCGTGGAGGCTCCTCTCCTTACGACGCTGGTCAGAGAGCTTCAAGCGGTCCACCTGCATAGGTTCGGGTGCCGGAGTTGAAGGAAGACTCCTAGGTCGAGGACTGGGTGGTCTGCGGACAGAAGAAAATGGACGAGAGACCCTTCTCTCCCTAACCCGCTATTGAAACCGAAGATCAATCCGAGTGGCTAAAGAGATCAGATCCTCTAGGGCTGTTGGGGTATCGCGACCAGCGAGTTCACCCTTTATACGACTCGAAAGGCCTCGCCAAAAGGCACCCACCAAGGCCTCATTATTCCAACCTAAGTCAGAGGAGAGGGTCCTAAACTGGATAGCATACTGACCCACAGTTAGAGAACCTTGTCACAAGTTAAACAAAGCCTCACTAGTAGAGGCTAGACGGCCCGGTTCGTCAAAAACCCGACGGAAGGTATCAAGAAAAAACGGAAATCTGGGTAACTACCGGGTCATCACGCTCCCAGAGAGGATTGACCCAAGCCAAAGCGTCCCCCTCCAGGTGAGAAATGATGAAGGCCACTTTGGCTCGGTCTGTGGGGTACTGCTGAGGTAGCAACTCAAAATGGAGACGGCACTGATTAATAAAACCCCGGCACAATTTGGCGTCCCCGCTATACCGGGGAGGCTTCACTAACCGTGGAGGAGGATGGAAACCCGCGGCAGGAGGAGCAGACGCAGCCGAGTGCAGAGCGAGCAACCGACCGTCCACAGAAGCCATGTAGCTGAGGATATGTGACTGGGTGTCTCGCTGCTGAGTCAATTCCTGTTGTAAGCCAGCCAACTGGGCAGTGTTACCAGGGTCAGAGGACTGAAGGCTGGAAAGACGCGAGTCCATAGTTTTCATAAAGGACATCATGCGTGTCTGGTTCTCCTGAAGGAAAACTAACTCTTTTTGGGCTGCCGTGGCTCCAGCGGGGTCCATGGCCTGATTATGCTGTTACGGTGTTACTAGTACAAAAGAGGACAGAAAAGGTACCCGCAAGTGGACCCTCTGGGTCATGGCTCCAGAGCCCCCGAGGGCGAGTGCCCAGATGAAGACCGCCCCCTATACAGGGAGTGTTAGGGACAGACCCACAGGGGATAGAACGCGACAGCCGGAACCAAAGGGGCGACTGGGCAAATAGACGTGTTAGGAGACACAGAAGTATCCGTAGAGTTAGACACCGAGACACACAGAGACCTAGCAAGGCATCGGACTGGAGAGCCAGGGGAAACAAGAACTGGAGGCTGCAATTAGAGAAGGAGCACAATGAAGTATAAGGCAAGAGAGAGGACGAATAACAGAAAGGTACGGTGTGGGATAAGAAGGAGGCAGGAACAGGACAGAGGAGCTGGATGGGTACGGGAGGCAAGAAACCCCGGGCACAGAGGGCAAAGACAGAGCCTGCGCAGACAGAGGGCAATTTACGAGGTACCCGGAGGCTAAGCACAGCGCAGACAGAAACAAAGAAGAAGGGGCCTGAGGACACAGCGAACACCGCACGGTGCAGAGTCACCGTATTTCATAATCAGGCATCTTACGTGTCCAGACGCCAAGCATATGTAGCGGTGGGTGCCGCCATGTTGGGGGCGGGGCCAGCGCGTCACACTACCCAGGAGGCTGTGCGTCGGGTGTAAGGCTGTGAGCTAGTGCCCGACGCCGTGGGAGCCGGAGGCCGGGTGCGGGGACGTGCTGCAAAGCAGGAGCGTGCCAGGTGAAGCGCGCAGAGAGGTAAGGGGCCGTGACAGATCCTTTTTATTATTGGCCTTGTGAATAAGAATAGGTCTCTGTTGGAGTAGATTATTATTGGTCTTATGGGTAGGATGAAGCTGCTGTTAAAGTAGGGCATGAGTACCGTAGTTGTTTTTATTTTTGGCTCCTGCATATAGGATAAGGTCTCTATTGGAGTAGAACCATTTTTATTATCATCAGCTCCACAGGCGTAGCAAGGGGTCCAGGGGGAGCAAAACATCTGAGTGGGCCCCTAACAGGAGGAGATATCATTGGTGCAACCTGCATGGCCGCAAATGGGCACAAGAGGTAAGGGGGCCCATTTCTACCTCCAAAAAAGGTGCAATTTTGTATTTTTAGCAGCTCTTGGGCTGCAAAGGGATCATATATTGTTCTTGCACAGGGGCCCTTTCTATCTGTGTCCACCTGTGGCCCCTAACTAGGTAATCATAATTATAACTATGGTGGTATAGGCAGTAGCGTAGCTACTGGGGGGGCAGAGGGGACCGTTGCCCCAGGCCCAGTCACATGCAGGGGCCCACTGGGAGACATGGCCAGTATCTGAGATGTCAGGGAGAAAGCAGCACAATGTTGGCTCCCCTGTCTGACAGACTACTCTGCACAGTGGCAGGTTGCAGAGCCTGTCTGTGTGTGCAGTGTATGGTGCTGCTGTCTCACCAGAGGAACTGCTTCCTGGCCGGCAGCTGCTGCAGTTTCTGCCGTGCAGGCTCTGATTGTCTCAGGCACGCTCAGCCCTAGTGCCCTGTGTGCATTAAACTGGACACTTCCTGGTCCTACCTCAGTCACTGCCTGCAAACTTCATGGCGGGGGGATGGAATTTATTAAATCTGTTCAATTTAGGCATGTCATGGTTACTGTGGGGTGAATGTGAGAGGATGGGGGCATTGTGGGGGAAGGGGTACAGGGCACTTGAGGTGAATGTGAGAGGATGGGGATATTGTGGGGGTTAGTGTACAGGCGGTTAATGTGAGAAGATATTGTGTGTCAGTGGGGACAGGGCACAGGGGGTGAATGTGAAAGGATGGAGGTATTGTGGGGGAGGGGGAAAGAGCACTGGGGGTGAATGTGAGAGGATAGGGGTATTGTGGGGTCAGGGGGACAGAGCACTGAGGAGTGCATGTGAGAGGATGGGCAGTTGGGGTGTGGGACGGGGACAGGGGGGAGGTAGGGTTTTTTTTTTACTTGTGAGCTCGTTAATACTTTAATAATAGATTAATATTTCAGTATTAATATAACAAGGTATAACAAGTGCACAGACAGACAGCCATGTAATTCATGCGAGGATCGCACCGCAACCTTCAGGTGTGGAGAGCTGACGGTCAGTCCAAGGATTGCGATGCGATCCTCGCACAAGAAATATACCAGTCTGTCTTCCCTCTACCAAGTATAAAAATACAGTAACCACGAGCTACATTCTATTTAATAATTTAATAATAAGCAATTTATTATTATTAGAAAGTTATTAAAGGCGCGGGATAATTGTCTGCAGTCACTCTGAGACTACAGACCACAAAATCATGATGGGGTGTGCCTGCTGTCATGAGACCCCAAGACCACTGGTGCAATCAGGCAGTTATGCGACCAAGTTTGCTATTTGCACGTTTCGACTAGATTAGTTTGTCTTTACTCAATAGAAGATAATTGGGAGAAGCCAAAAGAGTCATCACACCACCCCCTGCTCTCATCAGTGATGCTGTGGCCAATACTACTGTACATAGGGGGACTGCATTATTATTTATAGGGCCACGAGTAAGTTAAATACTACGTGGTAGACGGTGCTGAGGCGGCTGTCAGTCAGTGCCGGGGTGAGGTTGAGGCCGCCAATCTCTATACACAGAGCAGTGACTGAGACCGTGCCAGCGCAACCCTTATGAGTGGAAGAGCAAGGCTGCCAGGAGGAGTAAAGTTAATTTCCTCCCGTAAAGGGGCTCTCAGTGCAGGCGTCACAAGATGTCAGAACGCTAATAACTATTATACTGTGTATTGGAGGAGTAGTGGGGACATCATTATATGTATAGGGGAACACTGGGGGACATCATACGCTGTATAGGGGAGCTGTGGGATCATCATACTGTATGTACGGGAGCTGCGGGCCCATCATATTGTATATAAGGGAGCTGTGGGCCTACAATACTGTGCATAGGGGAGCTGTGGGATCATCATACTGTGTATAGGGGAGCTCTGGGCCCACCATACTGTGTATAGTGGAGCTATGGGATCATCATACTGTGTATAGGGGAGCTGTGAGATCATCATACGGTGTATGGGGAGCTGTGGGCCCAGCACACTGCATATAGAGGAACTATACATGGGGAACTCAGGGGACTTTATTAAATGTTAAGTTGGCACTTAAAAATTATTGTTATAGGGGCTCTCAGTATTGTGACCATCGAAGTTGCACATGTAGTATTATTACTTTCTAGGGGCAAAATTTGGAGGGCACATGCACAGGAAATTAATATTTTCTAGGGGGCAATTTTACCATCTAGAGAGCACAAAGGAGATATTATTACAATGTAAGGGGCACAGTGGTGACATTACTATATGGGGCAGTAAGGCTGTGTTCACACAATGCAGATTTGCTGCGGTTCCGCAGCGGATTTTACCGCGCAGAAACATTGCATTTCTGCATTGTGATGTACAGTAGCCTTAAAATCAATGGAAAAAAAAAACGCTGTGCAGACGCTGCGGATTTTTCTGCGCGGTAAAAAATCCGCAGCATGTTACTTCTTTTGTGCAGTTTTCCATCTCCCCTGTCACCAAATCCGCAGGGGGAAAACCGCGATGGAAAACCGCACAAAAAACGCATGAAAACCGCATGAAAAATGGAAAAAATCCGCAGGAAAAATGCAGGTCATTTGACCTGCGGATTTCTTCCATTCTGCGCTGAAAAATCCGCAGGGCCAAAAAGTCTGTCTGCACACAGCCTTAGGCTACTTTCACACATCAGGTTTATTCCGACAGGCAGGATCCGGCTATTTTTAGAAAAACCGAATCCGGCGAAATCAGGCACCGGAACCGTTTTTCTCTCATTGAATTGTATTAGCGCTGGATCGCGCCGCATGGCCTTCTGTTTCTTCCGGTTTTCGCCGGATCCGGCAAAAATTTTGATTCCAGCGTCTGGAAAAAACGTCTCTAGTAATGTTTTTTGTCTGCAGCGAAAAGCCAGACAGCGCTTCCGGCTTTTTGCCACAATGGAAGTCTATGGGCGCCGGAATGCGCCGGATCCAGAAAAAGACAGATCCAGCCACCGGATCCATTTTTTTAAGTCTGCGCATGCTCAGATCCAATTGGCCAGCCCCCAGGAAACAGGCATAAATGTGCTAGACGGTTCCGGCGGAAAAACGGATACGTTTCTTCAGTTCTCCAAAATTTACGCCGGATCCGGTTTTTCTAAAAATAGCCGGATCCTGCCTGTCGGAAAAATCCTGATGTGTGAAAGTAACCTAATAGGAGCTCTGTTTTTGTACCACACAGCAGGTGCGGTAATAGGGGCACATACGGCAGCAGCGACTCAGTATTGGGCAGGAAGAAGAGTTTGTGCAGGTTGGGAATACATTTACACAAGGAAACATGAGGAGCAATGGGATGAAACTGAAAGGGAGAAGATACAGATTAGGTATTAGAAAACACTTTTTGACAGTTAGGGTCAGCAATGAGTGGAACAGGCTGCCAGGAGAGGTGGTGAGTAGAGTTGAGCGACTTTTGGCTTTTTAGGGTCGAGTTTCATTTCGTGAAACCCGACTTTTCCAAAAGTCGGGTCGAGCAAGATCGGCCGATTATAGGGAAAAGTCGGGGTCGTCCCGAAACACGAAACCCAATGTAAGTCAATGGGGAATAAAAGTCGGCAATGAGAGGAGGACAGGAAACACACCTACAGTGCCCATTTGAATGCCAAAAGCATCAATTCTTCTTACTTAAGCTTGTCAACCTTAATTAACTTCATAATACAAGTTACGCACTGAAAAATGGGGGTTATTTGGCTAAAGTTGTGGGGGGGTAGGGCTGGCTCCAGGTTTTCATGTGCCCTGGGCGAAAGAGCGCCCCTTTAACACATACCACAACTCATCATGCTCCGATACGGCAGAGAAATAGCGGTATAGTACAATGAAAAATACTTCACTTTTTACATCTCATGACGAGGCCCATCTATTTCTCCATACAGAATCATTGGTCCCATATAATGTTTGAAACAGTATATGATGAGCTCCACATAATGCTACAGTATATGTTGGTCCCCATGGATGAAGCTCCACTGTCTTATGGGCCCAAATAATGCTCCAAACATAATGGGCCCCATTTCTAATGCTCTAGTGTATAATGGGCCCTGTAAATGCTGCTCCAGTGTCTGATGCCCACATTTGGAATGTTCCAGTGTATGGTGGGCCCCATCTATCATTCTCCAGAGTATAGTGCTCCCCAAAAATTGCTGTCCCAACATTGAAAACAATCAAATAAGTCTCCTCGCTAGGGAATCCCTGTACTAGTCTGGACTCCTCGTCGTCCCCATCTTCCATCTCACTGCACAGTATTTCAACCTTGCAAGTGCTGTGATCCTGAGCAAGCAGGGGGGGCCCACTCGTTGGCGACGGCACTGGCACAGGGCCCCTGATAGTACGGTGGTGTGTCTGATGGCGGGTGGGCCGAACCTGCACTTTCATCTGCAGCTTCCTCTTTGTCACCGTGTAAGATGGAACTGTATATGGGAAGGGTAACCTGAGTTTCATCAGGGTCAGATTCAGGCCGGGTAGCGTGCGAGAGGAATGCAGTGGTCTGGGTCAATGTACCAGCAGATTCATCGAGCAGTGGCTGGGCATCAGTGCACTTGTGTCGCCCCCAGGAGTACGGTCGCCACAGTGGCATTACCTTCCTCCTAGGGAGTGTGATGTCATGCTTGGGAGCAACGAAGGATCTCTCTAGCAGGTTAACTGATTGGGCGGCGTTATTCCCACGAGTCATGACCCTCCAAACAGCGTTCATGAAGGCAAAGTGTTTGTTTTACGTGGGCAGTATGGTTGCAAAGCTGAACCTTAAAGGAATGTCCAGAAGGGCATCACCAGGAGTGGAGCCTACGGTTAAATTCGACTCCACCTGGGAAACCTCAACCATGCAAGCTACAGAAAAGATGCACACATTGCAAGCTTAATTCCGTTAACAAACGAGACTCCGTCATGCCCCGCGGTCCGAGTCCGGCTTACTAGAGGGACACGTGAGGCTCTGGCACATGAGATTGGCCAATAACTGGTGTGTCATGCCCTTAGGCTGGTTTCACATTAGCGCTTTTTAAGCGCACGCACGGCCGGGGGTAGCTCCGCCCCCGAGCCGGCTCTCTGCCCGGCGTGCCCGCCCCTTGCTTGTAGCGCCGCCTCCTAGCGCACAGCGGCGCCTGCGATCGGCGCACCCTATCTTTAGCATAGGGTGCGCAGATCGTGCGCAGGCCGTGCGCTAGTTGCGCTTTGACCTGCGCTGCGCACTTTTGACGGTGCGCCGTGCGCGCCAAAATCAAACTTTTCGGATTTCGGAGTGCTCGGCGCACCGTCAAAAGTGCGCAGCGCAGGTCAAAGCGCAACTAGCGCACGGCCTGCGCATGATCTGCGCACCCTATGCTAAAGATAGGGTGCGCCGATCGCAGGCGCCGCTGTGCACTAGGAGGCGGCGCTACAAGCAAGGGGCGGGCACGCCGGGCAGAGAGCCGGCTCGGGGGCGGAGCTACCCCCGGCCGTGCGTGCGCTTAAAAAGCGCTAATGTGAAACCAGCCTTACATGTCCGTGGCTGCATGTGCGCTACACTGAAAAGGCCAGCGTTTGTTGCTTACAGGTGCAGATAACCCGCTGAACAACGTTAGTGATGGGGATCACTGATTACAATTATTACCCGCGAACGATGATTTCCCAGTAAGTGCAGGTCAACCGCAGTTCCGGAATTAGGCCTAACCGTCATTCCTGAAAAAATGAAAAACTTACGTGTGCAAACCACAGGTGCTGTAGCTTGCTTAACAGCTCGCCAGCCGTTCTCACGCCCATTATGGATTACACGTGATTACACAAAGGTGAGAAAGGGTACCGTATCCCCGGATAACATGTATGGATAGCGTACACATTCAAAATATATGTCAATACATCAGGAGGCAGGCTCAGACGGTGTTAGGCCCAGTATGGCTTGCACGTGATTGCACAAAGGTGAGAAAGGGTACCGTATCCCCGGATAACATGTATGGATAGCGTACACATTCAAAATATATGTCTATACATCAGGAGGCAGGCTCAGACGGTGTTAGGCCCAGTATGGCTTGCACGTGATTGCACAAAGGTGAGAAAGGGTACCGTATCCCCGGATAACATGTATGGATAGCGTACACATTCAAAATATATGTCTATACATCAGGAGGCAGGCTCAGACGGTGTTAGGCCCAGTATGGATTGCACGTGATTGCACAAAGGTGAGAAAGGATACCGTATCCCCGGATAACATGTATGGATAGCGTACACATTCAAAATATATGTCTATACATCAGGAGGCAGGCTCAGACGGTGTCAGGCACAGTATGGATTTGACGGCCCAGACTACACAGCGGAGGAGCAGGGAGAGGTAAAGATTGCAAATGCTGGGGCCCTGCCCAAGCAAGGGGGGCCCATTCGTGGGCGTCGGTACTGGCACTGGGCCCCTCATAGTACGGCGGTGTGTCTGACGGCGGGTGTGCACCACCACCGTCAGAGACACTTGATTGCACTATGAGGGACCCTGTGCCAGTGCCCGCGCCCAAGAGTCGGCCTACCCACCTGTCCAGGGCAACGGCACTCGCACGGTGTCGTGCGCTAGGTGGTGACCCCGGCCATGGGGGGGGGGCAGCACAGTTAGGGAGTTTTAGAAAGTGGCATATGTTGATGTTGGACATTCAGCTGATGCAAAAGGCGAAATAGGTCAAGTCCCAGGAAGAGGTGGACCAAAGCAAGCCATTTTTCTGTCACCCTATGTGTCATCAGGGGAAGGTGGGACAAAATCCTTGGAAACCCATGCATGGTTCATTTTAATGAAGGTTAGATCATCCACATTTTGGGTTGACAGACGGGTCCTTTTTTCTGTCAGGATTGATCCAGCTGCACTGAAGACTCTTTCCGATAGCACACTTGCAGCTAGGCAAGCAAGCTCCTGTAAGGCATATTGTGCCAATTCAGGCCAAGTGTCCAGTTTAGCGGCCCAAGTGGTACTTGAAAAATCAGTCCACAACATTGTCATGAAACCCCTGTCTCCAACGCCACTTCTGCTGTGTGCACCATGTACACCTCTGCCAAGCTGCCCCCGGCCCGTACGGCTCGTGTGAGAACCATCACCGCTGCTGTGTGCTGGGAATGCCTCAAGCAACCGATTTACCAGAGTTGCTTGTTTATTAGCCAATATTAGGTCAAGGTTCTCCTGTGGCATGATGTTTTGTAATTTGCCTTTATAGCGTGGATCCAGGATGCTGGCCAACCAGTAGTCGTCATCTTTCATCATTTTGGCAATGCGGGGGTCCCTTTTTAGGATCTGCAAGGCATAATCTGACATGTGGGCCAATGTTCCCGGTGTCAATGATGCACTGCGAGTGCTGGTTGGAGGAGCACTTTCTGGCAAATCCACATCCCTCCAGTCACGCACAAACCCTGTACCAGACCTTGCCACGCCAACATTTTCACTTGCCCCACGAGATGCATCCTCCTCCCCTAAGTAATCATCCCCATCATCCTCCTCCTCCTCCTCTTCTTCCTCCACCTCGTCCAGGAGTGGTCCCTGAGCAGACAATGGCTGAATGTCATCAAGGATTCCCTCCTCCTCTTCCTCCTCATCAACATTGGCTGCAGACGCCTGCTCCTTAAGGTGCGTCAAAGTTCGCATGAGCAGACGCATAAGTGGGATGCTCATGCTTAGGATGGCGTCGTCTGCGCTTACCAGCCGTGTGCATTCCTCAAAACACTGAAGGACTTTACAGAGGTCTTTCAGCTTCGACCACTGCACACCTGTCAACTCCATGTCTGCTCTCAAAGTGCCTGGCCGTGTATCCTCCCACAAATGCATTATGGCCTGCCTCTGCTCGCACAGCCGCTCCACCATGTGCAGGGTGGAGTTCCACCTTGTTGCAATGTCGATAATGAGGCGGTGGTTGGGAAGGTGGAGCAATCGCTGCAGCTTCTGCATACGAACGGAGTGTACAGGTGACCGGCGGATGTGCGTGCACAGTCTCCACACCTTCTGGAGCAGGGCTGTTAACTCCGGATAATTTTTGAGGAAGCACTTCACCACCAGGTTCAAGGTGTGAGCCAAGCAAGGTATGTGGCTGAGTTTTGAAAGGGCTATGGCTGCCACAAAATTACGGCCGTTATCACTAACTGCCTTGCCTGCCTCAAGATGTACACTGCCCAGCCATGACTCAGTTTGTCGCTTCAAGTACTCGGCCAGCACCTCGGCGGTGTGTCTGTCGCCCAAACACATCATCTGCAACACAGCCTGCTGACGCTTTCCACTAGCTGCTCGATAGGGGGACACCTCGTGTGCAACAGTGGCAGCTGCAGATGGAGTGCTCGTACGACTGCGCTCTGTGGACGAGCTTTCGCTTCTGGAGGAGGAGGAGGGTCGAACGCCTACAGCCAACTGTTTCCTATACCGTGGGCTAGGCAGCACTGTCCCACCACCGCTGTCCCCTGTGGACCCTGCATCCACCACATTAACCCAGTGCGCAGTGATGGACACGTAACGGCCCTGGCCATGCCGACTGGACCATGCATCAGTTGTGAGGTGCACCTTTCCACTCACTGACTGCTTGAGTGCATGGACAATGCGGTCTTTTACATGATGGTGGAGGGCTGGGATGACTTTGCGAGAGAAGAAGTGGCGACTGGGTAGGTCATAGCGTGGTACTGCATAGGCCATGAGTTCGCGGAAAGCTGCGCTTTCCACCAACCGATAGGGCATCATCTCAAACGAGATTAGTTTGGCAATGTGGGCGTTCAAACCCAGTGTACGCAGATGAGAGACTGAGTACTTTCTTGACCTACTCATAGTGTCTTGGAGGGTGAGCTGGACTTGAGAGCTGCATATGGTGGAAGTAGCGGTGGACAGGGCGGACTGAGAGAGGGTTGATGATGGTGATGGAGTTGGTGTTCTTTCTGATGGCCTAGATTCAGTATTTCGTTGATATAACAGTGGGATTCCCTGACTGCTGTGGCCTTGCAAGGACACCTCAACATTTGCTGCTGTGCTAACCGGTGGGCTTACAGTGGGGGAAACAATGTAGCATTGCTGACTACCTTCTTTGTGATCAGTTGCACATGTGGCACTTGAGGTTTGGTGTTGTGTCCACGCTTGCAAGTGCATGCTGGTTAAATGTCTAAGCATGCAACTGGTATTCAAATTTTTCAGATTTTTCCCTCGGCTAAAGGTCTTTGCGCACTTCTTACAGATAACCTTGGCCTGATCATGAGGATTTTGTTCAAAAAAGTGCCACACTGCACTCTTCCTACTTTGGCAGACATTTTGCGGCCTAGCACGCTGTGATCTTTTGACCCTCTGGATAAGCTGTCCAGCAACTCTTTTGATTTTTGGAACCTGTCTTTGGAGTGCTCCGGGCCTGCCAGATAACAGCTGTTGCGATGTCGATGTCTGCTGTGGATGCTCCTCATCTGAGCTATTGGAAGCAGCACCCTCTTCCCCCAATGGATGCCAATCTGGGTCAACAACTCAACAACTAGGTCATCCATCACCTCCTCTTCAATGTCATGTGCACCTTCCTCTGTGTCACCGTGTATGGTGGTATAGTGTGCGGGAAGGGGCACCAGAGTCTCATCAGGGTCAGAATCTGGCTCTGTACACTGCGAGGACAATGTAGTGCTCTGAGTGAATGTACCAGCAGAATCATCTATCAGCGGCTGTGCATCAGTGCACTCCATGTCAGATTCATCTTGGCCTGGGTAATTCACCATTTCACTTGATAATCCAGGCATGGTATGTGAAAACAGCTCCATGGAGTAATCAGTAGTATGGCCTGCGTCATCCTTCAATCTTGGTTGGGGTGAAGGACACAAGGAAAGGTGTGGTTCATGAACATGAGCCTCCAATGACGACTCAGTGCTTTTACTTTTTACAACTTCAGAAGAGGAGGCAATAGAGCTGGAGGCTGAGTCAGCAATGTAAGACAAAACTTTTTCCTGATGCTCTGGCTTTAAAAGCGGTTTGCCAACTCCTAGAAAACTAAGCCTTCGAAGCCTTATGGAGCCAGACGATGACGCAGGCTCAACACCTCCTGCATTCGGTCCTATTTTGCTCTTGCCACTACCATCAGATCCACCACCAACACCATCATTACCAGCTGCCAACCCCCGCCCAATTCCACGGCCTCTTCCACCAGCCTTCCTCATTTTTTGTAGAAATGTAGACAAAATCCAACAAACTATATAGTAATGTAAAACAAGAAAAAGCAAAAAGCAAAAAACACACAAATATCCTGAACTAAAAGGTAAAAAATAAACTGCAAATAATGCATAAAGGTAATAATAATAATAAGGGTGTTTAGTAAACATAATTTTGATCAAAATAATGTACAAGCCATCCCACCACGTCACGGCAACCCTCGTGGGACAGTCCCTACTCTAGTATTTAAAACCTTTTCACTTGCCAAGTGGCGTAAATGTGAACAAGGGTCGAGCGGCTGAACCACTAGTAACAGCTTAGGCCAGACAGGATGGCTTTCCCAGCTCAGAAAAAGGGCGGTCACACCCATATATGCACTGAATGCACAATGAAATAAATAAAAAACAAATCTGAACTGAGAAAGTAAATTAATGTGTATGCACAATGTTAGTGCATATTAACACATGACCATTATTTTTTTTTATTTTTTTGTTTTTTATTTAATGTAAAACAAGGTACAAGGTGTCTATAGGACAGGGGAGATTTTGAATTTCTGCACACACTTGTGGACACTGGACACTTATGGATTGTGTGAGGCCCACTGAATATCACAGCGCTATGTCACAGGCTCGATGGCACAGGTGTGAAAAAAGTGACTACAGGATCACAGAGATTTTGAATTTCTGCACACACTTGTGGACACTGGACACTTATGGATTGTGTGAGGTCCACTGAATATCAGAGCGCTATGTCACAGGCTCGATGGCACAGGTGTGAAAAAAGTGATTACAGGATAAGGGAGATTTTGAATTTCTGCACACACTAGTGGACACTGGACACTTTTGGATTGTGTGAGGCCCACTGAATATCAGAGCGCTATGTCACAGGCTCTATGGCACAGGTGTGAAAAAAGTGACTACAGGATCACAGAGATTTTGAATTTCTGCACACACTAGTGGACACTGGACACTTTTGGATTGTGTGATGCCCACTGAATATCAGAGCGCTATGTCACAGGCTCAATGGCACAGGTGTGAAAAAAGTGACTACAGGATAAGGGAGATTTTGAATTTCTGCACACACTAGTGGACACTGGACACTTTTGGATTGTGTGAGGCCCACTGAATATCAGAGCGCTATGTCACAGGCTCGATGGCACAAGTGTGAAAAAAGTGACTACAGGATAAGGGAGATTTTGAATTTCTGCACACACTAGTGGACACTGGACACTTTTGGATTGTGTGAGGCCCACTGAATATCAGAGCGCTATGTCACAGGCAGAAATTGGCTAGTGTATCACAAACTACAAGGTGTATGTAGAATTGGGCAGAATAGGAATCTCCCTAGAGTGTAGGTCTGTAAGAACGGAACAAGTCCTCCACTTATCCTTCCACAGTGACACACAGATAGCTTCACTGTGGCCGTGATAACAGCCGTTACACGGTACTGAGAGGAGCGTGCACGTACACGGCTGTCCGGTGTACGTAAAATTGTTAAGCTCCGTATTTTTTAAGTATACGGACTGACACACGCTGTCTCTCTATAGTTTCGAATGTGATCAAACAGCAAATATATTTAACTGTTTGAAAGCTAGACAAAACTAGTAGGTGCAGGTCTGTAAGAACGGAACATGTCCTCGACTTATTCTCACAGAGTGACACACAGATAGCTTCACTGTGGCTGTGATAACAGCCGTTACACGGTACTGTGTGAGGAGCGTACACCGCTGTATGGTGTGAAAAAATGCACGCTCAGTACCTCAGCAGGACAAAAAAAAAAATTGGGATTGCTTTTAAAAAAGCAGTTTGCAGAGCAGTGGGTAAACAGCAATGCAGCTGTCAGGAAGCCTTAGAAGGCAGCCTAACAACCAACACCGCTGATCCACCACAATATAGCCTCCCCTTGCACTGCACACACAGTGACTGGTGTGTTGTACAGGCAAAATCGCTAGCAGCAGAAGCAGTTTTTTTTTCTTCTTCCCTGCCTAACGCTCTCCCTACAGAATCAGCAGCAGCAACCTCTCCCTATGCTAAGATCGGCAGAAGTAAGATGGCGGTCGGCGTGCACGCCCTTTTATACCCCCTGTGACGCCCACCAAAGCAAGCCAATCACTTGCATGCCCTTCTGAAAGATGGTGGTGACCCCTGCCTATGTCATCACGTTGCCCACAGTGTCCGTGGATCCTGATTGGCTGAAAAAGAGCGCAAAACAAACTTTTGAAATGCGACTTTGGCGCGTAAGTCGCCGACCTCGTGGCCGACCTCATCCTAGGGTCGGGTTTCGTTTCATGAAACCCGACTTTGCCAAAAGTCGGCGACTTTTGAAATTTTTCGACCCGTTTCGCTCAACTCTAGTGGTGAGTTCTTCAATGGAACTGTTCACACAGAGGCTGGACAGACATCTGTCTGGGATGATTTAGTGAATCCTGCATTGCTGTATTGAGCAGGTGGTTGGACACAATGACTCTGGAGGTCCCTTCCAACTCATTCTAGGATTTCATGATTCTACATGTGAACGGTGCTGGAAATGTGAGAAGACTGATGTGTCTTTGTTGGAATCTCTGCAATGAGTCCTGCCTGGAGAAATCGACATGTCGGTCTGGGTCAGATGGAAAAGATGGGAAAAGTGAATGACTCCACCAGAAAGAACGTCATCTGTAAGTTACCATCTATAACTGTGCAATAATCTCTATATGTCCTGCAGGACTGGTACCTACCACTATATGTCACCATAAGGTGGTAATATCAGTGCTGGTCTTTGTATAGGCTTTTATTTTCAATAACCGGGCGGTCATCTCCTGAGGTTCCCCATCTCAGCTCTCTAGATATAGGATTATGTTGTTTACATTCCTTTGAGATGTTGTACACATGTAATGAAGAAATCCGCACAAGTAACTTGAGCACATGGAAAAGCCTTTAATCTCTCTGTACAAAGCCATCTGCCGCTTGTCACCTGGAGGAGGAAGCTATGTCCTTGTTTTTTCTCATGTGCCTGGAAGCCAAAAAGGTTGGGCAGGTTTGCGAGAATCCCTGACCAGTGATCCTTTTAAAATGACGAGTTCCATATTTTTCCTTCTGTTGTTGGGTTGGTGGAAATTCAAGGCTGTCAGAGAAGGCATCTAAGAGGGTGTGAAGGTGACTGTCCAGGTATCCACACTACAAAAAAGAAAAGTTCATCATCATCACAAAAATTTAATATGGACAATAATTTATAGGACAATAGAAGAGTCCTTGTAGTGTGGATATTACATTCTACCGCCATATACAATAATACTGCTAATTAAGAAATTATTCAAGGAATTTCACATTTTCATATGACCTAAAGAAAAAATGAGTTCTATATCAGTGAGTTCTAAAGCCCTTCTCATGTACAGCACCATGGAATTAATGGAGTTATATAAATAAATAATAATAATATCAATACAAATAATGTCTTTCCCGGCTTGGGTTACCATTTCGCTAAAACCTTTAGTAGAAAATTAAATTATGCTTCTGTTATTCTGGACAACCACAAAATTTGGGATTTAGAGACATTGCATCTGGTAGAATGTAGTCATTTTCAGTTTTGTGAATCTATAAGTCCAGGGCCAGGACGTCAAGTTGCAAAGTCAATACACCAATCTCATAAGGACTAAGATATTCTTTTAATAGTCTATTATGAAATTTGGTGACAGATCTACTTTATGCTTCCTCAGTTTAGATTTTCTGATGGATTCGTCCTCATTAAATATATTACAAAAAGAGCATTCTGAGAAAGTATGACCTTCAAATAACCTTCAGGCGTGAGAGCTTGTGGGGCACAATTGCACTTACCAGTTCATTATTGATACTGAACATGGTTGTTTAAGGACCAGAACTGTAGAC